>NW_027256882.1:16813517-17413517 GCF_029215685.1 Pituophis catenifer annectens
CCGAATGCATCATGTCTGAAATAATCTAATTATTATTAGCTTTGTCTAATTCTTTTTTTAAGATTTATATTTATTAAGAATGTTACATAAATTAAAAAATTAGTCAAAGAAAGGAAAGAAGGGAAGAGAGGAAGAAGAAAAGGTAGAAGAAATTAAAAACAGAAAGTTACAGATACAGATTAACAGAGTTGGAAGGAACTTTGTAGGTCATCTAGTCCAACCATCCACCCAAGCAGAGCCTACACCATTTTTGACAGATGGCAGTCCAGTCTCTTCTTAAGAGCTTCCAGTGATGAAGCTCCCACAACTTCTGGGGGCAAGCTGTTCCATTGGTTGATTGTTCTCACTGTCAGAAAATTTCTCCTTATTTCCAGGTTGACTCTCTCCTTGTTCAGTTTCCATCCATTATTCCTTGTCTGGCGTTTAGGTGCCTTGGAAAATAGTTTGACCCCCCCCTTCTCTCTGTGGCAGCCCCTCAAATATTGGAACACTGCTATCATGTCTCCCCTGGATGTTCTCTTCACTAGACTAGACATGCCCAGTTAGCCTTCAGTCTCCTAATCATCTTGGTTGCTCTTCTCTGAAACTCAAGATCAGAAATGTATGACTGACTTCCAACATTAAATATCAATAAATCCATATCATGACTCAACTGTCAGACAGCTCTATCTGGATGACTGAGGCTTTTTCATTGATTCCCAACCTTCTTTTCAACAGATAATTTGTCATTTCTGCAAATTCTGACATTTCCACAATCCAGTCCTCCACTGTGGGAGTTTCATTATTCTTCCATCATTGTGCATATAATAATCTTCCTGAATTTACCATATACACAATCCCTCTACTATCACTCTTTTCTAATTTGTGTGCAGAACTCCCAAACAATGGAATTCTGGTTTCTTCAAAATTTTTACGTCACTTTCCAAATATTTAATATTTGGACAGTGACCTATTCTTCCATATGAAATATAAGATCATTAAAGTACACAGACACACAAACAAAATGAGCAACCATGATTGTTAACATCATGTGAAGTCTTATTTATAACTAAATTTCCAGAGAAGTTTACATTGTCCATATTTCTACAATGGAGACTTAATTTAAGTGATCGTCCAGCTGGAATGTCTGACATTCACTCAAACGGGATACACACATGTATGGAAAGCCAGTTCTGATCTGGGATTCATTTATTTAATTAGTGATTTTGGGGATGGAACAGAAATTGTGGTGGTTAACTCATTTTTATTGCAGGGGAAAATGCAACATTCCCCCATTTTTGTAGCCACGTTGACTGCTTTGTTGGATGAGGGAGGGCTGGAAGGGAAGAACCACTCTGTCTTCTCCATCCATAGTCCTGCTCTGCTCATAGGATGTCAAGAAAAGTGGATACTTGTTCTTCAAAATCAAGAAAAATAGAAGATCTTATAGATTTATTTGAGAATTTGCTATCTCAAATACAGCTCATCTGCCTGGAACCCACTCTGCATATTGGACATCAGTACAATGGAAAGAGTCCAGAGATATTTCATGAGAAGAGTCCTCCACTCCTCTACCCACAATAGAATACTTTATGCCACCAGGCTTGAAATTTGGGACTTAGAAAACTTAGAACTACCCCGCCTTTGGTCTGACCTAAGTGTAATACATAAAATTATCTGCTACAATGTCCTACCTATCAATGACTACTTCAGCTTCAACCACAACAATACACAAACACACAATAGATACAAACTTAAGGTAAACCTCTCCAAACTCAATTGCAGAAAATATGACTTCAGCAACAAAGTGGTCAATGCCTGGAATGCACTACCTGACTCTGTGGTTTCTTCCCCAACCCCCCAAAACTTTAACCTTAGACTGTCTACTGTTGACCTCACCCCATTCCTAAGAGGTCCGTTAAGGGGGTGTGCAGAAGTGCACCGGGGTGCCTACCATCTCTGTCCTATTATCCCCATTTATTAGTATCCATTTCATGCATTCATAATCATGTTTATACTTTTATCTGTTATCTTATACATGCTTGACAAAGATAAATAAAATAATAAAATAATAATAAATAATAAATAAAAATTTCAAATCAGGCTCAACAGCTGCAGGGTGGAAATGAAACCTCAAGGATGAAGTGAGAAGAGAGAGAGAAAAAAACTTGCAGATCATATCTTTCATTGTAAGAGATGAGACTGGAACTTGTTAGAAATCAGGGTGGAATGGTGTGGCTCTCATGCTGTGCAGGAACTTTGACTTACCCATCAAATTGAGTCAAAGGAGATTTGTTAAAGCGTAGTGATTGAAAATCAGCCTTTGTTGCAGAGACAATGCCCCCAATGTGAAACTCTCCTGGTCTGTAATAGTTCTGTGGGTGTACCTCATCCTTCTTCAAAGTCAGAAGGCATTTGGCTTTGAGACTCCCCAAGACTGCCTGGGGTAGCAGAAGCAGGAGAAGTACCAACATGACTTTTGTTCCTGATAGAGTCTCCAGACAGGGGTCTGCTTTAAAGAAACCAAACCCCTCTTCCAAGACAGAAGCTTCAGAAGATTCCTAATCCAGACAGAGTCCAGCCGAGACTACATGTCTGAAGGAGAGGGGAGCAAACACAACTGTTGCCTATATAAAAAAGCACCTGTCCAGCTTTTTTCTTTCTCCATTTCGGCCGCCAATATTTTCCAGTGCAAAGACATTTGCCAACAAAGTTTTGATGTAATGTCAAGGTGAAAGCTTATTATTGCTGTTTGTGTAACACCTGAAAGCTACCCAAAATGACTTTAGAGATTTAGCATCAAAACAACAACTAAATCACTATGATTTGGATAATGGCTGTAAGGATCACCTCTCTAATCTCTGAGTGAGTTGTAGGAAGAAATATCCTTCTGGGTTCATCTCCAAGTGGGGAAAAAGACACTTGAAACATGGAGACTGCTTGGAAAGATGGTTTAATGGTGGACAGGATCACATGGTTTGAGTTCCTGAACAGAAAAGAGGGTGAGATACAGCGAGTCCCCAGGTTTTATGCCCTCTCTGGCTTTGAACTTCCTGGGGCCCAGAAAGAGTATCCTGATTGGTTGTCAGACTCCAGGGGGTGGGAGTCTTAGCTAACCTTACTGGCTGGTGTAATCTTCCCAGGTGCCATGTGGTGAGTTTCTGTCCTAGATGGGTTCCATTGTGTTAGTTTCTGTTGCTATTGTGTTGCAGATGGGTCCTATTGTCAAAGATTGAGTTTCTACCTCTGGCCCATTAATTAAGGGTGGGGGGCAGGAAGGTGGGAGCTGCTTTGTCTTTAAAATGTACTTCTCCATTTCTCATCCAGGGAAACATAATATTCTGCCTTTTTAATATTTCACAAAATATTTCATTCTTCTAGGAAAGAATTGTGTGCTAACCTCCTACAGAGTCAACAGGCAGGTGCCCAATGGGAAGAGAATCATGAATAGGGTAAAACTCTGAAAATGAGCCAACTCACTGTGGGACAATTTAACAATTCAATTTTTTTATTTTAAATAAATAAAATTATTTTAATTGTTGCCATTCACATTTCATTCTGTCCCTTCTTCTGTATTTTTTTTTAATGATTCTATTCCACCATTTATTTGATATTAGTATACTCTTGTCCTACAGCAAGTTGGCTGTAGCGAGTTGGCCACAGCAAATTGTCTTAGACCCCTATAAACTAGCTTGCTAAGAATTTGGGGAGTTAAATTTCCACATCTAAAGGATGCCCAAGTTGTGGAAGACATTGATAAAAGAAATCATATTAGACAGAGTTACATAGCTTTGGTTTATTGTAAGAAATTTTCACAGGAACCTTAGAAGGGCGGAAAGGAGGGCTTGTCTAACCTGCCACTCAGAGGAACTACTCTGTCAGAGATGGAAAGGTGGTCCAGGACGATCAGAGGGACAGAGGCCAAGGGAGTCATCCTCTAAAATTGCAGAGTTAATCTCTTCTTGATGAGATTGGGCAGAAAACTTCATGGAGGAGCTTCCTCAATTCCGAGCTGCAAAAGGGCCAAATGGCATGCCTCATTAGATATCAGCCATTCCAGATAAAGGGACTTTCTACTTCTTCCACCAAGAATTCTAGTTTAGCTTTTTCCTGGAAGAAACCAGCCCATCTAATCCGTATTTTTTGGAGTATTCCCCCCCCCCAAAAAAAAAGAGGCTGAAAATTTGGGTGTGTCTTATACTTATAGCTTTTTTGAAGCTTTTTTTCAGCCCTAACGAGGCACTAATGAGGCACTAGTGAGTGATCTTCCCAGTTTTGCCTGCTCCCTGTACTCTCCACTGTGCTTTAACGAGGCGCTCCGACTCTCAGCTGTTCTTTAGAAGCTTTTTTTCAGCCCTGACTAGGTGCTAGCAGAGTGAAGCGATCTCCCCCTGTGCTTTGCCTGCTTTTCTCATTGCTGCTTCCTCTCAGTTGTGCCTTAGAAGCTGTTTTTTATCCCCAAGCAGGAGATAAAAACCCAGCAAACTAATGTGCTGAAGCTGACCAGAGTAAGGATGCTAGCCAGATGAATACCTCGTAGGCAGATCCACCCCCCCTATTTTCCTCCCTAAAAAGCTGTGTCTTATACTCCCGTGCATCTTATACTCCAAAAAATACGGTATTTCTGGTACAAATTTCCTTCCCCAAGGAGGGCCTTTACATGGATAGGCCACATTCTTTGAGTTCTCCAGCATGACTTCCCCAAGTAAGACTTTCTGATCAGAATCCAGCAGTGTCCACTGCTTTTCTTACAAATGCACAGCTACCTTTTCAAATTTTGCAGGAAAAGAACTGGAAAATAACCCAATGTTTTCTCTGGACAGGACCAAAAAGACCTTCCTTAATGCATCATTTCAAAGGCAGAGAGGCACAATAAAGAGAACAGACATTTTATCCAGGAGAATCAAAGATTTGTGACAGACAGTAGCCAATAATCAATGCAATGAATCATTTAAAAAGGCACCTAAGAAACAATTTTTCTCTCACTTCCCTACTTTTATCATGAGATGTTCCTTAGTGTTTAGCTCTGGCGTCAGGATAATATAGCACTTAGGGAAGAAGATGCAGCCCAGCAGTCCAGCACTGGAGGCCAAGATGGAAAAGACCTGAACAGCCACCGTGTATTTCCCTTTGGTGCTCAGGTAGGCGGGCACAAAGGACACCCAGACGCTGCAGAAGACCAGCATGCTGAAGGAGATCAGCTTGGCTTTGTTGAAGGCCCCAGGGAGATTCCTAGCCAGAAAAGCCACCATGAAGCAGACAGCAGATAGGAAGCCCATGTACCCAAGGGCAATATAAAACATTCCTTCATTACATTGTAGGATGATCTCCTACAAGAGCATGTAATGGCTGTGGCCGGGGAGGGGGTTTCATCAGGCTTGCCTGATTCACCAGTTGCGCCCCTTTCTGGACCGGGACTCCTTGCTCACGGTCACTCATGCCCTCGTCAGTTCCCGTCTGGACTACTGTAATGCTCTCTACATGGGGCTCCCCTTGAAGAGCACTCGGAGGCTCCAACTGGTCCAGAATGCGGCCGCGCGGATGATTATGGGAGCGACTTGGCGCACCCATGTAACACCCTTCCTGCGCGAGCTGCACTGGCTCCTAGTGGTCTTCCGGGTGCGATTCAAGGTGCTGGTGACCATCTTTAAAGCACTCCATGGCTTAGGACCCGGGTACTTATGAGACCGCCTTCTGATGCCGATAGCCTCCCACCAGCCAATACACTTCCACAGAAAGGGATTCCTCTGGGTGCTGTCGGTCAAACAGTGTCGACTGGCGGCCCCCAGGGGGAGAGCCTTCTCTGTGGGGGCACATGCCCTCTGGAACGAATTGCCCCCAGAGATACGGAGGATCCCTGACCTACGCACCTTTCACCGTGCCCTCAAGACGCTATTATTCCAACAAGCTGGGCTGTCCTAGACATGATTTTTAACTGGGGTTTATTCTTTTTTTTTTTTTTATTGAAAAAGTTTTCAAATACAAATTTTTTCCCCCTTTTCCCCCCCCCTCTCCCTCCCCCTCCCTAACCCCCCCTCCCCACCCATCCCCCCCTGTGACTTCTTCGTAACAAAAAAACCCCTAATTCATAACAGATTACTTACTCCCTCCTCAAAATACTGACCTTTACTTACTAAAAATATTATAAATATCATAACATCCCCCTTTATCCATACGTTTCAGAAAAGAAGAGAACAAAAAAAAAACAAAACATTATACTATAACTATTATAAAATAACTTCTAATTTAACATAATAGTGTTTTATATCTATATATTATTACAACAATTCAAAACCACCTTCCACTTTAAAACTATACGATAAATCCTACTTTAATATTTAATCTTCTATATATATTACTATAACATTTCAAAGCGGCCTCCCCTTAAAATCTAATTTAACATTTATTCCACTCTATCCATTTCCTCCACTCCCCTAAATATATCACTTAAAAATCCCTTTTCTTAAACTAATCAGTCTGTAGTTAGCTTATTCACCCACTGTCCTGCAAATTTACCATACACAACAATTCTTAATATCTTTAATTCACTGCCCACACTACTTAAATATATATATATTTATATTCCATTATATCTAAATAAAAAAAAAGAAAAGACAATAACTTTAAATTTATAGTCCATATAATATCTTCTTTGAGGTCTTTCCGCTGGATTGTTAAAACCAACATCCATAATAGGGTAACATAGCTTACTGATGCAACAGTTTATTCAAGATCTTCAATCATATCTGCCCCCATCAGTAATAAATATCTTCTTATATGTATAAAAGTAAAAACAACCACCCGAGTGACATTATAATTATATTCCATATAATAATAATTGTGGGTTTCATCAGGATTATTGATTTCCATCATCGTAGTGGGTAACAACCGGATCTTCTGCATGCCCCAGCATGATTCTCTTGCCTTATGATTCAAGATAATTATAATAAATTTATCAACACAAAAAGAAATTTCAAAGTAGATAATTCAAATCCATCAGTTTGAGGCTCTTTCCACGTCCCAAAATTACGGCAATGCAGAGATCTGCCACTATCCTCAGGATGATATTGACCAATATGTCGCCTCCTCTATGTTTTCACATAATTATTCATATTTTAAAGTCACTGGCTTCACTGTTGCTTGAGTTAGAAATTTCTATTTTTATACAACCTATTTCTTTTTTTGTTTTCTTTTTGTGGGTTTGACTTCCATCCTGGTTTCCTTTCTACAGATTGTGTGTCAACTGGTCGGTTTTCATTCTGCTTTGTAGATTGGTCGTGTTGATTTTGTTTTGGTGTCTCATGTTTCTTTTTTATCCCTTGTATATCCCCTAATTGGTTTCCATGCTTGCCTTGATAAGTCATCACATTAAAATCAGATGGCACTTCTCTCAAATTTGTAGATAATCCAGCTGGGGTGTCCGGTAAATCCAAAGGCAATTTATCTGGTACAGTCTCTGTAATTCAATATTTTCCCTTTATTTCCAGCTCCTTCTGCTTATCCTGTATCATTCCTGAAGATGTTAAATTCATGTTCAACCTATTTTGATAAAATTCTTCCACTCTTTCAATAGTATCTAACTGATATCTTTCTCCTTGATGTCTCAGTATAATACCAACTGGGGCATTCCACCTATATGAGATATTTCTCTTTTTTAACTCAGACACCAGAAAACCAAATTTCTTCCTTTCTGCTAATATCTTAGGTGGGAGTTCCTTGTAGATCCATATTTTTCTTCCATACAATTGCAAATTAGAATTAAAGGAATTTTGCACAATATTATTCCTAATTTCCTTGTCCGTAAAATAAATCACCACATCTCTAGGCAGTTGCCTTTGCTTAGCAATCCAGGAATTTATTCTGAAAACTCTGTCAATCCTACAAAACACTTCGTCAGGTTGAACCTTTAAAATCCCAGCTAGAATTTCAGAAGATATTTTCCTTAAATCATCTCTATTATTTTCCTGCAAACCTCTCAGTCTTATCGCATATTCTGTAAAATTATGTTGAACCATTAGAACCTCTTTTTCAATCCTCTGTTGCAGATTTTCTACATTACCAGACTTTTGATCAGCATCCATTTTAGGTTTTTCTTCTGAGCTATTATCCTGAATGTTTATCAAATCATTTTCAATTTTTTGAATTCTATTGTCCAATTTATCTTGAATTTCATCCATTTTAGACTCTAGTAAATTAGTATTTGTATCCAACTGTATCATAAATTCTGAAAAACCATTAACCACTTTTAAAATTTTTTGCTCCAAAAAGTCAAACTTAGATTTTACCAGTTCTTTAATTTCCTGCTTAAATTCTTCAAGATGCTGATTCACAATCTCATCCCTTCTTTCAATCTCCTCTAAGAGAAATTCTATTATATTAAAATCAGGTTTCTGAGACTGAAGAGTTAAAACTTGTTCCTTTAAATTGTGGGTGAGGGAATTCCCCCCCCCTTCTTGTTTATCTGACTTTGTAAGTCTCAGTGCTATGTTTCCGCCCAGGCAGGCTTTGTTAAAAAGAAAAAAAAAAAGAAAAAAAAAACAAGAAAAAAGACTTCTTTCCAGTCAACAACAATATCAAGTCTCCAGGAAAAAAAAAAGAAAGAAAAACACAGGAGCGAGGTTTTGTCTACAAATGTAGCCAGTGGTATTTATTCCGCTACATTGTAATAATAGAAAACGGAAAAACTTTTCCTTTCTGCCTCTTCTCCAGCTGCTGCAAGCGCCATTTTAAAAAACTTTTTTCCCCTCCTTTCCTTTCCTCTTTTCTCTTAAGTTATTTTTTATTTTTAAAAGATAAGTAAAATACTTGCGGTTCAGTATTACAGATCCAGCTCACATTTTCTTTAAGTAATCTGTTAGATTCACAGGCTTGCTCTTGACGCCTGGCTCTGCATTAGCAGAGGTCTCCCAAAGCCCGGAGCGACGGCTGGGGATATGGGGCATCTCATCCGCTCTGTCCCAAAAGAAAAAGAAAAACTTTTGGGACTCTGCAGAGAGTTCTACCCACCCCTGCCGGCTCTATCTCCGTTTCCTCATGGAAACGGAGTTTTTTCGAGCCGCCGTTCCGTTGTGAAGGCGGCTCTGACAGGCAGTGGAAGCTGACGATCCCAAAGGAACGTCTGGCGGCGGCCAGCAGCAAACAGGAAGTCAACTGGGGTTTATTCTTAATGATTAAGGCCAATTGTTTAATATGTTTTTAAATTTTGTCTTTGGATTTGCTTTACTGTTGGCTGTGCACTGCCCTGAGTCCTTCGGAAGAAGGGCGGTATAGAAATTAACCAAATAAATAAATAAATAAATAAATAAATAAATAAATAAATAAATAAAATCATCATCATCATCATCATCATCATCATCCTCTGTACTGGCAATGCTGACTGTGAGGTCAGAAATGCTCAACGTGTGAGGGAGCACCCCTCCCTTAGAAGAGAGGTTTCTAACCACACCTTAGGCTGTCCAGGTAGGATTGGGTTGGAGGCTCTTGAAATGACATTTCTGAAAACAATCAATTTGTAAAATTTATTTTTCTACTTTATTTTGACATCAGATGTTCTTTGGTATTCAGATCTGGCCTAAAAATGATAATGTAACACTTGGGGCTGAAGATGCAGCCCAGCAAGCCAGCACTGGAGGCCAAGATGGAGAAGACCTGAACAGCCACCATGTACTTTCCCTTGGTGCTCAGGTAGGCCGGCACAAAGGACACCCAGACACTGCAGAAGACCAGCATGCTGAAGGAGATCAGCTTTGTTGGATCAGGCGCAGGAACAGAAGACGTGACCAGCTCGATACATGTAACCACTTTATTTACAAAGTAACAAGTAAAAGAAGACTGCAGGCGCGCTGCCGGAGCTCTCCTTATATTCGCTCCCGGCAGCCGCACCGCCCCTAGACAGGGATTCAAATCTCCCGCCCGATGGCTGGCAGCCAATCAGGGCGGATGTCCTTATAAGGACATAACACTCCTCCCCCCTTAGTCTGGACTGTCAAATCTCGTCCACAAAAGTCACGTAATCCCGCAGGTACGTAGGACGCCTCGGCACCCTAGCTGACTTGCGCAGTCTCACTTGTTCTCCGTCTCCGACCTGGGTGGACGGGGCTCTGTCGTCTCCCGGCTCCCTCTCCGGAACCGGGCTTGGTTCGGCTGTCGAGTGAGCGGGGTCACCCCCAGCGCCTCCGGCCGGACCGCAGACCTTGGATGGCTGGTTCTGGTGGTCTTCTTCCTGGCCTGTGGATCTGTCGCCTCGTCTCGGTGGCTCGGTTCCGACCCGGGAAGAGCGTCTGAATCTCGGTAAGTCCATTGTTTGCTCCTCCCCCGTCTCCCGGGCGCTGCGGTTCGGCTGTGGTTCGGCCTGGTGCCGGGTGGGTGGTGGTTCTGTTTGGTGCCCTCTGGACCGGCCCGCCGGCTGCGGGTGGTGCTGGCTTGTGTTTCGTTGTCCGACCTCGCAGGGGTGGTGTTGGTCTGCTAGGTCGGGCTGGCGTTGGTCTACCCCATCTGGTCGGTGGTTGTCGACCTGGTCGGGCTGTTGTTGCGGCACTACCTCTGCGGGGCGGCGGAGGTCTCCCTTGCCGGGGTGGTGCAGGTCTACCTGGCCGGGTTGTTGTCGGCTTTCCCTTCCCCCTAGTCCCTGGTCTACCGTAAGGTGGTGCCTGGGGTCATCCGGGTCGGGGTGTTGTTTCCTGGCTGCCTCTTGTGATGGGCGGGGGTCCCTCTCGCTGGGGAGTCGAGTGCCACCCTTGTCCATAGGTTGGGGGGTGCCCGTCTTGGATGGGTCCCGGTCTACTCGCCTGGAACCGTGGTCTCCTTGGCTGGGCTGGCGTAGGCTGCTGTCACTGGTGGGGTGCGCCGCTCCTCCCCTGGGTAGGTACCGGTCTACCTACCCAGTTGGTTTGGTAGTCCCTGGCCCTGTTGTGCCCGGTGCCCACCTGGCTGGGTTGGTGGTGCCATCCCCCGTGCGGTTGGCCCCGGTCTACCTCGCTGGGCTGTCGACGTGCCAGCATCTGGTAGTGGGCTGGGCCGACCTTGTCGGGGTGGTGCTGCTCTTCCTCGCAGGGGTGTGGTAGGCCTACCTCGCAGGGGTGTGGTAGGCCTACCTCGTCGGGGTGTTGTAGGCCTACCTGGTCTGGGTGGGGTAGGTCTACCTCGCCGGGGTGTTGGAGGCCTACCTCGTCGGGGTGTTGTAGGCCTCCCTTGTCAGGCTGGTTTTCATGTGCTCCCCCCCACCTTTTTCGGAGTTGGTCGATGTGGCGTCTCGTGAACTGTCCATCTTCCAACTCGACAATGTAAGATTTGGGGCCGGTTGTGCTGGCAATCTTCCCTTTCAGCCATTTAGGAGAGCCGCTGAAGTTTAGCGCGAAGATTGAATCTCCGTTGCTGAAGGCGCGAAGCAGGCGGCTGGCGGTTGCGGTCACTTCCGGGCTGTATTGGGGGTGCAGCCGGTCCAATGGTGACCTCAACCTTCTGCCCATCAACAGTTCGGCCGGGCTCTTGTGGGTGGTGGCGTGTGGCGTGATGTGCTGGGTGAGGAGGAAGTTGTCTATGCGCTCTTGCCAGTCCCCCGGGCCCATCTTGGTGAGGGCCTCTTTGGTCAGTCGGACCATGCGTTCGGCTTGTCCGTTTCCGGCCGGCCTGTAGGGGGCGGACAGGGCGTGGCGGATGCCCAGTCCTGCCAGGAAGGACTCCATGGCCAGGGATGTGAGCTGGGGGCCGTTGTCCGAAACTAGCACCTCCGGAAGTCCATGTGTGGCAAACAGACGGCGCAGGGCTCGGATCGTCGCTTCTGTTGTGGTAGATGCCATGGATATCACCTCGAGCCACTTGGAGAAGGCATCTACCACGATGAGGAGGTGTCGCCCTTGAATCGGACCCGCGAAGTCAATGTGGATCCTCGACCAGGGGTTGCTGGGGGTCTCCCACTTCGCGACTTCGGATTGCGGCGGCGCTGGGCGAACTTCTTGGCACGGGTCACATCTGGAGACCCATTGTTCAATGTCTCTGTCCATGGAGGGCCACCAGACATAACTCCGTGCCAGGGCCTTCATGCGGACGATGCCCGGATGCCCCTTGTGTAAGGTTTCTAGCGTCCGCCGTTGCAGAGTGCTTGGAATCAGCACCCTGTCTCCCCATAGCAGACAGCCTTTGATGGTGGACAGCTCCTCCTGTTTCCTGGCGAACGGGCTGAACCTTTCCTCTGGCTTTTCCGCTGGCCACCCTCTGAGGATCCAGGACTTCACTTGGCGGAGTGTGGGGTCCTTTTGGGTGTGGACGGCCACATCTGCGGATGACACCGGGCAGCTGGCGTCGTCATCAATGTGAAGTAGGTGAAGCGTGGGGGCTGGGTCCTCGACCGGCTTCTTCGACGGGCATCTGCTGAGGGCGTCAGCGTTCCCTATGGCTGTGCCTGGCTGGTGCACGAGCCTATAGGAGTAGCCAGCTAGGAAGATGGCCCATCTCGTCATTCTTGGGGACATGAAGGTCGGGGTTGGTTGGTCGCCTGCGAGGAGTCCCAGGAGAGGCTTGTGGTCTGTGACTATGGTGAAGCGTCTTCCGTAGAGGTATTCGTGGAAGCGCTTCACTCCGGCCACGATGGCCAGGGCTTCTTTGTCCAGCTGGCTATAGTTCCGTTCTGCGCCGGACATAGTCTTTGAGAAGTACGCGATTGGGGCTTCCGAGCCATTGGGCAGTTCGTGGCTGAGAACTGCCCCCACCCCGTAAGGCGACGCGTCGCAGGTCAGTCTGATGGGGAGCGTCTCGCTGTATTGGATGAGGACGCTTTTGGACGTCAGTAGTCCTTTGATGGCCCGGAATGCTGCTTCCTCTTCCTGGCCCCACTTCCAGGACGCCGATTTCCCCAGCAGGCGGTGGAGTGGCTCAGCAACTGTGGCTTTCTGTTTTAAGAAAATTGCGTAGAAGTTGAGCGACCCAAGGAAAGCCTGAAGCTCCGTTTTGTTTTTTGGGCTTGGAGCTTCATGGATTGCTTCCACTTTTGATTTGGTGGGGTGTATGCCTGTGCTATCAATGAGGAAGCCCAGGAACTCGACTTCCTGTACTCCTATGATGCACTTGTCCCGCCTGACCCTCAAACCCTTGTCCTTGAACCGCTGCAGGACAAGCCTGAGCCTTTCAAGGAGTTGGGGTCTCGAGTCGCCGGAGATGAGCACATCATCGAAGTAAGGCACCACCCCTGGAACGCCTTGGAGAAGGCGTTCCATCATGGATTGGAAGATGCCAGGGGCAGCGCTGACTCCAAATTGGAGGCGGTTACATTTAAATGCCCCTCTGTGCGTGACAATCGTTTGGGCCTCCGCCGTTTTTTCATCCACTGGCAGTTGCTGGTAAGCCTGGGCCAGGTCCAGTTTCGCGAAAATTGATCCAGATCCCAGGGAATGCAGCAGATGTTGCACCACTGGGACTGGGTATGCGCTCTGTGCCAACGCCTTGTTGATGGTACAACGGTAGTCAGCACAGATGCGCACAGACCCATCATGCTTCAGGGGGGTCACAATGGGGGTCTCCCATGAGGCATGATCGATCGGTTCCAGGACGCCCTGGGCGATCAGCTTATCCAGCTGCTCATCTACCTTAGGCCGCAGGGCAAATGGAACTCGGCGGGGCTTGAGCCTGATTGGGGTGATTCCCTTGTCCAGATTAAAGGAGATTGGCCTCCCCACAAATTTTCCCAGCTTACCATCGAAGACTTCCTTGAACTCTTCGATGATGGAGTCGAGTTCGTCCCTACGGATCTCGTGGATGCCCTGAAGTGAAAGTCCTAGCGGCTTGAACCACTCCACACCCAACAGGTTCGGTCGGCTGTGCTGCACAATGGTGATGGGTAGCTTTCCGTCGAAGTCATTGTACTTCACGTGGATGGTGGCTCTGCCTAGGATTTCAATGGGGTTCCCGTTGAAGTCCACAAGTTTGTCTTTCGGGGCTTTCAGCTGGGTCCTTTTGTATGCCGGATTCAGCTGTTGTAGGTGCTGCCAGTCCATGATGGAGAATGCGGATCCGGAGTCTACCTCCATCTTGCACGGCGACCCCTCTGCTAGCAGCGTCACGTGGAACTTGGTGGTCCCCTCGTCGCTTGTGTGAGCAATGGTGGTGGTCTGGTGCACCGTTCTGTTTCGGGGATATTCCTCCTCCCCACGCCGGGACTGGTTTGAGGACCGTTTGGATGTCCTCTGATTATCTTTGCGATTTTCCCGGAATCGCGGTCTGGGCGGCTCCGGGGCTGGGTCTGTGGCTCTGCAGGCCTCGGCGATGTGGCCCCTCTTCAGGCATCGGCGGCAGGTCGCGTCCCTCCATCTGCAGGTTGCTCTGGGGTGGTCGCCTCTGCAGCTGCCGCATCGCTCTCCACGGTCGCCATGCTGTGGTGTTTCCCGCCTGGGAGGGCGGGACACCTTGTGGACGGCCATTTCCTCATCAGACTCGGATTGAGTGGTTGCCTCGTCTGATGAGGTCGGGCCCGATTTGTGGATCTTATGGATCCCTCTTGCTTTTACCATTGCCGCGGCTGCTTGTTCGGACGTTTCCGCCGCTGTTGCCTCGTCGAGGACGTCTTTAAGCGGAATCCTCTTCCTGCTGAGGAATTTCTTTTGCAGCCCCACATCTCGCATTCCAAAAACAATGCGGTCCCGGATGGCGTTGTCCACATTGTCGAACTCACAGTTGGCAGCGAGTTGGCGGAGCGCTGCCACGAATTCTTTGATGGATTCACCTTCCCGCTGGTTTCTTTGCTGGAAGGTGAACCTGTTTGCGATGGGGGTGCCTGTAGGTGCATAGTGCTCCTGTAAGACGTCCTGCAGGTCGTTCCAGGACATCTCCTCGATGTCCCTGGGTGCCACGAGGTCCATCGCCATCTCCAGGACGTCCGATCCGCAATGAGCCAGGAAGAGGGCTCTTTTCCTCTCATCATCGAGGTTCTGGTATCCATTGCCTCGCAGGAACTGCCGGAATCGGACCATGTATGACCTCCACTTCTTCCGGGATGGGTCGAACGGGTTCAGCGCGGTCATCGGGGCTTGCGGGGTGGCCATTCTGGAAGTCGCTGTGGTGAAGTGACTTCAGCTCTTTGGGCGATCGTGCCGTGAGTCTTTCTCAGGTTCTCTTCTCTAGTCCTTCGTCGCCAGTGTTGGATCAGGCGCAGGAACAGAAGACGTGACCAGCTCGATACATGTAATCACTTTATTTACAAAGTAACAAGTAAAAGAAGACTGCAGGCGCGCTGCCGGAGCTCTCCTTATATTCGCTCCCGGCAGCCGCACCGCCCCTAGACAGGGATTCAAATCTCCCGCCCGATGGCTGGCAGCCAATCAGGGCGGATGTCCTTATAAGGACATAACAAGCTTGGCTTCATTGAAGGCCCCAGGGAGATTCCTAGCCAGAAAAGCCACCATGAAGCAGACAGCAGACAGGAAGCCCATGTACCCAAGGGCAATATAAAACATGGTGACAGAACCTTCATTGCATTGGAGGATGATCTCTCTAGGTTGGGAGTGCATGTCAGAGTCAGGGAACGGTGGAAAGGTTCCCAACCAGATGCTGCAGATGACAACTTGGAAGCCAGAACAAGAAAAGACAATGGAGTTGGCCAAGCTCTTCCCCAACCATCTCTGCACTTTATTTCCTAGTTTTGTGGCCAAGAAGGCTAACACCACTGTGATGGTTTTGGCCAAGATTGAAGAAATGGCAAGTGAGAATATAACGCTGAAGGCTGTTTGTCGGAGGAGGCAGGTTATTTTCCTTGGCTGGCCAATGAATAGGAAGGAGGTCAAGATGGAAAGCAGGAGGGAGACCAGGAGAATGTAGGAGAGGCCCCGATTGTTGGCTTTGACAATGGGAGTTTCCATGAATTTAATGAAGATCCCCAAACCAAAGCCTGTGGTTAAAGAGAGGAACAAGGCAATGGCAGTCAGGATGATCCCCAGATTTTCCTTATACGAAAGATAGCTTTTCATTTTAGGAATACAGCGAACTCGATTGGTGTTTGGATGTTGATCTTCTGGACATTTAGTACATTTGTCTGCATCTGAAAAAGAGCAAGAATAGGATTTCCCTTTAATCAAAAAGCATTGTTTGGGTAAAATTGTTGGTGTTAATGATTGTATGTAGATGTCTAGAACAGCTTAATACCATTTTTTTAATGTCATGATTTTATCAATGTATTTGTTGAGAGAGAATAGAAGGAGGGAGGAAGAAAGGATTTAAGGAAAGAAGGCAGTTCCAGTAGTTTTCCCATTCCACTTCTGAACCTGTTGAAAACTGGATCCCAGCCTTTCATTAGTGTTTTAAGGCACCAATGAGATCCAGTCTACAATGGAATGATGTTCCATTGTTGCTCCACCCTGGACCACCCCAATGATGCCCTTGTCGTGATGTCCCGATGCCTGGAGGCCATGCGGATCTGGATGGAGAGAAATAGACTCAGACTCAACCCCTCCAAGACCGAGTGGCTATGGCTCCCAGTGTCACGATATAGCCAGCTGGTTCCATCGATGGCTATTGGGGGTGAGACCCTAGCCCCCGCCAGAGAGGGCTTGCAATTTGGGTGTCCTCCTGGATGCACGGCTGTCTTTAGAAGATCACATGATGGCTGTGGCCAGGGGGGCTTTTTATCAGGTTCGCCTGATTCATCAGTTGCGTCCCTTTCTGGACCAGGATGCCCTGCGCACAGTCACTCACGACTACTGTAATACTCTCTACATGGGGCTCCCCTTGAAGAGCACTTGGAGGCTCCAACTGGTCCAGAATGTGGCTGCGCGGGTGATTATGGGAGTGACATGGCACACCCATGTAACACCTCTCCTGCGCGAGCTGCACTGGCTCCCAGGGTCTTCCGGGTGCGATACAAGGTGCTGGTTACCATCTTCAAAGTGCTCCATGGCTTAGGACCAGGATACTTATGAGATCACCTTCTGCCACCGATGACCTCCCACCGACCAACACGCTCCCACAGAGAGGGACTCCTCAGGGTGCCATCGGTCAAACAATGTCGACTGGCAACCCCCAGGGGGAGAGCCTTCTCTGTGGGGGCACCCACCCTCTGGAATGAACTGCCCACTGGAATAGACATGATTCCCGACCTATGTACGTTTTGCCATGCCCTTAAGACCTTACTATTCCAACAGGCTGGGCTGGCTTAATAAGGATTTGTAATGGATGTTTTAATCTTTGAGTTTTAATCTGGGGCCAAATTACTTAATACGTTTTTAAATTGTTTTTTTAAATTTTGTATTATATGTTGTTTTATTGTGGCTGTACACCGCTCTGAGTCCTTCGGGAGAACGGCAGTATAAAAATTCAATGATAAATAAATAAATAAATAAATAAATAAATAAATAAATAAATAAATAAATAAATAAATAAATAAAAGTTCATGTGAATGATCGCCTAGCATAGATTATGCCAGCTGAAGTGGATGAACCCTATTTTTGCCATGGAGAAAGACAGGTGGAGTTCCCCTTGAAGATGAGTTAAATAGGGAGTGAGGACATCAAAATGCATCCCTCTCTTTTGTATAAGCAGAAAGACCATCTTAAAGTCAAGAAGAGCCTTGGTAGTACAGTGGTCTAAGGCACCCTGTTATTAAGCTGGTTATTAAGACCAGATGCCTGCAATTACTGCAGGTTCGAATCTCGCCAAGGCTCAAGGTTGACACAGCCTTCCATCCTTTCTAAGGTAGGTAAATTAAGGACCCAGTTGTGGGGGCAATAAGCTGACTTTGTATAAATATACAAAAGGATGAAGGCTATTGCTTAGCACATTGTAAGCTGCCCTGAGTCTCCGGAGAAGGGCGGTATACAAAATAAATAAATAAATAAATAAATAAATAAATAAATAAATAAATAAATAATAATAATAATAATAATAATAATAATAATAATAATAATAATAATAATAATAATAATAAAATGGATTCTCAACTGCAATGAGTTATCCTGTGATAAGATGGGAGGCCAACTAATTAAAATATACATCAATAATCATAAAATGAGCAGCTGTGCAATAGAAAAGAAATACCTGCCATGCCTTCAGCATTGGAGCTTTCATGTTGTTAACACCTTTAAATGTCCTCCTGGGTCTGGATAAATAAGCGACATTTATGGCCTGTGCCACAGCCCAGATTGTGTTGTAAATGAAATGGTTATCGTGAACCAGAATCGGATCCATCTCCTCTTTTCTCAGAGTCTCCAGTTCTTCTCTCTCCCTGCACCTTCTCCAGACTTTCACCGAAAAGGCATCTTTGGTATAAGAACACAGCCAGGAGTTCTTTACAAGATGAAACATGAAAGAATCAAACTGCAGGTAACCACCATACTTTGCCATTTGATTTCTCTTCATAAGAAAGAAAAAAATACTATGAATATATTGAGTGGGAAGGTAGTTCTCTTTCAAATAAATTGTGAAGTCCCAGCGTACGGTGGTGATCAGGACTTTTCCTTTAAGAGGTTCAGTAAGTGTTCCAAATATATTGTGCATAATGAAAACCCCTATATTGAATGTATTCATGTCAGCACCATACATGTAGACATTCGCCTTTCTCCAATTGAGGTATAAATTCCAGTCTTTGAAGACTTTCCTAGAAGATGGGGAAAAGGTTTGTGATAAAATTGGACAAATGCCATTCTTTATCAGCATGGAAGTCAATGTCCTCGTGAACCTTTGTCCATTCTCAGTGTCTGGAGCAAGGAGACCCACCAAATTCCACCTGAAATGGAGGACCAGCTTCACCATCCCCGGGTACTGAAGTTCTTCAGGTGGGAGCATTGGGTAGAAGAAAGGAAGCTGAGTTTTATCACTTGGAATCTGGGAATTAAAACTGTGACTGATCTGAAAAGGAAACAAAGGAAACTCTATAAACCCATAAATCCAAAAATTTAGCCCTAATGGAGGAATTGTCCACTTTTGTAGGGAGTCTCTGGCCATTTTATTTTAACATTGCTTCTCTTCTCCCTTCAGTGTAGCATTTTGTTCTTCCCAATGGCCAGTAGACATGCAAAATCTGCATTAAGAATGCCATGCAGGAGGTATGTCTGCTCAGGTTCTTGTCCTTCATCCTTTATACAATTCCTATACTAGAACTTTGCTTTTCATTGATAACAGAAGGTGTAAAAGAAACGTGCATGACTAAGAATTCATCTTCTCAGACAAAGACACACCCGAGGGATTTTGTGGGTGGCTAATATGGTTGAAATCTGGATGGAGATGTCAGTATCAGCCTTTTCAAGAACAGCCACGGTGTTTCTTTGCCTTCCACAGCTGTAGTTGGGAACATTGACCTCCCCCTCCGAAAGCAGGTCCAGCAAAGCCTCTGAGGTCATTTGTGCACTGAAATAATTTTCATAGATGTTGTAACCCAGAGTGACATTCAATGAAATATTGGGATTCTTGTTGATCTCCCAGATGGCAAAAAGGAAGGATAGCAATTTCCAGTACTCTGTTGATGCAATCCTGAAAATATGAATATATTGGAACGTAATCAGTGGAAAGAACATTTAATTAACCCCTTTGAACAATAATATTTTTAATCCATCCAAGACTGAGAAGTTTGGAGCATTTAATTGTGTATTGATTTTTTAAAAAACTGTGTACGGATATTTTTTTTTTCCAAATCTCCAAAAATATCTCACCTATTTGGTTCTAACTCTGGAGTATTTCAATTTTATTGTCAGATACCGAATGCATCATGTCTGAAATAATCTAATTATTATTAGCTTTGTCTAATTCTTTTTTTAAGATTTATATTTATTAAGAATGTTACATAAATTAAAAAATTAGTCAAAGAAAGGAAAGAAGGGAAGAGAGGAAGAAGAAAAGGTAGAAGAAATTAAAAACAGAAAGTTACAGATACAGATTAACAGAGTTGGAAAGAACTTTGTAGGTCATCTAGTCCAACCATCCACTCAAGCATACCCTACACCATTTTTGACAGATGGCAGTCCAGTCTCTTCTTAAGAGCTTCCAGTGATGAAGCTCCCACAACTTCTGGGGGCAAGCTGTTCCATTGGTTGATTGTTCTCACTGTCAGAAAATTTCTCCTTATTTCCAGGTTGACTCTCTCCTTGTTCAGTTTCCATCCATTATTCCTTGTCTGGCCTTCAGGTGCCTTGGAAAATAGCTTGACCCCCCTCTTCTCTGTGGCAGCCCCTCAAATATTGGAACACTGCTATCATGTCTCCCCTGGATGTTCTCTTCACTAGACTAGACATGCCCAGTTAGCCTCCAGTCCCCTAATCATCTTGGTTGCTCTTCTCTGAATCCCAACCTTCTTTTCAACAGATAATTTGTCATTTCTGCAAATTCTGACATTTCCACAATCCAGTCCTCCAGTGTGGGAGTTTCATTATTCTTCCATCATTGTGCATATAATAATCTTCCTGAATTTACCATATACAAAATCCCTCTACTATCACTCTTTTCTAATTTGTGTGCAGAACTCCCAATCAATGGAATTCTAGTTTCTTCAAATTTTTAGGTTACATTCCAAATATTTAATATTTGGACAGTGACCTATTCTTCCATATGAAATATAAGATCATTAAAGTACACAGACACACAAACAAAATGAGCAACCATGATTGTTAACATCATGTGAAGTCTTATTTATTACTAAATTTCTGGAGAAGTTTACATTGTCCATATTTCTACGATGGAGACTTAATTTAAGTGATCGTCCAGCTAGAATGCCTGGCATTCACTCAAATGGGATACACACATGTATGGCAAGCCAATTCTTATCTGGGATTCATTTATTTAATTAGTGATTTTGGGGATGGAACAAAAATTGTGGTGGTTAACTCATTTTTATTGCAGGGGAAAATGCAACATTCCCCTGTTTTTGTAGCCACGTTGACTGCTTTGTTGGATAAGGGAGGGCTGGAAGGGAAGGACCACTCTGTCTTCTTCATCAACAGTCCTGCTCTGCTCATAGGATGTCAAGAAAAGTGGATGCTTGTTCTTCAAAATCACGAAAAATAGAAGATCTTATAGATTTATTTGAGAATTTGCTATCTCAAACACAGCTCATCTGCCTGGAACCCATACTGCATATTGGACATCAATACAATTGAAAGAGTCCAGAGATATTTCATGCTAAGAGTCCTCCACTCCTCTACTCACAAGAGAATACTTTATGCCACCAGGCTTGAAATTTTTGGCTTAGACAACTTAGAACTACGCCACCTTCGGTCTGACCTAAGTGTAATACATAAAATTATCTGCTACAATGTCCTACCTGTCAATGACTACTTCAGCTTCAACCACAACAATACACAAACACACAATAGATACAAACTTAAGGTAAACCTCTCCAAACTCAATTGCAGAAAATATGACTTCAGCAACAGAGTGGTCAATGCCTGGAATGCACTACCTGACTCTGTGGTTTCTTCCCCAACCCCCAAAAACTTTAACCTTAGACTGTCTACTGTTGACCTCTCCCCATTCCTAAGAGGTCCATTAAGGGGGCGTGCAGAAGTGCACTGGCGTGCCTACCATCCCTGTCCTACTATCCTCATTTATTTGTATCCATTTCATGCATTCATAATCATGTTTATACTTTTATCTGTTATCTTATACATGCTTGACAAAAATAAATAAAAAATAAAATAAAAATAAAAAATAAATAAAAATTTCAAATCAGGCTCAACAGCTGCAGAGTGGAAATGAATCCTCAAGGATGAAGTAAGAAGAGAGAGAGAAAAAAACTTGCAGATCAGACCTTTCATTGGAAGAGATGAGACTGGAACTTGTTAGAAATCAGGGTGGAATGGTGTGGCTCTCATGCTGTGCAGGAACTTTGACTTACCCATCAAATTGAGTCAAAGGAGATTTGTTAAAGCGTAGTGATAGAAAATCAGCCTTTGTTGCAGAGACGATGCCCCCAATGTGAAACTCTCCTGGTCTGTAATAGTTCTGTGGGTGCACCTCATCCTTCTTCAAAGTCAGAAGGCATTTGGCTTTGAGACTCCCCAAGACTGCCTGGGGTAGCAGAAACAGGAGAAATACAAACATGACTTTTGTTCCTGATAGAGTCTCCAGACAGGGGTCTGCTTTAAAGAAACCAAACCCCTCCTCCAAGACAGAAGCTTCAGAAGATTCCTAATCCAGACAGAGTCCAGCCGAGGCTACATGTCTGAAGGAGAGGGGAGCAAACACAACTGTTGCCTATATAAAAAAGCACCTGTCCAGCTTTTTTCTTTCTCCATTTCGGCCATCAATATTTTCCAGTGCAAAGACATTTGCCAACAAAGTTTTGATGTAATGTCAAGGTGAAAGCATATTATTGCTGTTTGTGTGACACCTGAAAGCTACCCAAAATGACTTTAGAGATTTAGCATCAAAACAACAACTAAATCACTATGATTTGGATAATGGCTGTAAGGATCACCTCTCTAAACTCTGAGTGAGTTGTAGGAAGAAATATCCTTCTGGGTTCAGCTCCAAGTGGGGAAAAAGACACTTGAAACATGGAGACTGCTTGGAAAGATGGTTTAATGGTGGACAGGAGCACATGGTTTGAGTTCCTGAACAAAAAAGAGGGTGAGATACAGCGAGTCCCCGGGTTTTATGCTCTCTCTGGCTTTGAACTTCCTGGGGCCCAGAAAGAGTATCCTGATTGGTTGTCAGACTCCCAGCGGGTGGGAGTCTTAGCTAACCTTACTGGCTGGTGTAATCTTCCCAGGTGCCATGTGGTGAGTTTCTGTCCTAGATGGGTCCCATTGTGTTAGTTTCTGTTGCTATTGTGTTGCAGATGGGTCCTATTGTCAAAGATTGAGTTTCTACCTCTGGCCCATTAATTAAGGGTGGGGGGCAGGAAGGTGGGAGCTGCTTTGTCTTTAAAATGTACTTCTCCATTTCTCATCCAGGGAAACATAATATTCTGCCTTTTTAATATTTCACAAAATATTTCATTCTTCTAGGAAAGGGGTGTGTGCTAACCTCCTACAGAGTCAACAGGTAGGTGCCCAATGGGAAGAGAATCATGAATAGGGTAAAACTCTGAAAATGAGCCAACTCACTGTGGGACAATTTAACAATTCAATTTTTTTATTTTAAATAAATAAAATTATTTTAATTGTTGCCATTCACATTTCATTCTGTCCCTTCTTCTGTATTTTTTTTTAATGATTCTATTCCACCATTTATTTGATATTAGTATACTCTTGTCCTACAGCAAGTTGGCTGTGGCGAGTTGCCCCACAGGGAGTTGTCCTGCAGTGAGTTGCCCCACAGCAAGTTGGCTGTAGCGAGTTGGCCACAGCAAATTGTCTTAGACCCCTATAAACTAGCTTGCTAAGAATTTGGGGAGTTAAATTTCCACATCTAAAGGATGCCCAAGTTGTGGAAGACATTGATAAAAGAAATCATATTAGACAGAGTTACATAGCTTTGGTTTATTGTAAGAAATTTTCACAGGAACCTTAGAAGGGCGGAAAGGAGGGCTTGTCTAACCTGCCACTCAGAGGAACTACTCTGTCAGAGATGGAAAGGTGGTCCAGGACGATCAGAGGGACAGACGCCAATGGAGTCATCCTCTAAAATTGCAGAGTTAATCTCTTCTTGATGAGATTGGGCAGAAAACTTCATGGAGGAGCTTCCTCAATTCCGAGCTGCAAAAGGGCCAAATGGCATGCCTCATTAGATATCAGCCATTCCAGATAAAGGGACTTTCTACTTCTTCCACCAAGAATTCTAGTTTAGCTATTTCCTGGAAGAAACCAGCCCATCTAATCCGTATTTTTTGGAGTATTCCCCCCCCCCAAAAAAAAGAGGCTGAAAATTTGGGTGTGTCTTATACTTATAGCTTTTTTGAAGCTTTTTTCCAGCCCTAACGAGGCACTAATGAGGCACTAGTGAGTGATCTTCCCAGTTTTGCCTGCTCCCTGTACTCTCCACTGTGCTTTAACGAGGCGCTCCGACTCTCAGCTGTTCTTTAGAAGCTTTTTTTCAGCCCTGACTAGGTGCTAGCAGAGTGAAGCGATCTCCCCCTGTGCTTTGCCTGCTTTTCTCATTGCTGCTTCCTCTCAGCTGTGCCTTAGAAGCTGTTTTTTATCCCCAAGCAGGAGATAAAAACCCAGCAAACTAATGTGCTGAAGCTGACCAGAGTAAGGATGCTAGCCAGATGAATACCTCGTAGGCAGATCCACCCCCCCATTTTCCTCCCTAAAAAGCTGTGTCTTATACTCCCGTGCATCTTATACTCCAAAAAATACGGTATTTCTGGTACAAATTTCCTTCCCCAAATTTCTGGTACAAAATTCCCCAAATTTCCATCCCCTTACATGGATAGGCCACATTCTTTGAGTTCTCCAGCATGACTTCCCCAAGTAAGACTTTCTGATCAGAATCCAGCAGTATCCACTGCTTTTCTTACAAATGCACAGCTACCTTTTCAAATTTTGCAGGAAAAGAACTGGAAAATAACCCAATGTTTTCTCTGGACAGGACCAAAAAGACCTTCCTTAATGCATCATTTCAAAGGCAGAGAGGCACAGTAAAGAGAACAGACATTTTATCCAGGAGAATCAAAGATTTGTGACAGACAGTAGCCAATAATCAATGCAATGAATCATTTAAAAAGGCACCTAAGAAACAATTTTTCTCTCACTTAACTACTTTTATCATGAGATGTTCCTTAGTATTTAGCTCTGGCGTCAGGATAATATAGCACTTAGGGAAGAAGATGCAGCCCAGCAGTCCAGCACTGGAGGCCAAGATGGAGAAGACCTGAACAGCCACTGTGTATTTCCCTTTGGTGCTCAGGTAGGCGGGCACAAAGGACACCCAGACGCTGCAGAAGACCAGCATGCTGAAGGAGATCAGCTTGGCTTCGTTGAAGGCCCCAGGGAGATTCCTAGCCAGAAAAGCCACCATGAAGCAGACAGCAGATAGGAAGCCCATGTACCCAAGGACAATATAAAACATTCCTTCATTACATTGTAGGATGATCTCCTACAAGAGCATGTAACGGCTGTGGCCGGGGAGGGGGTTTCATCAGGTTTGCCTGATTCACCAGTTGCGCCCCTTTCTGGACTGGGACTCCTTGCACACGGTCACTCATGCCCTCGTCAGTTCCCGTCTAGACTACTGTAATGCTCTCTACATGGGGCTCCCCTTGAAGAGCACTCGGAGGCTCCAACTGGTCCAGAATGCGGCTGCGCGGATGATTATGGGAGCGACTTGGCGCACCCATGTAACACCCTTCCTGCGCGAGCTGCACTGGCTCCTAGTGGTCTTCCGGGTGCGATTCAAGGTGCTGGTGACCATCTTTAAAGCACTCCATGGCTTAGGACCCGGGTACTTATGAGACCGCCTTCTGATGCCGATAGCCTCCCACCAGCCAATACACTTCCACAGAGAGGGATTCCTCTGGGTGCTGTCAGTCAAACAGTGTCGACTGGCGGCCCCCAGGGGGAGAGCCTTCTCTGTGGGGGCACATGCCCTCTGGAACGAATTGCCCCCAGAGATACGGAGGATCCCTGACCTACGCACCTTTCACCGTGCCCTCAAGACGCTATTATTCCAACAAGGTGGGCTGTCCTAGACATGATTTTTAACTGGGGTTTATTCTTAATGATTAAGGCCAATTGTTTAATATGTTTTTAAAATGTTTTTAAATTTTGTCTTCGGATTTGCTTTACTGTTGGCTGGCACTGCCCTGAGTCCTTCGGAAGAAGGGCGGTATAGAAATTAATCAATCAATCAAATAAATAAATAAATAAATAAATAAATAAATAAATAAATAAATAAAAAATAAAATCATCATCATCACCATCATCATCATCATCATCCTCTGTACTGGCAATGCTGACTGTGAGGTCAGAAATGCTCAACGTGTGAGGGAGCACCCCTCCCTTAGAAGAGAGGTTTCTAACCACACCTTAGGCTGCCCAGGTAGGATTGGGTTGGAGGCTCTTGAAATGACATTTCTGAAAACAATCAATTTGTAAAATTTATTTTTCTACTTTATTTTGACATCAGATGTTCTTTGGTATTCAGATCTGGCCTAAAAATGATAATGTAACACTTGGGGCTGAAGATGCAGCCCAGCAAGCCAGCACTGGAGGCCAAGATGGAGAAGACCTGAACAGCCACCATGTACTTCCCCTTGGTGCTCAGGTAGGCTGGCACAAAGGACACCCAGACACTGCAGAAGACCAGCATGCTGAAGGAGATCAGCTTGGCTTCGTTGAAGGCCCCAGGGAGATTCCTAGCCAGAAAAGCCACCATGAAGCAGACAGCAGACAGGAAGCCCATGTACCCAAGGGCAATATAAAACATGGTGACAGAACCTTCATTGCATTGGAGGATGATCTCTCTAGGTTGGGAGTCCATGTCAGAGTCAGGGAACGGTGGACAGGTTCCCAACCAGATGCTGCAGATGACAACTTGGAAGCCAGAACAAGAAAAGACAATGGAGTTGGCCAAGCTCTTCCCCAACCATTTCTGCACTTTATTCCCTGGTTTTGTGGCCAAGAAGGCTAACACCACTGTGATTGTTTTGGCCAAGATTGAAGAAATGGCAAGTGAGAATATAATGCTGAAGGCTGTTTGTCGGAGGAGGCAGGTTATTTTCCTTGGCTGGCCAATGAATAGGAAGGAGGTCAAGATGGAAAGCAGGAGGGAGACCAGGAGAATGTAGGAGAGGCCCCGGTTGTTGGCTTTGACAATGGGAGTTTCCATGAATTTAATGAAGATCCTCAAACCAAAGCCTGTGATTAAAGAGAGGAACAAGGCAATGGCAGTCAGGATGATCCCCAGATTTTCCTCATAAGAAAGATAGCTTTTCATTTTAGGAATACAGTGAACTCGATTGGTGTTTGGATGTTGATCTTCTGGACATTTAGTACATTTGTCTGCATCTGAAAAAAGAGCAAGAATAGGATCTCCCTTTAATCAAAAAGCATTGTTTGGGTAAAATTGTTGGTGTGAATGATTGTATGTAGATGTCTAGAACAGCTTAATACCATTTTTTTAATGTCTTGTTGAGAGAGAATAGAAGGAGGGAGGAAGAAAAGATTTAAGGAAAGAAGGCAGTTCCAGTAATTTTCCCATTCCACTTATCAACCTGTTGAAAACTGGATCCCAGCCTTTCATTAGTGCTTTAAGGCACCAATGAGATCCAGTCTACAATGGAATGACGTTCCATTGTTGCTCCACCCTGGACCACTCCAATGATGCCCTTGACGTGATGTCCCGATGCCTGGAGGCCGTGTGGATCTGGATGGGGAGAAATAGACTCAGACTGAACCCCTCCAAGACCGAGTGGCTATGGCTCCCGGCGTCACAATATAGCCAGCTGGTTCCATCGATGGCTATTGGGGGTGAGACCCTAACCCCCCCCAGAGAGGGCTTGCAATTTGGGTGTCCTCCTGGATGCACGGCTGTCTTTAGAAGATCACATGACGGCTGTGGCCAGGGGGGCTTTTTATCAGGTTCGCCTGATTCACCAGTTGCGTCCCTTTCTGACCAGGATGCCCTGCGCACTGTCACTCATGCCCTCGTCACTTCCCGTCTGGACTACTGTAATGCTCTCTACATGGGGCTCCCCTTGAAGAGCACTTGGAGGCTCCAACTGGTCCAGAATGTGGCCGCGCGGGTGATTATGGGAGTGACATGGCACACCCATGTAACACCTCTCCTGCGTGAGCTGCACTGGCTCCCAGTGGTCTTCCAGATGCGATTCAAGGTGCTGGTTACCATCTTCAAAGCGCTCCATGGCTTAGGACCGGGATACTTATGAGATCATCTTCTGCCACCGATGGCCTCCCACCGACCAACACGCTCCCACAGAGAGGGACTCCTCAGGGTGCCGTCAGTCAAACAATGTCGACTGGAACCCCCAGGGGGAGAGCCTTCTCTGTGGGGGCACCCGCCCTCTGGAATGAACTGCCCCCCGGGATAGACATGATTCCCGACCTATGTACGTTTTGCCATGCCCTTAAGACCTTTCTATTCCAACAGGCTGGGCTGGCTTAATAAGGATTTGTAATGGGTGTTTTAATCGTTGAGTTTTAATTTGGGGCCAAATTATTTAATACGTTTTTAAATTGTTTTTTAAATTTTGTATTATATGTTGTTTTATTGTGGCTGTACACCGCTCTGAGTCCTTCAGGAGAACGGCAGTATAAAAATTCAATAATAAATAAATAAATAAATAAAAGTTCATGTGAATGATCGCCTAGCATAGCTTATGCCAGCTGAAGTGGATGAACCCTATTTTTGCCATGGAGAAAGACAGGTGGAGTTCCCCTTGAAGATGAGTTAAATAGGGAGTGAGGACATCAAAATGCATCCCTCTCTTTTGTATAAGCAGAAAGACCATCTTAAAGTCAAGAAGAGCCTTGGTAGTACAGTGGTCTAAGGCACTCTGTTATTAAGCTGGTTATTAAGACCAGATGCCTGCAATTACTGCAGGTTCGAATCTCGCCAAGACTCAAGGTTGACTCAGCCTTCCATCCTTTCTAAGGTAGGTAACTTGAGGACCCAGTTGTGGGGGCAATAAGCTGACTTTGTATAAATATACAAAAGGATGAAGGCTATTGCTTAGCACATTGTAAGCCGCCCTGAGTCTCCGGAGAAGGGCGACATATAAATCAAATTAAAAAAATAAATAAATTAAAAAAAAAAAAAAGAAGGAAGTTTGTCTCAGTCCCAACTCATGGTTCCTCTCCTGTCCTGATCATGGGCCATAACTCAGACAATGACTTTTAAAAAAACGCCTCCAGCACAGAGGTGGCATTCAGCTGATTGAGACCAATTTGGATGAACCAATAGCAGCGACTCCAGGTGGGCCCGCCTGGGCCCTCTCAGATGTAAAACTCTCCTATTTAGCCATGTTTTCGAGGCCGGGTGCATGACTCCCTACAATACCTCGATCCAGACTCAAAGAGGTGGGACACACTCTGGTCAAGCCTTTCAAAATGTATGTTCGTAGAAAATCCCAAGATCTGTGGTCATCTCCAAAGTCTGCCCCCTTTCTCTTGCTATCACCCACCTTCCAGGGTGGAGATGGATCCTTCTGCGCAAGGACGACAATTGTAGCAGCAGATGGGCTTCCCTTCCTGAGCCACCTTCATGAACCCAGGAGGGCAGCTTTCCACACATCTGGAAGGGGGCAGGGGCTGGGCAGAGAGAGGGAAAGAGATAACATCCACAAAATGAATTATTGTATTTCCAAAAAGAAGCAAAATGTCAAAGTTTGGAGATCTCCAGTTCAAGGTTTAGCCTTGCTAAATTTGAAGCCTCCCCAAAACTTTGAGCTCATCGAACTGATTTTGCTGCTTTGGTTTTGCCTACTTCTAAGTTTTCCCATTCTAAAAAAAGAGTAATTTAAATTCCTAATGTAAATAATCATGGGAAAATTTGTCAGGGTAATGACAATTTAAAGCTGACCAGCTGACGTAAGGCTGTGGACCAGAATGATGAAATGAGGATGATTCAGCATGGTTATTGCTGCTGTCTATATAAGGGAGGCCATGAGAAGGTGTCTCTCTCTCTCTGTCTCCTCATGTATTTGCATTGTAGTTCTCCGTGTAGAGTTGAAGAAGACTGAATGTTTGTCTGGTATGTGCCTACCACGTGTATGTAAGTCTTGTATATAAGCTACTGTTTGTAATACAAACCTCTGTGTACTGTATTTTGCTCCTGGGTTGTCTCATGCTACAAGCACTCTGACAAAATTGAATGAATTTTCTTCTTTGGCAAAGTCAATTGTCCCATGACTTAAACCTAGCTCCCTTGCAGAAGACTGATAAACATTTAACTGGTATAGTTAAGAATATTTTTTCTCAGAGATACCTGAACATCTAACCATAGAATCTCTTTCCTCTCTGGGATAACTTGGATGACTTTTCCTGCCTCAACTCTGCAATCCTCTTGGTAAGACTACCAGAAGGATACAATAAAGGATACAATAAAGAGCCTGGATAGCTCTGCAGACTAAGCACCGTTATTAACATCCAGCTGTCTGCAATTACATCAGTTCAAATCTCACCAGGCTCAAGGTTGACTCAGCGTTCCATCCGTTCTAAGGTAGGTAAATTGAGACCCAGTTGTGGGGGCAATAAGCTGACTTTGTATAAATATACAAAAGTATGAAGGCTATTGCTTAACACATTGTAAGCCGCCCTGAGTCTTCGGAGAAGGGCGGCATATAAATCAAATTAAAAAAAAAAATCTTTTCCCCACCTTGTTCAGCAGTTCCATCTTTGCAGTAGCATTCTTGTAGATGTTGACGTTGAAATCCAAGGATCCCTGTCTTTCTAGACTCCCAACTATCACTTTGCTAACAGATTTATTGGAGAAAATCACTGTGTTTACAATGTCCAGGTCTGCTACTAGCTCTCCTCTCTCATCCAAATATACCCCATCGATGGAATTATTATGAAACTGAGAAGTCTGAAGGAAAGAATGAAGCTGGAATGGAAGAGAAAATGAACAGCGTTACACAGGACAGAGAAAGCTCTAGCGCAAGACTCCATAGAGTCTTGGGCTGCACTGAAGGCCTGTGTCCTATGGAATATACCATAAACATCCCATTAGAAGAACCAAGAATGACTCTGAAATCAGGTACCAGGATCCTACTATCATATGTGGTGGATCTGTCCAACGGCAAAAAAATATTGGTCAAAGACTGAAAGGTGGTTAGAAGACATGGCAGCACAACAAATAGATCTAAAACCAGAACTATTCTTATTGGGTATACTACTCGGAAAATACAATAAAAGAATCACATACTTAATGTTACATGTAGTAACAGCAGCTAGAATCACATATGCACAAAATTGGAAAAACAAAAGTATAGTCATTTTTCCAATTTTGGAAAAATATAGAAAAAATATAGAAAAAAGTATATCGTCTATACCTATAGACGAAAAGGTAGCCAAATTGGACAGGTTAACAATGGAACTTAAAGATGGAGAGAAATCTGATAATTATGCAACATGGGCACTTACTGTACAAACTGGGCCTGGTGGCTCAGCAGACTGATAGCATTGTGATTAACACCAGCTGTCTGCAATTACTGTAAGTTCGAATCTCACCAGGCTCAAGGTTGACTCAGCCTTCCATCCTTTCTAAGGTAGGTAAATTGAGGACCCAGTTTGTGGGGGCAATAAGCTGACTTTGTATAAATATACAAAAGTATGAAGGCTATTGCTTAACGCATTGTAAGCCGCCCTGAGTCTCTGGAGAAGGGCGGCATATAAATCATTTTTTTAAAAAAAATAGTTAGATAACAGGTGCAGAGATTAGTAACTTAATAACGAAAGAAGATCAACAAAATAGAAATAGACACAGTTATATAGATATATATATAAGAGTAGATATAGTAAGTAACAGTAATATCGGATTGTACGGGATTATAGATTAAAACATATAGAATGATAAAGGTATAGTGTGTTATGGTACAATTATGAAAATAATGGTTATAACTATGACATACAAAGTGGTGAAATCCAAATTTTTTTACTACCGGTTCTGTAGGCATAGCTTGGTGGGCGTGACAGGGGAAGGATGCTGTAAAATCTCCATTCCCTCCCCACTTTGGGACCAGCCAGAGGTGATATTTGATGATTCTCCAAACTGTTCAAAATTTCCGCTACTGGTTCTCCAGAACCTGTCAGAACCTGCTGGATTTCACCCCTGGTAGAACATTATGTACAGGGGTGGGCTTTAAAAATTTTAGCAAGGGGTTCTCTGCTCAGTTGCTGGGTGAGCATGGCCATGGTGGGCGTAGCCTAGTCGGTGTCCTGCACCATGGCGGGGTGATGGTGGTGGCGTTTTTGCCCTGCCCGGGCTCCGGAAGTTTTTCTCGAGCCTCTGAAATGGCAAAAACTGCCTCCCTAGGCTCTGGAGGCCCTCCTGAACTTCTGATAGGCCCATTTTTCACCCTCCCCAAACCTCTGTGCACACCCTGCACTTACCTGCATCCAAAACGGGCTGTGTGGGGACTCCTGGGAGGGGAGAGAAGGGGGGGACCAGCCAGGAATATTTAAAAGAGACTATATTGTATGACTACAAGAATAATGGTTATACTCAGGGTGTATAATACTAGTTGTATTTAAAAAGGACTTGATACAGCCAGTACACTGGCATTGCAAAACTGAAAATGTGGTGTGATATATAATAAAGAAAATGTATAATAAAAATATTTTTTTAAAAAAAGAAAACAAGGGAAGTGCCCTTTATCTCTTCCCATTCATAATTGTCACTGCAGAGGATAGAAAACCAATGGGAAGTGTAGCAAAAAGAAAACATCCAGAGTGTCCTTAGTTTGATGCAATCCGGTAGCTCCCACTAATGAGGGCCAAATTTAAAACCCTAAAGGAAATGGATGCTGTGCTCAAGCCCACTGAAGGAATTCTGCCAATGAAGCCAAAGTGAAAAGAAATTCCCCACACAGAAACAATGCTCTAAACAACTGATTTGCAGGTCAATGGGCAGATCATTAAGAGAAAAATCTCTGATGACCTTGAGGATGACTATGGGGGGCCGTTGCTCTACTAGTACATTGTGTTTGTGAAACTCTGCATTGAGATGAAGATGGTGTCAGGCGTGGAAGTCATTTCTGTCATTTTGCCTTCAGGCCTGCCACATTTCCTAGTGAGGGGAACTGGAAGGGGGGATAGTATGGAGCATGGGTAATACTTAGTCATAATAAAATTTCTCTCGGCTTGTCTTTCGTCTCAAGCCGCGAATGTAACAAATCACTACAAGCAGGGATGAGATTGCAAATTTTACTAATGGTATTGTAGATTCACAGCCAAAAGCAAAGCACAAGTCGGATGGTTGGTTCAAAGTCAGCGCTGTGCGCAAATGCTGCACAGCGCTATTTATCCCAAACTTAACTTTGAAACCAGCATCTGGCATTTAGTATCCCAACCACTCCCCCCTGATCAGCTGTTTAGCGGTTGTGTAAGTCCCGACGTCATCAAACATTGGTGACCAGGAACAAAGTGGGAGGTTGATGGGTTCAGGGATCGCTGTGTATGCTGTGCCATCTCGCGCTTCGAAACTGCCATCCACTGCTTGGCTCCCCATTCCATATGGGTGATGTCTTTGCAGCCTCCCAGACCCCCCCCAGCAATGGCGAGCTCCGGCAGGGCTCGACAGGCGGCTCCCCCCTACCAGGAGCCCACCTATAAATGGAGAGTGCAGATGTTAATGGTAATAAACTGTTAAGTCCTTGCATCTGGTTTGTCTGGATATTTGCGATGGAACCGCCTTATTAATCTGGCAGCGTGGACATCAGGTGCTGCCACCCATGTCGCCTGTGTGACAGGATATCCCTTCCATCGCACTAGATATTGAAGAACCCCCCTACGAATCCTGGAGTCCAATATCCAATCTATTTCATACTGATCCGTATGTACCGGACCCGGTGGATTAGAAGAGGTACTGGGTGTCTCTACCGTCACGGGCTTCAACAGGCTACTATGAAAAACAGGGTATATTCTGCTTAAAAGAGGGGGTAGTTTAAGAATTACAGTAATGGGGTTGATTATCCGGGTTATTGGAAAAGGCCCTAAATACTTTGGTCCTAACTTCCTACTAGGCAACCTAAGTTTGAGATATTTAGTCGACAGATAGACTTTATCTCCCACTTGAAATGATTTTGGATCCGCTCTTTTCCTATCGGCATATGTTTTGTACTCGTCTGCCGCTTTTTGTAAAGCTATCTTTACACTTGGCCATACGTGGTGGATTTTCTCCACCCACCCACTTGGGGTGTCACCATCTGTTGATGGTGGATCCAGTTCTGGAATAGCTGAAAAGTCTCTGCCATATACTACTTGAAATGGGGAAAGGCCTGTAGAGCAGGTGGGCCGCAGACAACCTGAGGAGTCCACACCCCTGGAGGAGGACCTGGAGGCCATGACAATGGACCCAGGGACTGCACCGCACTGGGACCCCTCCTATCCTGCCTGTGTCGCCCTCTCGAAACACCTTGACCCCCGACAGGAGGTTGAACCACTAATTGTGATGGCTGGGGTTCAGAGCCATGTCCAATGGCATGTTCCCCCAACGACGACCCCTGGTCCCAGGATGCCGGGTGTTGGTCCACTGTTCGACTAGTTGCCCAGTCCGCTTGCAATTTAGGACTAGTGAGATGGAACTGGGTCTCCAAACTGGTCACCCCCATGTCTTGCTAAGAGGGCCCTGGAAGTTCCAAGACAGTAACCCATGGTTGCCACAACAGGGCGTCGTGAAAGCCTGCCTCCCCGAAATGCTCCCATAATATGTCCATAGTACTAGGAACAGGACCTATTGCATATCCTCATTCTCCTTCATCATCGTCCATCCAACGCCTCTCCCTCCATCCCTGGAAAGAGGTTCCTAAACGAGGGGGTGTTGGCATCCGTGGGCCGAGGAGAGCAGAGCTGTGCCACCACTCCCCTGTGGACCGCTGTCCAGCTCGCGTTTTCTGTCCCAGGAGACCCTCTTCCTTTGGGCGAACCTCGCTCTTGGGCTGCCTGACCTTCGGTTTCACCACCGATTGCTCAGCGCTTCCTTTAGCCTCTTCCTCAAGTAGTCGCTCCTCTGCCTCCACTTCAAACTCCTTCTCCATCTCCAGTCCCTCCAGAACCGTCCCCTCTGCCATTCTCCAAACCTTCAATCAGCCATTGAGTTGAGGAAGCCAACTGACGTCTGGGGTAGAAATAAGAAGGGAGCGCCGACTTTCTCTTGGCTAGTCTTTCGTCTCGAGCCGTGAACATAACAAATCACCACAAGCAGGGATGAGATTGCAAATTTTACTAATGGTATTGTAGATTCACAACCAAAAGCAAAGCACAAGTCGGATGGTTGGTTCAATGTCAGCGCTGTGCGCAAATGCTGCACAGTGCTATTTATCCCAAACTTAACTTCGAAACCAGCATCCGGCACTTAGTATCCCAACCACTCCCCCCTGATCAGCTGTTTAGTGATCGCGTAAGTTCTGATGTCATCAAACGTTGGTGACCAGGAACCGAGTGGGAGGTTGATGGGTTCAGGGATCGCTGTGTGTACCGTGCCATCTCACGCTTCGAAATTTCCATCCGCTGCTCAGCTCCCCATTCCATATGGGTGACGTTTTTGCAGCCACACAGACCCCCCCAGCAATGGTGAGCTCCGGCAGGGCTCGACAATTCCTTTCTCAGAAAGTCAAGGCCATCTCACCCTGCACCTGGGAGGTTGGAACTGGGAGGCATCTCCAGTTGGGATGGTGTTTTGATTGGACCATGTGATGGACATGTGGGTGCTGGGCAGGGACTTGAACTTTCCTTTGGGTGGGGAAACCTTGAAAGCTTTCAGATTCAGGTTTCCCAGATGTGCCAATATGATATCTCTAATAAAATGTAACTTTGAGGAAACTCAGGCTTTGGAGTTTTCTTTCATTGAGGGTGTTACTTGGAACCCTGACATTAACCCGAATCTGACAGATGGATCACTTGGCATGGAGAAGAGACCTGTTCTGTCCCCGTCCCCACACACACACAAACAGCCAGCCGGGGGTTAAAGAAGTACTGGGCACACACAATATCATTATTGATATTATTCGTTATCAGGAACTTGGCAACAATACGATAACCATCTGCCAAGTGCTTTACTACAAGAAGAGGGATGTTCCTCCACCAGATAACACCAACTAATACACACAGTTTTCAAAACAGTCCAGCTCAAACATGAAACCTTCAGCAGATCAGGCGTTGTACAAAGTGACTAGCTAGAAGTTAGCTTTGTCCGTCACAGAGTCTAAATGGCCACCACACTCTCTTATATAGCCTGTGGGGTGTGGTCCAGTAACTCAGCTTAATCCCTGGCATGCCTCCTCATCTGCTGCAAACATTTATCTCGCCTTCGTTGGCGTGGATCCAGGAACGACTTATCCCCCTCATCGCTGTCATCGGAGACACCTGGCTCCTGGTCAATCTCCTCTCCCTCGGCAGACACCTGAGGCATTGCCAGAGAGGAGGGGCCTGGAGAGGGAGGCCTGGCCAGCTCCTCTCCTTCATGTTCGGAGCCTTCTTCCTCCGATAAGATGGGCTCAGGGATCGGAAATTGTTTCTCCATATCCTGATGAGACTGTTTGATGTTTCTGATGCTACTGAGAGTTTTGAATAGGGGGAGAGGAATCAAAGGGGTTCTTAGTCAAGGGATGAGACCAGAGGTGAGCTTTACATAATTTAACAACCGGTTCGCCTAGTGCGGAACTGAAAATGTGCGTGCACCTTCTGGAAAGAGTGAGATATATCGGATAGGATAGCATCGGGGTGGGTGGACAGACCCAGCCAGTGGCCAGAACTACTGGTTTGCCCAAACCGGTCCGAACCGGCAGCAGCCTACCTCTAGATGAGACCCATTCTGAGTCAAGGCTGTCATGGAACAGAGGGCCTACCCAGTAGGTGAGTTGGTCAAAAGTGTTAGACTGCCTAATATTTGCAGAACACTTTTTTAAAACTGTAGATGGACACCTAACATCAAAAATGTCATCAAAAAAGCACAACAAAGAATGTTCTTTCTGAGCCAACTCAGGAAGCTCAAACTGCCCAAGGAGCTGCTGATCCAGTTCTACAGAGGAATTATTGAGTCTGCACCTCTACAACTGTCTGGTTTGGCTCTGCAATACAGACTTCAGCGAATAACTAGAACTGCAGAAAAAATAATTACTTCCAACCTGCCTTCCATTGAGGACCTGTATACTACCCTCAAAACGACACTATAGAGCATTGCACACCAGAACAAGAAGACACCAGAACAGTTTTTTCCCGAATACCATCACTCTGCTAAACAAATAATTCCCTCAACACTGTCAAATTATTCACTAAGTCTGCATTACTATTACTATTAATCTTCTCAGCATTCCTATCATCCATCTCCTCCCACTTGACTGTATGACTGTAACCTTGTTACTGGTATCCTTACGATTTATATTGACTGTTTCCTAATATCATTTGATTGCTTATTTGTACCCTATAAATATCATTAAGTGTTATACTGTATGTTATGATTCTTGATGAATTCCAGTCTGTGCTCCTGCTTATGAAGAAAAAAGTCCAAGAAGAAAGAGGCTGGAGGCAATATATATATATATTTACCAAGTAGCTATTAAAAGGAGTATAAAAATAAAATAAATGAGCAGGATGAAACAAGTACAAAAGGAAGAGAAATAGAAAGTTGGGATTAATTTAATTTTTATATATATCAGAATAGTAACCCAGTTTATAATGGTAAAATCAGGGAGTGAGGGACAATCCCTTACACGGAAGAGCTGAGGACTTTGTGCAATATCTGTATGACAAAATCGCTCAGATTCAGGAAGGATTGGACTCTGACTGGGTAGTTTCAGGTGGGGTGATGAAGGCGGGCCTTGAGAATGTCATTTGAGAGGAGTTTGACCCTGTGGCTCCCGAGGATGTGGACAGGATTCTGGGCAGGCTTAGCATGGCCACATGTTTACTGGACCCATGTCCCTCCTGGTTGGTACTGGCTTCCCGGGAGGTTACACAAGGCTGGCTCCAGGGGATTATCAATGCTTCTCTGAGCGAGGGTAACTTCCCCACCACCTTGAAGGAGGCAGTGGTGAGGCCCCTCCTTAAGAAGCCTTCCCTGGACCCAGCTGTATTAGCAAATTATCGTCCTGTCTTCAACCTTCGCTTTGTGGCGAAGGTTGTTGAGAGTGTGGTGGCATGACAGTTTCCCCGGTTCCTGGAGGAAACGGTTTATCTAGATCCATTCCAGTCAGGTTTCAGTCCTGGGCACAGCACAGAAATGGCATTGGTCGCGTTGGTGGATGATCTCTGGAGGGCTCGGGACAGGGGTTGTTCCTCTGTCCTGGTCCTGTTAGATCTCTCAGCAGCTTTTGATACCATCGACCATGTTATCATGCTGTGCCAACTGGAGGGGTTGGGGATAGGGGGCACCGTGTTGCAGTGGTTCTCCTACTTCCTCTCCGACCAGTCGCAGTTCGTGTTGACAGGGGAGCAGAGATCGACCTTGAAGCGCCTTGTGTGTGGGGTGCCACAAGGATCGGTTCTCTCGCCCCTTCTGTTCAACATTTATGTGAAGCCGCTGGGTGAGATCATCTGTGGTTTCGGGGTGAAGTGTCATCTGTATGCTGATGATACTCAGCTGTAGATCTCCACCCCGGACCACCCCAACGATGTGCTTGATGTGATGTCTCGGTGCCTGAAGGCCATGGGATCTAGATGGGAGAAACATGCTCAGGCTCAACCAATCCAAGACCGAGTGGCTGTGGCTTCCGGCATCCCGATATAATCAGTTGGTACCATCGCTGACTTTTGGGGGTGAGTCGTTGGCCCACACAGAGAGGGCTCGCAACTTGGGTGTCCTCCTGGATACACGGCTGTTTTTGGAAGAGCATATGACGGCTGTGGCCAGGGGGGCTTTTTATCAGATTCACCTGATACACCAGTTGCGTCCCTTTCTGGATTGGGATGCCTTATGCACGGTCACTCATGCCCTCGTCACGTCCCGCTTGGACTACTGTAATGCTCTCTACATGGGGCTTCCATTGAGGAACACCCGGAGGCTCCAACTGGTCCAGAATGCGGCTGTGTGGGTGGTGATGGGGGGCGACTTGGTGCTCCCATGTAACACCTCTCCTACGTGAGCTGCACTGGCTCCCAGTGGTTGTCCAGGTGCGCTTCAAGGTATTGGTTAACACCTTTAGAGCACTCCATGGCTTAGGTCCAGGGTATTTACGAGACTGCCTTCTGCCGCCAGTAGCCTCCCACCGACCAGTACGCTCCCACAGAGAGGGGCTCCTCAGGGTTCCATGGGCCAAACAATGTCGGCTGGCAGCCCCCAGGGGAAGAGCCTTCTCTGTGGGGGCACTGACCCTCTGGAACGAGTTGCCCCTGGAGATATGGCGGATCCCAGATCTGCACACTTTCCGCCGTGCTTTAAAGACGTTTTTGTTTCATCAAGCTGGGCTGACCTGACCATATTTTTTAAGTTGCTTTAATTTTAAATTGCTAAACTATGGGTTTTTTTTAATATGGGGGTGTTTTAACTATGGGCCAAATTAATTTAATTGATTTTTAATATTTTTTTAATTTTTGTATTTTCTGCATTTTATCTGCTGGCTGTTCACCACCCCGAGTCCTTCGGGAGAAGGGCAGTATAACAAAATAAATAAATAAATAAATTAATAAATTAATAAATTAATAATAATAATAATAATAATAATAATAATAATAATAATAATAAAATGGATTCTCAACTGCAATGAGTTATCCTGTGATAAGATGGGAGGCCAACTAATTAAAATATACATCAATAAACATAAAATGGGCAGCTGTGCAATAGAAAAGAAATACCTGCCATGCCTTCAGCATTGGAGCTTTCATGTTGTTAACACCTTTAAATGTCCTTCTGGGTCTGGATAAACATGCAGCATTTATGGCCCGTGTCACAGCCCAGATTGTGTTGTAAATGAAATGGCTATCGAGAACCAGGATCGGGTCCATCTCCTCTTTTCTCAGAGTCTCCAGTTCTTCTCTCTCCCTGCACCTTCTCCAGACTTTCACCGAAAAGGCATCTTTGGTATAAGAACACAGCAAGGAGTTCTTTACAAGATGAAACATGAAAGAATAAAACTGCTGATAACCACCATACTTTGCCATTTGATTTCTCTTCATAAGAAAGAAAAAAATACTATGAATATATTGAGTGGGAAGGTAGTTATCTTTCAAATAAATTGTGAAGTCCCAGCGTACGGTGGTGATCAGGACTTTTCCTTTAAGAGGTTCAGTAAGTGTTCCAAATATATCGTGCATAATGAAAACCCCTATATTGAATGTATTCATGTCAGCACCATACATGTAGACATTCGCCTTTCTCCAATTGAGGTATAAATTCCAGTCTTTGAAGACTTTCCTAGAAGACGGAGAAAAGGTTTGTGATAAAATTGGACAAATGCCATTCTTTATCAGCATGGAAATCAATGTCCTCGTGAACCTTTGTCCATTCTCAGTGTCTGGAGCAAGGAGACCCACCAAGTTCCACCTGAAATGGAGGACCAGCTTCACCATCCCCGTGTACTGAAGTTCTTCAGGTGGGAGCATTGGGTAGAAGAAAGGAAGCTGAGTTTTATCACTTGGAATCTGGGAAATAAAACTGTGACTGATCTGAAAAGGAAACAAAGGAAACTCTATAAACCCATAAATCCAAAAATTTAGCCCTAATGGAGGAATTGTCCACTTTTGTAGGGAGTCTCTGGTCATTTTACTTTAACATTGCTTCTCTTCTCCCTTCAGTTAGCATTTTGTTCTTCCCAATGGCCAGTAGACATGCAAAATCTGCATTAAGAATGCCATGCAGGAGGTATGTCTGCTCAGGTTCTTGTCCTTCATCCTTTATACAATTCCTATACTAGAACTTTGCTTTTCATTGATAACAGAAGGTGTAAAAGAAACATGCATGACTAAAAATTCATCTTCTCAGGCAAAGACACACCTGAGGGATTTTGTGGGTGGCTAATATGGTTGAAATCTGGATGGAGATGTCAGTATCAGCCTCTTCAAGAACAGCCACGGTGTTTCTTTGCCTTCTACAGCTGTAGTTGGGAACATTGACCTCCCCCTCCGAAAGCAGGTCCAGCAAAGCCTCTGAGGTCATTTGTGCACTGAAATAATTTTCATAGATGTTGTAACCCAGAGTGACATTGAATGAAATATTGGGATTCTTGTTAATCTCCCAGATGGCAAAAAGGAAGGATAGCAATTTCCAGTACTCTGTTGATGCAATCCTGAAAATATGAATATATTGGAACATAATCAGTGGAAAGAACATTTAATTAACCCCTTTGAACAATGATATTTTTAATCCATCCAAGACTGAGAAGTTTGGAGAATTTAATTGTGTATTGATTTTTTAAAAAAATTGTGTACGGATATTTTTTTTTCCAAATCTCCAAAAATATCTCACCTATTTGGTTGTAACTCTGGAGTATTTCAATTTTATTGTCAGATACCGAATACATCATGTCTGAAATAATCTAATTATTATTAGCTTTGTCTAATTCTTTTTTTAAGATTTATATTTATTAAGAATGTTACATAAATTAAAAAATTAGTCAAAGAAAGGAAGGAAGGGAAGAGAGGAAGAAGAAAAGGTAGAAGAAATTAAAAACAGAAAGTTACAGATACAGATTAACAGAGTTGGAAAGAACTTTGTAGGTCATCTAGTCCAACCATCCACTCAAGCATACCCTACACCATTTTTGACAGATGGCAGTCCAGTCTCTTCTTAAGAGCTTCCAGTGATGAAGCTCCCACAACTTCTGGGGGCAAGCTGTTCCATTGGTTGATTGTTCTCACTGTCAGAAAATTTCTCCTTATTTCCAGGTTGACTCTCTCCTTGTTCAGTTTCCATCCATTATTCCTTGTCTGGCCTTCAGGTGCCTTGGAAAATAGCTTGACCCCCCTCTTCTCTGTGGCAGCCCCTCAAATATTGGAACACTGCTATCATGTCTCCCCTGGATGTTCTCTTCACTAGACTAGACATGCCCAGTTAGCCTCCAGTCCCCTAATCATCTTGGTTGCTCTTCTCTGAATCCCAACCTTCTTTTCAACAGATAATTTGTCATTTCTGCAAATTCTGACATTTCCACAATCCAGTCCTCCAGTGTGGGAGTTTCATTATTCTTCCATCATTCTGCATATAATAATCTTCCTGAACTTACCATATACAAAATCCCTCTACTATCACTCTTTTCTAATTTGTGTGCAGAACTCCCAATCAATGGAATTCTAGTTTCTTCAAATTTTTAGGTTACATTCCAAATATTTAATATTTGGACAGTGACCTATTCTTCCATATGAAATATAAGATCATTAAAGTACACAGACACACAAACAAAATGAGCAACCATGATTGTTAACATCATGTGAAGTCTTATTTATTACTAAATTTCTGGAGAAGTTTACATTGTCCATATTTCTACAATGGAGACTTAATTTAAGTGATCGTCCAGCTAGAATGCCTGGCATTCACTCAAATGGGATACACACATGTATGGCAAGCCAATTCTGATCTGGGATTCATTTATTTAATTAGTGATTTTGGGGATGGAACAAAAATTGTGGTGGTTAACTCATTTTTATTGCAGGGGAAAATGCAACATTCCCCCGTTTTTGTAGCCATGTTGACTGCTTTGTTGGATAAGGGAGGGCTGGAAGGGAAGGACCACTCTGTCTTCTCCATCCACAGTCCTGCTCTGCTCATAGGATGTCAAGAAAAGTGGATGCTTGTTCTTCAAAATCAAGAAAAATAGAAGATCTTATAGATTTATTTGAGAATTTGCTATCTCAAACACAGCTCATCTGCCTGGAACCCGCACTGCATATTGGACATCAATACAATTGAAAGAGTCCAGAGATATTTCATGCTAAGAGTCCTCCACTCCTCTACCCACAAGAGAATACTTTATGCCACCAGGCTTGAAATTTTTGGCTTAGACAACTTAGAACTACACCACCTTCGGTCTGACCTAAGTGTAATACATAAAATTATCTGCTACAATGTCCTACCTGTCAATGACTACTTCAGATTCAACCACAACAATACACAAACACACAATAGATACAAACTTAAGGTAAACCTCTCCAAACTCAATTGCAGAAAATATGACTTCAGCAACAGAGTGGTCAATGCCTGGAATGCACTACCTGACTCTGTGGTTTCTTCCCCAACCCCCCCAAAACTTTAACCTTAGACTGTCTACTGTTGACCTCACCCCATTCCTAAGAGATCCATTAAGAGGGCGTGCAGAAGTGCACCGGGGTGCCTACCATCTCTGTCCTACTATCCCCATTTATTTGTATCCATTTCATGCATTCATAATCATGTTTATACTTTTATCTGTTATCTTATACATGCTTGACAAAAATAAATAAAAAATAAAATAAAAATAAAAAATAAATAAAAATTTCAAATCAGGCTCAACAGCTGCAGAGTGGAAATGAATCCTCAAGGATGAAGTAAGAAGAGAGAGAGAAAAAAACTTGCAGATCAGACCTTTCATTGGAAGAGATGAGACTGGAACTTGTTAGAAATCAGGGTGGAATGGTGTGGCTCTCATGCTGTGCAGGAACTTTGACTTACCCATCAAATTGAGTCAAAGGAGATTTGTTAAAGCGTAGTGATAGAAAATCAGCCTTTGTTGCAGAGACGATGCCCCCAATGTGAAACTCTCCTGGTCTGTAATAGTTCTGTGGGTGCACCTCATCCTTCTTCAAAGTCAGAAGGCATTTGGCTTTGAGACTCCCCAAGACTGCCTGGGGTAGCAGAAACAGGAGAAATACCAACATGACTTTTGTTCCTGATAGAGTCTCCAGACAGGGGTCTGCTTTAAAGAAACCAAACCCCTCCTCCAAGACAGAAGCTTCAGAAGATTCCTAATCCAGACAGAGTCCAGCCGAGGCCACATGTCTGAAGGAGAGGGGAGCAAACACAACTGTTGCCTATATAAAAAAGCACCTGTCCAGCTTTTTTCTTTCTCCATTTCGGCCATCAATATTTTCCAGTGCAAAGACATTTGCCAACAAAGTTTTGATGTAATGTCAAGGTGAAAGCATATTATTGCTGTTTGTGTGACACCTGAAAGCTACCCAAAATGACTTTAGAGATTTAGCATCAAAACAACAACTAAATCACTATGATTTGGATAATGGCTGTAAGGATCACCTCTCTAAACTCTGAGTGAGTTGTAGGAAGAAATATCCTTCTGGGTTCAGCTCCAAGTGGGGAAAAAGACACTTGAAACATGGAGACTGCTTGGAAAGATGGTTTAATGGTGGACAGGAGCACATGGTTTGAGTTCCTGAACACAAAAAGAGGGTGAGATACAGCGAGTCCCCGGGTTTTATGCTCTCTCTGGCTTTGAACTTCCTGGGGCCCAGAAAGAGTATCCTGATTGGTTGTCAGACTCCCAGGGGGTGGGAGTCTTAGCTAACCTTACTGGCTGGTGTAATCTTCCCAGGTGCCATGTGGTGGGTTTCTGTCCTAGATGGGTCCCATTGTGTTAGTTTCTGTTGCTATTGTGTTGCAGATGGGTCCTATTGTCAAAGATTGAGTTTCTACCTCTGGCCCATTAATTAAGGGTGGGGGGCAGGAAGGTAGGAGCTGCTTTGTCTTTAAAATGTACTTCTCCATTTCCCATCCAGGGAAACATAATATTCTGCCTTTTTAATATTTCACAAAATATTTCATTCTTCTAGGAAAGGGGTGTGTGCTAACCTCCTACAGAGTCAACAGGTAGGTGCCCAATGGGAAGAGAATCATGAATAGGGTAAAACTCTGAAAATGAGCCAACTCACTGTGGGACAATTTAACAATTCAATTTTATTATTTAAAATAAATAAAATTATTTTAATTGTTGCCATTCACATTTCATTTTGTCCCTCCTTCTGTATCCTTTTTTAAATGATTCTATTCCACCATTTCTTTGATATTAGTATACTCTTGTCCTACAGCAAGTTGGCTGTGGCGAGTTGCCCCACAGGGAGTTGTCCTGCAGTGAGTTGCCCCACAGCAAGTTGGCTGTAGCGAGTTGGCCACAGCAAATTGTCTTAGACCCCTATAAACTAGCTTGCTAAGAATTTGGGGAGTTAAACTTCCACATCTAAAGGATGCCCAAGTTGTGGAAGACATTGATAAAAGAAATCATATTAGACAGAGTTACATAGCTTTGGTTTATTGTAAGAAATTTTCACAGGAACCTTAGAAGGGCGGAAAGGAGGGCTTGTCTAACCTGCCACTCAGAGGAACTACTCTGTCAGAGATGGACAGGTGGTCCAGGACGATCAGAGGGACAGAGGCCAATGGAGTCATCCTCTAAAATTGCAGAGTTAATCTCTTCTTGATGAGATTGGGCAGAAAACTTCATGGAGGAGCTTCCTCAATTCCGAGCTGCAAAAGGGCCAAATGGCATGCCTCATTAGATATCAGCCATTCCAGATAAAGGGACTTTCTACTTCTTCCACCAAGAATTCTAGTTCGGCTATTTCCTGGAAGAAACCAGCCCATCTAATCCGTATTTTTTGGAGTATTCCCCCCCCCCAAAAAAAAAGAGGCTGAAAATTTGGGTGTGTCTTATACTTATAGCTTTTTTGAAGCTTTTTTCCAGCCCTAACGAGGCACTAATGAGGCACGAGTGAGTGATCTTCCCAGTTTTGCCTGCTCCCTCTACTCTCCACTGTGCTTTAACGAGGCGCTCCGACTCTCAGCTGTTCTTTAGAAGCTTTTTTTCAGCCCTGACTAGGTGCTAGCAGAGTGAAGCGATCTCCCCCTGTGCTTTGCCTGCTTTTCTCATTGCTGCTTCCTCTCAGCTGTGCCTTAGAAGCTGTTTTTTATCCCCAAGCAGGAGATAAAAACCCAGCAAACTAATGTGCTGAAGCTGACCAGAGTAAGGATGCTAGCCAGATGAATACCTCGTAGGCAGATCCACCCCCCCCCATTTTCCTCCCTAAAAAGCTGTGTCTTATATTCCCGTGCATCTTATACTCCAAAAAATACGGTATTTCTGGTACAAATTTCCTTCCCCAAATTTCTGGTACAAAATTCCCCAAATTTCCATCCCCTTACATGGATAGGCCACATTCTTTGAGTTCTCCAGCATTAAATTCCCCAAGTAAGACTTTCTGATCAGAATCCAGCAGTATCCACTGCTTTTCTTACAAATGCACAGCTACCTTTTCAAATTTTGCAGGAAAAGAACTGGAAAATAACCCAATGTTTTCTCTGGACAGGACCAAAAAGACCTTCCTTAATGCATCATTTCAAAGGCAGAGAGGCACAGTAAAGAGAACAGACATTTTATCCAGGAGAATCAAAGATTTGTGACAGACAGAAGCCAATAATCAATGCAATGAATCATTTAAAAAGGCACCTAAGAAACAATTTTTCTCTCGCTTCCCTACTTTTATCATGAGATGTTCCTTAGTGTTTAGCTCTGGCGTCAGGATGATAAAATAGCACTTAGGGAAGAAGATGCAGCCCAGCAGTCCAGCACTGGAGGCCAAGATGGAGAAGACCTGAACAGCGACCGTGTATTTCGCTTTGGTGCTCAGGTAGGCGGGCACAAAGGACACCCAGACGCTGCAGAAGACCAGCATGCTGAAGGAGATCAGCTTGGCTTTGTTGAAGGCCCCAGGGAGATTCCTAGCCAGAAAAGCCACCATGAAGCAGACAGCAGATAGGAAGCCCATGTACCCAAGGGCAATATAAAACATTCCTTCATTACATTGTAGGATGATCTCCTACAAGAGCATGTGACAGCTGTGGCCGGGGAGGGGGTTTCATCAGGCTTGTCTGATTCACCAGTTGCGCCCCTTTCTGGACCGGGACTCCTTGCTCACGGTCACTCATGCCCTCGTCAGTTCCCGTCTGGACTACTGTAATGCTCTCTACATGGGGCTCCCCTTGAAACGCACTCGGAGGCTCCAACTGGTCCAGAATGCGGCCGCGCGGATGATTATGGGAGCGACTTGGCGCACCCATGTAACATCCTTCCTGCGCGAGCTGCACTGGCTCCTAGTGGTCTTCCGGGTGCGATTCAAGGTGCTGGTGACCATCTTTAAAGCACTCCATGGCTTAGGACCCGGGTACTTATGAGACCGCCTTCTGATGCCGATAGCCTCCCACCAGCCAATACACTTCCACAGAAAGGGATTCCTCTGGGTGCTGTCGGTCAAACAGTGTCGACTGGCGGCCCCCAGGGGGAGAGCCTTCTCTGTGGGGGCACATGCCCTCTGGAACGAATTGCCCCCAGAGATACGGAGGATCCCTGACCTACGCACCTTTCACCGTGCCCTCAAGACGCTATTATTCCAACAAGGTGGGCTGTCCTAGACATGATTTTTAACTGGGGTTTATTCTTAATGATTAAGGCCAATTGTTTAATATGTTTTTAAAATGTTTTTAAATTTTGTCTTCGGATTTGCTTTACTGTTGGCTGGCACTGCCCTGAGTCCTTCGGAAGAAGGGCGGTATAGAAATTAATCAATCAATCAAATAAATAAATAAATAAATAAATAAATAAATAAATAAATAAATAAAAAATAAAATCATCATCATCACCATCATCATCATCATCATCCTCTGTACTGGCAATGCTGACTGTGAGGTCAGAAATGCTCAACGTGTGAGGGAGCACCCCTCCCTTAGAAGAGAGGTTTCTAACCACACCTTAGGCTGCCCAGGTAGGATTGGGTTGGAGGCTCTTGAAATGACATTTCTGAAAACAATCAATTTGTAAAATTTATTTTTCTACTTTATTTTGACATCAGATGTTCTTTGGTATTCAGATCTGGCCTAAAAATGATAATGTAACACTTGGGGCTGAAGATGCAGCCCAGCAAGCCAGCACTGGAGGCCAAGATGGAGAAGACCTGAACAGCCACCATGTACTTCCCCTTGGTGCTCAGGTAGGCTGGCACAAAGGACACCCAGACACTGCAGAAGACCAGCATGCTGAAGGAGATCAGCTTGGCTTCATTGAAGGCCCCAGGGAGATTCCTAGCCAGAAAAGCCACCATGAAGCAGACAGCAGACAGGAAGCCCATGTACCCAAGGGCAATATAAAACATGGTGACAGAACCTTCATTGCATTGGAGGATGATCTCTCTAGGTTGGGAGTCCATGTCAGAGTCAGGGAACGGTGGAAAGGTTCCCAACCAGATGCTGCAGATGACAACTTGGAAGCCAGAACAAGAAAGGACAATGGAGTTGGCCAAGCTTTTCCCCAACCATTTCTGCACTTTATTCCCTGGTTTTGTGGCCAAGAAGGCTAACACCACTGTGATGGTTTTGGCCAAGATTGAAGAAATGGCAAGTGAGAATATAACGCTGAAGGCTGTTTGTCGGAGGAGGCAGGTTATTCTCCTTGGCTGACCAATGAACAGGAAGGAGGTCAAGATGGAAAGCAGGAGGGAGACCAGGAGAATGTAGGAGAGGCCCCGGTTGTTGGCTTTGACAATGGGAGTTTCCATGAATTTAATGAAGATCCTCAAACCAAAGCCTGTGATTAAAGAGAGGAACAAGGCAATGGCAGTCAGGATGATCCCCAGATTTTCCTCATAAGAAAGATAGCTTTTCATTTTAGGAATACAGCGAACTCGATTGGTGTTTGGATGTTGATCTTCTGGACATTTAGTACATTTGTCTGCATCTGAAATAGAGCAAGAATAGGATCTCCCTTTAATCAAAAAGCATTGTTTGGGTAAAATTGTTGGTGTGAATGATTGTATGTAGATGTCTAGAACAGCTTAATACCATTTTTTTAATGTCATGATTTTATCAATGTATTTGTTGAGAGAGAATAGAAGGAGGGAGGAAGAAAGGATTTAAGGAAAGAAGGGAGTTCCAGTAATTTTCCCATTCCACTTCTGAACCTGTTGAAAACTGGATCCCAGCCTTTCATTAGTGTTTTAAGGCACCAATGAGATCCAGTCTACAATGGAATGACGTTCCATTGTTGCTCCACCCTGGACCACCCCAATGATGCCCTTGTCGTGATGTCCCGATGCCTGGAGGCCATGCGGATCTGGATGGAGAGAAATAGACTCAGACTCAATCCCTCCAAGACCGAGTGGCTATGGCTCCCAGTGTCACGATATAGCCAGCTGGTTCCATCGATGGCTATTGGGGGTGAGACCCTAGCCCCCGCCAGAGAGGGCTTGCAATTTGGGTGTCCTCCTGGATGCACGGCTGTCTTTAGAAGATCACATGATGGCTGTGGCCAGGGGGGCTTTTTATCAGGTTCGCCTGATTCATCAGTTGCGTCCCTTTCTGGACCAGGATGCCCTGCGCACAGTCACTCACGACTACTGTAATACTCTCTACATGGGGCTCCCCTTGAAGAGCACTTGGAGGCTCCAACTGGTCCAGAATGTGGCCGCGCGGGTGATTATGGGAGTGACATGTCACACCCATGTAACACCTCTCCTGCGCGAGCTGCACTGGCTCCCAGGGTCTTCCGGGTGCGATACAAGGTGCTGGTTACCATCTTCAAAGTGCTCCATGGCTTAGGACCAGGATACTTATGAGATCACCTTCTGCCACCGATGACCTCCCACCAACCAACACGCTCCCACAGAGAGGGACTCCTCAGGGTGCCATCGGTCAAACAATGTCGACTGGCAACCCCCAGGGGGAGAGCCTTCTCTGTGGGGGCACCCACCCTCTGGAATGAACTGCCCACTGGGATAGGCATGATTCCTGACCTACGTACCTTTTGCCATGCCCTTAAGACCTTACTATTCCAACAGGCTGGGCTGGCTTAATAAGGATTTGTAATGGATGTTTTAATCTTTGAGTTTTAATCTGGGGCCAAATTACTTAATACGTTTTTAAATTGTTTTTTTAAATTTTGTATTATATGTTGTTTTATTGTGGCTGTACACCGCTCTGAGTCCTTCAGGAGAACGGCAGTATAAAAATTCAATGATAAATAAATAAATAAATAAATAAATAAATAAATAAATAAATAAATAAATAGAGCCTTGGTAGTACAGGGGTTTAAGGCACCCTGTTATTAAGCTTATTAAGACCAGCTGCCTGCAATTACTGCAGGGTTCGAATCTCGCCAAGGCTCAAGGTTGACTCAGCCTTCCATCGTTTCTAAGATAGGTGAAATGAGGACCCAGTTGTGGGGGCAATAAGCTGACTTTGTATAAATATATACAAAAAGGATGAAGGCTATTGCTGAGCACATTGTAAGCCGCCCTGAGTCTTCGGAGAAGGGCGGCATATAAATCAAATTAAAAATAAATAAATAAATAAATAAATAAATAAATAAATAAATAAATAAATAAAAGTTCATGTGAATGATCGCCTAGCATAGCTTATGCCAGCTGAAGTGGATGAACCTTATTTTTGCCATGGAGAAAGACAGGTAGAGTTCCCCTTGAAGATGAGTTAAATAGGGAATGAAGACATCAGAATGCATCCCTCTCTTTTGTATAAGCAGAAAGACCATCTTAAGGTCAAGGAGGAAGTTTGTCTCAGTCCCAACTCATGGTTCCCCTCCTCTCCTGATCATGGGCCAGAACTCAGACAATGGCTTTAAAAAAGAGCCTCCAGCACAGAGGTGGCATTCAGCTGATTCAGACCAATTTGGATGAACCAATAGCAGCGACTCCAGGTGGGCCCGCCTGGGCCCTCTCAGATGTAATACTCTCCTATTTAGCCATGTTTTCGAGGCCGGGTGCATGACTCCCTACAATACCTCGATCCAGACTCAAAGAGGTGGGACACACTCTGGTCAAGCCTTTCAAAATGTATGTTTTTTTTTTTTTTTAATTTGATTTATATGCCGCCCTTCTCCGGAGACTCAGGGCGGCTTACAGTGCGTTAAGCAATAGCCTTCATACTTTTGTATATTTATACAAAGTCAGCTTATTGCCCCCACAAACTGGGTCCTCATTTAACCTACCTTAGAAAGGATGGAAGGCTGAGTCAACCTTGAGCCTTGGAGAGATTCGAACCAGCAGTAAATTGCAGACAGCTGTGTTAATAACAGTGCTTTAAACCACTGTAGTACCAAGGCTCTTTTTGTTCATAGAAAATCCCAAGATCTGTGGTCATCTCCAAAGTCTGCCCCTTTCTCTTGCCATCACCCACCTTCCAGGGTGGAGATGGATCCTTCTGCGCAAGGACGACAATTGTAGCAGCAGATGGGCTTCCCTTCCTGAGCCACCTTCATGAACCCAGGAGGGCAGCTTTCCACACACCTGGAAGTGGGCAGGGGCTGGGCAGAGAGAGGGAAAGAAATAACATCCACAAAATGAATTATTGTATTTCCAAAAAGAAGCAAAATGTCAAAGTTTGGGGATCTCCAGCTCAAGGTTCAGCCTTGCTAAATTTGAAGCCTCCCCAAAACTTTGAGCTCATCGAACTGATTTTGCTGCTTTGGATTTGCCTACTTCTAAGTTTTCCCATTCTAAAAAAAAAGTAATTTAAATTCCTAATGTAAATAATCATGGGAAAATTTGTTAGGGTAATGACAATTTAAACCTAACCAGCTGACGTAAGGCTGTGGACCAGAATGATGCAATGAGGATGAGTCAGCATAGTTATTGCTGCTGTCTATATAAGGGAGGCCATGAGAGGATGTCTCTCTCTCTCCCCCCTCATGTATTTGCATTGTAGTTCTCCGTGTAGAGTTGAAAAGATTGAACGCTTGTCTGGTATGCGCCTACCACGTGTATCTAAGTTTTGTATATAAACCACTGTTTGTAAGACAAACCTCTGTGTATGGTATTTTGCTCCTGGGTTGTCTCAAAATAGCAATCATGTGGCAAGCACTCTGACAAAATTGAATGAATTTTCTGCTTTGGCAAAGTCAATTTTCCCATGACTTAAACCTAGCTCCCTTGCAGAAGACTGATAAACATTTAACTGGTATAGTTAAGGATATTTTTTTCTCAGAGATACCTGAACATCTAACCATAGAATCTCTTTCCTCTCTGGGATAACTTGGATGACTTTTCCTGCCCCAACTCTGCAATTCTCTTGGTAAGACTACCAGAAGGATACAATAAAATCTTTTCCCCACCTTGTTCAGCAGTTCCATCTTTGCAGTAGCATTCTTGTAGATGTTGACATTGAAATCCAAGGATCCCTGTCTTTCTAGACTCCCAACTATCACTTTGCTAACATATTTATTGGAGAAAATCACTGTGTTTACAATGTCCAGGTCTGCTACTAGCTCTCCTCTCTCATCCAAATATACCCCATCGATGGAATTATTATAAAACTGAGAAGTCTGAAGGAAAGAATGAAGCTGAAATGGAAGAGAAAATGAACGGTGTTATACAGGACAGAGAAAGCTCTAGGGAAAGACTCCATAGAGTCTTGGGCTGCACTGAAGGATCTGTATATATATATATATATAAAAGCAAAAACCACTCACACCGTAATCACAAAATCTCCAGAACAGTTCTGTAAAGCCTACAAACTTGAAATTTGCCATATATGTTTGTCTTGGCTTCTGAGTGCTCATTAAGAAAGGACTTTTCAAAATGACCATCAGAGCATTAGTATTTCCTATATTATTATAACACACTCTGATGCTAATTAGTTAGATGTTCTACGCCCCTTCCCAACTTGAAAATAACTCTGGTGAGAATGGGATAGCATAGGACAAGATTCTGTGGGGCAAGCCTGAGGGAGAGAAGGGGCTAGAAAGCCTGAGGGAGAGAAGGGGATAGGATAGGGAAGGATTCTGTAGGGCAAGGCTGAGGGAGAGAAGCGGATAGGGTATGGGAGCTTCTGTGGGGCAAGGCTGAGGGAGAGAAGGGGAGAGGAGAGGCCAATCGTAACTACTAATTAATGTTCAAGCTTAATTGTCAATTTATCAAGCCCCATCACATAGTTTCATAGTGAAGCTTTGGTATCCAGCTAGTATACCATAAAGTATACCATAGAAGTACCAAGAGTGACTTTGGAAACAAGGGAGGTGCCCTTTATCACTTCCCATTCATAATTGTCACTGCAGAGGTTAGAAAATCAATGGGAAGTGTAGCAAAAGAAAACATCCAGAGTGAGCTTAGATTAATGCAATCTGGTAGCTCCCACTAATGAGGGCCAAATTTAAAACCCTAAAGGAAATGGATGCTGTGTTCAAGCCCACTGAAGGAATTCTGCCAATGAAGCCAAAATGAAAAGAAATTCCCCACACAAAAACAATGCTGTAAACAACTGATTTGCAAATCAATGGGCAGATTACTAAGAGAAAAAAAAAATCTCTGCTCACCTTGAGGATAACTATGGGTGGGGGGGGGGAGGCTTTGCCCTACAAGTACATTGTGTTTGTGAAATTCTGCATTGAGATGAAGATGGTGTCAGGCATGGAAGTCATTTCTGTCATTTTGCCTTCAGCTCTGCCACATTTCCTAGTGAGGGGAACTGGAAGGGGGGATTGTATGGAGTATGGGTGATACTTAGTCATAATAACATTCCTTTCTCAGAAAGTCAAGGCCATCTCACCCTGCACCTTGGAGGTTGGAACTGGGAGGCATCTCCAGTTGGGATGGTGTTTTGATTGGACCATGTGTTGGACATGTGGGTGCTGGGCAGGGACTTGAACGTTCCTTTGGGAGGGGAAACCTTGAAAGCTTTTAGATTTGGGTTTTCCAGATGTGCCAATAGGCTATCTCTAATCAAATGTAATTTTGAGGAAACTCAGGCTTTGGAGTTTTCTTTCGTTGAGGGTGTTACTTGGAACCCTGACATTAACCCGAATCTGACAGATGGATCACTTGGCATGGAGAAGAGACCTGTTCATCTCTCTTGATGATCCTAGACTTTTCCCAGTGCAACCCTTCATCTTCTGACCTGGCCTCAGTACGCTTAGTTTCTTGGCCCAAAGTTGTTTCTCCATATCCTGATGAGACTGTTTGATGTTTCTGATGCTACTGAGAGTTTTGAGTAGTGGGAGAGGAATCAAAGGGGTTCTTAGTCAAGGGATGAGACCAGAGGTGGGCTTTACATAATTTAACAACCGGTTCACCTAGTGCAGAACTGAAAATGTGCGTGCACCTTCTGGAGAGAGTGAGATATATTGGATGGGATAGCATCGGGGCGGGTGGACAGGCCCAGCCAGTGGCCAGAACTACCGGTTTGCCCAAACCGGTCCGAACCGGCAGCAGCCTACCTCTAGATGAGACCCATTATGAGTCAAGGCTGTCATGGAACAGAGGGCCTACCCAGTAGGTGAGTTGGTCAAAAGTGTTAGACTGCCTAATATTTGCAGCACACTTTTTTTCAACTGTAGATGGACACCTAACATTAAAAATGTCATTTAAAAAGCACAACAAAGAATGTTCTTTCTGAGCCAACTCAGGAAGCTCAAACTGCCCAAGGAGCTGCTGATATAGTTCTACAGAGGAATTATTGAGTCTTCACCTCTACAACTGTCTGGTTGCCTCTGCAACTCAAACTTCAGCGGATAACTAGAACTGCAGAAAAAAAAACAATTACTTCCAACCTGCCTTCCATTGCGGACCTGTATCCTGCACGAGTCTAAAGGAGGGCTGTGAAAATATCCAGCTTGCATCCTGGACATAAACTGTTTCAACTCCTACCCTCAAAACGATGCTATAGAGCATTGCACACCAGAACAACAAGACTCCAGAACAGCGTTTTCCCGAACATCATCACTCTGCTAAACAAATAATTCCCTCAACACTGTCAAATTATTCACTAAGTCTGCATTACTATTACTATTAATCTTCTCAACATTCCTATCACCCATCTCCTCCCACTTCTGACTGTATGACTGTAACCTTGTTACTGGTATCCTTACGATTTATATTGACTGTTTCCTAATATCATTTGATTGCTTATTTGTACCCTATAAATATCATTAAGTGTTATATGTTATGATTCTTGACCAATGTATCTTTTCTTTTATGTACCCTGAGAGTGTATGCACCAAGACAAATTCCTTGTGTGTTCAATCACACTTGGCCAATAAAATTCTATTCTATTCTATTCTATTCTATTCTATTCTATTCTATTCTATTCTATTCTATTCTATTCTATTCTATTCTATTCTATTCTATTCTAGGTGGCACAGCAGTGCTCCTGCTTATGAAGAAAAAAGTCCAAGAAGAAAGAGGCTGGAGGCAAAATATATATATTTACCAAGTAGCTATTAAAAAGGAGTAGAAAAATAAAATAAATGAGCAGGATGAAACAAGTGCAAAAGGAAGAGAAATAGAAATTTGGAATTAATGTAATTTTTATATATATCAGAATAGTAACCCAGCTTATAATGGTAAAATTGATACTCAACTGCAATGAGTTATCCTGTGATAAGATGGGAGGCCAACTAATTAAAATATACATCAATAAACATAAAATGAGCAGCTGTGCAATAGAAAAGAAATACCTGCCATGCCTTCAGCACTGGAGCTTTCATGTTGTTAACACCTTTAAATGTCTTCCTGGGTCTGGATAAACACGCAGCATTTATGGCCCGTGCCACAGCCCAGATTGTGTTGTAAATGAAATGGTTATCGAGAACCAGGATCGGATCCATCTCCTCTTTTCTCAGAGTCTCCAGTTCTTCTCTCTCCCTGCACCTTCTCCAGACTTTTACTGAAAAGGCATCTTTGGTATAAGAACACAGCAAGGAGTTCTTTACAAGATGAAACATGAAAGAATAAAACTGCTGATAACCACCATACTTTGCCATTTGATTTCTCTTCATAAGAAAGAAAAAAATACTATGAATATATTGAGTGGGAAAGTAGTTATCTTTCAAATAAATTGTGAAGTCCCAGCGTACGGTGGTGATCAGGACTTTTCCTTTAAGAGGTTCAGTAAGTGTTCCAAATATATCGTGCATAATGAAAATCCCCATATTGAATTTATTCATGTCAGCACCATACATATAGACATTCACCTTTCTCCAATTGAGGTATAAATTCCAGTCTTTGAAGACTTTCATAGAAGACGGAGAAAAGGTTTGTGATAAAATTGGACAAATGCCATTCTTTATCAGCATGGAAGTCAATGTCCTTGTGAACCTTTGTCCATTCTCAGTGTCTGGAGCAAGGAGACCCACCAAGTTCCACCTGAAATGGAGGACCAGCTTCACCATCCCTGGATACTGGACTCCTTCAGGTGGGAGCATTGGGTAGAAGAAAGGAAGCTGAGTTTTATCACTCGGAATCTGGGAAATAAAACTGTGACTGATCTGAAAAGGAGAGAAAGGAAACTCTATAAACCCATAAATCCAAAAATTTAGCCCTAATGGAGGAATTATCCACTTTTGTAGGGAGTCTCTGGTCATTTTACTTTAACATTGCTTCTCTTCTCCCTTCAGTGTAGCATTTTGTTCTTCCCAATGGCCAGTAGACATGCAAAATCTGCATTAAGAATGCCATGCAGGAGGTATGTCTGCTCAGGTTCTTGTCCTTCATCTTTTATACAATTCCTATACTAGAACTTTGCTTTTCATTGATAACAGAAGGTGTAAAAGAAACATGCATGACTAAGAATTCATCTTCTCAGCAAAGACACACCTGGGGGATTTTGTGGGTGGCTAATATGGTTGAAATCTGGATGGAGATGTCAGTATCAGCCTCTTCAAGAACAGCCATGGTGTTTCTTTGCCTTCCACAGCTGTAGTTGGGAACATTGGCCTCCCCCTCCGAAAGCAGGTCCAGCAAAGCCTCTGAGGTCATTTGTGCACTGAAATAATTTTCATAGATGTTGTAACCCAGAGTGACATTGAATGAAATATTGGGATTCTTGTTAATCTCCCAGATGGCAAAAAGGAAGGATAGCAATTTCCAGTATTCTGCTGATGTTATCCTGAAAATATGAATATATTGGAACATAATCACTGGAAAGAACATTTAATTAACCCCTTTGAACAATAATATTTTTAAACCACCCAAGACTGAGAAGTTTGGAGCATTTAATTGTGTATTGATTTTTTTAAAAAATTGTGTACGGATATTTTTTTTTCCAAATCTCCAAAAATATCTCACCTATTTGGTTGTAACTCTGGAGTATTTCAATTTTATTGTCAGATACCGAATGCATCATGTCTGAAATAATCTAATTATTATTAGCTTTGTCTAATACTTTTTTTTAAGATTTATATTTATTAAGAATGTTACATAAATTAAAAAATTAGTCAAAGAAAGGAAGGAAGGGAAGAGAGGAAGAAGAAAAGGTAGAAGAAATTAAAAACAGAAAGTTACAGATACAGATTAACAGAGTTGGAAAGAAGTTTGTAGGTCATCTAGTCCAACCATCCACCCAAACATACCCTACACCATTTTTGACAGATGGCAGTCCGGTCTCTTCTTAAGAGCTTCCAGTGATGAAGCTCCCACAACTTCTGGGGGCAAGCTGTTCCATTGGTTGATTGTTCTCACTGTCAGAAAATTTCTCCTTATTTCCAGGTTGACTCTCTCCTTGTTCAGTTTCCACCCATTATTCTTTGTCTGGCCTTCAGGTGCCTTGGAAAATAGCTTGACCCCCCCCTCTCTCTGTGGCAGCCCCTCAAATATTGGAACACTGCTATCATGTCTCCCCTGGATGTTCTCTTCACTAGACTAGACATGCCCAGTTAGCCTCCAGTCCCCTAATCATCTTGGTTGCTCTTCTCTGAATCCCAACCTTCTTTTCAACAGATAATTTGTCATTTCTGCAAATTCTGACATTTCCACAATCCAGTCCTCCAGTGTGGGAGTTTCATTATTCTTCCATCATTCTGCATATAATAATCTTCCTGAACTTACCATATACAAAATCCCTCTACTATCACTCTTTTCTAATTTGTGTGCAGAACTCCCAATCAATGGAATTCTAGTTTCTTCAAATTTTTAGGTTACATTCCAAATATTTAATATTTGGACAGTGACCTATTCTTCCATATGAAATATAAGATCATTAAAGTACACAGACACACAAACAAAATGAGCAACCATGATTGTTAACATCATGTGAAGTCTTATTTATTACTAAATTTCTGGAGAAGTTTACATTGTCCATATTTCTACAATGGAGACTTAACACAGCTCATCTGCCTGGAACCCACACTGCATATTGGACATCAATACAATTGAAAGAGTCCAGAGATATTTCATGAGAAGAGTCCTCCACTCCTCTACCCACAAGAGAATACTTTATGCCACCAGGCTTGAAATTTTTGGCTTAGACAACTTAGAACTACCCCACCTTCAGTCTGACCTAAGTGTAATACATAAAATTATCTGCTACAATGTCCTACCTGTCAATGACTACTTCAGCTTCAACCACAACAATACACAAACACACAATAGATACAAACTTAAGATAAACCTCTCCAAACTCAATTGCAGAAAATATGACTTCAGCAACAGAGTGGTCAATGCCTGGAATGCACTACCTGACTCTGTGGTTTCTTCCCCAACCCCCCAAAACTTTAACCTTAGACTGTCTACTGTTGACCTCACCCCATTCCTAAGAGGTCCATTAAGGAGGCGTGCAGAAGTGCACCGGGGTGCCTACCATCTCTGTCCTACTATCCCCATTTATTTGTATCCATTTCATGCATTCATAATCATGTTTATACTTTTATCTGTTATCTTATACATGCTTGACAAAAAAAAATAAAATAAAAAATAAATAAAAATTTCAAATCAGGCTCAACAGCTGCAGGGTGGAAATGAAACCTCAAGGATGAAGTAAGAAGAGAGAGAGAAAAAAACTTGCAGATCAGATCTTTCATTGGAAGAGATGAGACTGGAACTTGTTAGAAATCAGGGTGGAATGGTGTTGCTCTCATGCTGTGCAGGAACTTTGACTTACCAATCAAATTGAGTCAAAGGAGATTTGTTAAAGCGTAGTGATAGAAAATCAGCCTTTGTTGCAGAGACGATGCCCCCAATGAGAAACTCTCCTGGTCTGTAATAGTTCTGTGGGTGCACCTCATCCTTCTTCAAAGTCAGAAGGCATTTGGCTTTGAGACTCCCCAAGACTGCCTGGGGTAGCAGAAACAGGAGAAGTACCAACATGACTTTTGTTCCTGATAGAGTCTCCAGACAGGGGTCTGCTTTAAAGAAACCAAACCCCTCTTCCAAGACAGAAGCTTCAGAAGATTCCTAATCCAGACAGAGTCCAGCCAAGGCTACATGTCTGAAAGGGAGAGGAGCAAACACAACCTTTGCCTATATAAAAAAACACCAGTCCAGCTTTTTTCTTTCTCCATTTCGGCCTCCAATATTTTCCAGCGCAAAGACATTTGCCAACAAGGCTTTGATGTGATGTCAAGGTGAAAGCATATTATTGCTGTTTGTGTGACACCTGAAAGCTATCCAAAATGTCTTTAGAGATTTAGCATCAAAACAACAACTAAATCACTATGATTTGGATAATGGTTACAAGGATCACCTCTCTAAACTTTGAGTGAGTCAACAGGCAGGTGCCCAATGGGAAGAGAGTCACAAGTAGGGTGAAACTCTGAAAATGAGCCAACTCACTGTGGGGCAATTTAACAATTCAATTTAATTATTTAAAATAAATAACAATTTTTTTAAGTGATATATTTAGTGGAGTGGAGGAAATGGATAGAGTGGAATAAATGTTAAGCTAGATTTTATGGGGAAGGCTGCTTTGAAATGTTATAGTAATATACATAGAAGATTAAATGTTAAAGTAGGACTTATTGTATAGTTTTAAAGTGGAGAAGTTATTTTATAATGTCATAGTATAATGTCTTTCTTTTTTTTTTTTTCTTCCTTTTTTTCCTTTCTTTTCTCTTTTCTGAAATGTATGGATAAAGGGGGATGTTATAATATTAATAATATTTTTAGTAAGTAAAGGTCAATATCTAGAGGAGGGAGTAAGTAATCTGTTATGAATTAGGTTTTTTTTTTTTGTTATGAAGAAGTCACGGGGGGATGGGTGCGGTGGGGAGGGGGGGTTAGGGAGGGGGAGGGAGAGGGGGAAAAAAGGGGGGGAAATTTGTATTTGAAAACTTTTTCAATAAAATAAATAACAATTTTTTTTTTAATTTATTTTTTTTAGAGCCTTGGTGGCGCAACAGACTAAAGCACTGTTAAGTAACATCAGCTGCCTGCAATTATTGCAAATTCAAATCTCACCTGCCTTCCATCCTTCCGAGGTAGGTAAAATGAGGACCCGGTTTGTGGGGGCAATAAGTTGACTTTGTATAAAGAAGAACTCCGCTGGGGGGGGGGGAAAGCCCTACTAAGCAGGTATATACAAAAGTATGAAGGCTACTGCTTAACGCATTGTAAGCCGCCCTGAGTGTCCGGAAAAGGGCAGCATATAAATCAAACCAATAAATAAATAAATAAATTTTAATTGTTGCCATTCACATTTCATTCTGTCCCTCCTTCTGTATCCTTTTTTAAATGATTCTATTCCACAATTTCTTTGATATTAGTGTAACTCTTGTCCTACAACAAGTTGGCTGTGGCAAGTTGCCCCAAAGCAAGTTGGCTGTAGTGAGTTGGCCACAGCAAATTTTCATAGACCCCTATGAACTAGCTTGCTAAGAATTCGGGGAGTTAAACTTCCACATCTAAAGAATGCCCAAGTTGTGGAAAACATTAAAAGATGATAATTATACCCATTTAATTAGGAAAATGAATCAAGACCTGGATAGATGGAAGAAAATAAAACTGTCACTTTTGGGAAAGATAGCTGCGATTAAGATGAACATCCTCCCTAAAGTACTATTTTTATATCAAAATATTCTGGTGAATCTAGATATTTTTTTTTTTTTCAGAATTAAACAAAATCATTAGGGAATTTGTATGGGAGGGGAAAAAGCCAAGGTTCTCTCTTAAAATTTTAAAGGGAAAAAGAAATATAGAGGATTTGGACTTCCTGACTGGGAAACATATTATAGGGCAGCTAAACTAGTCTAGATAAGGGACTGGGCCACTCTGGAAAATAAGAGGATTTTAACTATGGAAGGCCACGATTTACAAAGAGGGTGGCATGCATACCTATGGGACACAGAAAAGAATAAGAAAACATATTTTCATAAACATAAAATTAGAGATTCATTGATACAAACATGGACTGTAATTAGGCAGAGATATTATAAAAAAGTTCCAAGATGGCTCTCCACGATGGAGGCCCTGATCTATACCAATAGGTGGGGAATGGAGAAAATGTGTAGGTATAAAGACATTTTAGATGAAGGAGGAAATCTCAAATCTAACGATGCCCTAAGAGAGCAAGGAATAATGGTGGACCTATCCACCATTATCTATTTGTAGATAGGTGGACCTATCTACAAATAAAATCCAGGTACCAGAAAGACAAAGAACAATGAGGCTTAGAACTAGGATATAATGGGCTGGATAAAGTCCTGATGGGAACAGGTAAAAAGATTTTGGCTAAATTATACAATTATCTATTAAATGAGGACAGAGCTGAGGATATAACAAAAAACCAAATGAGTGCATGGGAGAAAAATATTGGACACGGCATAAATTTTAATGAATGGGAAGAGGCATGGGCCACAGCAAATTTTCATAGACCCCTATAAACTAGCTTGCTAAGAATTCGGGGAGTTAAACTTCCACATCTAAAGAATGCCCAAGTTGTGGAAAACATTGATAAAAGAAGTCATATTAGGCAGAGTTACATAGCTTTGGTGTATTGTAAGAAATTTTCACAGGAACCTTAGAAGGGTGGAAAGGAGGGCTTGTCTAACCTACCACTCAGAGGAACTACTCTGTCAGAGATGGACAGGTGGTCCAGGACGATCAGAGGGACAGAGGCCAATGGAGTCATCCTCTAAAATTGCAGAGTTAATCTCTTCTTGATGAGATTGGGCAGAAAACTTCATGGAGGAGCTTCCTCAATTCCGAGCTGCAAAAGGGCCAAATGGCATGCCTCATTAGATATCAGCCAGTCCAGATAAAGGGACTTTCTACTTCTTCCACCAAGAATTCTAGTTCGGCTATTTCCTGGAAGAAACCAGTCCATCTAATCTGTATTTTTTGGAGTATAAGATGCACCTTCCCCCCCAAAAAAAGAGGCTGAAAATTTGGGTGCGTCTTATAGCTTTTTTGAAACTTTTTTTCAGCCGTAACGAGGCACTAATGAGGCACTAGCGAGTGACCTTCCCAGCTTTGCCTGCTCCCTCTACTCCCCACTATGCTTTAACGAGGTGCTAGCGAGTGAAGGGATCTCCATGCTTTGCTATGACTCTCAGCTGTTCTTTAGAAGATTTTTTTTCATCCCTAACTAGGCGCCAGCCAAGTGAAGCGATCTCCCTCTGTGCTTTGCCTGCTTTTCTCATTGCTGCTTCCTCTCAGCTGTGTCTTAGAAGCTGTTTTATCCCCAAGCAGGAGATAAAAAACCAGCAAACTAATGTGCTGAAGCTGACCAGAGTAAGGACGCTAGCCAGATGAATACCTGGTAGGCAGATTTTTTCCCCCTATTTTCCTCCCTAAAAACTAAGCTGCGTTTTATACTCCGGTGCATCTTATACTCTGAAAAATACGGTATTTCTGGTACAAATTTCCTTCCCCAAGGAGGGCCCTTACATGGATAGGCCACATTCCTTGAGTTCTCCAGCATGACTTCCCCAAGTAAGACTTTCTGATCAGAATCCAGCAGTGTCCACTGCTTTTCTTAGAAATACACAGCTACCTTTTCAAATGTTGCAGGAAAAGAACCTAATGTTTTCTGTGGACAGGACCAAGAAGACCTTCCTTAACGCATCATTTCAAAGGCAGAGAGGCACAGTAAAGAGAGCAGACATTTTATCCAGGAGAATCAAAGATTTGTGACAGAGTAGCCAAATGTTATAATTTCTGATTGAGAGCACATTACAGCAAATTCTGATTGCCTTCTTGTTTCCACCAGAATTCTGTGTCGCTCAATAATAGGAATCTTTCAATGTCATCTAACTGACACAAACCTAGGAAGCCAGGTGCATCAAAGCCCAGAGCCTCACCCTTCTTTGTATGAAGGTTGTCAGAAAAGCAACAGATGGAGATGCCCCGGAGATCTTGCTAAGGCTTTTCAAAAGTGGATAACCATTGCTTATTTCCTAGGGCTCTGAAAGAGTGACTGGCCCAGGTTCACCAAGCTGGCTTTGTGCCTAATGCAGGATTAGAACTCATGGTTTTCCAGTGTGTTAAGGATATTGTTGTTGTGTTACCAACCAGCAGAGTAAATGCACAAGGAAACATTGCTGAGAGCAATGAGTAAGAGATGTGCAAACTGGTTTATCAAAAGTTTACTTTATAGTGAAAAAACAATCTCATAGTCTTTAAATCAATCCAAGTCTTTGCCAGTTAAATCAGTCCAGTAATACAGAAACTCTTCTTACCACACAAACAGTAGTTGGTTAGAATAACAAACTCACTCTGGTTCACAAACCACGATGGTAGCAGATCCATCCAATGATGATAGCACAATGGCTAGCACTCCACACACTATGGTAGCTTATCATCAACTGAATACGTTGCAGTACCTTTCTTAAATACGTTCACAACTAATTACAGCATGACTCAGCATTACATTGAATCAGCAGTAAAACAATACATATTCATATTAAAGTCACAGAACACATATATTGCCTGGACAACTTGTTAGGCTCAAACCATATCCTAACACAGTGCCTTAACCACTACACCAAACTGGCTCAGATGATATCTATATAACCCATGTAACCCAGTCACTTCACCAATGACTGCATTCACACTTCAATATTTAATCATGGTTTGCTTTCTGAGGTTGAACCTGTTGGCTGATGAGTTAGTGAATTATGGGAACTGAGAAGTTCTTTGATTCAATGGGGACAAGTTGAACAATAGTGTATAACTGAAATAAGCTGGGGATGCTTTTCTTCCTGCAAGGAACATAGTCACACAATATACTGCAACAGGTCAGGGAAATGTTTTCCTAGCAACCCTTAGACAAAAAAAAAACAAAAAAAAAAAAAAACCAGGTCTAGGTGCAGCCTCCTGAAAGACTGAAACAAATCATAGTTGACAACAGGAGCCCAGGGGAGAGGAGGACACAACAAGGCTTCAGCGCAAGACAGCAGATGACATAATGGACAAGAACAGCCTTATTATGCATCAACTGGGTGTCCAAAAGCAATGGTTGGAACCCGGAACCAATCAAGTAGCTGGTTGCCAGGCACTGAAAGTAGAAGCCAAGGACCATAGAATGGAACCACTTTCAAATAGCAAACCTGGAAAATGGGCAATTTTAAAATCATCTCCAAATTAGTGTTACAATGTAGAGCTCTACGGGTTTCCATTTATTTAGCCTATGGCATATCATACATGGACTAGCAATACATATGAACATTTCATCTAGATTAGTAGAACCCAATAATATATAGATGTTAAAAATATCTCTGTTCAAATATCAGTGTCTAGGCCCATGATGGTGAACCTATGGCACGCGTGCCGCAGGTGGCACATAGGGCCCTATCTGCAGACACGTGCCGTCGCCCCAGCTCAGCTTCACCACTCATGCGTGTGTGCCTCCCGCCAGCCAGCTGGTTTTTTGGGTCTCTGCCACGCATGTATGGGGGCCGGGGTGTGTACGGGAGATGTGCGTGCATGCACGGGGGTCACATGCACATGCATGGAGGTGCATGCAGGGGGTCACGTGTGCACACACGGGAGTGGGGTACACATGGGGGGGTCACGTGCAAATGCACGGGGGCAGGGCCCAAGGGGTGGGGCTTGCACGCGCATCGGATTATGGCGCACGCAACGACAAAAAAGTTAGCTATCACTGGTCTAAGCCAATTAATCATTGAAGCACAGGACTGTTTCTGTTAAAAAACATCAGATATTGAACCGGTATTGCCCTCAGTTTACAGCCGGTCATGATGTGATCTACAGTTTGATGTGGGACCCTGTAATCACACTGAGGCAGTGGTGGGTTCCTCCCGGTTCGGTCCGGTTCGGCCGAGCCGGTAGTGGTGACGATATGATGTCACCGAACCGGTTCTTCCCCTCCCGACCCACGTTATTCTTACCTTTTATTTGGTCCCACCCCCAATCTATTGCTGCCTCCTGAGTCCCAGCTGATGACTAGAGGGAAAAAAACTGTTTAAACTCTTGCCGCGGGGTTTCAAAGGGCCGTCCTACAGCTGATCAGTGTTAAAAGCAAACAAATGAGTTGGGTCGTAAGTGCGAGGACTGCTCGTAAGTGTGAGGACCTTCCAGAAATGACTCTGACCAGCTAGCCACGCCCACCTAGTCACATGACCTCCAAGCCACACCCACAAAATAAGCCATTCCCACAGAACCGGTAGTAAAAAAATTTAGAACCCACCCCTGCACTGAGGGAAGGATATTATACCCCATTTACACAGAGAGTCCCAGCAGATGCCTTGTGAGGTGCAAATCCTATTCAGGATTGTCCATTGTTGACGTGGTAGTTCAAAGCCTGGCACCTTGTTTGTGGAGTCATTTATATGTCTTCCTATATCTGGGCATTCAGTGACCCACTTGGTTTTCCATTGGGAATTGAGGTTACAGTTATTGGGCAGATGTTGGGCAAGTGCCAGTGGGAAGGGGCTTGTTGGATTTAAATCTTCCTCCTGATAAATGAGGAATTTCAGAATGCACCGGTAGGAGTGAGTTGCTCATATTTTTTCTGTATTCTTTCTGTAGTGCATCTTGCCGTCATAAAGCTGGCATATATAGCTCGGAACAGGAAGCCAGCAAGTTGAAGTGGTTTTAATGCAACCACTTATAATCTTCATGGTGTTGTGTCTGGCATCTAACTTACTAGCATGGCAATGGTTAAGTCATTCACTAGCACAGTATCCTGCTGCAGAATAAAAGAAAATCCTAAAGAGGCAAAAGGGTCTTAGGCAAGACTCATTCCCGCTCTCTTTGGGAGGGTGTGTGTGTCTTGTCTCTTCTCTTTAGCTGCTTTATTCAATATGAGCTGATAACCTGGCGTTGCCAAGGTATTTATGTATCCCAATCCTTTCAGGCTTTTAAAAGTATATGTACAATATACACATGATAAAGTAAAATCATACATAAAATCACTGTAAGTCTTTGGGCCCAACCCCCTGTCCATCAGGCTGCCCACGCCCACTGGTAACCACCATCCGGCGCCCGGCAGCATTGGGGTTGCACATGACTGGCCGCCATGGTAACCAAACAATGTCGGCTGACGACCCCCAGGGGGAGGGCGTTCTCTGTGGGAGCCCCGACCCTCTGGAATGGATTGCCCACTGAGCTCAGGACAGCCCCGACCTTCTTTCCTTCCGTCGCGAGCTGAAGACGTGGCTCTTCCGCAAATTAAACTGATCCGTTTGGGGGTACACTGGTATAATTTTAAATCGTTTTTTAATTGGGTTACTGATTTTAATTTGGTATTGTATTGTGATTTGTATTGATGTTGTCATTTTGTAAGCCGCCTTGAGTCCCTAGGGAGAAAGGCGGCATATAAATCGCAATAAATAAATAAATAAATAAATAAATAAATAAATAAATAAATAACCGACTGGGCCGACACCCATCTAGCAGCAATGGTCCTCCTCGCCATCTGGAATGGCCCAGCGGGTGGAGCGTGGCCACTGTGGAATGCCACCAGGACTGATCAGCTGGGCAGCGCAGCCACTATATACACCCCGAGGGGGGTTAGGAGTGTCTTACACCCACAGTATTTTTTTTCCAGAGAGTAAGTCATCCGTGTACCAAGTTTGGTTGAAATTGCTCGAGGAGTTCCAGAGTCATGTTGGAACATACACACACACACACACACACACACACATACACACAGAGCCATTTATATATATATATAGATAAAGATTTAATAATTAAATCTATTATTTTACTGTTCTATAATATTATTCTTTTGGATTCGAATTTCTTTTGGATTCTGATTTGATTAGTCTTACAAATAACCCTAATTGTCAAACAGATTAAAAGGAAGAATGGAAACCCAATAATAAATGCAAAGAATAATTTAGAAAGGCGCCTAAGAAACAATTTTTCTTTCACTTCCCTACTTTTATCATGAGATGTTCCTTAGTGTTTAGATCTGGCCTCAGGATGATAATATAGCACTTAGGGAAGAAGATGCAGCCCAGAAGCCCAGCACTGGAGGCAAAGATGGAAAAGACCTGAACAGCCACTGTGTACTTCCCTTTGGTGCTCAGGTAGGCTGGCACAAAGGAGACCCAGACGCTGCAGAAGACCAGCATGCTAAAGGTGATCAGTTTGGCTTCGTTGAAGGCCCCAGGCAGATTCCTGGCCAGAAAAGCCACTGTCAAGCAGATGGTAGCTAGGAAACTCATGTAGCCAAGGACAACATAAAACATGGTGACAGACCCTTCATTGCATTGAAGGATGATCTCTCCAGGCTGGGAGTGGAAGTCAGAGTCAGGAAATGGGGGAGAAACTCCCAGCCACATGACACAGATAAAAATTTGGACACCAGAACAAGAAAGGATGATGGAATTGGCCAGGCTCTTCCTCAACCATCTCTTCACTCGGTTTCCTGGTTTTGTGACCAGGAAGGCCAGCACCACCATGACTGATTTGGCCAACACAGAAGACAAGGCTACTGAGAAGACAATGCTGAACACTGTTTGTCGGAGAAGGCAGGTGACTTTGCTTGGTTGTCCAATGAAAAAAAAGGAGGACAAAAAGCAAAGCAGGAGGGAGACCAGGAGGATATAGGAGAGGTCCCGGTTGTTGGCTTTGACAATGGAAGTTTCATGGTATTGAAGAAATATTATTAAAACAAAGCCCGTGGTTAGGAACAAGAGTAGGGCAAAGGAAACCAGGATGATGCCCAGGTGTTCATCATATGTCAGGAAGGTTATTCTTTTGGGGATACACTGGACTTGGTTCTTGGTTGGATATTGATCATCCGGGCACTTGGTGCATTTTTCAGTATCTGAGGAAACAAAGCAGTGGTGGGTTGCTCTCGGTTCACACCAGTTCGCAAGAACTGGTAGTAAAAATTTGTAGTAGTTCGGAGAACTGGTAATAACATTGGCTGGCCACGCCCCCGAACCAGTCCCTGGCCCGGTCGCCACTCGCTTACCCCACCCACCTCATCAGAGGCTTTTTTTTTTTTTTACTTTTAAAAGCATTTTTTCTACAACCTTTTTGGCCAAAAAAATGCTTTTAAAAGTAAAAAAAAAAAAAAAAAAAAGCCTCCGATGATCACGCAGCTCATCTGGGATCATCAGAGGCTCCTAAAAGCATTCAGCCGAAGAGGTTGTAGGAAAAAAAAATGTCTTTAAAAGCCTCTGGCAATCCCAGCTGAGTTGCCTGATCATCAGAGGCTTTTAAAAGCATTTTTTTCTGCATCCTCTTACGTAAAAAAAAAAAAAAAACAAGTTGGCCACGCCCACCCAGTCACATTACCCTCCACCAAGCCATGCCCATAAAATAAGCCACACCCACAGAACCGGTAGTAAAAAAATTTAGTACCCACCCCTGAAACAAACTAATATTTATTACATCTTACTGGGTTAGGTTGAAATCAAATCCTGCCCTCTCCATATACATAACCTCCAGGTATTTTGCCAGGTCCACTTAAGGACTGGGAGGGTTACCGGTAATACCACACAATGTGGTGGCACATGCCCCTTGTAGTTTCATATAAATTTTAAAGAGAAAAGGAGAGAAACCCCAATAACACCAACTGAAACCTTCTGAAAGAGGAGAAACATTGCCTCTCACTCCCACAAGCTGATTAAGAAGGATACCATGGATGATAGTAGAAGGGGCCACTGAGAAATCTAGAAGGGCCAGGAAAGTTACACCAGACTCATCCAGAGGTCATCTGCAAGAGAAACGCGTTCTTTCTCAGTACTGTACTTCAACCTGTTTACATCCCTTCTCTCATACTAATTCTCTCTTGATGGATTTTATTGTGAATAATCATGTTGCTTTTCTCTTGTTCCTCGATCTCATTGTCTCTCCTTCCATGCTCCTCCAAATTACTGTAGATTTTTATATCATCTTACTAAAGATTGACTGATTGATTGATGTATCTTTTGGCCTGTAAGGTAAAGTTGGTTTGGGTGAGCAACAACCATTCACCTGAAACCATTGTTGAAATGTCAAAGAATTCATTGTTCCTAAGAAAGGCAAACATAGAAGTACAATATTAAATTGAAAAGTAGAAGACAGATTCCTTCAGGCAGAAGTAACTTTGCCCAATCCACCATGTCCTTCTATCTCTTCCAAGCTCATCCTTCAGGATCCTTCCTTATTTCTCCCATTATGTAAGAAATTGGTCATGTTGAAAATAAAGAACCAGAACAAAATAGTCATGCTTAGATTTGTCTTTTTAAATGCACATTGATCAAAATGCAATGAATGAATCCAGTACTTTTTCTGTGGTGTTACCCACCTTCCTGAGTGGAGATGGTTCCCTCCAGGCAGGGGACACAATCATAGCAGCAAACTGGCTCTCCTTCTCGAGCTTTCCTGACAAATCCAGGATGACAACTTTCCACACATTTGGACTGAGGCAGAGACTAAGCAGAAAAACAAAGGAATGCCGAAGAACATGTTTTAGGACTCACCATACTTGGAAAACTGAGGTAGACATGAACATGAACATTGCAGGCTCTGAAGTTCACTTAGGAAGAAATAAAACCTTTAACTATAATCAATCAGAATAGAACTGGAAGAGACCCTAATTGTAATTCTTAAATAATAAGCATCTTGTCTCAATATACAGCTAGGCCTTAGAAATATCCCTTTCCAACGCGAGGCTCATATGGATGTTCTACATACTGCAGCAAAAGATGCCTAACCCTTTTTTTGAAGGACACTTGCTCATTATCTCAACTCCATCTCAATCAGAATAGAGCTAGAAGGGACTTTGGACGTCTTTACTACCAATCTGCCTTCCATTGAGGACCTGTATACTGCACGAGTCAAAAAGAGGGCTGTGAAAATATTTACAGACCCCTCACATCCTGGACATAAGGTGTTGGTGATTACCTATAAAGCCCTACATGGCTTAGGCCCGGGGTATCTGGCGGATCACCTGCAGCCAGCAACAGCTCCCCATCGTCCGGTGCGCTCACACAGAGAGGGCCCACTTGGGGTTCCGTCAGCCAAGCAATGTTGGCTGATGGCCCCTAGAGAGTGAGCCTTCTCTGTAGGCGCACCTACCCTCTGGAATCAGCTCCCCTTGGAGCTCCGGGTGTCCCCCGACCTTTGCTCTTTCCACCGTGACCTTAAAACATGGTTGTTTCGCCAGGCTGGCCTGGACTGAAGGGGTTTTAATGGGAATTTTAGATTGTTTTATTGTTTGAATTTTAATTTGGACTTGTTGTTGCTTATTGCTGTGAGCCGTCCTGAGTCCTTGTGGAGAAAGAGCGGCATATAAGTCAGATAAATAAATAAATAAATAAATAAATAAATAAATAAATAAATAAATAAATAAATAAACAAACAAACAAACAAACAAACTGTTTCAACTCCTATCCTCAAAATGATGCTATAGAGCACTGCACACCAGAACAACTAGACACAAGAACAGTTTTTTCCCGAACGCCATCACTCTGCTAAACAAATAATTCCCTCAACACTGTCAAACTATTCACTAAGTCTGCATTACTATTAATCTTCTCATCATTCCTATCACACATCTCCTCCCACTTATGACTGTATGACTATAACCTTGTTGCTGGTATCCTTAAAATTTATATTGACTGTTTCCCTATGACTATCATTAAGTGTTGTACCTTATGATTCTTGACGAACGTATCTTTTCTTTTATGTACACCAAGAGCGTATGCACCAAGACAAATTCCTTGTGTGTCCAATCACACTTGGCCAATAACGAATTCTATTCTATTCTATTCTATTCTATTCTATTCTATTCTATTCTATTCTATTCTATTCTATTCTATTCTATTCTATTCTATTCTAGTCCAACCCCCTGCTCAAGCAGGAGACCCTATACCAATTTCAGACAAGTGACTGTCCAATCTCTTCTTAAAAACCTCCAGAGATGAAGCACCCACAATTTCTGAGGGCAAGATGCTCCACTGGTTAATTGTCCTCACTGTTTCTCCTTAATTAAACTAGTTTCAAATAATGAATGAATGAATGAATGAATGAATGAATGAATGAACGAACAAATGTTTCAAATTAATAGAAAAATTAATTGTCAAAGATACAACTATTGGCAGGTAGTTCATTTAGGCCTCCCTTAGGCCTCTCTCAGTTTCATAGAGATACTAAATTGTAGAGGAAACACAAAAGAGTCATGATCTCTGCCCTAAAAAAAATCATCCAGCATTCATGTTGACATGGCTGAAGGAGCCTGAAATCACGTTCCATAGTTTAGCAGCTGAAGGACACCATGGTCAATAGTCCTAAAGCAATCACAGAAAACTGTAAGAATTCTCCCCACGTTGAATTCTCAGTAAAGATCATTTACCATGGTGTTCAGACTTAGCTCACTTGAAATGGGACCTAAGGATTTGGAAAACACAAAACACTGCAATATTTCACCCACATTGTTCAGCAAATGTAGCCATGACAGAACATCTTGGTTGATAACAAGTCTCTGTCTTTCAAAACTCCCCAGTAGTTTTTTGATGGTATTCTTCCAGGGGACAACCACCCAGCTTACAATGTTCAGATCTGCTGCTACATCTCCATTTTGGTCCAAGTACAGTTTCATTTTGGAAATATTGCAAAACTCATTCTTCTCCAGAAAGGGATGGAACTAGAATTAAGACATCAAGTTATTTTAAAAGCGGAAAACTTGATTTTTTTTCCACACGGTCTTTTTCATATGTAAACCTTTCTTCTACATTTTAAAAAAACTATCAGATATTCTTAGTTGGGAGAACAAATGTCATCAATATCCTCAAAAGTGGAAAAACAAAGGTTCAGCAATATTTGTCAATCGTATAGCGACAAAATATATATTGTCAAAATATAATTGACAATATTTTTCAATCATAGGGAACATTGAAGAGCAAGTCACAAATAAATTCAATGAACAAATAATGAGCTTATTCATATACTCTTCAGGACAACATTGTGATTGCCAGAAAGCATTTGCCAGACTAGCCTTCTCCGAGGTAATAAGGTGGGAAACATGACCAGATGAGCTCATTTTATTTTATTGTAAGGCTCCCCCACTCATCATTTCTAGGTAGCATGTCTTTCCTCCTCCCATCCTCCATCTTGCACTGTGGGCCTTTCTTAGCACTGGTAGGTTGAGATCAGGGGTGGGCTGCTGGAGGTTCGCAGGGGTTCAGGAGAACCTCTACCTGTGAAGTCCAGAGAACCCCCAAATCTCACTCCTGGCTGGCCCCTCCCACCCCACCCTGCCCCTCCCAGGAGTCCCCCATCTCCCGTTTTGGATGCAGGTAAGTGTAGAGTGCATGTGGAGGCTCAGGGAGGGCGAAAAAACAGGCCACCCGGACATTCAGGCCTGTTTCTGGCCTCCAGAAGGCCTCTGGAGCCTGGGGAGGCAACTTTTGCCCTCTCAGAGGCTAGAAAAAAGCCTCTGGTGCCCTTGGAGAGCAAACTCCCCCTGCCGTGGTGCAGAAGGCTGATAGGCCATGCCCACCATGGCCACACCCATCCAGCAACCAGGCAGAGAATCCCTTGCTAAAATTTTGAAGCCCATCCCTGGCTGATGGTTCTTTTCCTTGCACTTTGGAGTCCTTCTCAAAAGAAACTATGTTGAATGGATCCTTGTCAAAACTCCATACCTGCCATGGCTGCAGCCTTCGACCTGCCAACCAATATTTGTTGTCCTTCCTCCTCCTCCTGGATCTGGAGGAATATGCGGCCTTCAAGACATGGACCAGAGTCTTAATGACAGTGTAAAGGTCACGGTCATTTGAGATCCATTTACTATTCCATTTCTTTTCGGTCTCCAGGGGCATTACTTGTGTGCATCTTCTCCTGCCTTTCGCAGAAAAGACATGCTTTGAAAAAGAACAGTGAAAAGACTGACTTGCAAATTGATGTTCAACAAAGATGTCAGGTTCAAAGTCATCCTTTGGAGGATTTTTTTTACCCTGAAAAGCAAAGGTCCAAATACTATGGACATATTTGAAAAGAGAATAGTATTGAATTTCTGAATGCCAAAAGAGCGTCATGATCCAGACTTTTCTTGGAACAGGTCCTGGCAAACTATCAAGTGGCTCATGAAAATAAAGAAGTCTGTCCAAAAAGGAAGGATGTTCTATGAAATGAACAAAGACATTGACTTGTCTCCACTTAGAGAGGGCATCCTTGATGGGTGCTGTATCCCCGGTTGTTGAGAATTGCTGCGACAGAACAACACAAATTCCATTCCTGACAAGTACAGGAGTCAAAGTCCTCATGAAATTCTCTCCATTTTCTGTATCTGCAGCAAAGAGACCAATCATGGTCCATCTGAAATGGAGGAGCAGAGGGACAATTGCTGGGTACTGGATCCCTTGTTTGGGGCACATCCGGTGGAAAAAAGGGAATTGACTTTTATCACTCAGAGCCTCAGAAACAAAACCATAACTAATCTGAAGGGGAAAAAAACAATGAAGAAGGCTGTGTTATATATGGGATCAGATCAAATCCAAAATATTGAGTTTTTTTAAATAAATCCAAATATTGTAGTTTCTCATGAACATATTACAATTATTTCTAATTAGATACTGTATTGGGCAATATCAAAATACAGAATATAAAACACAGAACATTAACAAGAATATTCATAAGATAGAATTAAAGGGGAAAAAAACCAAATGATAAAGGAATATAAACAAAGAATGCAAAACATATTTTTGTATCATTCTTACAATTTACTAGAATCATACTTATTTATTTTATTTATTTATTTTATTATATTTCTATACCGCCCTTCTCCTGCGGGACTCAGGGCGGTGTACAGCCAGGATAAAACATAGCATATAAAATTTAAAAACATTTTAAAAAACAATTAAATAATTTTGGCCCGAATTTAAAACAACCCAATTAAAACCAAAATCCGATTAAAAAACTGAGAGGATGGGATCAAGCCAGCCCAGCTAGATGGAACAAGTGTGTCTTCAGGGCCTGACGAAAAGTCCAGAGGTCTGATATCGTGTGTATCTCAGGGGGCAGGTCATTCCAGAGGGCAGGTGCTGCCCCAGAGAAGGCTCTCCCCCTGGGGGTCCCCAGCCGGCACTGCCTGGCCGACGGCAACCTGAGGAGGCCCTCTCTGTGCGAGCGAACCGGTCGGTGGGAGGCTCTTGGTGGCAGAAGGTGGTCTCGCAAATACCCCGGCCCTAAGCTTATATCAGTAGTGGGTTTCACTTACCTTTGCTACTGGTTCGGAACTGTAAATGTGCGCATGCATGCTCACTTTGTTTACTTGCGGCACTTTTGCGCATGCACAGAGGTCCATGATGACGTCTGGGCGGGTGGGCGGAGCCTCCTGCCTCCACCATTACCAGTTCACCCAAAACTTTTATTATAAGGATCCCAATATGTTGTTTATCTAATCTGCAGTCCAAGATACTGATCTCTCTCTTTCTTATACAGCTAACATTCAGATAATAAATCTGTTACATTGGTTACAATTGAGATTCAACTAATAGATGTATTACGTCTTCTGACTTTTGACCTTGACAAATTCAACTCTATTCATTATGAGAGACTTCATTAAATCTGCCATAATTAACCATCATATTTAGCTACTCAAATCTTGCTCAAGTAAACACAACCCAAAGTTATTTAGGCATTTTTGGTTTAAAATATGCGACAGTTTGGAAGGTATGTTTGTAGCACTCATCCATTTAAATGTGCCAATCTTACTGAAGATGGCAATATCTTTATCTGCTTCGATATTGCACATTCTTTCTGCAGAAATCTTTTTTAGCTTCTTCTCCAATTGTACAGGAGACAGGGAGACCACATCTCCTGATATAATAATGTCATTTGTACAATTCAAAAGAAATTTTGTTTGTTCAAATAGACATTATTTGGGGAGTTTGTCAGCTTCAATAGTTTTAATTTTATACCAGCAATTATATGCCACAATTTTAGAAAAACAACAAATTGTATAAATTCCCAAATCATGTTTGAGAGCAAAAGCGTAACTCCTTTTATCCACTCCCAAAGTATTTCTGAGATGCTGTAATTAGGTTTGTTTTAGTAGTGATATACCTTATATCTTAAGTCCCAAATATCAGCTCAATATAAGAGCTTGGGGGTAATTTTAACATTAAATACATTAATATACGGAGCTGTGGAAGTTGAAAAAGTGTGATTTTTTTAAAAAATAGCAGTAAATTCATTCATGTCCTTTCTTTAAATGAGCTACTTTGATGAAGAAGCCAAAATCCAGTTAAAGACAAAACTACCCCAGGTAAGGAAAGGTGTCAACTTGCTTTTCTGCTTCACCACAATCATTTAGACCAGAACTCTTAATTTTGATTTACTAACGTAGACAATTATTATGAGGATAAGAGCCAAGTCTTCTTAATAGGCTATACAACCCAAGTTGCAAGTAGGATAATTATATATTGTTGGCATAATACAGGGTGTTACAATATGTATTTTGTGCCTTAGACACATCAGAAGAATACACATAGGAATCCTTCATTAATCCTGGTAAATCATCAATGTCTAGACTTAATAAAAAGTTTGTCACTAGTAAAGATTGATCCTTCTTCTCATGGCTCCATTGAGCCCAAATCACAATCTCCAAAAACTGCTTCTGTGAAGGGCTTTGATCAGTGCCAACAATCTGTGTTCCATTTTAAGAGCAATCAATTTCCTCTGTAATATTTCTCTGTTTATTGTATCAAATGCTGCTGTCAGGGTTCCAAGTAATATATCCACAGCAAACAGAACTAACATGTATAAAGGCAGAAAAAGGGTTGTTCTGATTTTTTTTTTTTGGCTCTATAATTTCTATGTCCTTTTTATTTTCTTTTTATATATAAATAGAAACTACTATTGCCATTTTCTACCCAACTGGATATAGCATTTTTATATGTGTAAATGAATTGCCAATAGAGGGCCCTACTAACTGGGATACATTTTGAATGGTTCAGACAGTAGGTGGTCTTCTGCAGGGGTCTTATTGATCTTCAAACCCTTTATGATTAATTTGATGATGAACATATTGGGGAAGGGGGGAAGTTGGCATGTCAGCAAACAATTTTTTAAATAAGGTGGTTAGTTAATTCTCTGGTCCCTATCATTCCATAAGACATATACTGTATTATTATCAAGTGTAGGTAAGATAAATCCATTGGGATTCTTTTCATGAATCTGGGATTTGTGCACCATTGAATATATTGTTCTTTTGGCTGATATCATGTATGGAATGTCAGGTTCCCATCACTACTGCTCCTTAGTTTTGTAGAGAAGACCTTTTGATGGGACACAAAGCTTTTCTTCACCTTCACAGGTGTACAGCAAAAGCGTCCAAAGCAATGAAGATGGTGTCATGAGAGGATATACAGTATCTGCTTTAATCTTTGTTTCCTCTCTTCTGAGCATCCCAATCTCCAGCCTTGATGCCACCATGGTGAGAGGCAACTCTTGAATTTCATAGAGGAGATATAGTTGCATCTATTCCTCACACACCACCACCACAACACTCACATTACCACATAGAGAAACACAACAAACCTGTGAGATTTTGTAGGGGCCTCCTAATGTTGACATCTGGGTGGAGATGTCCCTATCAGCTGCATCAAGAAGAGCCAAAAGATTGTCTTTCCTTCCACAGCTGTAGTTGGGAACATTGGCTTCTCCAGTAGACAGCATGTCGAGCAAGGCATCTGAAGTGTCAAGTGTGTTAAAATATTTGTCATGGATATTGTAGCCCAATGTGAGATTGTGGAGAAGTTGGGGTTTCCTGTTGACCACTTCAAAGTTGAAAATGAAGCTTGGGATTTTTAATGCATGATAAGATAAAGTACTGGGGAAAAAAAGTGTTCATGTCATTACCATCACCAATAATAAAAACAGCAAAATAGTTTTTTTTTCAATATAATCTGATCTGTCTCCATAAACCTACTGAGTCAATACTGATCCAAAATCAGGCACTAAAGATAGTCACCCATCATAGTTTAGTATTTGTGAGTGTCGAGGAGATGGGATGGAGATAGTCCTCCACCAGTGTTAAGAATCTCAAATAAACCATTAATTACAGCAATATTAATTTTCATTTGCCCAGTAACCAGGAATCAACATCATTCAACCATTAAAGTAGAACCATCACCAAAAGAAGGGGCTGTTTTATAAGTGACACAGAAAAGCAACTCTAAAAACAAGTAATTCTCTATTCTTATAAAGATCAGGAATTGATTACCAATGAGCAGTTTAAAATATATGAAAATGAGATATGCCAGACTATTTACAGCCATTTCAATCACATCTTTAAATAAAAGTCAGTATTCAATTGATCAATTTAGGATTGGCTAGGGAGAGGAAAATGATCTGAACTTCTTTCAAGTATTTTTTTTTTGTTCCATCTTTGTATTTCTGTGGATTATGTGGATTTCCACATAATTCAAGAAATTAGGTCAGTTCTGTAACAGATGAGTAAGTGAAATAAGAAAAGAAGACAGAATTGCAAACAGAGGTCCCAGCTACCGCTACAATGCAACTACATCAGAAAGAATGACTTACGATTGAGACTGATGATATGGAGGCATGTTGAAAGACAACATTATATCTGATAATTTTGTTGCAGTAACAACTATACTAATGAGATGGTCTCCTGGCCTGTAGTAGCTCCATGCCTTCTCTTCACCTTGGTTCTTGAAATACAGGAGGCACTTCATTCTAAGCTTCCCAGGGACCTGCTGGGGCACCAGCAGCGCCAGCAGAAGCAGAAGGTCCATTATTCATGGGCCAAATTTATTAATCAATTTCTTTCCTGTTTTAAATAAAAACAAAAAGAGTAGAAATGAAACGGACCCAGAATGTATGATCACTATTGAGTACACTGTTATCTCTATGTATATAAATCAATATTAGAACTATATTGATTTATATTGAAGTAAGGGAGAAAAATGGATATGTAAGAAACATTTACTAATGTGAAATTGTTGAAAAGAAGAAAATTGTAAAAATTTCTTTTTGGGTTTTTTTTTTTAAAAAAACTGTTTAATAACAATTATTTTTTTTAAAAAAAGAGCTAGAAGAATTCAGAGCACTCTCACAAGATAGAAATGCAGTGGCTTTCTTGATTCAAAAAGAGAGAAACCAAGATTCCTCTGTAAAGGAGAAAGTAAATTGAAGAGCCTGTCTCAGAACTTGTGTCCAAAGAGGCATTTATCCTTTTCTGGTAAAAGATCCCTTCCTTGTTCTTTCAGTCTGATGTTTACCTCAAAGGCAGCCGTTGGAGAAGGAGCAGACGTTGTCTCAAACACCCAGGTGGTGATAATGACAGTAAGAAGCAATTTCTCCTCTGGGATTTCTGAACTTCTTTCAGAGCTCCATTAAAAATCAAATTGTTCTATCTTATCAGTAGGCTATGGTCACTCTTTCCCAAACTCCCTATAATAGTGATGGTGAACCTTTTCAGCACCGAGTGCCAAAAAGGTCATGCGGAAACATCATGTGTGAACACGCATGCTCGTCGGGGCTGTGCTCCGGAAAAGCTAAATTTCCGGGTTGTAGTGCACATCCATGCCCAGCAATCAGTTGGCCAGTGTGCATGCACAGGCCAGTTTTCAGCACTGCCGCAGACGTGAAGGGATCACGCTCCGGAAAAGCCGAACTTCCGGTTTCTGGCACACCTGCATACCTGACAATCAGCTGGCCGGCGCACATAGGCACACTGGTTTTCGGCACTGCCACACACGCGAAGGACAGCTGATCATTGCGCATGCATGCATAGCAGAAACCTGGAAGACAAACAGGCAAGGCCACGTGTGCTGGGCGACACGGCTTCACGTGCCACTTTGGGCACGCATGCCATAGGTTCGCCATCGCGGCACTATAACTTCTACTTCCTCAATCATTTCATCCCAGTTAGTAGGGATTAAGTCCAGTGTAGCCGTCCCTCTAGTTCCCTTGAATGTTAAAATAGATTTCACAGTCCCTGCAGAGTTTGTTTCCCAGTTGATGTCAGGGTGGTTAATGTCCCCCATTACCATAGTGGTTTGTTTCCTGCACACCTCAGCTAACTTATTAGCAAAGAGTTCATCTATTTCCTTCAGCTGCTTGGGTGGCCTGAAGTACACACCAATAGCAAAGTCATTTCTTTTTCCTGTAATATTAACCCAAATACTTCCAAGAAGGCTTTCATCCCTAGTATTGTGTATTTCTATGGAAGTGTAATAATTCCTTGCAGAGGTTGCAACCTCCCCCCCATCCCGCCAACTCTATTGCTGAGTCTGTTTCTTTTGAACAATTGAATATCCTTCTAGTTCTGTGCTCCAATCATGGGTTTTTTCGCACCATCAACCTGTGTTGAGTTTCTGGCACTGATGCATCCTTAACCATTTCTCCACAGGCAGAATAGGATGGTAGTTCACTAAAGGGGACAGGCAAAGCAGATACATGATAGTGTCAGGGTGGCAGTTAATCCCATTCTGCTTTTGGGTAATTGCACCTTGATTAGAGAATGGATCGTGGCTTTTCCTTCGAGTATACTTTTAAAGCAAATAAAACCCGAGATATATTCTAATCAACAATTTTTATTATAAAGAAGTAAAAAACAGTCTTATTAGCTAAAGTCTTACTAGCTAATGATTACATCTTGGTAGCGTTCCTGCCTTGCCTGTTGGCAGGCGAACAAAGAAAAGTTAGAAGAAAGTGAAAGAATGTGGAAGAAGGAATGTGGACATGTGCAGTGGCTTCTGAGATAAGAGTCAAATCAGTCTACCGTAAGTCTCAGAATGGGAGCCCAGCTGACAAATACAAAAACACAGTGATAGATAGCACCTGAGAAAAGCTCAGAGGTTTTGGAATCATGTGTGAGTGGACTGGCCTTAATTCCACTTCCGGAAGGCTAACTTACCCAGCAATTTCAGTATAGGGATACTTGTTGAAATGGTGTGATTTCAAGATAGCCATCATGTCAGAGTTTGAATATTCATAGACTGGAATAGATCAGCCAATGGGGACTGTTTGGATAGACATGGCAACAGGTCAGCCATTGGCTGGAAAAGGGCATGGTAACAAGGTCAGCCAATGTATAGGCATAGCAGCCAATGAGGGCTGTTTGGAGCCTGGGCGTGGCTTAGGTTAACTGATATGTATAAATATAAGTTGTGTGTTCCTATTATTGTCCTTCCTTCTGTTAACTGTGCTTCTGTGATTATGTTTCTGATTCTGAGAACGGCTCTTGGTATTGTATATATGTCTCATGTGTTGTTATGTATGTAAAGAAGTTTCTTATTTAATGAATCCTGCTGCATCAGTTATCTGTGTGTGCTTTCTGGATGTGATTTCTGCAACAAACTCTGACACCTTATTACAGAAAAGACGCCTCCAACTGAGATTGTCTGCTGGCCTGTCATGGTTTGCTGGCTCTACTCCATCCAGCTCCAGAGTCAAAGGACATTTGGTATAATGGACATAAAGTCCAGCTTAGTAAACAACAAGCATTTTGGAAGCATTCTAGGAGTTTCAAAATGAGTGGCAAAGGAAGGGAATTTTCAACAGAATTGTAGCTCAAGCCATAGTAGTAGATTGTACTTGCACTTATGGGATGTTACTTAAAATCAGAGTTTTCCATTTTTCAATGTAATTGAACATATAATCAACACTTTTTGTTTTATTTATGTTGTTTATTTAAACACTGTCCATTTGACAAGAAGTGACTCTAGATGGCTTACAGTCAAGAAAAAAAATGAGATTAAATATTGCATACTAAAATAAAACAAATATAAACAATAAAATTAACTTTTATAGTTTGATCACTTGCTTTCTGAGGTATTACATAAACCAAATGTGCTGTACGTAACATTTCTGTACCCTATAAATAGACTTGAATACATTTGCAAGCTTTAAAAACCTGCTGGGAAAATTAATGTAACCAATAAATTTGTCACTTGTGGAATGTTACGTACAATCAAAGTTTCCCATCGTTGAAGCGTCATATACAATCAATGTCTTTTAGTGTTTGATCACTTGCTTTCTGTTGTATCACATATTGTAAATATATGTATCTTTTCTTTGTACACCTTCCACTTGACTTGACCTCCACTTTTTTAAATATATATTTTTTTTTACTTTTCCTGAATTACCTAGTTATTAGTATTTTCAGGTGGGCAAAGAAGCCCCTTTGCAAAGGTATTTTATTTACAAAGTTGGAGACATTATCTTCTATTTATTTCAAACAAAATTATTGGCCCACTTATATATGGAGAGCAACTGGGACCATTTTTCTAGGTGTGGCCCGTTGGAACATGTTGAGAGTTGAGATTTGTCTGTCTCACATTTCTTCATTTCTTCTTCTTGTAAGTTGCTCCCTTGTATTGAGATCTGGCCTCAGCATGATTATGTAGCACTTGGGGATGAAGATGCAGCCAAGCAATCCAGCACTAGAGGACAAAATGGAGAAGACCTGCACAGCCACCATGTATTTCCCTTTGGTGCTCAGGTAGGTGGGCACAAAACTCACCCAGACACTGCAGAAGACCAGCATGCTGAAGATGATCAGCTTGGCTTCATTGAAGGCTCCAGGCAGATTCCTGGCCAGGAAAGCCACTGTGAAGCAGATAGCAGCCAGGAAGCCCATGTAGCTGAGAGTGATATAGAACATGACAACAGACCCTTCATTGCATTGCAAGTTTATCACTCCAGACAGAGAGTGGAGGTCAGAGTCAGGGAATGGGGGAGAAACTCCAAGCCAAATGCAGCAAATAATAATTTGGACAGAAGAACAAGAAAGGATGATGGAGTTGGCCAAACTCTTCCCCAACCATCTCTTCACTTGGTTTCCTGGTTTTGTGGCCAAGAAAGCCAGCACCACCGTGATTGTTTTGGCCAAGAGAGAAGAAATGGCAACTGAGAAAGTGATGCTGAAGAGTGTTTGTTGGAGAAGGCAGGTGGCTTTCTTTGGTTGACCAAGGAAGAGAAAAGGAGACAAGAAGCAAAGCAGGAGGGAGACCAGGAGGATGTAAGAGAGGTCCCGGTTGTTGGCTTTGACAATGGGAGTTTCTCGGTATTTAATGAATATAATTAAAACAAGGCCTGTGATTAGGAACAAAACTAGGGCAAAAAACACCAGGATGATGCCCAGATTTTCTTTATATAACAGGAAGGATATAACTTTGGGGATACATTGAATTCGGTCCTCATTTGGATATTTATCATCCGGACATTTAATGCATTTTTCCATATCTGAGAAAATAAAAATCAACATTTCCTCAGCATTCTGTCCTTTTAAGTTTCAAGAAATACATTCTTGGAACAACAGCTGATAGCATGAGCATTTTCAAAGAATCATTTGTTAATATTTGAAATAGAAAATTTCAAATTATATCTCTGTCATTCTCTATCTATCTATCTATTTATCTATCTATCTATCTATCTATCTATCTATCTATCTATCTATCATCTATCTATCATCTGTCTGTCTATGTAGCTAGCTAGCTAGCTAGCTAGCTATCATCTACTGCCTATGAAATGTGCAGAACCTTCATAGGAACCTACAATATTAGAGGTTAATAATTAGTGACTTAATCTTTCTAGACAGGCTTCCTGAGCCCTCCTGGATGGCACTTCTTAATATAATGGACTCAGTTTGTGTAACTTATGAACTCTAGTAAGGTGGCAGAGAAAGCTAGGAGAAATGGCATTTTGGCGGAATGAGGTATCTCCGTAACCGTCTACAGCACCTCATTGTGGACCAATAATACCTCTCCATATAGGCCCCCATAGAATACATTTGAATAAACTTTCCAATAATTATCCTCAGACAATTCCTCATGTTTCAAAGAAATCCAATCTTCCTAGAAGTCAAATGTAGATGGAAATTCCAAACTAAAAAACAGAAGAGATATTTTATCTGGCAGTAGTAAAGGTTGCCCAATCTGCCACACTATCTTATCTCTTTCTAGCCCCAGGTCATTTTGCTAGTCTTCCCAGGTTTAATCTGTTTTTGAACAGGTATTATCATGAAAATGCTCTGAATGAATCCACTTCCATAAGATCTATCCTTTTCTTTTGTGTCACCCACCTTCCTTAGTGGAGATGGTCCCCTCCGGACAAGGAATGCAGTCATAGCAGCAGACTGGCTCTCCTTCTCGAGACCGCTTGACAAATCCAGGATGACAATTTTCCACACATTTGGACTGAGGCAAAGGCTAAGGAGAAAGACAAAGGAATGCCAAAGAAAATGCATTAGGTCTAACCATCTGTAGAATATAAAAATAAACATGAACATTAACAAAATAGTCTCTGGCATAACTTTGACAGAATAACAGCATAACAGAATATCAGTTTTGGAAGGGACCTTGGAGGTCTTCTAGCCCAACCCCCTGCTCAAGCAGGAGACTCTATACCATTTCAGACAAGTGGTTGTCCAGGCTCTTCTTAAAACCCTTTAGTAATGGAGCATCCCAACTTCTAAGAGCAAGCTGTTCCACTGATGAATTGTCCTCACTTTTCAGTACTTTCTCCTTAATTAAACTAGTTTCAATAATAATAATAATAATAATAATAATAATAACAACAACAACAACAACAACAACAACAATAATAATAATAATAATAATAATAATAATAATAATAATAATAATAATAATAATAATAATAATAATAATTTTATTTATATACCGCCCTCCTCCCGAAGGACTCGGGGCGGTGTACAGCCAAAATTAAAAAACATAAATATACAATTTCATAGTTAAAATTAATTAAAGTCATCAAATAGTTTTGGCCGAATTTTAAAACCCAAAGTTACAACCCAATTTAAAATCATTCAATTAGGTAGCCCTGCCTGTCGGGACAGAAGGGTCTTGAGGGCACAGCGAAAGACCCGGAGATCAGAGATGTTACGAATATCCGGGGGCAATTCATTCCAAAGGGCAGGAGCTCCGACAGAGAAGGCTCTCCTCCTGGGTGTCGCCAGCTAGCATAACTTGGCCGACGGCACCCTGAGGAGTCCCTCTCTGTGGGAGCGAACTGGTCGGTGGGAGGCTGTTGGTGGCAGAAGGCGGTCCCGTAGATATCCTGGTCCTATGCCATGGAGCGCTTTAAAGGTGGTAACCAACACCTTGAATTGCACTCGGAAGACCACTGGGAGCCAGTGCAGCTCGCGCAGGAGAGGTGTTACATGGGCGTAACGAGGTGCGCCCATAACCACCCATGCGGCCGCATTCTGGACCAGTTGGAGCCTCTGAGTGCTCTTCAAGGGGAGCCCCATGTAGAGAGCATTACAATAGTCCAGACGGGAGGTGACGAGGGCATGAGTGACTGTGCGCAAGGCATCCCGGTCCAGAAAGGGACGCAACTAGCGGATCAGGCGAACCTGATAAAAAGCCCCCCTGGCTACGGCTGTCATGTGTTCTTCTAAAGACAGCTGTGAGTCCAGGAGGTCGCCCAGATTGCGAGCCCTCTCTGTGGGGGGCAGAGATTCACCCCCAAAAGTCAGCGATGGCACCAGCTGACTATACCGGAATGCCGGAAGCCACAGCCACTCAGTCTTGGAAGGGTTGAGTTTGAGCCTATTTTCCCCATCCAGACCCGCACGGCCTCCAGGCAGTGGGACATCACATCAAGGGCATCATTGGGGTGGTTTGGGGTGGAGATGTACAGCTGGGTGTCATCAGCGTACTGATGGACTCTCACCCCAAAACCACGGATGATCTCACCCAGCGGCTTCACATAAATGTTGAACAGAAGGGGTGAGAGGACCGATCCCTATGGCACCCCCCAGGCGATGTGCCTCAAGGTCGACCTCTGCCCCCCTGCCAACACAAACTGCGAGCGGTCAGAGAGGTAGGAGGAGAACCACTGTAACACGGTGCCTCCAATTCCTAATCCCCTCAACCGCTGCAGCATGATACCATGGTCGATGGTATCAAAAGCCGCTGAGAGATCTAATAGGACCAGGACAGAGGAGCAACCCTTGTCCCAAGCCCTCCAGAGATCATCAACCAATGCGACCAATGCCGTTTCTGTGCTGTACCCCTGCCTGAAGCCCGACTGGTACGGGTCCAGATAGACAGCTTCCTCCAGGTACCGGGGTAGCTGTTGTGCCACCACACTCTCGACAACCTTTGCCACAAAACGAAGGTTGGAGACTGAACGATAATTTACTAATACAGCCGGGTCCAGGGATGGCTTCTTGAGGAGGGGCCTCACCACCGCCTCTTTCAAGGTGGCGGGAAAGGCACCTTCACTCAAGGAAGCATTTATAATCCCCTGGAGCCAGCCTCGTGTAACCTCCCGGGAGGCCAGTACCAACCAGGAGGGACACGGGTCCAATAAACATGTGGCAGCACTAAGCCTACCCAGAACCCTGTCCACATCCTCGGGAGCCACAAGGTCAAACTCTTCCCAGATAATATTCTCAAGACTCACCCCCGTCTCCCTCCCCGGACTCATCCAGTCGGAGTCCAAGCCTTCCCAAATCTGAGGGACTTTATCATGCAGGAACTGTACAAAATCCTCAGCTTGACCCTGCAAGGGATCTTCCCGCACTCCCACCCGAAAGAGGGAGTGGGTCACCCTAAACAGAGCAGCTGGGCGGTTCTCTGCAGATGCAATAAGAGCGGAAAAATAGTTAGATTTTGCCGCTTTTATCGCCACTAGGTAGGTCTTGATATAAGATCTCACCTGTGTCCGGTCTGATTCGGATTGACTAGTCCTCCAAACACTCTCTAGGCATCTTTTCGAACGCTTCATCTCCCTCAGCTCCTCGGAGAACCAAGGAGCCAGTTGAGGTCAGCATCGGGTCCGAGGCCTCAAAGGCACGACGCGGTCCAAAGCCTCTGCGGCCGCACTATTCCAGGCAGCCACCAGGTCTTCAGTCGAGTCGTGTGCCAGAGTCTCTGGAAACGGCCCAAGCTCCATCTGGAACCTTTCGGGATCCATCAGGCGCCTGGGACGGAACCATCTAGTCGGTTCCGTCTCCCTGTGGCGGGGGGAAGCGGCTTGAAAGTCTAAGTGAAGAAGCGAATGATCTGTCCATGACAAGGGTTTGATGTCATTCAAATGAATGAATGAATGAATAAATAAATAAATAAGTTTCAAATGAATAAAAAAACTAGTTCCAAATAATTGTCAGTATTAGTACTGTTTTATAAAGCCTTAGTAAGACCACACCTGGAAAACTGCATCCAGTTTTGGTTACCACTTTACAAAAAAGATGTTGAGCCTTTGGAAAAATAGGAAAGAGCAACTAAGATGATTAAGGGCCTGGAGGCCAAAACATATGAAGAACGGTTGCAGGATTTTGTTCTGCCCCAGCTATGGATTTCCGAGGATATTGACACACACCAACGGTCCTTATCAAATTTATTAAGTAGCAAGAATAAACAAGACCGGCAAAGGTTGGCAACCAGCCCAGAAAACAAGATATGATAAACCAAAATATTCTGATAATAAATACGAGTTGTTTCTAGCAAGAAACTTACTAATGGCGTGTGATTTAAATAGGCTAAGGGAGTGGCCAATTATCGTCAAGCCTTACTCTTGAGGAGACCTCCTCCTCCTGAGTACCCACTCCTGCCTTTTGGCAGCCCTGCGTGCTCAAGCATTGAGGAGAGGCTCCTCCACTTCGCTCTCTCCACGTGAAGGAATCTCTGGAGGTTCTGAAGGCCCTGGCTGAGTCTCTGCCTCTGGCACCACATCCTCTTCGGCCTCCTCGCTGTCCAACACGAGCACTGGCTGCGCAGGCTGCTGGCGTGACACCACACCAGCCTCCTCTTCATCGGAATCAGCCATGATCCGCTCAGGCCGCTGGTGGGCCACAACAGATTTGGGTTGGCTAATCTAGAGAAAAGAAGAACTAGGGAGGACACGATAGCAGTATTCCAGTATTTTAGAGGTTGCCACAAAGAGGGAGGCGTTCAACTTATTTTCCAAAGCACCAGAGGGCAGGACAAGAAACAATGGATGGGAACTAATCAAGGAGAGAAGCACCCTGGAATTGAAGAGAAACTTCCTCATAGTGAGGACAATTAACCAGTGGAACAGCTTGCCACCAGAAGTTGTCAGTGCTTCATCACTGGAGGTTTTTAAGAAAAGACTGGACAGTCACTTGTCTGAAATGGTATAGGGTATCCTACTTGAGCAGGAAGTTGGAGTAGAAGACCTCCAAGATTCCTTCCAGTTCTATTCTGGTTGAGATTAAATTTATTTCCCATAGGGACAGGACCTCCATTCAGTCTTGACTGAAATTTGAAATTTATCAGATTCATTCCAAACATGAACTTGGACAGAGAATTGCCAATTCTCTGTAAACACAATTGTAAACACAATCCCCATCACTTGAAGGCCTCTCTCAGTATTATAGAGATACTAAATTGTAGAGGAAATACAAGAGTCATGATCTGTGTCCTAAAAAAAATCACCCAGCATTCATGTTGACATGGCTGAATGAGCTTGAAACTACATTCCATATTTTAGCAGCTGAAGGACACCATGGTCAATAGTCCTAAAGCAATCACAGAAAACTGTAAGAATTCTACTCCCCACATTGAATTCTCAGTAAAGATCATTTACCATGGTGTTCAGACTTAGCTCACTTGAAATGGGACCTAAGGATTTGGAAAACACAAAACACTGCAATATTTCACCCACATTGTTCAGCAAATGTAGCCATGACAGAACATCTTGGTTGATAACAAGTCTTTGTCTTTCAAAACTCCCCAGTAGTTTTTTGATGGTATTCTTCCTGGGGACAACCACAAAGCTTAAGATGTTCAGATCTGCTGCTACATCTCCATTTTGGTGCAAGTACAGTTTCATTTTGGAAATATTGCAAAACTCATTCTTCTCCAGAAAGGGATGAAACTAGAATAGAAACATCCAGGGATTTTAAAAGCAGAAAACTTGGTTACTTATCCCAGGTGGTCTTTTCATATTTGACTCTTTCTTCTACAGTTGTCTAACTTATAAATATTGTGAGTTGGGAGAACAGGTGTTACTACTATCTTCAAAAGTAAAAAGAAAAAAGGCTCAGATAAATTGGCCAATCATATATTGAAAAATATATATATAAGATATCCAGTTATTTTAAAAGCAGAAAACTTGATTTCTTTTTACATGGTCTTTTCATATTTAAACCTTTCTTCTACATTTTTTTTTAAAAAACTGTCAGATATTCTTAGTTGGGGATCAAATGTTATCAATATCCTCAAAAGCGGAAAAACAAAGGTTCAGCAATATTTGTCAATCATATGTTGACAAAATACATATTGCCAAAATATAATTGACATCCTCCATCTTGCACTGTGGGCCTTTCTTAGCACTGGTAGGTTGAGATCACAGGTGGGCTGCTGGGAGTTCGCAAGGGTTCGAGAGAACCTCTAGCTATGATTCTGTACAGTTTGCAGAACCCCCAAATGCCACTCTTGGCTGGCCCACCCCACCCCTCCCCTCCCAGGAGTCCCCATGCAACCCATTCGGGATGCAAGTAAGTGCAAGGCATGCGCGGAGGTTTGGGGAAGCCCACCCCTAGTTGAGATGGTTCTTTTCCTTGTACTTTGGAATCCTTTGCAAAAGGAGCAACGTTGAATGGATCCTTGTCAAAACTTCATACCTGCCATGGCTGCAGCCTTGGACGTGCCAACCAATATTTCCTGTCCTTCCTCCTCCTCCTGAGTCTGGAGGAATATGCGGCCTTCAAGACATGGACCAGAGTCTTAATGACAGTGTAAAAATCACGGTCATTTGAGATCCATTTACTATTCCTTTTCTTTCGGGTCTCCAGGGGCATTTTCTGGGTGCATCTTCTCCTGCCTTTCACAGAAAAAACATGCTTTGAGAAAGAACAGTGAAAAGACTGACTTGCAAATTGGTGTTGCACAAAGATGTCAGGTTCAAAGTCATCCTTTGGAGGATTTTTTTTCCCCTGAAAAGCAAAGGTCCAAATACTATGGACGTATTTGAAAAGAGAATAGTATTGAATTTCTGAATTCCAAAAGAATGTCATGATCCAGACTTTCCTTGGAACAGGTCCTGGCAAACTATCAAGTGGTGTATGAAAATAAAGAAGTCTGTCCAAAAAGGAAGGATGTTCTATGAAGTGAACAAAGACATTGACTTGTCTCCACTTAGAGAGGGCATCCTTGATGGGTGCTGTATCCCCGGTTGTTGAGAATTGCTGCGACAGAACAACACAAATTCCATTCCTGACAAGTACAGGAGTCAAAGTCCTCATGAAATTCTCTCCATTTTCTGTATCTGCAGCAAAGAGACCAATCATGGTCCATCTGAAATGGAGGAGCAGAGGGACAATTGCTGGGTACTGGATCCCTTGTTTGGGGTGCATCCGGTGGAAAAAAGGGAACTGGCTTTTATCACTCAGAGCCTCAGAAACAAAACCATAACTAATCTGAAGGGGGAAAAAACAATGAAGAAGGCTGTGTTATATATGGGATCAGATCAAATCCAAAGTATTGGGTTTTTTTAAATAAATCCAAATACTGTAGGTTCTCATGAACATATTACAAATTATTTATTTCTAATTAGATACTGTATTGGGCAATATCAAAATACAGACTATAAAGCACAGAAAATTAATATAAAGCACAGAACATTAACAAGATTTAACAAGAACAAGGTAGAATTAAAGGGGAAAAAAAAACAAATGAAAAAGGAATATAAACAAAAAATGCAAATCATATTTCTTAATCATTCTCACAATTTACCAGAACCATACCTATATCAGTAATGGGTTTCACCTACCTTTATGTTCTGTCCCTCTTCCTCACACAGGCAAACGTAATACCAAGCATGCCTGCCAATATTTTATTAGGTAAACAAATTAGAATTCTTGGCAGACCAAGGTTTTGGCAGCAAAGTCGGGGTCACAACACTTTGCTACCGGTTCGGAACTGTGAGCAGACGCATGCCACTACCGCTTCACCCGAACCGGACCAAACACTGAGAATGAGAGTGATGCGCCCAAAGGAAGCATTACCCAAGGAGGAGACATCTTCGATAGTTTACCACATCAACTGTAGTAATTGTGCAAGCAATTACATAGGGGAAATGGCCAAGTGGTTACAGACCAGAGTACACAAACACAAACTGGCTATCCGACACAAGGAACAGCGCTCCCAGATCTGGACACATATGAAGGAATACAAACAAACATTTGATTTTCAAGAAGCTGAGGTTATTGTCCATGAGAGGACTAAAGGAGGATGCCTACTAAAAGAAGTGTGGTTCTCCAATAACAATTCCATCAACAGGCATATCAAACTGCCACCGGCCTACTAGGCTTTGAAACACCATTTAGACCAGAACTCTTGATTTTGATTTACTAATGTAGACAAGTATTATGAGGATAAGAGCCAAGTCTTCTTCATTAATTCATTCAACCAAGAATCCTTCATTAATCCTGGTAAATCATTAATGTCTAGACTTAATAAAAAGTATGTCATTAGTAAGGATTGATCCTTCTTCTCATGGCTCCAGTGAGTCTAAATCACAATCTCCAACAACTGCTTCTGTGAAGGGCTTTGATCAGTGCCAACAGTCTGTGTTCCATTTTAAGAGCAATCAATTTCCTCTGTAATTTTTCTCTGTTTATTGTATCAAATGCTGCTGCCAGGGTTCCAAGTAATATACCCACAGCAAACAGAACTAACATCTATAAAGGCAGAAAAAGGGTTGTTGTGGGTTTTTTTGGCCCTATAATTTCTATGTCCTTTTTATTTTCTTTTTATATATAAATAGAAACTACTATTGCCATTTTCGACTCAACTGGATATAACATTTTTATATGTGTAAATGAATTGCCAATAGAGGGCCCTACTAACTGGGATACATTTTGAATGGTTCAGACGGTAGATGGTCTTCTGCAGGGGTCTTATTAATCTTCAAACCTTTTATGATTAATTTGATGATGAACATATTGGGGAAGGGGGGAAGTTGGCATGTCAGCTAACAATTTTTTAAATAAGGTGGTTAGTTAATTCTCTGGTCCCTATCATTCCATAAGACATATACTGTATTATTATCAAGTGTAGGTGAGATAAATCCATTGGGATTCTTTTCATGAATCTGGGATTTGTGCACCATTGAAAATATCATTCTTTTGGCTGATATCATGTATGGAATGTCAGGTTCCCATCACTACTGCCCCTTAGTTTTGATGGGACACAAAGCTTTTCTTCACCTTCACAGGTGTACAGCAAAAGCGCCCAAAGCAATGAAGATGGTGTCATGAGAGGATATATCTGCTTTAATCCTTGCTTCCTCTCTTCTGAGCATCCCAATCTCCAGCCTTGATGCCACCATGGTGAGAGGCAACTCTTGAATTCCATAGAGGAGATATAGTTGCATCTATTCCTCCCACACCACCACTACCACCACACTCACATTACCATATAGAAAAACACACACAAACCTGTGAGACTTTGTAGGGGCCACCTAATGTTGACATCTGGGTGGAGATGTCCCTTCTAGCTGCATCAAGAAGAGCCAAAAGGTTATCCCTCCTTCCACAGCTGTAGTTGGGAACATTGGCTTCTCCAGTAGACAGCATGTCGAGCAAGGCATCTGAAGTGTCAAGTGTGTTAAAATATGTGTCATGGATATTGTAGCCCAATGTGAGATTGTGGAGAAGTTGAGGATTCCTGTTGACCACTTCAAAGTTGAAAATGAAGCCTGGAATTTTTGATGCACCATAAGCTAAAGTACTGTAAAAAAGTGTTCATGTCATTACCACCAGAAACAATAGAAACACCAAAATAGTTTCTCCTTCCTCCCACCAATATAATCCCCATTGTCTCCATAAACCTACTCAGTCAATACTGATATCAAATCAGGCACTAGATAGTTACCCCTCATCATTTAGTATTTATGAATGTTGAGAAGATGGGATTGAGATAGTCCTCACCAGGGTTAAAAATCACAAATAAACCATTAATTACCGAAGTACTAATTTTCATCTGCCCAGTAACCAGGGATCAACATCATTCAATCATTAAAGTAGAACCATCACCAAAAGAAGGGGTTGTTTTATAAGTGACACAGAAAAGCAACTCTAAAAACAAGTAATTCTGTATTATTATTAAGATCAGGAATTGATTACCAATGAGCAGTTTAAAATATAAGAAAATGGGCTATGCCAGTATTCAAATGATCAATTTAGGATTGGCTAAGGAGAGGAAAATGACTTGAACTTCTTTCAAGTATTTTTTGTTCCATCTTTGAATTTCTACATAATAACACATGGAAATTGAACCAATTCAAGAAATTAGATCAGTTCTGTAACAGATGAGTAAGTGAAATACAAAAAGAAGACAGAATTGCAAAGAGAGGGAATGCAGCTACATCAGAAAGAATGACTTACAATTGAGACTGATGATATGGAGCCATGTTGAAAGACAACATTATATCTGATAATTTTGTTGCACTGACAACTATACTAATGAGATGGTCTCCTGGCCTGTAGTAGCTCCACGGTTTTTTTTCACCTTGGTTCTTGAAATACAGGAGGCACTTCATTCTAAGCTTCCCAATGACTGGCTTGGGCACCAGCAGCACCAGCAGAAGCAGAAGCAGAAGGTCCATTATTCATTAACCAATGAAATTGATTAATCAATTTCTTTCCTGTTATAAATAAAAACAAAAAAAGCTAGAAGAATTCAAAGCACTCTCACAAGATAGAAATGCAGTGGCTTTCTTGATTCAAAAAGAGAGAAACCAAGATTCCTCTGTAAAGGAGAAAGTAAATTGAAGAGCCTGTCTCAGAACTTGTGTCCAAAGAGGCATTTATCCTTTTCTGATAAAAAAATCCCTTCCTTGTTCTTTCAGTCTGATGTTTACATCAAAGGCAGCCACTGGAGAAGGAGCAGACGTTGTCTCAAACACCCAGGTGGTAATAATGACAGGGAGAAGCAATTTGTCCTCTGGGGTTTCTGAACTTCTTCCAGAACTCCATTAAAAACCAAATTGTTCTATCTTATCAATAGGCTATGGTCACTCTTCCCCAAAGTCCCTATAACAGTGATGGTAAACCTTTTTGGCACCAAGTGCTAAAAACGTCATGCGGAAACATCGCGTACGAACAAGCGCGCTCGTCAGGGCTGTGCTCCGGCAAAGCCAAATTTCCATGTTGTAGCATGCATGCGTGCCCGGCGATCAGTTGGCTGGTGTGCATGCACAGGCTGGTTTTCAGCACTGCTGCAACATGAAGGGATCGTGCTCCAGAAAAGCTGAACTTCCGGGTTCTGGTGCACATGTGCACCCGACAATCAGTTGGCTGGCTCGCATGCCCACACTGGTTTTTGGCACTGCCATACATGTGAAGGACAGCTGATCATTGTACATGCATGCGCAGCAGAAACCCGGAAGAGAAACAGGCAAGGCTGCATGTGCCGGGTGATACGGCTTCACGTGCCACTTTGGGCACATGTGCCATAGGTTCACCATCACAGCCGTATAACTTCTTGTTGTGGAGGTTAATATATCAATGAACCATGAATGTTTATCTCTATGAAATTCTACTTAAACAAGTGAGCCTCTGAAGCAGTTAACAGTAAATGTTTTTATTTACATAACAATATCTATTCAATTAATAAACAGCACTTAGTTACTATGATAAATTATCCTGTCAGCTATATATCTTTATCTATATCTATTCGCTCTAAGCGATGTTATATTTGACTATTCTTCCTCAGAAGAAATAGTATTATAAACCACCAGAACTGCTCTTCTAACAGACTTCCAAACTGCTCACAGTTGTCTAGCGGAAGATCCTAGAAGACAATACAATACTAGACAGAAGAGCAAACTGAAGAGTAAACTGAAGAGCAAACTGAAGAGCGACGGTTTCTGTTAAGAATCTCCTTTTATACTGCTAACTGTGACAGTTAGGGGAGGGCCCGGGAGATTCAAACATATTAGCTGCCCTCTGATTGGCTTACGTATCTGTCCATTCCAAAAGCCATTAATAGGCACAGCTATAGAGACATAATTTTTCTCTAACACTTCTACTTCCTCAACCATTTCACCTCAATTAATAAGGATTAAGTCCAGTGTAGCTGTCCCTCTAGTTTCCTTGTTTACCTTTTGAATGTTAAAATAGATCTCACAGTCCCTGCAGAGTTTGTTTCCCAGTTGATGTCAGGGTAGTTAATGTCCCCCATTACTATAGTGGTTTGTTTCCTGCACACCTCAGCTAACTTATTAGCAAAGAGTTCATCTATTTCCTTCAGCTGCTTGGGTGGCCTGAAGTACACACCAATAGCAAAGTCATTTCTTTTTCCTGTAATATTAACCCAAATACTTCCAAGAAGGCTTTCATCCCTAGTATTGTGTATTTCTATGGAAGTGTAATAATTCCTTACAGAAGATGCAACCTCCCCCCACCCTCCAACTCTATTGCTGAGTCTGTTTCTTTTGAACAATTGATATCCTTCTAGTTCTGCGCTCCAATCATGGGTTTTATCCCACCATCAACTGTTGTAAATCAGAGGTCCAGGCTTTTACTCTGTTTCATTATGTCTCCAAGATGTCTCTAAGATGTCTCTCTCGACTTTGTAGAGAACTTTATTTTTATACAGTATTACACAAGCAGACAAAAGGTAGCACAGTAACAGTATTCTGATTGGATAGAAGTTACTCACACCCCCCCTCAAGTTGCCATCTTCTCTAGATCTTCCACATCCCAGCCAATAATGAGGTAATGAAGTAAGCAGGAAAGACTCACAGAGCACAAGCCAGCAGTGTGCTGCTACAGCCTGGCACCGTGACCCTTGACCCACTGATCTACAATCAACCTGTGCTGTGTTTCTGGCACTGATGCATCCTTAACCATTTCTCCACAGGCAGAATAGGATAGAAATTCACTAAAGGGGATAGGCAAAGCAGATACTGTATTTTTCAGTGCATAAGATGCACTTTTTTACCCCCAAAAAGGGGGTGAAAATCTGGTTGCGTCTTATACGCCGAATGTAGCCTCGCCCACCTGCCGGCCCCCACCCTTCGGCCATTTTCTGCCAGTTCCAGGCGGCAGGGATCTAGGTTGGGGCACAGCATGAGGAACAACCCTCCCTCTTCGGGACGGTCGGGGAGGGGGAATCTGCCCAGCAGCTTCGGGGAACAAAGTGGGTGCCACGATTTGCGGCTGGTCACCCCTCTGGCCGTGCTGACTTCACTCCCCAGCAATATGAGGAGCCGCCGCTGCCTAAGCCCTCTCTGTGCCCAGAAGCCAAGCCGAGCTGAATGGGAGCCCCTAAAGGGAAACATTTCTCCTTTCCAGCCATTGCTGCCCGGATTCCCCAATGCAATTCTCAAGAGCCGCGCTTCAGGTGGCAGCCAGTTCCCCTGCAATGTGCAGTGGGGAACTGGGAAGTGCTTTGGATTCTGGGAGGAGATTGTAGCGCTGCCGCCTGAAAGTGTTTTTTTGCACATTGCAGAGCCGCGTACCCCCGTCCTCCTTCTCAGCAGACTCAACTTCTCTTTCCTCCTGGCCAGATCCACCACCTGAAACACGGTACACTTTTTTTTGTCTCTGCACACCCTATGTTTGGAATCAGGAAGGGGATCGCAGGTCTGCTGCCTGCCACTTTTTTAAATATTTTTTTTTTTTGCTTTTCTTGAATTTCCTAGTGATTTGTACTTTCAGATGGGCAAAGAAGCCCCTTTGCAACAGTAAAAGTATTTTATTTACAAAGTTGGGGACATTCTCTTCCAAACACATTATTTATTTCAAGCAAAATCATTGGCCCACTTAGGTATGGAGAGCAACTGGGAACATTTTCTAGGTGTGGCCCGTTGGAACATGTTGAGAGTTGAAATTTCTCTGTCTTACATTTCTTCATTTCTTCTTCTTGTAAGTTGCTCCCTTGTATTGAGATCTGGCCTCAGCATGATTATGTAGCACTTGGGGATGAAGATGCAGCCAAGCAACCCAGCACTAGAGGACAAAATGGAGAAGACCTGCACAGCCACCATATATTTCCCTTTGGTGCTCAGGTAGGTGGGTACAAAACTCACCCAGACACTGCAGAAGACCAGCATGCTGAAGGTGATCAGCTTGGCTTCATTGAAGGCTCCAGGCAGATTCCTGGCCAGGAAAGCCATTGTGAAGCAGATAGCAGCCAAGAAGCCCATGTAGCTGAGAGTGATATAGAACATGACAACAGACCCTTCATTGCATTGCAAGTTTATCACTCCAGACAGAGAGTGGAGGTCAGAGTCAGGGAATGGGGGAGAAACTCCAAGCCAAATGCAGCAAATAATAACTTGGACAGAAGAACAAGAAAGGATGATGGAGTTGGCCAAACTCTTCCCCAACCATCTCTTCATTTGGTTTCCTGGTTTTGTGGCCAAGAAAGCCAGCACCACCATGATTGTTTTGGCCAAGAGAGAAGAAATGGCAACTGAGAAAGTGATGCTGAAGAGTGTTTGTTGGAGAAGGCAGGTGGCTTTCTTTGGTTGACCAAGGAAGAGAAAAGGAGACAAGAAGCAAAGCAGGAGGGAGACCAAGAGGATGTAAGAAAGGTCCCGGTTGTTGGCTTTGACAATGGGAGTTTCTCGGTATTTAATGAATATAATTAAAACAAGGCCTGTGATTAGGAACAAAACTAGGGCAAAAGACACCAGGATGATGCCCAGATGTTCTTTATATAACAGGAAGGATATAACTTTGGGGATACATTGAATTCGGTCCTCATTTGGATATTTATCATCCGGACATTTGATACATTTTTCCATATCTGAGAAAAGAAAAAAAGCAACATTTCCTCAACATTCTGTCCTTTTAAATTTCAAGAAATACATTCTTGGAACAACAGCTGATAGCATGAGCATTTTCAAAGAATCATTTGTTAATACTTGAAATAGAAAAAATTCTGAAAAATATAATCATATCTCTGTCATTCTCTATCTATCTATCTATCTATCTATCTATCTATCATCTATCTATCATTCATCTATCTATCTATCATCTATCTATCTCATCTCTATCTATCTCATCTCTATCTATCATCTATTTCTCTCTCTCTCTCTCTCTCTCTCTCTCTCTCTCTCTCTCTCTCTCTCTCCTATCTATCTATCTATATCTATCTATCTATCTTCTATCTATCTATCTATCATTTCATCTCTATCATCTATCTATCTATCTATCTATCATCTATCTATCTATCTATCTATCTATCTATCTATCTATCTATCTATCTATCATCTCATCTCATCTCATCTCTATCGTCTATTTATCATCTATCTATCATCTAGCTAGCTAGCTATCTTCTAGCTATCTGTCTATCTATCTATCTACCTATCTATCTATCTATCTATCTATCTATCTATCTATCTATCTATCTATCTACTATTGCCTATGAAATGTGCAGAACCTTCATAGGAACCTACAATATTAGAGGTTAATAATGAATGACTTAATCTTTCTAGACAGGCTTCCTGAGCCCTCCTGGATGGCACTTCTTAATATAATGGACTCAGTTTGTGTAACTTATGAACTCTAGTAAGCTGGAAGAGAAAGCTAGAAGAAATGGCAATATGGGCGGAATGAGGTATCTCCGTAACTGTCTACAGCACTTCATGGTGGACCACTATTACCTCCCCATATAGGCCCCCATAGAATACATTTGAAAAACTTTCCAATGATTATCCTCAGACAATTCCTCATGTTTCAAAGAAACCCAATCTTCCTAGAAGTCAAATGTAGATGGAAATTCCAAACTAAAAAGCAGAAGAGATATTTTATCTGGCAGTAGTAAAGGTTGCCCAATCTGCCACACTATCTTATCTCTTCCTATCCCCAGGTCATTTTGCTATTCTTCCCAGGTTTAATCTGATTTTTAAAACATGTATTTTCATGAAAATGCTCTGAATGAATCCACTTCCATAAGATCTACCTTTTTCTTTTGTGTCACCCACCTTCCTGAGTGGAGATGGTCCCCTCCGGACAAGGAATGCAGTCATAGCAGCAGACTGGCTCTCCTTCTCGAGCCCGCTTGACAAATCCAGGATGACAATTTTCCACACATTTGGACTGAGGCAAAGGCTAAGGAGAAAGACAAAGGAATGCCAAAGAAAATGCATTAGGTCTAACCATCTATAGAATATAAAAATAAACATGAACATTAACAAAATAGTCTCTGGCATAACGTTGACAGAATAACAGCATAACAGAATATCAGATTTGGAAGGGACCTTGGAGGTCTTCTAGCCCAACCCCCTGCTCAAGCAGGAGACTCTATACCATTTCAGACAAGTGGCTGTCCAGGCTCTTCTTAAAACCCTTTAGTAATGGAGCATCCCAACTTCTAAGAGCAAGCTGTTCCACGGGTTAATTGTCCTCACTGTTTTGAAATTTCTCCTTAGCTGCAAGTTGCTTTTCTTCTTGATTAGTTTCCATCCATTGTTTCTTCTCTGCCTTCTGGTGCTTTAGAAAATAGGTTGACCTCCTCTTCTTTGTGCCAGCCCCTCAAATATTGAAACACTATCATGTCACCCCTACTCCTTCTTTTTCACTTGTCTAGATATACCCAATGTCAGCATTTCAACGCTGGCATAGACAGCAGAGGAGAGCGAGAGATAAACTCTGAAACTTTTGCCTGCTAAATCCCTTTGAAGTCAGGTTGTCATGGAAATGAGGGGAGGGGGCACATTCCTTGGAGATGACGAGAAAAAGAAGTCTGAAGAATGACTTGGAAGATAGCCAATGAGAAGCAGAGATTTGGGGATCGGAAAGGGAGGGATTGGGGGGCAAAAGGTCAGTCTTGTCCGCGCGGAGTCATGATCCGATGGCTGTGCTCAATTAAAGAAAGATTTCCTTAAAGATTGGCAGTTTGGAAATTCATTTAATTTTGAGATAGCATCGTAGTCTGACACCCAATTCCTGCAACTGCTCTTCATATGTTTTAGTCTCTAGCCCTCTAATAAACTTTGTTGCTCTTCTCTGCACTCTTTCTAGAGTCTCAACATATTTTTTACATTGTGGCAACCAAACCTGGATGCAATATTTGGAGTGTGGTCTTACCAGAACCTTATAAAGCGGTATTAATAGTTCATGTGATCTTGAGTCTATCTCTCTGTTGATGCAATCTAGGATTTCATTGGCTTTTTGGATTTGCTGTTGTACGCTGCTGGATAATATTAAATTGATTGTCTACTAAGTCTCCAAGATCCCAGTATTGCTAGTTACTGCTATTGAGCCAGGTTTCACCTAATCTGTACCTGTACATTTGGTTTTTCTTGCTTAAGTGTAAAACCTTTCTTTTCTCTACATTGAATTTCAGTTTGTTAGATAGGGCTCAGTGTTCAAGTGTCTCAAGATCCTTCTTGGACTTGACTCTATCTTCTGTATATATTGGTTATTCCTGCCAGTTTAGCATCATATGTAAATCTGATGGAGTTCCCCCTCTATTCCCTCATTTAAAACATTTTTGAAATTGTTGAAAAGTACTTGGCCTAAAACAGAACCTTTTGGTACCCCACTGCTTACTTCCCTCCATGTAGGTGAAGTTCCATTAAGGACTACACATTAAGTGCAGTTTGCCAACCAGTTACAAATCCATTTGATGATGATGCTGTCTATCCTTTCATACTTTTATCTTATCAAGAAGTAAGACAAAGGTTGTTTTTTTTTTTTGCTTTAATTTATTTGCCACCCTTCTCCGGAGACTCAGGGCGGCTTACAATGCGTTAAGCAATAGCCTTCATACTTTTGTATATTTATACAAAGTCAGTTTATTGCCCTCACAATCTGGGTCCTCATTTCACCTACCTTTGAAAGGATGGAAGGCTGAGTCAACCTTGAGCCTGGTGAGATTTGAACTTGCAATAATTGCAAGCAGCAGTTGTTAATAACAGTGCTTTAGTCCACGGTACTACACTGTAGTACAATGTACTACAGGCTCTCTAGTGGTTTACTTTGTCAAATTCCTTACTGAAATCTAGATACACTATATCCAAAGCATTTTGCTGATGCACTGATTTTGTTACTTTGTCAAAAAATGCAAAATATTTGTCTGGCATGATCTGTTTTGACAAACCCATGTTGGCTTCCAGTTATAACTTTGTAGATCTATTGCTTGATTATCTTTTCCAGGATCTTCCCTGGTATTGATGTCAGGCTGATTGGTCTATAATTTCCTTGATCTGTTCCATTGAGGGCTACACATTAAATATGATTTGTCATTTAGTTACAAATCCATCTGGTGATGATGCTGTCTGTTCCACATTTTCCCAGCTTGCCAAGAAGTAGATTTGCACAGGATTGCCCAGCACTGGGAATGGATGTGGAGAAGGGGGTAGCGGCAGCCATTAGCTTTGAGGGGAGAGTGCCACACAGAAATGGGAGCACACAGAAATGCTGACCCCCTTCTCCCTCTCCATTCCCGCTGCTGGGCAATGTTGTGTGAAGAAGGGGGCTAACAGAGAGGGGAGAGTGTGAGGTTACTGCTTCTGGGACAGGAGGACCCAGGAAGCATCTGGCTCTGGCTCACTTGGTTTCTCTTCCTCTCACAGCCAGCTTTCCCAGTCTAGCTTGATGCAGGCTTCCTCCCCAGGCCCCCACCTTTCACCCCCGACAGCCAGACAAAGCTAGGCAAAAAGCCAGCTCTCACCCAGCTTCATTCCCAGCTTGGGAAGGGCAATGTGAGCTGTGCTGCTGCTTGCATCAAGCTATACTGGAGAGGGAGAGAACACCAGGAAGCCAGTGGTGCTTCCCTCCAGCCTTCGCCCAAAGCCCCGCACCGCTCAGGAGGCTGAAGTTGGAATTTCTACCCCCCCCCACTTGACCTGCGCATACCTTGGCAACAGGACTGTTTCTCTCTGCCCCCTTTTCCTGCTTTGTCTGCTGGATCGGCACAGGGGGACGAACCTAGCTTTGCTGCCCATTGCAGCTAGGAATCTCAAAGCCGAGAATGAATGTTTGTCTTGTAGCCAGCCTGGGTGCTAAATCGGCCCCCTGCAAACTCCGTCTCTCAAGGAGCCTGGCCAAACCTTTGCACGCCATTCACTGAGGTGGAGGGTGGGGTGGAGCTAAATAGGTGTCCAAGCTAAGTGCCTGAAGAAACCCAGCTGGCTGGCGGGGAGGTGGGGCATCCCAACACACGCAGCTCTGCAGGAAAAGAAACTGGTTTTTTTTTTGCTGAGTTGAGACACTGCAGAGTCACATTGTGGCTCCTCAACCTAATCCGCTCCAGGAGGAGGACGGTACCCCATCTCCCCCATTGTGAAGCATGCGAGTGAAAAAGTTCACTCAATCAATTCCAACTTCGTGAGATCTTTTTCTTTCGTGAGAAGTTGGAATTGATTGAATGAAACGCGATGGAGAAACGTGATTGGAGTTGGGCTGGGGTGACTGCGTGCATGCCATGTCTGACAAGTGTGCCATAGGTTTGCCATCACGTTTCTATAGGATATACAAAAGGGCCATGACATGTGTCCTAAAAATTCATCACCCAGCATCCCATGTTGGACACTTCAAAATCAGCTTAGAACAGTGTCCCAAAGATGCTTTTTCAAGAGGCAACTGGACATTTTGGTTTTTCTTTGAAGATGTTTCACTTCTCATCCAAGAAGCTTCTTCAGCTGAAACGTCTTCAGAGAAAAACCAGAAAGTCCAGTTGTCTCCTGAAAAAGCACCTTTGGTACAACCATGACCTGGATGACTAAGAATCTCCATAAACGCTTAGAACAGTGCTTCATATTTTAGCATGTAAAGGAAACTTTGATCAATAGTACTGATGCATTTCAAACAGTCTAAGAAAAATGTGATATTTCTACTCCACATTCAATGCTCAGTGGTCACCCACTTTGTTGATTAGGCTAGGCCAACTTGAAATAGGTCCCCATGCTTTCAGAAATAGAGAAAGGACACCAATGTTTTCCCACCTTGCTGTTCAAGCTTATCCATGACAGAGTATCATTATTGACAATAAATCTTTGCCTTGCAAAACTCCCCAGTTGCTTGTCGATGGGATACAACCTGGGAAGAAGCACCCAGCTTATGACATTCAGATCTGCTGCTACATCTCCATTTTGGTCCAAGTACAATTTCCGATGGGAAAAGTTGCAAAACTCATTCTTCTCCAGAAATGGATGGAACTAGAATAGAAACATCCAGGGATTTTAAAAGCAGAAAACTTGGTTACTTATCCCAGGTGGTCTTTTCACGTTTGACTCTTTCTTCTACAGTTGTCTAACTTATAAATATTGTGAGTTGGGAGAACAGGTGTTACTACTATCTTCAAAAGTAAAAAGAAAAAAGGCTCAGATAAATTGGCCAATCATATATTGAAAAAAATATATAATGAAGAATATAAGCCCTTTTTTGGCCTCCCAAACACCCCACACATTGCATTTTTGTCCTCCCCAGCCTCCAGGAGCACTCTGCAGGCCTCCCAAACCCCAAACCCTCTGTGTGTTTCATTTTCGTGAAAAACGGGCCTGTTTCTGCGGGATGCACAGAGGTTTGGGAGGCCTGCAAAGTGCTTCTGGGGGCCAGTTTTTTCCTCTTGTTTACCTCTTCGAAATCTTGGTGCGTCTTATACTCTGGTGCATCTTATTGTCTGAAAAATACGGTATTCTCTGAGTGATTAGGTTGGCCAAGCTAACCTTTTGTAGTTCAAGGAGGTTGAGAAGGTTATTCTCCCTCTTTGGAGTTTCATGATAGCAAGAGCACTAGCAAGAGTACTTATATACTGCTTCATAATGCTTATGGCCCTCTGTAAGCGATTTACAGAATCAGCATATTGCCCTCAACAATCGGGGTCCTCATTTTACTGACTTCTGAAGGAGAGAAGGCTGAATCAACCTTGAGCCAGTCAGGATCGAACTGCTGGCAGTCGGCAGAATTAGCCTGCAATACTGCATTCTAACCACTGTGCCACCATGGCTCTACATACCTGCCATGGCTGCAGCCTTGAAACCCCCAACTTCTCTTTGCCTTTCTTGCTTCTCCTCCTGGATCTGGAAGAATATGCAGCTTTCAAGGCATAGGCTAGAGTCTTAATGAGACTGTGCAAATGGAGGTGAAAAGGGACCCATAGCCTTCTCCTCTCCTGTATAGGCTTCAATGGTGCTTTTTGGGTGCATGTCTTCCGATGTTTGACAGAAAAGATGTGCTTTGAAAAAGAACAATGAAAACACCAATCTTCCAATTTCACATAGAGTTTAGTCCCAAGGGCATCATCTTCTGGCCTTCTTTTTTCCTGAAAAGCAAAGCTCCAAATACTATGGGTGTATTTGTATAGATCCTCCCTTTTCAATACCAAATACTCAATGGCTCCCATGATCCAGATTTTTCCCTCAATAGGTCCTGGCATACCTTGAAATTTAAACTGGAAAATACGAATTCTGTCCCAAATGTTAATATTTTCTATGTAGTTCACAAAGACATTGACTTGTCTCCACTTAGACACATCATTACCGAGAGGTGCTGTATATCCATTCGCTGAGAATCGTCGTGATATAACAACACAAATTCCATTCCTGACAAGCACAGGAGTAAAAGTCCTCATGAAATTCTCTCCCTCATCTGTGTCTGAAGTAATGAGACCAATCAGGGTCCATCTGAAATGGAGGAGAATTTGGACAATTGCTGGATATGTGATCCCCTTTTTGGGGAGTATCCGGTGGAAAAAAGGGAATTGACTTTTATCATGTAGAACTTCTGAAACAATTGCATCACTGATCTGAAAAAGCAATAAAAAGTACTATGTTACATTTGGAGTCAGATCATGTCCAAAGTACTAGATTTTAATAAACCCAACTTGCTACTCGTGAACATATTAGAATACTTTATAATAGATTATCCTTAATTACTCATTAAACCATATCAAAAACCAGGATATAAAGTACAGAACATTAACAAGTTAATTAACTTAATTTAATTAACAAATTAAAATTAACAAGTACGTAAAAAAAAACACCAAGTTAAAAAGAATAAGTTTAAAGAATGCAAATCATATTTCTGTATCGCTCCTCCGATTTACCACAGACCCACATATGCTGATCTCGACTGAACTGTTTTGTTCAAATAAATATTTCTATTATATGTTGTTTTTTGAATTCTCACCACAGAGTAAACATATTTTCAATACAAGGATCACAACAGGCCATTGGTCTATTGTGAGGTTCAAGATACCTCTCTCTTCCTTATACAATTGACATTGGAATAATAGAAATGTTATTTCTTCTATCTCTGGAGCTCTACAAGTTCAGTATAAAGGATTTGCTTGTATCTTCCATAACTAGACATGGTATCCAACTGATCAAATCTTGCTCAAGTAAATATTGCCCTAACATGTATGTGCATGTCTACATTGAAATTCTTTGTAATTTGGAAGGTCCATCTGCATCTCTTCATCCATTTTAATGTGCTAATCTTACTGAAGATGGCCATATCTTTCTCTGTTTTGATATCCCGGATTCTTTTTGCAGCATTTATTTAGCTTGTCCTCCAGTTGTGCAAAAGACAGGGACACCAAAGGTCCTGACACAATTTGTCAGATGTACAATCCAAGAGGTGTCTAATTAAAATTCTGTTTGTTTCAAATGACAGAATGTTGGGATTGTCTCATTTTTCATGTGAGAAAACGTTTCATCACCAAACTAGATAACTTCATCAGTGCTAGTAGGGAATGGGGTTTGCTCTCATTTTATATTTTGCTGGCTTGCCCTGTCAGTAGGGTGGAAGTGCTCTTCATGGTTTTTTTCATTGGACATTACATAGACAAGCACAAACACACTGCAGAAACCCTGAAGATCACAAAAAGGAAACAAGTCATGGGTACAGCATCTTCCAATGAAGTGAACATCCACACAACTTCATCAAAAAATTTCTGAACCATCAACCTAATATAGCACAACCAACACAAGCTGTGAAAAGGGTTACCCTGCCATACATCAAAAGCATCTCAGAAACCACCAACAAAGTATTTCAACAACATTGCATCACTGCAGCGCACAAACCAACTAAAGCCCTCCAAAACATCCTAAGTAAGCCAAAAGATCCAGCAGCCCCAGAAGAAAAAAAACAGGAGTCATCTACAAATACAGTGTTAGTATTGCAACTAGGTAGGACAAACTGGCAGAAGACTAGCAGAGCGCATCCATGAATACCAACTAGCAGTCGGAAGACATGATAAAAACTCCTTAATTTCACAACAAATGGATAGGCCATGTCCATGATAATACCATTTTCACAGAATAAAAAATTGTGTTACAATAAGTAATCTAGCTCTTTAGGCATGTCTACTTCATTAGTCCTGGTAAGTGATTAATGCCTAGACTGAATAAAAATGGCACAAGTATGCATCCTTCTCTTAAAAGGTAAAGGTTCCCCTCGCACCTATGTGCTAGCCGTTCCTGACTCTAGGGGGCGGTGCTCATCTCCGTTTCAAAGCCAAAGAGCCAGCACTGTCCAAAGATGTCTCCATGGTCATGTGGCCGGCATGACTAAATGCCAAAGGTGCAGGGAATGCTGTTACCTTCCCAACAAAGGTGGCCCCTGTTTTACTACTTGCATTTTTTATGCGCTTTCGAACTGCTAGGTTGGCAGAAGCTGGGACAAGTAACAGGAGCTCACCCCATTACGTGGCACTAGGGATTCGAACTGCTGAACTGCCAACCTTTCGATCGACAGTCTCAGTGTCTTAGCCACTGACCCACCACATCCCATAGATCCTTCTCTTACCCCTTGGTAAATATTAATCCTTCTTCACATGCCTCCACTGAGCCCAAACTGCACTCTCAAAAAAATGCTTGTGGTCAGGGTTTTGATCAGTGCCAACAGTCTGAGTTCTTTTTTAAGGCCAATCAATTTCCTCCATAATATTTCTCTCTTTATTGTGTCAAATGCTTCACTAAGGTCTACAAAGCAGCAAACCATTGTTTCTCCTAACTGACATATTTTGTAATTAGATGGTTCAAGTCAAAACATTTGTCAATAGTGAATCAACTCTACCTAAAGCCTGAATGTTGTTCTGCAAGGACTGCACTATTCATCTACCTACTCTCAAGTCTCCTCACGAGGAAGCTGGCATGAATTTTTGTCACAACATCTATAAGAATAATGGGTCAGTAATTCCGAGGTTCCTTTTTATTTCTTTTACTTAAATGGGAAATAGCATTGCCATCTTCCACCCAACTCAATGAGGTAGATATTACTTATATCTGTCAATGAACCTGCCAATAGAAGGCCTCATCAGACAGGATTTGTTTTTTAATAGTTCAGCCAGTGAAAATTCCTCTCCTGGAGCTCCATTTATCATCAAGTCTTCTAGGATGAATTTCACCATTAAAATAGTTGATTGAAAAATTGTTGACCTGTTGGTTATTGTGCTTGAAATTTTTTTTTTTAAAAAAAAAGGTGGATAATGCTCTGGTCCCAACAAGTCCGTAAGTGATGTATATTTTATCAAGTCCAGGTAAGATAATCTTTGAGATTCTTTTCATGAATCATGGATTTGTTCACCATGAAAAATATTTTCCCTCACAACTGCACCTTCCTTTTTTTACAGAAGACCCTTTGATTGGACACAGAACTTCTCCTCACCTTCATAAGAATGCACTAGTAGCTCCCAAAACAATGAGGATGGTATCATAAGAGGATATGTCTGCTTTTCCCCACCCTTCCCCACAGAGTACCCCAATCCAAAGCCATGAGAGAAAGCCATTGTGAAAATCAGTTTTTGAATTCCGTAGGCAAAATATGGTTGGATCTATCACTCACCCACAACCTCCCCACTCACTTTACTAACTGGAGAAACACAAACACAAGCACAAACCTGTGGGACTTTGTAGGGGCCTACTAAGGTTGACATCTGGATGGAGGTTTCCCTTTTAGCTGCATCAACAACAGCCAAAAGATTTTCCTTCCTTCCACAGCTGTAGTTGGGAACATTGGCTTGTCCGGTAGAGAGGATGTCCAGCAAGGCTTCTGAAGTGCCAAGAGTGCTGACATAGTTGTCATGCAGGTTGTAGCCAAGTGTGAGATTGGGCAGGAGCTGGGGATTCATGTTGACTGTTTGAATGGCAAAAGCCAGGATTAGTAGTTTAAAATAAAGTCCTGCACTGTAAAAAAAACAAAACAAAACAATGTTCGTGTTGTTACCATCATCATCAACAGAAACAACAAAAAATATTATTTTTTCAATGTAATCCTTTTTGTTTCCATACATCTACTGTGTCTTAAGCCAACACAGCCAACACAGATCCAAAGCCAAAGACAAATGATAGCCACCCATCAGCATCTAATTTTTATGAGCATTGGAGATATTCTTCCAACATGGTTAAGAATCACAAATACACTGTTATTTCTACCAGTTCTAACTTTCATCTCCCCAGAAACTTGTATTCAGAAATATTCATTTATTAAAGTAGAACCACCGTGAAATGAAGAGGATGTTTCGTAAGTGAACCAGAAAAGCCACTGTAAAAAGAAATCATCCTTTATTCCTCTAAGAATCAGGTACTGAATACCAAGGAGTAGTTATTTAAATATGGAAATAGGCTGGACAGAGGCATCTCACAGCCCTCTCCATCACTATTTTCAACCGAACTCAGTATCCCAGTGATGAATACAGTATTTGAAGGGAAAGCATAACTAATCTGAACTTGTTTCAGGTTTTATTTGCCATATGTGTTGACTTCGAATCTATTCCACAAATGAAGACAAAGTAGGAAAGCCATGAAAATCAAAACGATTCAAGAAATTAGACAGGTCCTGCAATATAAGAGTAAGTGAAATAAAGAGTGTTAGAGCTGCAAATGGAGGAGGGCATGCAACTCCATCACACTGAATAACTTACGAGCGAGACTGACTAGAAGGAGCCACGTTGAAAGGCAACTTTCGAGGTAAGGACGTTGTTTCAGTGGAGACTGTGGCAATGAGATGATCTCCTGGCCTGTAATAGTTCCATGTTTTTTCCCCATCTTGGATCTCAAAATTTAATGGGCATTTCATTCTAAGCTTCTCAGAGACCGCCTGAGTCACCAGTAGCATCAGAAGCAGAAGATCCATCATTTATAGGATTGAATCAATCCCTTTCCCGTTTCTAAATAAGAACAAGAAGAATTAGGAGAATGTAAAGCATCTTCACAAAATGGAAATGTCACTGGCTTTCCTGATTCAGGCAGAGACAAACCAATCTTCGTGTGGAAAGGAGAGAAAGGTACACTCAAGTGTTCAATTTCTGCCTGTCCCAAAACTTTTGCTGTACAGAGAGTGAACTGTGGCATTTATCCTTTTCTGAGAAAAGATTCCTTTCTTGTTACTTTGGTCTGATGTCAACATCAAAGGTAGTCACTACAGCAGAAGATGCCTCAAAGGTCAGGATGGTAATAATTACAGTGAGGAACAACTTCTCCTCCGGGGATCCTGAAGTTCTTCCAAGACTCCATGTGCAGAGGGTCAGCTGGAGAGTGAAAAATCACAAATATACCCCTGAGGGTATTTTGGTCCTTTCTTTACTTTACTTTACTTTTATTTGATTTGTATACAGCCCTACTCCCGAAGGACTCAGGGCGGTGAACAGCCAACAATAAAATACATACATACAAAATTTAAAAAGCAGAAATAAAATCGAATTAAATAGTTTGGCCCAGACAGATTAAAAAACCCCAATCAATTTAAAACAAATTAAACTTTGAATATTAAAAATATTAAAAAATATTAAAAATTTAAAAAGAGGGAGAAAGTTAGGCCAGGCCCGCCTGGTGGAATAAAAAGGTCTTAAGAGCGCGGAGGAAGGTGTGCAGATCCGGGATCCTCTGTATCTCCAGGGGGAGCTTGTTCCAGATAATAGGTGCCCACACAGAGAAGGCTCTCCCCCTGGGGGCCGCCAGTCGACATTGTTTGGCCGACAGCACCCGGAGGAGCCCCTCTCTATGAGAGCATACCAGCCGGTGGGAGGCTATTGGTGGTAGTAGGCGGTCCCGCAAGTACCCAGGTCCTAAGCCATGGAGCGCTTTAAAGGTGGTGTCAATACATGTCCAGAAATGGAGGAAAATCATTCAACACTAGGTAATTGATTTCTGCTGTCCTTCATCATGGTGTCTTTTCTCCAGAGACTGATGAAGGTCACCCAGAACGTGGATTTTGGTTACACTCTATGTTGATGACACAAATCTATTCCTGACTGTCTTCTAATTCAAATATCTTTGAACCCTCCCTAACATTGCTTTAGCTTAGCGCATTGTAAGCCGCCCTGAGTCTCCGGAGAAGGGAGGCATATAAATCAAATTTTTTAAAAAACAAAAACGTTAAGAGTAGGGCCTTTTGTGATTTTATTTTCCATTAGACCTCCATTTTTCAATCCTAAATTGGAGATGATTTTAAATTTCCTTCTGCCTGAAGTGAAATTTTATTTCCCATCAGTTCTAGAAATGTCAATTGTTCGATAAGAGCCAACTATCAGGCAGAATATTGACAATCTATGTATCTAGGGATAAAGTCATAGAGCGGATGGAAGCTTTTATTTTTCTTAATCTTGACCCTTTCTGTGTTGTCCTATCACATTGATGTAAACTAGGGGTGAAATCCAGCAGGTTTTGACAGGTTCTGGAGCACCAGTAGCGGAAATTTTGAGTAGTCCGGAGAACTGGCAAACACCACCTCTGGCTGGCCTCAGAGTGGAGTGGGAATGGAGAATTTGCAATATACTTCCCCCAGGATTTCTTGCTGCACCCAACCAGAAACTGATTTGGGGGAACCTAGTGGTCCCCCTTCATTTTCTGTGGACACAGTCGGTGGAGTGGGGCACCTTTGGCCTTCCCATCTCTGAAGTTGTCTGTTAAACCCTGCCCAAATATTGCCAAATGGTTGGTAGATGTTGTTGGGAGTCCCTATATTCCTGAGTGTATCTAGTTGGATAATGTTTCTTATCCGGAGGGGGAATATTGATATGTACATCTTGGCCAGTAAATGTTAACTCGAGGTTTGAGTGAAAGACAGGAGCTGAAGGAATAGGTAGGACTATCCTGATAGAGATACATAGAAGTTGGCCATAATTTGTGACAACTGATCTGCTACTCAAAGGTTGTCCCATTGTATGGCCCTAGGCTTCTAGTCTCAGTGCCTGGCTACCAGATCCTTGGTGGCTCTAGGTTTTGACTGTTGCTTTTGAATGCCAGGTTGATGTATAATGAGTCTCATCCCTGATGTTAGCTGCCATATCTTACTAAAACTAAAGGCAGTATAAGCTTCTCTAGGAGTCTCTGGAGGCTGAGTACAGCAAAAAAGTCACTTCCTATCCCACTGGGAGTTGGGAAATGGGCCATTTCAGGCCTCTGGGGGGCCTCTGAGGGAGTGGGGAAGGCTGTTTTCACCCTCCCCAGATGCATAGAGAGGATCTGGAGCCAGGTGAGAAAGAAAAATGAGCCTACCGGGCTATCGCGTGCCAGGAGTGGGGAAGGGAGGGGAGTTTGTGCGTGCATGCACAGGGCACTATGTAAAGGGTTTCCTGCATGAGCAGGGGGTTGGACTAGAAGACCTTCAAGGTCCCTTCCAACTCTGTTATTTTGTTATTCATGACCCAAATAACTCTGTAGTGTCCACATCAGAAGAATAAGATGGATGAACTGTTGCAATTTAGTAAAGAGTATTTATGCCCAATCCCTTACACCACATTTATGGAACACTCAAATATGGATACTCTCAATTCTTTAAGAATTCTTTTGTAAAACTCTTATATAGCTGTATTTCAGCACCCCTCTTATTTTATTTCTATATAATTTGACCAGTTGGATAATCCAGGTTAATTATTTCAACCAAAATTGTTGCCCCAGCTCATGTAGGGGAACAGCTTGGAATGATTTCTAGGAATGGCCGGTTGGCCATGTGTTGAGAGTGGAAATTACCTAACTCACATTTGTACATTTCTTCTGGTTGTAAGATGCTCCTTTGTATTCAAGTCTGGCCTCAGAATAATAACGTAGCACTTGGGGCTGAAGACACAGACCAGCAGACCGGCACTGGAGGCCAAAATGGAGAAGACCTGCACAGCCACCATGTATTTCCCCTTGGTACTCAGGTAGGTCGGCAGGAAGGAGACCCAAACATTGCAGAAGACCAGCATGCTGAAGGTGATCAGCTTGGCTTCATTGAAGGCTCCAGGGAGATTCCTGGCCAGGAAAGCCACTGTGAAGCAGATGGCAGCCAGGAAGCCCATGTAGCTGAGGGTGATGTAGAACATGAAAACAGAGCCTTCATTGCATTGCAGGATGATCTCTCCAGGCTGGGAGTGAAAGTCCAACTCACAGAATGGGGGAGAAATTCCCAACCAGATGGAACAGATCATAATTTGGACACTAGAACAAGAAAGGATAATGGAGTTAGCCAAGCTCTTCCCCAACCATCTCTTCATTTGGTTTCCTGGTTTTGTGGCCAGGAAAGCCAGCACCACTGTGATTGTTTTGGCCAAGAGAGAAGAAATGGCAACTGAGAAGATGATGCTGAAAACTGTTTGTCGGAGGAGACAAGTGGCTTTCCTTGGTTGACCAATGAAGATCAGAGGAGACAAGAAGCAAAGCAGGAGGGAGACCAGGAGGATGTAAGAGAGGTCCCGGTTGTTGGCTTTCACAATGGGAGTTTCCTGATGTCTAATGAATATAATTAGAACAAGGCCTGTGGCTAAGAACAAGGACAGAGCAAAAGAGACCAGAATGACTCCCAGATGTTCTTCATAAGAAAGGAAGGATATAACTTTGGGGATACATTGGATTCTGTCCTCATTTGGATATTTTTCATCTGGACACTGGCTGCATTTTTCTGTATCTGAGTAAACAAAAAAAAGAAGAAGCAATTTTTAAAAAAATATTCTGTACTTTCACAAACTACCTTCTTGTGACCACTATTGTTACCAGCAGCATTTTCGAAAAAACATTGCTTAAAATCTCTACAGAGAGAAGATAAGAAGAATATCATTTTCTAAAAAAACAGCTATATCTTTATAGTTTGTGAAATTGGAAGAAGTCCTGGAACCTGAATTATTTCTTGTGTAATTTGCAGAACCTACATGATTAGAGGTATATAATGAATCAATTAATCTTTCTAGGTGCATTTCCTGGATCCTGCCAGATGGCACTTCTTAATATACTTGACTCTGGATGCCTATTTTTTGAAATCTAAGAATAGAATAGAGTAGAGTAGAGTAGAGTAGAGTAGAGTGGAGTGGAGTGGAGTGGAGTGGAGTGGAGTGGAATGGAAGGGAAGGGAATAGAGTAGAATAGAATAGAATAGAATAGAATAGAATAGAATAGAATAGAATAGAATAGAATAGAATAGAATAGAATAGAATAGAATTCTTTATTGGCCAAGTGTGATCGGACACACAAGGAATTTGTCTTTGGTGCATATGTGCTCTCAGTGTACATAAAAAGACAAGATACATTCATCAAGAATCATAAGGTACAACACTTAGTGATATTCATAGGTTACTAATAAACAATCAAATCGTACTAGGAAACAAATAAAACAATATAAATTGTAAAGATACAAGCAACATGGTATAGTCATAAGAAATCTAATTAGCTAGGGGGGAAAAATGTTAGTTCTGCAAATAATCTGGAATCCAAACTAAAAAGCAGAAGAGATTTTTCTTCTGGCAGTAGAGAAGCTTGTCCAATCTGCTACACCCTCCTATCTTTTCCTAGGTCCTCCGTCAAGTTTTTTCTGCTATACCTCCCTCTATATAAGAAATTGTGCAATTTGAAGATAATAGCAATAGTGCTTAGACTTTTATACTACTTCATAGTGCTTTTACAGCCCTCTCTAAGAGGTTTACAGAGTCAGCCTATTGCCCCCAACAATCTGGGTCCTCATTTTACCGACCTCAGAAGGATGGAAGGCTGAGTCAACCTTGAGCTGATAAGAATCGAATTGCTGAGCTGCTGGCAAGAACAAAAAATAACAACAAAAAAAGTGAGCTTCAATCTGTCTATTAACTTGTACTTTCATGACAGTGTTTCAGATGAATCCACTTCCACAAGACCTGCCCTTTTCTTTGGTGTCCCCCACCTTCATGAATGGAGATGGTCCCCTCAGGACAAGGAATGCAGTCGTAGCAGCAAATAGGTTCTCCTTCTCGCTTCTGCTTGACAAACCCAGGATGACAATTTCTCACACATTGGGATTGAGGGAGAGACTAAGCAGAAAAATAAGGAATTCGAAAGGAAATAATTTGGGACGAAGCATGCATGAAAATGGATGTAGACATTAACATTAGCCATATAGTTCCTGGACTTCACTTAGATAAATATAGCAATAGCTCTTAGACATATATACTGCTTCATAGTGCTTTTACAGACCCTCTCTAAGTGGTTTACAGAGTCAACCTATTGCCCCCAACAATCTGGGTCCTCATTTTACTGACCCCAGAAGGATGGAAGGCTGAGTCAACCTTGAGTCACTGGTGAGATTTGAACTACTGAACTGCAGCTAGTACTTCACACTAACCACTGCACCAGCTCAGCTCTATGAAGTAAATATGAAATCATTGACTCATTCCAAACAGATTTGTTGTTGTTGTTGTTGTTGTTGTTAGTTGCGAAGTCATGTCAGAGCCATCGTGACCCCATGGACAACATTCCTCCAGGCTTTCCTGTCCTCTACCATCCTCTGGAGTCCATTTAAGCTCACACCTACTGCTTCAGTGACCCAGCCACCTCGTTCTCTGCCGTCCCTTTCTTCTTTTGCCCTCAGTCGTTCCCAGCATTAGGCTCTTCTCCAGTGAGTCCTTCCTTCTCATTAGATGGAGAAAGTATTTGAATTTCATCTTCAGGATCTGGCCTTCTAAAGAGCAGTCAGGGTTGATCTCCTCTAGGATTGACCAGTTTGATCACCTTGCAGTCCAAGAAACTCACAGGAGTCTTCTCCAGGACTATAGTTCACCAAACAGATTTCGGAGAGATAAATACTGGCCGATTATTTGTTTACTCACTCCCCTTTGCTCTTGGCATCTAACATTGAAATAAAGGATTTTTCTACTTAAGAAAGTCTGCAGGGATGAAATTGAAAAGATTTAAGCCTTAAGAGACAACAGTTTGGTTTTTCCCCCCTAGCCTTGTTACTAATGTCTCCATTCTTGACATAACTATGATTTTAAAGTACAGTACGATTATTTTGCATGAAATTTTGGAAAAGACATTATTGTGAAAGATTTATTAAAATTTTATTATATTAGAGTTATTAAATAAAATAAAACTGGAATAAAGAAAGAAACTTTGGAGCAGTAGGATCAGTGGTGGAATTCAAATTTTTTTACTACCCGTTCTGTGGGAGTGGCTTGGTGGGCGTGGCAGGGGAAGGATACTGCAAAATCTCCATTCCCACCCCACTCCAGAGGAAGGATACTACAAAATCCCCATTCCCTCCCCACTCCTGGAGGAAGGATATTGCAAAATCTCCATTCCCACTGCACTCCTGGGCCAGCCAGAGGTGGTATTTACTGGTTTTCCGAACTACTCAAAAATTCCGCTACTGGTTCTCCAGAACCTGTCAGAACCTGCTGAATAGCACCCCTGAGTAGGATCTGGGTAGGCTTCTTCTGGAGTATATAAAACATTGCAAAACTGCTTCCCTTTGAAAGTAAACCCAAACCACCACCCAATTATGATATTAAAGGGGGGGGGTTTCCTTAAAAATTAGGGCTTTCTTTATTTGTGTGTTTCTTTCTTCAATTCATATGGCTCTCAACCAAATTTGGTGAAATCCAATTTTTTTTTACTACCGGTTCTGTGGGCATGGCTTAGTGGGCATGGCTTGGCTTAGTGGGTGTGGCTTAGTGGCATGGCAGGGGAAAGATACTGCAAAATCTCCATTCCCACCCCACTCCTGGGGGAAAGATATTGCAAAATCCCCATTTCCACCCCACTCTGGGGCCAGTCAGTGGTGGCATTGCCGGTTCTCTGAACTACTCAAAATTTCCGCTACCGGTTCTCCAGAACCTGTCAGAACCTGCTGGATTTCATCCCTGCTCTCAACTAAGACTAAAACTGACTGCCTAGTTTTTAGAACTGGGGTGAGATGAGATACAGGAGAGGTCATGAGAACCTGTCCCTCAAAAAGGGATCTTTTCATCTTCAGCAAGTGGGACAAAAGTAGGAGACTTGTGTCCAGCTCTGTATCTGGGTCTTTTTCTACTGAAGAACTACAGTTAGGGGGACACCAACTTGCATGGGAAGACAAATCTACCTTCCTTCCTTCCTTCCTTCCTTCCTTCCTTCCTTCCTTCCTTCCTTCCTTCCTTTCTTTCTTTCTTTCTTTCTTTCTCTCTCTTTCTCTCTCTCTCTCTCCTCCCCCCATCTCTCTCTTTCTTTTTTTTTGAGTAACATAGCATTTAATCTTGATCAAGCTTAAATGGTTAGCTGTTCCAAACATATACAAGATACATGCAGGTAACAACTATGAACAAGAGATGGAATGTGAATCCCTTTTATATTGTTTAGGAAAGTCATAAACCTCCAATTCTGGCATCTTTGATTTGTGTATCCCCTGGAATTTGGTTTGTTTCTTATTAGTTAAATTTGGGTCCTCCTTTTTGCTCAGAGGGACTTAACGTAGCTAACAATAAAGATTTAAAAAATTGCATTCTGAGTTTTTCAAATGAAGTACCCTCTTCATCTACCCTTTCCCCCCCAAAATAAGACATCCCAATCGGGCTTTTGAGCACATGGCAATAAGGCCAAACGCTTATTTCAGGGTTCAAAAAAAATATAAGACAGGGTCTTATTTTCGGGGAAACACGGTGGTAGCATTTCCTTTCAAATTCTCTCTTGTTATTTCCAAAATGAAGAAGGGCTTCTCTTTCAATCAAAGTAATGTTTTGTACCTAACTTCTAGTCATGTCACCTACCTAAAAAAAAGAAGAAGAAGAAAAGAACGAGAGAGAAAAAGAAAAGCAAATCAGAACAGCAACAAAAAAGAAGAAGAAGAGAGAAATCATCTATCTTATCCAAGTTAGGTAGGATAGAAAGAAAACGTTTTTAAATAAAGGGTGACATGATTAAAAGTTAGAATTAGAGATAGAAACAAGAGAAAGGGGGAACATTAGTGTATATATATATAATTTATATAATATATTGTATTTATATAATACAATAAATGCAATAGCAAGAGAAAATATGGAATAATGACAGACTGCAACTTAATATAAATGTGTATTATTATTAGAAAGATATAAGTTGACTGAAAGTAATAACTATGATTAATTTTACTAGTTTTATTTGTATTAGAATGCATAGTACCCAGGTGCCACACTGTTCGTGCATTGATATGTTTGTAAAAAAATAAAATAAATAAATAAAAAACTTGAAAATAAAGTTTTGTTTTGGTGTTTCAGTTTTCCAGGTTCCGGGCATTAACTCACATCAAAACAACCTTTATGATTTCATGTGAAACATGGACATCTTTGGAGCTTCTTCAGAGGAGCAGAAGTCCTATTGTTTATCCCAGTGGGGTGAAAGAGAGATATGGATAACTCTGGCCAGATTTGGCCTGCTTAAAAACATAGAATCTTTCAAGAGAGGCATTCCTCCACCTGGACAAGGTGAGGCTTATTTTTCACATGGACCAACAAGACCTCTATCCAGTCATGACTATATTTCATCTGATTCAGTCCAAACCTTAATGCAGACACTGGTTAAAGGAACCTGAGACTATTAGCAACACAAATGCCAGCACTTGATTATTTCTCACCAGCTTGATCCATGGTCTCCATCCTGAAGAATAATCACCCAGCATCCAATATTGGACATGACTGAATCAGTTCAAAAGAATATTCCTTATCATGGTATCTGAAGGACACCTTTGTGAATAGTAGTAAAGTCCCCACAATCCATCTAACAAAATGTTCAGTTTTCTCTTCTGTACATTCAACTCCCAGTATCATGCCGCAGCACTCTCAAAACAAGTGCATGCTGGGAAGCCAGATTCCATTTTCTTTAGCATTTGGAGAAGGCAGAATCACAAAGAATCCATCTTAATCTGTGGCACATGGTCATCCAAGGACAAACCAACATCCCACACACAGAGTATTGCTGATGAGATTTAAATTGCTTGTATTTATTAATTGTTATGTTCAGCAGTAACTCAATACTGTCTATCTTGTATCTGATTCTCATTGTATGTATCCCTATTTTTTCCAGTTTCACCATATCCTGTTCTTTCAATAAAGCATTCAGATCTACGCATATGGTCTGTTTTTTTGGAGGATAGGTGGATTTAGCTGCATTTCGAGCTGCACGTGTAGTGAGGACAGAACACCCAGTAAGGTTCATCCCCCATGGTGACTAGAATTAACCCACTTGAAATGGGTCATAATCTTTAGAAAAAAGAGAAAACATAGCAACATTTGACCCACCTTGTTGAGCAGATTCAACCATGAAAGAGCAATTTCGTTAATAATAAGTCTCTGTCTTTCAATACTCCCCAGTTTCCTTTTGATCAAATCCCCTTCAGGAGAAATCATCATGAACTCAATGTCCATATCTGCAGCTATTTCTCCATTATGGTCCAGGTAAAGTTTCCAGTGGGAAAGATTGTAGAACTCATTCTTCTCCAGAAAGGGATGGAACTAGAATAGAAACATCCAGGAATTTTTAAAACAGAAACCTAGGTTTGTTATTGAACCTGGTATTTTAATGTATGAAGTTATATATGAACTCCACTCAAGCATCAGCTCTCCTTGCAGGCACCATGCTTGGAGAAGATTTCAGAAAACCTGGATCAGCTTTAGAGAAGGATAATGAAGTCAAGGAAGAGGTCAAAGGAGCTGATTTTAGTCTTGAGGGCAGACCAGAAAGAGAATGGAATGGAATGGAATGGAATGGAATGGAATAGAATAGAATAGAATAGAATAGAATAGAATAGAATAGAATAGAATAGAATAGAATAGAATAGAATAGAATAGAATAGAATAGAATAGAATAGAGCTGGAAGGGATCTTGGAGACCTTCTAGTCCAGTCCCCTGCTCAAGCAGGAGGACCTATACCATATCAGACAAGTGACTGTCCAGTCTCTCTTAAAAACCTGCAGTAATTGAATGCCCATGATTTCTGAAGGCAACCTGTTCCACTGGTTAATTGTCCTCACTGTTAGGAAGTTTCTCTTTAATTCCAGGTTGCTTCTCTCTTTGTTTAGTTCCCAACCATTATTTCTTTTTCCTGCCCTCTGGTGCTTTGGAGAATAAATACTGCTATCATGTCACCCCTTCTTTTCTTTAGACTAGCCAGATCCAAAACCTGCAGCTGTTCTTCATATGGTTTAGTCTCCAGGCCTTTGATCATCTTAGTTGCTCTTCTCTGAACTTTTTCCAAAGTCTCAACATCTTTTAAGTAGTAGGGTGACCTAAATTGGTTGCAGTATTCCAGGTGTGGTATTACTAGGGTTTTGTAAAGTGGCACTAATACTTCACGTGATCTTGATTCTATGCCTCTGGTTATTCAACCTAGGATTGTATTAGCTTTTTTGGCTGCTGTTGCACATTGCTGGATCATGTTTAAGTGATTGTCCACTAGGACTCCAAGGTCCCTCTTACAGTTACTGTTTTTGAGCCAGGTCTTACCTATTCTATACTTATACCTTTGATTTTTCCTGCCTAAATGTAAAGTTTTGCTTTTCTCCACATTGAAATTCATTTTGTTGGATAGGGCCCATTGTTCAAGTTTGTCAAGATCTTTTTGGATCTTGAGCTTGCCTTCTGGGGTGTTGGCTATTCCTGCCAGCTTAGTATCATCTGCAAATTTGATGAGTTCCCCTTCTATTCCCTCATCTAAGTCAATTATAAAGATATCGAAGAGTACTAGGCCTAAGACTGAGCCTTGTAGTACCCCACTGCTTACTTCTCTCCATGTGGATGTAGTACCATTAAGGACTACTCATCTTTAAGAAGAGCCATGTTGATCTACAGGAGCTGAAAATTAGGAATCTGGAAGCACCTTGTGATGACCCGGGATGTGACACAAAGGCAACACAGTCAGAGAACCGATATGAGTCCCTTTATTATCACCAACTGTTCCCCCAGTGTCCCTTTCAACTCTCCGGCTTGGAGAGAGCTCTTCCACCAACTTGTAATAGTCTTTGGCTGACAATACTTCAGTCCCAAACATTGTAAAGAGAAAACTTTCAACTAAAAATCCAACAAGGCAAGACAAAGTAATTAATTTGGCAGGGCAAGCAAACTAGGGAATTCCAGAAGTGAAGTAGCACAGCAGTAAATCAAACCAGTTGCGGGGATGCTGGGAGCTCAGATAAGCACCAGATGAATTCAGCGTTTGTTCCCAACAACCGGCCCTCCCATTTGCCTCTCCTTTTAAACTCCATTAGCAGCTGTGCCTTGTAAAGAGGACCGGGTCCCTTTCCTCTCTCGTAAGCCACACAACCCACGTTACTCTCTTCTCCATTCCTCCCTGCGCTGCCTAGGATGAGGAGGGGGTGGGCCTTGATCCTCATCTGAACCCCGTTCTCCCTTGTTCTACCTCTCCCCTGCTCTGCCCAGTTTCCTCTGCACTTCCTCAGTTTCCTCCACAGCTAACGGATCCACTCTCTCACTCTCTGTCAGCTGTTCATCTTCCCCTTCGGATTCAGACTCCGACAGGATCATGACACACCTTTTGTAACACAGTGTTGCAATTGGAGAAGGGAAAGACATATATTAGCACTCTTCAAAAAACTGAAAGATGTTACGCAGAAGCCCTCCGATGCACCATTTAGGCTTGCGCGGGCCTAAACCGAGTTCCATTGTGGCCAGCAAAGTACCAGGCAAGACAAATGTTGAAGAGTCTCTGCGGTTGTCCGTATGGGCAAACAACTGCTGTGGTGCTGCAAGATTCATACATTCGGAACTTTGAATGTTTGCTGAGGGAACTCAGAGATTACCTGTAATCTTGTTATCTTCTTTTCTTTTTTTCTTTTCTTTTCTTTTCTTTTCTTTTCTCCCTTTACACTATATCTCTTTTTTCCCTTCTTCTTTTCTTAGTTTTTCACATCTTTTCTTTTCTTTATATTTTATACTTGGATAAACTAATAAAAATTTAAATTGGTAGGAATATAAAATGATGAGTAATATAAAATAAAGGAATCCTTCAAATAGGGAAAGTCCCCTTTAAATCCTAGAGGAGGAGTAGGAAAAGCAATAACATTATATATATAAGAAGATATGCAGGTATATATATGTATGTATATGTATGTATGTGTGTATACATCTGTCATCTGGCCCCATGTCTGTGTATGTATGTGTGTATACATCTGTCATCTGGCCCCATGGAAAAGACAAGCTAGACAATTTTCTAGTACACTTGAATAACATGCACCCAAAGATACAGTTCACTATGGAAATGGAGATTGGAAATCAACTCCCATTCTTAGATGTATTAATATACAAGAAAACTGATGGCACCCTAGGACATAGTGTCTACCAAAAGAAGACACACACAAATAGATACCTAAATGCATACTCACACCATCATCCTTCGCAAATAAATTCAGTGGCAAAAACTTTAATTACTAGAACTAAACGTCTAGCAGATGAGGCACATGTACAAACAGAGCTTCAGACTCTCAAAGAGGTATTAATGGCAAATGGGTTCCACGAAAATAAAATTAGAAGTATAACCCAGCAAGGGACATCAGGACAGAGCGAAACCCAAGAAGAAGAACAGAATATGGGAAAAGCCATCCTGCCCTATATAAAAGGGACCACCGATAAAATTAGTAAGATATTACAGAAACACAAAATAAAAACGGTGTTCCGCACAGATAGAAAAATATCAATGATGTTAAGAAACCCCAAGGATAAAATTGAGCTGGAAAATCAAGGGGTATACGAAGTGCCATGTGCCTCCTGTCAGTCATCTTACATTGGACAGACAAATAGACAAATAGGTATGCGTTTAGAAGAACACAAAAATGCAGTGAAAAAAGAAGAGTGAACTTCTTCCTTGGTACAACACATGAAGGCCACGGGTCATAAGATCGACTTCAACAATACTAGAACAGTGGTGAAAGAGGAACATCTTACTAAGAGAATAATTAGGGAGGCTATCAAAATTGAAAAGAGGCCACAGAATATGAATAGACGTGATGATGCTTCTAGGTTATCAAGTATTTGGAGACCTGCACTGAGGGAAACTCGAGTTTTAACATCAGAGGATAGGCAGAGATTCCAACAGGCAACCAGTGTTGTTGTAATGCCTGCCAGAGTCCTTCCCTCTTTGCAGATGATAGCTAGCAATAGGGAGAGAGAGAGAACCGAGCCAGAAGATAGGCTGAGATCTCAACAGGCAATCAGCGGTGTTGTGATGCCTACCAGAATCCTTCCGTCTTTGCAATTGACAGTTAGTAATAGGGAACCAGAGAAAGCTGGGCCTTTAACACGCAGTCAGGCTGCAGCTAGGATAATGAAGCAGGAGAAAAAACTGCTGCCCTCCAATCTGGACACAGAGTTGGAGGCTAACCAGCATACGTCAGCAGCAGCGAACATAGAAAAGCGACAACTCCGATCTTGCAACATACCCACAGTTTCTAAACTGAAAGTAGGGGCCCGATGATGACAAGTTAGAGAGCTTGTCAAAACGTTGCCAAAAAGAAAACTTTTAAAGTGTTGATTAGGATTTTAGCCAGAGTCTCAAAAGACCTTACAAAGTGTTTTGTTGGGATTTTGGAGGATTTTAAGCTGGGATTTTAGCCAGGATTTTAAGTACTTCAATTAGCAGACTTTTAATGATGCGGGAAAACACCTGAGATTTTAACTTTTTACATATACACACACACACACACACACACACACACACATACACACACACATACATACATATACATACATACATACATATATATACTGTACATACACACACACACACACACACACACATATACACACCAAATTTATATTTTGCTGATAAAGACATAAAGGGAGACCAGTATAGATCTATTTCAAGCTTTTTAGCTTTCATCAGCTAGCCATACCCTTACCCTTACTCGGATTCGAATTTGGGCTTCCTGCATGTTAAGCAGTTGAATTAATCTTCTGAGACTCCTGGATTGAAGCTGAAAGGCAAAAGGGAGCAGAATGCCCCCTCCCATATATTTGGGGGATATCGGCCACCCTTATTGAGGAGGAGGAGGAAAAAAACATCTATAGGAAAAGAATACTATTCATAAGAAAAGGTTTCAAATAACATTTCAACACCAAGTCAGCCAGGAAGTGACCATGTTATGTAGAAACAAGCCACCAAAAGTTATATTAAATTACCCACCAGGCTGTCTATGTGCCCCTCTTTGCCAGCTTCCTTCCAAAACTGACAAACTACATGCAGCAAGAAATTCCTGAGAATAATAAGATTAGAAAGTTTTTTTTTCTATCTTGTACTAAATACAACAAATGTAATCCTGTACCAAAAAGGACAAATGTAATCAACCAAGTGCGAACTCGAAGATGTTGACATGTTGTGAAGAATAAAGGGACATTTTGTGTAAAGTTCTGAGCTAACTTTTATTCAGAGTACTTGAAATGGACCTCTGTCCCAAGCCTGAAGCTCTATTTCTGCAGGAATAAATAGCTGAAAGTTACCTTCCTCATTCCAGTATGATTCATAAGCCACTCACACTGGGAAAATAGAACCCAGCTGAGGCTCAGGCCAGGGGTGAAATGCTACCGGTTTGCACCGGTTTGGGCGAACCAGTAGCGGCGGGGGCAGGTGGTTCGGAGAACCAATAGCAGTGGCAGCATGAGGCTCCACCCACCCGCCCAGATGTCATTACTTCCTGGTTATAACCAGGAAGTAACCTGATTTTTACCCTCTATGCATGTGCAGAAGGATTTGTACATGTACAGAGGGTCCAAACGCACATGTGATGCGCATGCATGCACGGAGCGAATGCTTGTGTGTAGCACGTGTACTTCTGAACCGGTAGGGAAGGTAAGTAGATTTCACCCCTGACTCAGACCATCAGTGGTTCTCAGGGTCTCCTTCAAATTTATAAAAGTAAAATTCTACAGTGCTAATCACAAACTGTACATACAGGAGTATTGTTAAAAATGCAATCACCCTTTTAAAATTAGAAGTGTTTAATATCAAAATATATCTGCTACCAGCTCCTTGGTAAATTATCTCCTGAGCAACTACATTGGCCAGATCTGTTGGCCTTTTGTAGCACAAGGTGGTTGATATGATCCCCCTCTTTCTCTAATGGAGTCCTTCTCCAGAGGAATTTAGTTTGGATCCTTGTTGGGACCCCATACCTGCCACGGCTGCAGCCTTGGAGCCTCCAGTGTCTCTTGGGCCTCCTTCCTCCTCCCCCAGGATCTAGACGAATATGCAGCCTTCAAGACGTGGGCCAGAGTCATAAAGATAAAATAAACAGAATCACTGTTTTCAATGAACATCCCGTTCAATTCATCTTCTGTCTCCACTAGAGTTTTTTGGGTGCATCTTTTCCGGCCTTTGACAGAATAAACATGCTTTGAAAAAGAACACTGAAAATTCTTGTCTTCATACTGGGAGTCTACAGGGGAAAAGGGTTCAAAAGCGTCATATTTTGGGCTTGTTTTTTGCAGAAATTCAAAGCTCCAAATACTATGGATGTATTTGTGATATCCATGATGATGTATTAAACAGTTTCCCAAAGTTGTGGTGATCCAGATTTTCCCTCCAATGGGTCCAGACAAAGTGTCAAGGGTTAGATGAAAAGTATAAAATGTGCTTGAAACAATAATGTGTTCTGTGAAGTGAACAAAGACATTGACTTGTTTCCACTGAGAAAAGCTAGAATCCCGGAAGGGTGCTGGATATCCAGTCATCGAGAATTGTTGTGATATAACGACACAAATTCCATTCCTGACAAGCAAAGGAGGAAAAATTCTCAGGAAATTCTCTCCCTCCTCTGTGTCTGGAGCAAGGAGGCCAATCAAGGTCCATCTGAAGTGGAGGAGCACTTGAACAATTCCTGAATACTGAAAACCTTCTTTGGGAAGCATTTGTTGGAAAAAAGGGAATTTACTTTTATCACTCAGAGTCTCTGAAGCAATTCTGTGACTGATCTGGAAAAGCAAGGAAGAATGCTGTGTTATATTTGGGGTTAGATCAAATCTAAAATATTAGTTTTTTGTTTTTTTTTAATAAATCCAACTTTGTTTTGATAAACATCTTAGAATAGTTTGTTGATTAGACATTGTTTAAAGTATAAAACACAGAACATTAAAAAAAACTTCATATAAAAATGGAAGATGAGAAACAAATTATGTAAAAAAGAATAACAATCAATATGCAAATCATATTTGCGATCATTTGGTGAATGATCTCTGGTGGGCCCGGGACAGGGGTTACTCCTCTGCTCTGGTCCTACTTGACCTCTCAGCGGCTTTCGATACCATCGATCATGGTATCCTACTGCGACGATTCGGGGGGTTGGGAGTGGGGGGCATTGTTCTGCAGTGGTTCTCCTCCTACCTCTCGGGTCATTCGCAGTTTGTTTGGGGGGGCAGAGGTCCTCCTCAAGACCCCTCATTTGTGGGGTACCTCAGGGTTCAGTCCTCTCCCCCTTGCTCTTTAACATCTATATGAAGCCACTGGGTGAGATCATTCGTAGTTTCGGGGTGAGTTACCATCAGTATGCTGATGACACTCAGCTTTACATCTCCACCCCAGACCAATCCAGGGATGCCCTTTCCACGATGTCTAAGTGCCCGGAGGCAGTGGGGGTTTGGATGGGTAGGAACAGGCTCAAACTCAACCCCTCCAAGACGGAGTGGCTGGGGATGCCGGCATCCCAGGATCTAGCGGCCCCACCACTTTTGATGGGAGGGGAGTTGCTTACTCCCTCTGAAAGGGTTCACAACCTTGGCGTTCTCCTGGATTCACGGCTGTCTTTAGTAGACCATCTGACGGCCGTGTTCAGGGGGGCTTTTGCACAGGTTCACCTGATGTGCCAGTTGCAACCTTACCTAGACAGGGATGCCCTCCGCACAGTCACTCAGGCTCTTGTTCTCTCTTTTGGACTACTGCAATGCCCTCTACATGGGGCTGACCTTGGGGTGCACCTGGAGGCTCCAACTCGTCCAGAATGCGGCCACGCGGATTATTACAGGAGCTTCCTGATACTCCCGGGTTACACCTCTCCTGCGCGAGCTGCACTGGTTGCCGGTGGTCCTTCAGAACTGCTTCAAGGTGCTGGTTGTCACCTATAAGGCCCTTCATGGCATGGGCCCAGGGTACTTGCAGGATCACCTTCTACCGGCCTCCCACTGCCCAGTGCGCTCACATAGGGCTGCCCTCCTCTGGGTGCTGTCGACCAGACAATGTCGGCTGACAGCACCCAGCATGAGGACGTTCTCTGTGGCTGCACTGACCCTCTGGAACGAGTTACCCACCAGGCTCCGGATGGCCCCTGATCTCCGTTCCTTCTGCAAAGACCTGAAGACATGGCTTTTTAAGCAAATTGTCTGATTCTGTTTTGGGAGTTTTAATTAATTGTGGGATTTTAATTGAATCTTTTAATCTTATTTATTATTGCTGTTTTATTGTGATTTTATTGTTGTGAGCCGCTCCAAGTCCTTTGGGAGAAGGGCGGCATATAAATTTTAATAAAATAAGTAAATAAATAAATAAATAAATAAATAAATAAATAAATAAATAAATATTTCTCTATCACCCCTACAATTCAATGCAGTTAGACTTACATGTGCAGATGTTAACTAAAGTATATTGTTCCAATCCAAGATCACTGCAGATGGGGACTGCAGCCAAAAAATTAAAAGATTTTTGCTCCTGGGGAGGAAAGCTATGGCAAATCTAGACAGCATACTAAAAAGCAGAGACAACACCTTGCCAACAAAAGTCCGTATAGTTAAGGCTATGGTTTTCCCAGTTGCAATGTATGGCAGTGAAAATTGGACCATAAGAAAGGCTGAGTGCCAAAGAATTGAGGCCTTTGAACTATGGTGCTGGAGAGGACTCCTGTGAGTCCCTTGGACTGCAAGGCGATCAAACTTGTCAGTCCTAGAAGAGATCAACCCTGACTGCTCTTTAGAAGGCCAGATCCTGAAGATGAAACTCAAATACTTTGGCCACCTAATGTGAAGGAAGGACTCCCTGGAGAAGAGCCTAATGCAGGGAAAGATTAAGGGCAAAAGAAGAAAGGGACGACAAAGAATGAGGTGGTTGGATGGAGTCACTGAAGCAGTAGGAGTGAGCTTAAATGGACTCCAGAGGATGGTAGAGGACAGGAAGGTCTGGAGGAACATTGTCCATGGGGGTCGCGATGGGTCAGACACGACTTCACAACTAACAACAACAACATTGTTCCAATAACATTGTTCCGGTTTGGCTCCGCGAGCTTCGCTGACGCTCTTTCATGAGCGCCCAATCCCCGGCATCGTAAATGCCGCCAGAACAGCCGAAAAACAGCTGTCTGATGGCGAAAAACCCTCTCCCTGGGCAAAGGGGAGAGAGAAGAGCTGACAGGCAGAGGTAGAGCCCCCCAAGTGCACCAGGAGAAATCCTGGGGTCACGAAGGGTGTGGGCTCCCTATTGAAGCCTGTCAAGCTGCTCCGGACCAGGGATGACTCTGCTAAAGCGGAGCTAGAAGCCGCACCCAAAATCTGCTGAAAATAAATGAGGGGACTTTTAACATCTTTATCTTGATTGCAGACAGAGCAAACCAGGAGAAAAAAGGAAAAAAAAAAATTGCAAGTAACTCCGTTTTAAAATGCAGAAAATGGCGCCTGAGGGCGGGAGGAGGAAGCTACTAGGGAAAGTGCTTGTTACGCTTGTTAACGTTTGCAACATTGATACAGCTACTGGATTACACCTTAAGAGAAAGTTTTAAAATGGAAGCGCCTAGGAAAAGAATTTGATATTGACTTTAACTAAAGTTTTGCTCTTATACTGTGTGGAAAATAGTTGGAATTGTCGACCTAATAGCTGGATAAATACAAAGTGGCTGAAATATGGTTGACATCAGGGCTGGTGAATCAGCAAATTCTCAAGCTGTGACTGTTAAAGCTTTTCAACAACTTCTAGAATCTTTTAATTCTGCTGTTTTGGATACAATTGAAAGAGCTTTTTCAAAAAACAGCTTGGAAAATTATAAGGCGTTGTTGGATGGGCAGCAGGAAATTTTTCAGTGGAGTTTGCCCTTGGAAGATCAACAGGCTGTTAGGACTGAAAGGCAGGCTGGCACAGCTGAAACAAAGGACTGGGTAGACGCTTCCATTCAATTGATAGAAAAGCAACAAATAGACTCTTTATCGCAAGCTGACAAACTTTATGGCAACAAATTTTGGCTATATGGACAAAGGAATGGACTGAAGGTTTATACAAGCAAGAAGAGTTGAAATGGAGATTTTAAATTAGAAAAAGTGATTTCAAGAAGAGAGCGAGTATTTCAGAAACATCAACCTCAAATCAACACTTTAAAATTTTCAAAAATAAAATTGGGGTGAATGTTGAAAGAATTAATAAAAAAAGGATTGGAAAAAATATAGAAAGAAGAGAAGAATAGAAGATTAAGTACTTGCTTTTTTTTTTCTCTTTGGGGAAGGAAGATTCTAGTAATAAATTGAAAAGTTTAATTATATTGGTATTAAAGGCTACTTTAGGAATTGAAAATTTGAAAGATATCTTCCTGTAGATTTTGAAATCTGCATTTGGTAAATATGTGTTTTAATGGTATTAACAGATTTTTAAAATGTTTAACATAAGATTATATTATTTTAAAAGATATATGAGATAAAATGTGTAAGCTTTCAAGATGCCCAGCTTTTTGAAGCAAAGAGGATTAATGTTAAACTCAGAATTCTATTACAAAATGATAATTAGTTTTGGATAGTAAAAGGGCTGCTTTCTAAAAAGTTAGAGGTATTAAAATGGCTAATTGAAAACTTGAAAGATATCCTCCTGTAGATTTTGAAACTTATATTTGGTAAATAAGTGTTTTAATGGTATTAAGAGATTTTTAAAATGTTTAACATAAGATTATATTATTTTAACAGATATATGAGATAAAATGTGTAAGATTTCAAGATGCCCAATTTTTTGAAGGAAAGAGGATTAATGTTAAATTCAGAATTTTATTAGGGAGTAATGTTCAAAAAGAATGATGTTCGAGGGTATGGAAATGAAATTTACCTATGATTTTTACTGTTTGTAATATTGCTAAAGTATTGGATTATACATCATGAAAAAGTTTTTTTTATAATTAGGAAGAATGAATTTAACTTAATTGGTCTTGAGGATTTATAAAAGGGAGGTTGATGAATTGGAGCAAGGGGAGTTAAAGAACGTGTGGGAGTTTTGAACTTTATAATTAGTTAGTTTATTTTAGCATATGTTTGTTAGATGCTATACCCTGTTTTTGCTCTGGGAAGTCAGGGGGGGTGGGAAGGGTGGGATAAGGGTTGGGGTGGGGAAAAAGTGGTGAATAGAGAAATGTTTTAACAGAAGAAAGTATCTACGATTAGAATACAGGAGTTGCTCAGATACTAAAGGAGGAGAATATTTCACAGCAAAGACATTAGAAAGGAGAGAGGAGGAAAGGGTAGGAAGAGGAGAGGGAGGGAGAGGAATGGAAGAAAGGAGAGGAGGAAGGGAAGGGGACAGGAGTAGGAGTGAAGGTGAGAAGAGGGAAAAGAAGAGAGAAGTGGGGGAAAGGAAAAGGAAATAGGATAAGGTAGGAGAGGAGGAAGGAGAAAGTAGGAGAGAAGAGGAGGGAGGGGGAAAGAAAGGAGGAGAAGAAGAAGGTTTGTTGTGGAATGTGGGAAGAAAGAGAAGAAGAGCAACTCCGAATGTAATTAAAATGTCTTATTTTAATGCTTTCTTTAAGGGAAACATGTATGTAGGATTTATTATGCATAAGAAAATGTACACTTTCTATTATGTGGGGAGGGGGGAAAGGGTGGGGGGGAGAAAATTGTTTGTATTTCTTATAAAACTTTTCAATAAAAAAAAAACATTGTTCCAATAATGGGTCATATTATATTTAGTTTTTGAAGATTGCTACATTTTTCTCTGCTTCTACATTTCAGATTCTTTGGGAAGCAATCTTTTTACTTTGTTCTCCAGTTGTACAAGAGACCGGGAGACCATAGTTCCTCATATAATTTGTCAGTTGTGTAAGTCGAGAGGTCTTTAGTTGAAATTTTGTCTGTTCTAACAGACAATTTGGGGAGTCTGCAGTTTCCATAGCTTTTGTTTTGCATCAGTAATTAACTATGTTACTTGATGTTGATTAACATGATGTTGGTTAATTGATATTGATTAACATCAGACCAGCAATCAAGGAGTAAACAATGCCCCAATCAAGGAACTGCTAAACAAGCTAACATTAAACAGCCCAACAAAAAACCTCCAAGACCATTCCCACCAGCACTTACAGGGCAAGTCACTAGAATATAAAATCAAGAGCATACCCCACTCCTTACTAGCACTGATGATCTTACCTAGTTTGGGTAATGAAATGTTTGCAAGAAAATAACCAAGCTCAGAAGGCAACAAGAAACCCTCATTTCAACACTGAGCTACAAATATTCTCCTTTATCAATTTGATCCCATCCCTCTATTGATCAGCCTAGGTCTGCATTGGCTTTTTTGGCAGCTGCAGCATACTGGTGTCTCATATTTAAGTCATGGTCCAGTAGGACCCCTAGATTTCTTTCACAGTTGCTACTGCTCAGCCAGATATCAACTATTTTATAACTGTGCATTTAGTATTTCTTGTCTAGGAACAGGATCTTTAGTATTTCTTGTCTAGGATAGGGCCCAGTGCTTAAGTCTGTCCAGTTCCTTCTGAATCTTGTGCAAAATGTGACATTTTCACATTTCCATCAGTGTTGCCCTTTCTTATTGTACAGAATATCCTTTGATTGGACCCAGAGCCTCTTCTCACCTTTAAAACAGAGGTGGGTTTCATCAGGTTCTGACCAGTTCTGGAGAACCGGTAGCAGAAATTTTGAATAGTTCGGAGAACTGGTAAATACCACCTCTGACTGGCTCCGCCCCCATCTATTCTCTGCCTCCCAAGTCCCAGCTGATTGGGAGGGAAGGGGGATTTTGCAGTAACCTTCCCCTGGAGTGGGGTGGGAATGGAGATATTACAGTATCCTTCCCCTGCCACGCCCATCAAGCCATGCTACGTCCACCAAGCCACACCCACAGAACCGGTAGTAAAAAAAAATTGAAACCCATCACTGCTTTACAAGTATGCTGCAGAAGCCCCCAAAACAATAGAGTTGCTATCATGACAGGATACATCTGTTTTGATACATGCTCCCATCCTTGGAAGTAGTATTCAGCCGGTTCAGACCGGTTCACCTGAAGTAGCTGAAATTGTGACTGGGTCTGTCCACCAGCCCCATCTCTATACCATCCTATTTAGGCATGTTTTTGAGTCTGGACGCATGCATGGAAGGCGCATCCACAAGCAAATCACATGTGCAGAAGGCCGGGCGCACACACAGAAGGCAGGCATGGGTGCGAACCGGGCACATACGCACACCACAAACTGGTAGTAACATAACGTGAAACCTACCGCTGCCCATTCTAATGTGTATCCCAGTTCCTAGCCATGACACCTACAATGGACATAGTGAAAAGCAGCTCTTGAACTTCATAGAGAAGATATGGTTGGATCTATCATGCACCCACTGTCACCCCACTCACTTTACTATATAGAGAAACACAAACACAAACCTGTGGGACTTTGTAGGGGCCAACTAATGTTGACATCTGGATGGAAATCTCCCTGTCAGCTGCATCAAGAAGAGCCAAAATGTTGTCCTTCCTTCCACAGCTGTAGTTAGGAACATTGGCTTCTCCGGTAGACAGCATGTCCAGCAAGGCTTCTGAAGTGCCAAGTGCATTCAAATAATTGTCGTGGATATTGTAGCCAAGTGTGAGATTGCCCAGGAGCTGGATATACTTAGTGATCATTTGAATGGTGAAAATAAAGCGTTCTATTCCTTTGGGAGCATAAAGTATACTAATGTAAAAAAAATGTTTTGGTTAATACGAACATTATCAACAGCAGTAATTCAATACCTTTTTTTCCAATTTCATGACTATTGAGTCTGAAGTCAATACTGATCGAAAACAAGAGGCAAATGATAGTCACCCATCAAATTTAATATTTGCAAATGTTGAGAAAATGGGAAGCAGATAAGAATCACAAAGAGTCTATTATTTATAGCAGCAGACATTTTCACCAGCACAGTACCCAGTCTGCAATATCACTCATTTTTTAAAGTACAACCATCATAAAAGGAAGAGGATATTTCATATGTGACCCAGAAAAGCTGTTCTAAAAACAAGTCATCCTCTATTCCTATAAGGATCAGGCATTGAATATCAATGAGCAGTTATAAAAATATGGGAATCAGCTGGTCAGGGTTAACTACAACAGTCACTACTTTAACCAAAAGTCCTTATTCAAGTCATAAATTCTAGATTGGACGTGGAGAGGAAAATAATGTGGACTTCTTTCAGATATTCTTTTCTGCTCCATTTTTGAATTTGTGTCCCTTCCACTAAATAAGACAAAACAGGAAACCCACAAGAAATCGGATCAATCAACAAAATTAATCACTTCCTGAAATATAGGAGTAAGCAGAATAAGAGGAAAAGAACTGCAGATGGAAGGAATGCCATTTCATAACACGGAATAACTTACAAGTGAGACTGATTATGAGGAAGCAGGTTGAAAAACAATATTTTCTGTGATAGTGTTACTGCACTGGTGACCATGCCAATGAGATGGTCTCCTGGCCTGTAGTAGCTCCATGGTCTTTCTCTATCCAGGTGCACCGAATTCAGTGGGCACTTCATTCTAAGCTTCGCAGAGACTGGCTGGGACACCAGTAGCATTGAAAGCAGAAGCAGGAGGTCCATAATTCATGGAGTTGAATCAATCGCCTGTTTCCGAAGAACAATTAGATGATTTTAAAGCACTCTCAGAAAATGGAATATCCAGTGGTTTTCCTTATTCAAACAGAAACAGAGTTTCATCTGGAAAAGAGAGAAAGGTACATTCAGCAGGACAGCCCCTGTCTATACCCTAAATCTTGTATAAACCATTCGGCATGAGTAGAGGTTTATATCTTTTTCTGATGCAAGATCCATTCCATGTTGCTTCAGTCTGATGTTATATCGAAGGCAGTCCCTGGAGAAGTAGCAGTAGACAACTCAAAGTCTGGGATTGTGATAATTACTGTGAGTGATAATTTGTCCTCTGGACCTCTTCCAGGGCTCCATGTATAGCCAAGGTGGCACAGTGGTTAGAGTGCAGTACTGCAGGCTACTTCAGCTGACTGATAGCTGCAGTTCAGCAGATTGATTCTCACTGACTCAGCCTTCCATCCTTCTGAGATGGGTAAAATGAGGACTCAGATTGTTGGGGGCAATATGTTAACTCTGTAAACCGCTTAGAGGGGGCTGTAAAAGCACTATGAAGCAGTATATAAGTCTAAGTGCTTTCAACAATGGAAGCCATGATATACCCCAACACGCTAGAAATCGACAAAATGTTTAGGTACAAAGAGCTCTTAGATAGCTGTGGAAATCTTAAAACTAATGAATTATTAAGGGAACAGGGCATCCACATCAACTGGTGGCCATACTTGCAGATCAAATCGAGACATCAAAAAGATAAGGAGGAATTTGGAATAGAGATGGGAACAAATGGATTTGATAAATTATTGATAGGCCTGGAAAAAAGAATGCTAGCCAGACTATACAATTACCTATTAGAATACAACAGGGCAGAAGAGGGCAGAAGACAGCACAGCATTGGAAAGAAAAGGTGACACCACTGGAAGAACATATAATTCAGAAAATCTTAGAATGTGCCGAGATGAGCAAACTAACATATGAGATAAATGAGAAAGAGGATTCAGAATACTGTACAGTGTGGGGACTTTGGTATAATTGGATGGAAGATCGCATAAAGAAGGGATAAGAGATAGTGTAAATATTAGAATAAATGGGTAAATTATGAGACACTATAATAAAAGAATATATCCAATTTGTATATAAATTAAGAATGTCTAACCAATTTCACTTGTATTGTACTAGAATATAATTCAATAAAAAATTATTAAAAAAAAAGTCTAAGTGCTATTGCTGTTGCTATAGACGGGCAGCTGGAGCAAAGGATTCTTATGAAATGTTGCAGATACACCCCTGGAGATGCTCTTCTATAATGATTGTCATCCTTCTGGTCAGGAAAGGATGCTGGAGGAAGATACTTCAACTCCCAGGGAATTGACTTCTGCTGTCCTCCATTGTGGCATATTATTTCCAGAGACTGCTGGGGAAGATAATTCAGAGCTATGGAGTTTGGTGCCACTCTAGGTTGTTTGACACTTAACTTTAGTGCTCCCTATCTTCTTAACAAAGCAACAAAGATGATTAGGGGACTGAAGGCTAAAACATATGATGAACGGTTGCAGGAACTGGGTATATCTAGTTTAATGAAAAGAAGGACTGGGTACATATGATAACAGTGTTCCAATATCTCAGGGGCTTCCACAAAGAAGAGGGAATCAAGCTATTCTCCAAAGCACCTGAGGGTAGGACAAGAAGCAATGGGTGGAAACTAATCAAGGAGAGAAGCAACCTAGAACTAAGGAGAAATTTCCTGTCAGTTAGAACAATTAATCAGTGGAACAACTTGCCTCCAGAAGTTGTGAATGCTACAACACTGGAAGTTTTTAAGATGATGTTGGATAGCCATTTGTCTGAAGTGGTGTAGGGTTTCCTGCCTAGGCAGGAGATTGGACTAGAAGACCTCCAAGGTCCCTTCCAGTTCTGTTATTCTATTTCTATTTCTTAACACCAAGGAAACAATTTGTACCCTTGAACCCTGCCTGATGTTAAAAGAAGGTCCTCTTTGGAATTTTCTTTTCTATGAGATCTCCAGATATTAATCCTCATTTGGAGCTGATTTTAAAATTCCTTGGGCCAGAAGTGATATTTCATTTCCATCTGTTCTAGAAGTATATTTTTTTGGGATGAGCGCTGACTAAGAGGCAGAAAAGGGACAGTCGGAAGACTGTATTCTTGGGTAAATAGGGAGAAATTTACAGAAGAGATAGAAAATGTTATTTTCCTTGACTCTCTGTTGTCCTTCAATGTCAGGGTAAATGTTGATTTAAAGCTGACCAGCCGCTGTAAGGCTGTGGACCAGGATGAGTCAGCAGGGTTATCTATATAAGGGAAGTCATTAGAGGGCGTCTCTCTCTCTCTCCTAATGTATCACTCTCCTCGTTGTTCTATCTGCATTATGGTTCTCCATGTAGAGTTGAAAATTGATTGCTTGCCTGGTATGTGCCTACCACGTATGTATGTATGTATGTATGTATGTATGTATGTATGTATGTATACAGAAGTCTTGTATATAAATCACTATTGGCAATGACAAAACCTCTGTGTCCTGTATTTTGCTCGTGGGTTGTCTCAAAATATTAGTCATACTGTAAACACTCTGACATTCAATATTCATGGAAGACACTGAAATCCTCTATATTTTGAAGTTTCATAGTTTATTAAATAAAGAATGGATGTGAAATGTGCAACTGAGATGGTTTTGGTACTCATAGCGTGATATATGGTATGACCTGATTTCTTGCCAGACCCACCCAGAAACTGGTTTAGGGATACATAGTGGGCCTTTGTCTGATTGTATGGATGTACTTGGTGGGATGGGCCCCTTTTGACAATCCCATCTTTCAGGGTTTCTGTGACACCCCCCCCCCACAAGTGCTTTGAAGTGCAGTTGGAAGACCTGTGTTCCTGGTTTATCTGGACGATTTATTGCTGAGATTACATTTCTTACCTGGAGGGTAGCACGTTGAAACGTACACTTGGATTTGAATGCAGAACTGGGGATTTGAGCAGGGGTGGGATTCAGCCAGTTCGGGCGAATCGGATGTTAATTTTAATCTGGTTCACCAAACTGGTTGTTCCAAGGACTGGCTGACCCTGTCCACTCTGCCCTGCCCCTCCCAGGAGTCTCCATGAACCCCATTTTGGATGCCAGGTAAGTGCAGGGCATGTGTGGAGGCTCTGGAGGGTGAAAAACGGGCCTGCCAGAAGTACCAGAAGTCTGGAAACGGGCTTGTTTCCAGACTCCGGAGGACCTTCGGAGCCTGGGGGAGGCCATTTTCTCCCTCCTGGAGATTCCAGGAAAGCCTCTGGAGCCTTGGGAGGGTGAAAAATAGGCCTACTGGAAAGTTTGGAAATGGGCTCATTTCTGGCCTCCGGAGGCCTCCAGAGCCTGGGGAGAGTGAAAATGCCCGCCCCCACTGTGGTATAGGAAGCTGCGTAGGCCACACCCACCCAGCAATCAGGCAGTGAACTGGTTGCTGAATTTTTTCAATCCCACCCATGGATTTGAGTGACAGGAGAATGCTGAGAGGATACACAGGTCTATCCTGAAGTGAGGAAGTTGTCTTACTGTATAGCCTTCAACTTGTACTCTTTTTGGTCAGATAAAAACCCCTGCCAAGATGTAGTTTTTCCCTGAGGGAGAGGAGGAAGGGTGGCTGTTGTCATTTATGATTTCTTACGGTCTCTCAGGAATCTGGACCTAGACCCACAATTTGTCTCAGTTTGGCTATGAGAATTTTCCCTGATCTAGTGAAGTCTGTTGTGTGAATATCATCCTTGCAGGAAGAAAAATGTCCCTGGTTATTTCAGTTATAAACTATTGTTCAGCTTGTCTCCACTAAATTAATGTACTACAGGGTTCCGGTAATTCATTGACACATCTTTTTTTTTTCCAATCACCAATCATCTTCGCAGTTCTTTATTTTTGTAATCCACAAAGTCAGTCCATAGACTAGTCCATTAGCAATGTAAAAAGCTTCTTTGGAGACAGCTGTTGTTTCTTCTTCCTTTGGCAATTAATATTTATAATCCACAAGGGCCCACCAAGTCCCCAGTATTTTATAATCCACAATGCCTAGCAGATCAAAAGGCCATCCGCTTGGTCTCAAAACATATCCAAGCTGTTTCCCAGTTTCACACTGCCAAGCATATTTATAACCCACAAAAGTTCAGAGAATTTAAATGTTTTCTCTGTCTGTCTCCAAACATCCAGTATAAACAATTCGCAGGTGTTACTTTGTATCAGACTCAGTCTCGGGTTTATCTGCAGTAGTCAAAACATCCAAATCCCTTTCACTTTTATAGTGTCCTTCCTAACCAGTAGGTGTCGCCCTTGCTCTATTTCTCCACTTTTACTGCAAATTTTAAAATATCCAAATTGTCTAAAGATCTCTCTTTAAAAGTCTCTCAAGTTGAAGTAGCAATAAAAATATTTATTTATTTATTTATTTATTTATTTATTTAATTATTTATTTCATGTATTTATATGCCGCCATTCTCCCGAAGGACTCAGGGCGGCGAACACAAGTTAAGAAACAAGTACAATAAAATCATAATTTAATCCAAATAATTAATTAGTAGTAAATAATAAAGCCCGGAATCAGTCTCAGCCTATTTGTTTGAAAAGCCAAGTCTTCAAGTCCCAACGGAAGGAGTGGAGATCCAATATTTTTAAATCAATTGAAATTACTAAGAATAACCAGTCCAGTCTTTCCTATAGCTTTAAAGCTTGCTTCTCTCTAAAAGTCCTTTCCTTTCTTTTTTGGATCTGTCAATAGCTCAAAATTTTAGTCACTGCTATCCTTTGGGGAGTGGGAAAAAACCCTGACTCCTCCTCTATAGAGTCCCACTTTTTTAAAAAAGTTGTTTTTGGGTGGGGGGGGGATTCACAACACAAGTTAGAGAAATCTCATCCAGATCAGCCATACTGTTACAGAATCAGTCTTCATTTCCTCTTTTGGTCCAGCTGTCACAACCTTGGTCTGGCAGTAATGGCTATCTTTGTCAACTCATAAAACATTCCAGGCATCATAAATGCTCATAAAGCATTAGAGCATCTTTTGGAAACTTCACAATCTTTTTCTCTTGCCAGTTTGAGGGATTTCTCCATATCGAACGGGAAGACTGCTCTTCGTGATCTACGCAGTATCCCCTCTGTCTTCATCACCCCTCTGGGATGACTTTGGCCCTGTAGGGTTTCCTGGCAGGCAGAATTTGGCTGGATTTTTGTGAAGCCCCACTAATCCACACTGTCTTGCCACGACGTCAGCCAGTCTCCCTCACAAACTACTTCTTATAAACCTTGTCAAGATGTTGAGGTCAGCTTCACCTATGCCTTTCTGACAATCTTTGTACACAGCTGGCCAAGGTTGAGGGCCTCACTGCATCTGGCTTCATTCCTGTAATCCCAGCCAAGTGATCAACTCACTAAATGGGAAGATTCTTGAGCTCATTGGCAGGAAATCCCAATCTTTACCAGGAGAACAACTTTAATACCTTCATGAAGGAAGTGACGGGATGATGAAGCAGGGGGGATCCTGAAGGCCAGGGAATTACAGGAGGTCCATATCATTTCATTGGTGAGGGCAGGGAAGATGTGCTGGAGGAGAAACTGGCAGAACTCCACACCCAATCTGACCCAGGCAGCCTCAGCTTTGTGTATGGTGTAGGCAGGAGAGTGGCAGTGATATCACTGGCATGGATGAGTGAAAGTGCTACTGTCAGCCTCAGCTTTGCCTGCTTCAGCTGCCATAAGAAACGGGGGGGGGGGAGGGACCAGTTAAGGGGGTGAAGGGGGGGGAAGATTGCAGGAGGTGTTTTTCCATTGCAGGAGGTGTCTTCCCAAGAAACGAAAGTGAATCTCCAAAGGGGCCGGCTGACCAACTGCTCTACATTCCTGATGAATGACGTTGCCAGACGTGATGCCACCTGACCTTTGGGAGACCTTTGGATTGGATGATGGTCAATGGACACAGGGGGGGGGGAAGCTTACTAGATGCTATTTCGCACGTTTTGCTCACTTCCAGCTTTACCTGGGTTGCGATCATTTCATATTCAGTAAAAGTACTAATCTCTTTAAAATTATTGAGTTTGGGTTTTTCTTTCCTGGATATTGAAGGAAGCATACCTGACAGCTACCATGCAACATCTCTTGCCAGAATCTGGGTTTGGCTAACTAACTTTGGAGCCACCCATGTGGGTATTGTTCCCCCAGGTGTTAGGTGTTGTGTGAGCCAACAGATTTGCTGCTCCTGGCCAGAAGATCAGGCTGAGGCAGAACCAGAGTTTATTGTGCTTCACTTGGGGGGATTCACTGGGCCTTTGATGCCTCTTGGGGTACTATAGTTGGATTTGCTCAGCCTCAGCCAAGTCCAGCATTGGTGGGGCCCCATCAGTATATCATAGCAGAGCCTCTGTAAGGACTTTGTGTGAATGTTTTCCTAGGTGTTGACAATTCTGGGTGCCCAGCAAAATTGAGCAGAATGAGCTGAATGTCATTAATCATTATGTGATTGTGTGGTCTCCTCAAATTCCCCGGTCAGCTGAAGTTGAAAAATACTGCTGTAATGGTTGTTGACTGCACAATGCACAATTTCTATTGCAGTCTAAAAGTTTTCGGGGGCATTCAGACTTCTAGGGGATGAAATAGATGCCTCAAACGTCTGCTTTTGCCCCCATTTTGCTTCTTAAACCACACTAGAAAAATCACCATTTTTAGAACTTCCCACTTCGGGGGTGCTGAAAGGATTGAGAAAGAAGCACCTGTTGTTGTGATGATGATGTTGTCATCTTCCTCCCAGATATATCCTTCTTTGACCTCCTAAAAGAAAAGGTGAGCTGGAAGAGATAATGAAAAATCTAGAAGAGTGTTTCTCAACTTTAACAATTTTAAGAGGTGTGAATTTCAACTCCCAAAATTCCCTAGAATTAGAATACCAGAACTGGAGTTGAAGTCGACACATATCCTAAAGTTGTCAGGGTTGTCCGAAATGGTATAGGGTTAAATGAGTCAGCAATGTACAGCAGCTGCCAAACAAGCCATCATAGTTCTGGGCTGCATCAACAGAAGGATAGAATCAAGATCACGGGAAGTGTTAATATCACTTTATAATGCCTTGGTAAGGCCACACTTGGAATACTGCATTCAGTTTTGGTCACCACAATGTAAAAAAGATGTTGAGACTCTAGAAAGAGTGCAGAGAAGAGCAAGAAAGATGATTAGTGGACTGGAGGCTAAAACATATAAAGAACGATTGCAGGGTATGTCTACTTTAATGAAAAGAAGGACTAGGGGAGACATGATAGCAGTGTTCCAATATCTCAGAGCTGCCACAAAGAAGAGGGAGTCAAGCTATTCTCCAAAGCATCTGAAGGCAGGACAAGAAACAATGGGTGGAAACTAATCAAGGAGAGAAGCATCTTAGAACTAAGGAGAAATTTCCTGACAGTTAGAACAATTAATCAGTGGAACAACTTGCCTCCAGAAGTTGTGAATGCTCCAACATTGGAAGTTTTTAAGAAGATGTTGGATAACCATCTGAAGTGGTGCAGGGTTTCCTGACTAGGCGGGGGGTTGGATTAAAAGACCTCCAAGGTCCCTTCCAACTCTGTTATTCTATTTCTATTTCTAAAGACAGAAAACTCTTAAGTCCTAGAACACCAAGCCTTCTATATCATCATTGATCTCGAGGCCTCTTATATGTGGAGTGCCTCAGGGGTCGGTCCACTCACCCCTTCTGTTCAACATTTATGTGAAGCCACTGGGTGAGATCATCCGTGGCTTTGGGGTGAAGTACCATCAGTACGCTGATGACACCCAGCTATACATCTCCATCCCAGGCCACCCCAACGATGCCCTTGAAGTGATGTCCCGGTGTCTGGAGGCTGTGCGGATCTGGATGGGGAGACACAGGCTCAAGCTCAACCCTTCCAAGACTGAGTGGCTGTGGTTCCCGGCATCCCGATATAGTCAGTTGACTCCATCACTGACTATTGGCGGCGAGTCTTTGGCCCCTCAGAGAGGGCTTGCAATCTGGGAGTCCTCCTGGATACGCAGCTGTCCTTGGAGGAACATCTGACGGCTATTGCCAGGGGGACTTTTGGTCAGGTTCGCCTGATCCACCAGTTGTGGCCCTTTCTTGATTGGGATTCCCTGTGCACAGTCACTCATGCCCTCGTCACCTCTCGCCTGGACTACTGCAATGCTCTCTACATGGGGCTCCCCTTGAAGAGCACCTGGAGGCTCCAACTGGTCCAGAATGCGGCCGCGCGGGTAGTCACGGGAGCCGCATGGCGCTCCCATACAACACCTCTCCTGCGTGAGCTGCACTGGCTCCCAGTGGTCTTCTGGGTGCGCTTCAAGGTGTTGGTTACCACCTTTAAAGAGGTCCATGGCATAGGACCTAGTTATCTTCGAGACCGCCTGCTGCTACCGACGGCCTCCCATCGACCTGTGCGCTCCCACAGAGAGGGCCTCCTCGGGGTGCCATCAGCCAAACAATGTAGACTGGTGACCCCAAGGGGGAGGGCCTTCTCTGTGGGGGCACCTACCCTCTGGAATCAGCTGCCCCCAGAGATAAAGAGAATCCAAGACCTTGGTGCCTTCTGCCGTGCCCTTAAAACCTTCTTTTTCCAGCAAGCCGGGCTAGCCTAACACTTTTTAAAATGTTTTTAATTGTTTGTTATTGTTTTTAATCATGGGGCCAAATTTATATATATATATTTAATTGTATTTTAATGTTTGTAGTTTATGTTTTTATTTGGCTGTTCACCGCCCTGAGTCCTCAGGGAGAAGGGTGGTATACAAATTTAAAAATAAATAAATAAATAATGGGGAGCTTGGTGGAGGGGCAAGGGAGTCAAGGAGTGGCTTGCACCCCCTGACCTATGAACTCCCATTTGGGGAAAGGAAATTGGAAAGGGGCTGCTTTTAGGGGGACCTTGGCAGGCAGAAACATGGCTCCATTAACACCAAGATCTTATTTTCCACAGGGTAGCACACTTTGACAGCCCTGATCTTTAGTGGGGAGGGAAATCCAAAGTCTGAAATTCTCCAACAACAATTATTTGCCTAAAGCCAAGTTCTGAATAAAAAAAAAAATCCATTTAGCCCTTCTGGGTCAGTAAAAGAAGTGAACTGCACTTGACTCCATATGCCTGTCAAAAGCCTCCCCTGGAGGACTCTACCAAAGAGCAGAGCTAAAACTTTTCATTATAATTCTCCCTGTCAGGAGAGATCCCTGACTAATTCAACTAGTTCTTGGACTCAGAGATTGTTGTGCATTTCTCTGGAGAGAAATGAAAGGGAAATAATTCCCATATGGTTCATAATGGTAGGGTAGAACTAGAATTAAATTGGTCATCAAGAATTGAGAGGTTTAGGAGCTCCGGCTTTGAAATTGGTCCCAGAGGGAGTATACAACACCTGTGATGGGAGCAAAAGAAATCTGGTCTTTGTTGGCATAGCAGTCAAAGAGAAAACACTGGAGGATAGTTCGTGCCCAAACATGTCACTGATCTGAAATAGCTCCCTGCTAAGTTGGAGAGCCAAAATTTACTTTCCTTTGAAAACTAAGGGTCAACGGCATCACCACAAAAGGGCTGATGCAACAGTGTGACAAGTCCCTAAGAACAAAATCAAGCTCGTTCAAAAACTAGCCATTAAAACTTTGCATAGTTAAAAGATATCACATACACAATGAGGGAAAGTGTTTTACAGGGTCACTTCCAGGTCGGCAAAGGAGCTGTGACAGGTGTTCCAACTTCTCCCCTGTAATTATGAAAGCGCTGGGGATATCTTCCTCCCTCTTTACTCTCCAGGGAGTTTTCCGGCTGTCACTTTTGAAACCAGTGAGTGGCAAATACAAGGAATAATGCAAAGTTATGTCCGGTCCTGAGTCAGAAAGCCCTAAAAGATAGAGAATTTCTGGCTTGGCCTACATAATTTCACACGCTGACCTTCCTGGTTTCTTGCTTCTTTTCTATGTAGAGATGTATGTTTCAAAATGTGATAAATCACATTTTCAAGACTCATTTCAGTCTATTTCCAGATGGACTTTAAAACACCTTTATTTTAATTCATCTTGACTCAGGCAGCTTCATAGACAAATTAATAATCCAAGGTCTCAACAATCCCTTTTTTTCGTCTATGGTGTTAGTCCATCCCAAGTTTTACGATACATTCCCCCTCTCCCTTCATCTACTGTCCATCATTAATTCAAATGTTGATGAATCCATTATCCAGAGTAGAATATTATGACCAAATTCATGGTGGTCATAAGAGGAAATGTTTTTGTGTGTGTGTCAGAGTTTGTTGCAGCACACACAATCAGACAATTCAGCAGGATTCAATTTTACATATAAGAAACTTCTTTATATACAATACCAAACAGCAGAATTCAGCATACAAATCAGGAATACAGAAGCAGTATTCATAGAAGCAAGTCATTACAGAGTAGAGAGATACAGAGGGTATATATTGTACAGAGGCAACATTTTTGCAGAGGCCAAACCAACTCTTATATACAGTTCAGCAAGTCTAAGCCACTCCTAGACTCCAAACTCTCTCTTATGGCCCTATACAAACAAATACTGTTTCAGTTTCCAAACGGCCCCCATTGGCTGACCTGTTACCATGTCTATCCAAACAGTCTCCATTGGCTGACCTGTTATCATGTCTATCCCAGTCTATGAACATTCATACTCTGACATTTTGAATATGTTTTATTGATATATTTTTTTGATAAGCATAAAAAATTCCATATCCATCTGAACAGCGTGTTGTTTGGGCACAGTTGGTTTTACATAGAAATACAACAATAATCATAATAGTAATCATGATAAACATATCAACATTAATCACAAAGTAAGAATACAATTAGTTTATCCATCTTGAAAAATTGTCACTACAAAAATTTTTATTATCTTTTTAATCTTTTTAGTTTCTAACCTCTGTTCCTGTTAGTTAACCATTGGTAAAACAAGTCCCATGTTAAAAAATATTCTGTTTCTTGCTCTTCTTTTATTTTAAGTGTTAATCTATCCATCTCAGCACATTCTAATATTTTTTATAACACTTTCCTCTGTAGGGATCCCTTCATTTTTCCATTGTTGTGCAAACACAATTCTTGCTGCCATTAACACATGTAAAATTAAGTATGTTTTCCCTTTATTATACTATTCTGATAATATACCCAACAAGAATATTTCTGGTTTCAAATCTATGTGTTGCTTTATCACTTTTTCTAACCAAGTATGTATTTTAGTCCAGTATTTTTTTGCTTTTGGGCATGTCCACCACATATGATAGTATGAACCTGGTTACACTTCCAACATTTAGCTGATAAGTTTTCAAACATCTTTACTAGTCTCGCTGGTGGTAAATGCCACCTGTATAACATTTTATATAGATTTTCCTTATATGCCATTGACATTGTTAGTTTACACTTTCTATGCCACAGTTTCTGCCATTTATCCAGTTCTATTGGATAACCAAAATTTTTAGCCCATCTTATCATTCTTTCTTTCACTTGCTCTTCTTCCATTTTAATACTCAATAGATAGTTATACATTTTTAAAATTAATTTTTCATCTGTCCCTAGTAATATCTGATCTAGTTCCATTGGTTCTTTATAAAAACTATACATTCTTGCATCTTTCTCATATCTTGATTGTATTTGCACATGTGGCCACCATGCTAAATCAATCCCTTGATTAGTCACTTCTTGTTTAAATTTGAGTTCCCCTTTGTCATTCAAGATGTCCTTATACCTTACATTTTTTTCCATATTAATCACATTTGGATGTATCAGTGCCTCCATTTATTTATTTATTTATTTATTTATTTATTTTTTATACCGCCCTTCTCCCGAAGGACTCAGGGCGGTGAACAGTTAAAATAACATTCTCCATCATGGAGAACCAGACTGGTATTTTCATATAATGTCTTTCTTTGATTTTTCCCCACACTAACATAAGAGTAAGTTGATGACCCTTCCTTGAGTTTATTTTTTTCAGCCAGCTTGATAACCACTACAGCTTATTGCCCTTATTGGGGCATTGAATAGAATAGAATATTGGGGTTACTTCATTGAAAGTCTATTACTTATATAGCAGAGGTGTCAAACTTGCATCATCACGGCGTCATCATGTAATGTATCAGGACTTTTTTCCTTTGCTAAACTGGACTTGGGCATGGCCAATGCAGGATGCATCCGGCCCGTGGGCTGTGAGTTTGACAGCCATGTTATGGAAGATCTATCCATCCTAAGAAAGCTACTCAATTAGAATGTATGCTGTAACACTTTCTTAGCAATGTTTCTGGATGGCTGAACTAAGATTGAGCTCCACCCTTCTCAAATCTCACATGGCCATAGGGATGCTGCAATGTAACTTCAAATGGTCACTAAATGAACTGTTGTAAATTGAGGACTACAAGTATTAATATCAGATCCCAAATTCCAAGATGACCTCTCCAAGTAGCTTCCCATGGATATTGAAAAGCAGAGCAGAGTGAACTGCCCCCAAGTCACAATGTACCAATCTGATCCCTTCTCCCAAAAGCCATCAACTGAATTCGTTCTCTTTGGGAGCAGCAGCACCACCACTGAAAGGCAATGGCCAAACCCAGGCTATTGGACAGTAGGATACCTCACTTCAAGCCAATGAGGTCCAATAAGACACCTATAACAATATGCAACAATAATTGCATAAGACAATAAATATTAAACTATCATTACTAAATGTAAAACAGTCCTTGTTAAAAAATATACAAACCACCAAAACTATCAGAGAGTAAACAATAACCACAATGATCCACTGGAACACCCCATGCCAGATGTCAGAGTCAGGTCCTGAGGGACTTATGGAATATTAACAATGATGGAGCCAGTTTGTGGGGGCAATAAGCTGACTTTGTATAAATATACAAAAGGATGAAGGCTATTGCTTAACGCATTGTAAGCCGCCCTGAGTCTCCGGAGAAGGGCGGCATATAAATCAAATTAAAAAAAAAATTCACTTCAGGAGGGGGAAGAATAATCCACAAGGAAGGGGCACAGCAGACAAAAAAAAACAACACTTCCCCCTAGGACCATCAAGATGTTAGCAGATGGGACCCACATCCTTCCTTCTCTGCCAGCTCCAACTGAATGGGTTAATGCAATAACCACATCCCATGCCATGAAGACATTTGAAGAGTAAAAAGAGCACAGAAGCAAACCGCCATGCAATGCACACCCAGAGCAGTGGTGTAACATGATGTTCTGGAAGCATCCATAATTGCTCATCTCACTACATTCTGCACCAAGTGAAGGTTCCAGGTATTTTTTCCTAGGACACCCCCTAAGTAGAACACATTATAGTAGCCAGATATGGAGGGAACCAGGGCATGACTGACCATGAGTAGGGCCCATTCCTCTAGGAACTGGTGCAACTGGTGCTCAATACGAACCTTTTAGCCATAACTGCTACCTGCTCATCAATCCTCCAGATTGCTCACCAGGTCTGTCAGAGGCAGAGCAATCCCATCCAGCACCAAAGCCCAAAGCCACTCAATCTTTCCAGGGTTCAGCTGAAGCCCGTTGTTCCCCTAGCCACAGTCTGACAGCTTACAAGCACTGAAAAAAAGAAACTCACAGCATCACTATATTTGCCACGGGCAGAAAAAACAAAATTGAGCATCATTAATATACTGAAGATACTTAATCCCATTGTGAAGGGTGAGCTCATTCAATGGCTTCATGTAGATGTTGAATAGGAAAAGAGAAAATACTCAAAATAGTAGGGGCCAAGAACAGGACCTATTCTCCTGAATTACCACTCCCTGTTATCAACCACAGAGAAAGGTGACAAACCAAAAAAAACCCCCTATGCAACGCTCCTACAATACTCTGAGCTGATCAAAATAATCAATGGTATTGAAGGCTACAGAGAGGTCAAGCAGGGCAAGGATGGATGTACAATGTCCACCACACCCTCATCAGAGGCCATGAAAAAGAGTGATCAATGTCATTTGTACCCCATATCTATGCCTGAATCCTGACTAAAAGGGATACAAACTATCTTCTTCCAAGTGGTACACAATTACTTTTTCAACCACCTTCTCCAAAAAGGGAGGCTAGATCTGGATGATAATTGATTAGTATGGTGGGGTCCATAAATGTTTCCTTGAAGAGGGGGATGAAACCAAATATATTTAAGAGGAAAAGGAACAATCCTTTCACTCAAGGAACATTAACCACCATAAGGCTCAATTCACATGAACACACTTCAGGGCACTTTAACAAGCCAGGAGTGGGATTGATCCAAAGAATTCATGGTCCTGTGAATCCTGCCCACTTCCTGAAGCTGAGCAGGTTGAAACTGTTCCCAGATAAGAGAGAAAGACTCCTACCAACCACCCAGAGGCATCTCCTCTGGACTTGCAACATGGTTGGTCTCCAGGTATGAGCAAATCTAAGTGACTTTGTCTGACAGATGGTGACAAATTTCCCCAAACACCCCTGCAAGAAATTCTCTGAGCTCCTCCATCCAAGAGGGCTTGTGTAAACTGAAACAGGGCCTAGAGGTGACTATGTGAGTACACAAAAAGGGTGGAGAATTACTTCTGTACCACCACAAGTTGGCCTTAACAGCAGCTCTAACTTGGGATGGCCTGTGTTTGTCCTTTGTTGAGCACCAACAATGCTCCTCACATCCCTTATCTTCTTTCAATCAGCTCCTCCATGATCCACACAGAGTGATGGGATTCTCAAGAGAGAAAGTCACATGGACACGTCTGAGGTAACATCTCAGCCAAGCGACCTTATTCCAGCCAGGACATCAGTAGTCTTTCATTGAGGTTGAATACTTGTATTTCAACATTAATTTCTTAACACAGTAGTAGAAACCAGAACAATTACAGAACAGTGCCCCAGGTGTGAAGCTATAATTTTTCACTAATGCTATTCTCCAACTGCCCCTCTACACATGGACCTCTGAAAGGACTTCAGGATCCCAAGAGGAAAAATAGCTTCTTACCGTGATTATCATCATCCTTGTCTTTGAGACCTCTTCTCTAGTGATTGCCTTTGATGTTGTTGGAAGAAACATCCTTCTAGGTTCTGCTCCAAGTGGGGAAACAGACACTGGAAACATGGAGACTGCTTGGAAAGATGGTTTAATGGTGGACAGGATCACATGGCTTGAGTTCCTGAACAGAAAAGGGCAGATACAGTAAATCCTCGGGTTTTTATGCTCTCTCTGGCTCTGCATTTCTTGGGGCCCCAAAAGAGTATCCTGATTGGTTGTCAGACTCCCAGGGGGTGGGGGCCTTGCTGGCTGATGGTCACATGTGCTTCCCAGGTCACATGTGGTGAGTTTCTGCTGCTATTGTGTAGAAGGCTAATCCCATCTTTGGTAATTCCTACTATGGCTCTGCCTGAAGGAGGCAGATCTTTGTTATGTAGAATAGACTGGCCCAGGCCTTAATGGCCCATTGACAAAGGGTGGGGGGCAGGAAGGTGGGAGCTGCTTTGTCTGTAAAATATGCTTCTCATATTTCTCATCCAGGGAAATATAATATTCTGCCTTTTTCATATTTCCTAAAATATTTCACTCTTCCAGGAAAGGGGTGGGTGCTAACTTCCTACAATCCCTACTCTTTTTTTTTCAAAACGTGAGTTTTGAAACAAGTTCTTGGCAAAAGATTAAAATTGATCACATCAGGGAGGCTTAATGGGTGCTTTTAATTTTCTAATGCAAAAGGGAAGCATTGATAGAGGCAACAGAAAAGGATTCCTTCAGTGGCTTCCAAAAGCTTTCAACCATGAAGGTCTAGCAGCCAGGAAAAAATTTCTGATAAGAATTTTACAGTATCCAATTTTCCATGCCAATTAATTTCAGACTTCAGATATTACTTTCTGTGAGCTTCCAGTCAGGTTTCAAGCAAACACATGTCCCAAAATTTTTCACAGCCATAATTTTCCTTTAAATTGCAGGCTGCCCATTTCCAAGGGTTGGTTACTGAACCTGTCCTAGCTCTTAGTTTAGCGCATCCAGTATTTGTAAGTCCAAATTGAGGTTAGCCAGTGTACAATATCCATTCTTTTTCTTTTCTTTTCTTTTTTTTTTTTGGTGTTACACATAATGAGCCCTGGGATTTCTACTCATGAGACCACCAGTGCAATATATCTTCCTTTACTGGGCAACTGGGCAGCATCATTTGTGAGTCACAGTCAGGGCTTGGGTTTTGGAGATCACTTTTCTGCTATCTCTTCAAGTGAGGGAATTGCCTGAGGGGTATTGCTTCCTTCCCCATGGAATTAGCAGGGAGATATGACTTCTTGGGCTTTTAGTGCTACAGAGCAAAAATCAACCTAGGAGAAGCTTTGTGTGGAGGTAAGTGAAGGAAATAGTTTCAATCTAATTCTGAATAGTGTGTCTCTCTGTGTGTGCATGTGTATGCAGCTACTTTTACAATACAGACAATACAAACATTTTGGACATATTTCTCCTCTCCACCAGACAGAAATCTAGAGTGTACATAACTTGCTGTGGCAATCACTCTCAAATACAATTCTTACAATAAACTGATTACAATATAAATGAGACAAGAAAGAAAACCTTACAATGAATTTCCACCCTCCCCCATAGTCTTTCCAGCTGGCTTCTGAGGATTGAAAAGAGTCTTTTGGTCTTTACTTGTACATCTCAGGGTCTTTCTTTCATGTCTGCTGGGTAGCCTGCTTGGTGATAGGGCTGGTCAGTCAGGTTTGGGAAGATCTGCTCCACTCTGGTTGCTGTGCTGACTTTCAGTGGAGACTGGATTCAAACCCAATTCCTGGTTCAATCAGATGGAAGGTCTCCTCTGGAGGCAGCATCTGGATCCATGTGCTCTGCTTTCACAGGTTGCAGAGTCCTTTGTGCAGGGCTGAAAGACATTAGAACAGGGTCCCCTCCCCCTTTTTTGTGGGTAATCTTCCCAGGAAAGGCAATGTAACAGGATTAGAGATGGGGGGGGTAGATAGCTTGCAGAGTTTGAAAAGAAACAACACAACAGTATTGCAGTTACTAAACAGATAATGCAGTTTCAACAAAATGGAGACACAACAGATAAGAAAAAACTGGATTCACATGCTTCAGGAAAGAGATGAACAGGTAAACCCATTTAAACACATACAGTAAATGCAAGACTGATTTTTTTTACTTGTAAACAAACTTAAAACGTTTCCTCATAAACTTGAGTTGTTACTTTAAGATACAGAGAGAGGAGGAGAAAAAAAACAGAAATGAAATGAAATGCTCTCTTTAATCTGTGTTTGTTGGCCAGACAAACACAGGGCAAAGGCTCTTTCTTTCTTTTTTCTCTCTCTCCCCCATTTTCATTGCTTCAACCTTTTTTTTTTTTCTTTTCTAACAATTTAAAATTCTTGTCTCTAGAGATCAGATACATTTTACAGTTACAATTACCTCGAGGGCGCCCAAAGACACACACACATAAAACAAAGAAGATGAAGAGAAGAAAACAGAACTCTGAGATTTCACACACACTGATCATTCCCACATAAATCTCAGTTAAATTAGGGAAGGCACAAATCTTAAACATACGTGGTTGCATAGCAGAGAGACAAACAAACAAACAAAACAAACAAAACAAACAAAACAAACAAACAAAAACCCAACATTCCTATTTATATATTTCCCTTTTCTTTTAAGTACCTTTATTTAGCCAAATTTGTCTTCCCGGTGTTATCTCTTAGCAAAGCCCATTTTTGACACAATTTTCCTAATTTCCTTTTATCCATGCCCCTCAATATGGGCACCCGCCTGGCGTCCCAGGCCGCGAGCACTTCTTCCACAGGGGTCCCCGCCACCCGCGAACTATCGCTACCCATGACCCTTTCCTTTTCTCCAGAAGGATCACTTCGACTTAGCCGGGTGGCACGCCGTCAGTTTTCAGAGAAAAAGCTCTGGGAAGGACTTCGATTCCCTTACGAAGTATGGGCCCCTTCCTCTTAGGGAATCGCCGTAGTTTTTCGGATCCAAAAAGGGGATCCGGGAGGACCTGCTGACCCCAGCAGGTGGTACTGGCACCTCCTCTCACACACACACGCTCGCCCCGTGTCTGGGCTGGACAAAACCGGGTTTCCCTTTCACAATTTATTAATCCCCCCCTTTTTCACACGCTTGGCTTTCGCTTGGCTTCCATTCCTTTTAAACACAAAGTTCCACATTTGGCAACCCCCCCTTGCTTTCTCTATCCTACCGGTCATGGCTCAGTGGAGCTAGCAGTAGGCAGAGGTGCGGCTAGAGGTCGCTCAAAGAGGTGAAATCAGACTGTTTTCCAGGTGGAATCCCACACACACACTTCCTCCTTCCCTTACAGAAGGCCCTGTGCTCTGGCAAAACCCCCATGCTCTCCAGACTGTTAGTCTTTCTGCGGCTAGGAAATGCACAGAGAAAGCAAGATCCAGCTGTGGTTGGGAGAAGGGCCTTCACTCACACACATGCAGGCATAAACAAATTTCCCATGCTTTTCCATACTTTAAAATTAAAATTTAGAGGTACTCACCTTCTTTCCAAGCAGCCTTTGAGCTCAAACTCAAAACCCCTTTAAAACCTAGTTCCAAATGGCCAAGGTCCAGGAAAACATACCCACAGACTCAATGGGTCTGCTGCTAGCAAGGGAGGCTTACCTGGGCCTGGTCCATTGGTTAGGTTAGCTTGGAGTCCCACTGGCTCGCCAATTGTTGGAAGAAACATCCTTCTAGGTTCTGCTCCAAGTGGGGAAACAGACACTGGAAACATGGAGACTGCTTGGAAAGATGGTTTAATGGTGGACAGGATCACATGGCTTGAGTTCCTGAACAGAAAAGGGCAGATACAGTAAATCCTCGGGTTTTTATGCTCTCTCTGGCTCTGCATTTCTTGGGGCCCCAAAAGAGTATCCTGATTGGTTGTCAGACTCCCAGGGGGTGGGGGCCTTGCTGGCTGATGGTCACATGTGCTTCCCAGGTCACATGTGGTGAGTTTCTGCTGCTATTGTGTAGAAGGCTAATCCCATCTTTGGTAATTCCTACTATGGCTCTGCCTGAAGGAGGCAGATCTTTGTTATGTAGAATAGACTGGCCCAGGCCTTAATGGCCCATTGACAAAGGGTGGGGGGCAGGAAGGTGGGAGCTGCTTTGTCTGTAAAATATGCTTCTCATATTTCTCATCCAGGGAAATATAATATTCTGCCTTTTTCATATTTCCTAAAATATTTCACTCTTCCAGGAAAGGGGTGGGTGCTAACTTCCTACAATGTAAACATCAGCCAGAAGCAACATGGAAGGGATCTTGCATCAGAAAAGGATAAATACCTCTACTTATGTTGAATATTTTGCACAAAATTCAGGACAGACAGAGATTGTGCTCTTGAATGTACCATTCTCTCCTTTCCAGGTGAAGCTCAATGGGTACAACTGACACTTCCTTCTTGTGAGAGGACTTTGGATCTTTCTAACTTTCTTGTTGTTTAGAAACAGGGAAGTAGCTGATTCATTCCAAGGAGAAATGGACTTCCTACTTATGCTTCTGATGTTTCAGCTGACCCGGATATACTCTGGGAAGCTCAGAACCAAATGCCCCCCAACTCTGAAGCAGCAGGAAAGAGGAAATCCATGGAACTATTATGGACCCGGAGACCATGTTATTAGTGTGATTGAAACCGCAACAAAACCTTCACTTGAGCTGCTCCAATTCAATGGGGCTCGTTATATTTCTTCCCCGTAAGTCATTCAGTGTTAAATCTCCATTTGCATTTAATAATTGAATTGTTTTGAATCCTGGGTATTGGACAAATGAGTATAAGTTCTACTGCAAACAATGATATATTTGTGAATATTAACCTCAGTAGATGATTATATCTATATCTGACAAAAATAAAATGATGGGTGACCCTTATTTGTCTCTGGTTGTGGATTGGTATTCCCTTAAGACTCAATAGGCTTGTAGAGACAAAAAGAAATAAATTAATAGCAGCGGTGAAATCTGGCGGATCTATCTGGCTTGTGCGAGCCGGTAGGGCCGGCGGCAGGAGGCTATGCCCACCCACCGGGACGACATCACGTCCTGTTTTTGACTCTCTGCACATACACAGAAGGCTCTGTGCATGCACAGAAGAGGTATGCACATGCGCGCACACATTTCAGATTCGGTAGCGAAGATAAGTGCATTTTATCCCTGATTAATAGATATATTTTGTTGTTGCTATTGATGATAGTAACATGGAAATATTTGTACAGGACTAGACATATTAATCTGGGAGGAATGCTACCCTTCATTCTCCCCATTCAAGTGATCAACAAGAATACCCAGATCCTGCACAATCTCACACTTGGATACAACGTCCATGACAACTATTTGAACACTCTACGCACTTCTGATGCTGTGCTGGACATTCTCTCTACTGGAAAAGCCAATGTTCCCAACTACAGCTGTGGAAGGAAAGACAATCTTCTGGCTGTTATTGATGGGGCTTACAGGGAAATCTCCACACAGATGTCAACATTATTAGGCACCTACAAAGTTGCACAGGTTAGTGTGTGTATTAGTTAGTTTTCTACCTGATAAAGTGGGAAGGGTGGCTGAAAGACAGATCCCACTGTATTTTTGACTGGAATTGAAGAGCAGCTTTTTATCATGGCCATTTTATCTACAGTTGATAAAACATAAATGCCTTATGGATCATAGTGAGCACTAGTATTAACTAACTATTAAAAGATTACAAGCATATTAGCCAATTTATTAACTATTTTACCTTAATCTGCCCATGATGACATTCATCATAAACGTTATAAAGACAAATTAAGCCCCTGAAAAAGATATCTTACTGGCTGAGCTATTCAGAAATATGCTGATTGGTGGAACCTCTATTAGTCGGTTGTACAGATCCATCCATCCATCCATCCATCCATCCATCCATCCATCCATCCATCCATCTATCTATCTATCTATCTATCTATCTATCTATCTATCTATCTATCTATCATCTATCATCTATCTATCAATCAATCAGAGACACAGAAGTCCAGAGGATCTTCTCCTCTTCCAATCTTGAGTTCATTACTTAAACACTATTGTTTATTTTATTTAAGGATTGTAGTTGTCTCCGCCAACTCCTTATAGGATGATTTTTTTATATATATAATTGCTTTACTGACTAACTTATTGATACATACTCTGGCTTTTATGGTGGTTCTGCTTTAATGATTGGATTGTTTTGAATCCCGGTTATTGGACAAGTGAGTATAAGTGCTACTGCAAACAATGATATACTTGTGGCTATTAACCCCAGTAGATGATTATATCAATCCCACCTTCTCAACAATGATAAAAATAAAATGATGGGTGACTCTTATTTGTCTCTGGTTTTGGATCAGTATTCATTGTCAGCCAATCAGAATTTATATTCTTTTACTCTATTTTCATATATGGTCTTGTTAAGGTTTTATATTCTGTATTGTAATATGGCCTAAGGGCTTATCAACAAAATAGTCTAACATGTAGATGAGAACCAGGTTGGATATATTAAAATTTAATATATCTTTTTCAGGTCACTTGTAGATTTGTTCCAGAGGCTCTGAGTGATAAAAGTAAATTCCCCTTTTTTTACCGGATGGCCCCCCAAAATGATATCCAGTACCCAGCAATCGTCCAACTGCTCTTCCATTTCAAATGGACTTTGGTTGGTCTCTTTGCTTCAGACACAGAGAATGGAGAACATTTCATGAGGACTTTTACTCGTTTGCTTGTCAGGAATGGAATTTATGTTGTTATATCACAACAGTTCTCAATGTCTAGACTTACAGAACCTCTCATGGATGCCCTCTCTAAGTGGAGGCAAGTCAATGTCTTTGTTTTCTTTACAGACTATAGTACCATGTTGGATGGAATTAGCCATGTCCATTTCATACTTGAAGGCTTGCCAGGACCCATTGAAGGGAAAGTCTGGATCATCACACTCTTTGGAGTGCAGCCAAGGAAACCTCACAGTTTTTATAAATACGTCCATAGTATTTGGAACTTTCATATTCAGGAAAAAGGGTATGACAAAACCTTTCGACCATTTATCTTTGTGGAACCAAAGTTTCAAGATCACTCTTTTCACTGTTCTTTTTCAAGACACGTCTTTTCTGTGAAAGGCCGAAGAAGATGTACCCAGAAAATGCCACTGGAAATCCAAGAGAAAAGAAGACGTTTAAGGATTGACCACCGTGCTTACAGTGTCATTAAGACTCTGGCCCTTGCCTTGAGGGCTGCATATTCCTCCAAATCAAGAAGGAGAAAGAAGAAAGATGTAGAGAGTCTGTGGGCTCCAGGTCTGCAGCCATGGCAGGTATGGGTCCCTGACAAGGATATACATAAAACTTAGTTTAATGAAAAGAAGGACTAGGGGTGACATGATAGCAGTGTTCCAATATCTAAGGGGCTGCCACAAAGAAGATGGAGTCAAAGCACTTGAGGGCAGTACAAGAAGCAATGGGTGGAAACTAATCAAGGAGAGAAGCAACCTAGAACGAAGGAGACATTTATTGACAGTGAGAACAATTAATCAGTGGAACAACTTGCCTGCAGAAGTTGTGGATGCTCCAACACTGGAAGTTTTTAAGAAGAGATTGGATAACCATTTGTCTGAAGTGGTGTAGGGTTTCCTGCCTAAGCATGGGGTTGGACTAGAAGACCTCCAAGGTCCCTTCCAACTTTGTTATTCTATTCTAACCACTTTAAACTCAATATAAATTGTTTTAAACTTGACTGTAAAAAAATATGATTTCTGTAATAGAGCTGTCAAAGTCTGGAATGCTCTACCTGATTCAGTTGTCTCCGCTACAAATTTTCACAGTTTCAGTTGCAAATTGACTTCCATGGACCTTACTTCATACTTAAGTGGTCAGTAGAGGGGGCTTACATAAGTGCACTAACGTGCCTATTGTCCCTCTCATTGTATTTTTTTTCTTTTATTCTTGTTCTCGTTTTTTGTTTGACAAATTCTAATTTTAAAAAAAAGGTTTTCAGTCTGTAAAAACAGTTGGTGGGAGATTCGTACTTTCAGACCTACATTACCTTCTGGTAATGTAGAGTAGACTTACAATAAAGTAGAAGTAGCACATGTGGTTGTGTTTCCCATTTGGGTTACCTGGGTAATGATTAGCCTGGGAACTTGCTTCTTGACAAATCCATACTTTCTGATAATCACCCTGCTGTTTACAAAGAATTTAAGAATAATCTTTTCATTTGTTTGATTATTTTCTTCGTTATTTTCCCAATGAAGAATATTTGCAGATCAGATACTGCAACTGTACTAGGAATACTCAACTGTGAAAAAAAAAACAGAACGTGGAACAAGAAATCAAGTTTTCTGTTTTTCAATTTCCTGGGGTTTTGTTTTTTTTCCCCCATTCTAGCTTCATCCCTTTCTGCAGAAGAATGAGTTTTGCAATCTTTCAGAGATGAAAATGTACTTGGACCAAAATGGAGATCTGGTAGCAGATTTGAACATCTGGAACTTGGTGGTTCTCCCGAAGAACAATTACATGGAAGGGAAACTGGGGAGCTTTGAAAGACAGAGACTTATTATCAACCAGGATAATCTTTCAAGACTAAAGTTGCTCAACAAGGTGGGGAAAATATTGATTTTTTTTTTCTTGTCTATTTTCCAAATCCTTAGGACCCATTTCAAGTGGGTTAAGCCTAATCACCAAAGTGGAGGATATTCACTGAGATCTGAATGTAAAGAGTAAAACTCTCAGAGTTTTCTTAGACTTCTTGGGAGGTTTCAATTCTCCTACTTGAGCAGGGGGTTAGACTAGTAGACCTCCAAGGTCCCTTCACACTCTATTCTGATTATTATTATGAAGTTCTGATGTGAGCTGATGCTCTGACTCAGAAAACTGAACCACTGAAATAAGACTTTGATCCAGAGAAAAGCCCTTTTTGATATCTGAAGTAATGAGGAAAATTTGAAAGAAAATGCTACTCAGATTGGTCCTTTGGGTTGTTAGAGGGCACTTCATCTGAAAACTCCATGCTTATCTTGATTGTTAGCTACCTTAAGTCTTTCTGGGGGAAAAAAGGAGGGTCCAATCTAATAACAAATCTAAGTCTGTCTTTCCATGACAGTTGGTGTCACTTACTTGTAGTTCTTTAACAGAAATTACTTTGTCTCATGTACTCGTGTTCCCATGTGCTACAGGCAAAAGATGCCTGATGTATCCTCTGTGAAGGTCACGTTTTCATGATCTCACCTCCATCTCACCTTATTAGAGTTCTAGAAACTGTGCAGTCAGTTTTAATTGTATTTCGCCAGCATGGCAGCCATATAAACTGAAAAATAAACAAAGAATGTTTCCTTTAAGGTTGACAGTCCAGGTTTGTAAGGATTTTTTCCTTCATCTCTTAACTGGGAAATAGTTTTGGACTAATGAGCTGCAGTGTTGCAGTGGTTAGAATGCAGTACTGCAGATTACTTCTGCTGTCTGCCTGCTGTCTGAATTTGGCAGTTCGAATCTCACCAGGTTCAAGGTTGACTCAGCCTTCCATCCTTCTGAGGTGGGTAAAATGAGGACCCAGATTGTTGGGGGCAATATGCTGACTCTGTAAACTGCTCAGAGAGAGCTGTAAAGCACTATGAAGCAGTATATAAGTCTAAGCGCTAGTGGTATTGCTACTTTAAAAGGGAAGCAGCTTTATAATGTGTTATGTGGTCCAAAGGAAAACTTTCCAGACCTAATAGTCACATGTTTCTTTCTTTATCACAATTTTATTCTATTGTAATAAATCTAAAAGAATTAAAAATTGATAAAACTTTTAGAATAAATTTTATTCTAAATTTGAATAGGAATAGGTCATCATACTTTATGCATATTAATAGAGCCACGAGGATGCATCCACTGGCTGTCACTTAATGCTTAAACCTTTTCTAGGTTTCATCCCTCAAGACTTTATTAAATATGAAAGTATTTTATAACAATGTCATATTCCAGAAACAAAAGTGAAGAACTAAGCAGTGTCTGTCAGTAGTTGTTGTTGTGGTCCGCCAGCAGTCTGCGGACCTGGCAGAGGAGTCAGACAGTGAGGAGGCTGGGGAGGACAATGGGCCAGTCCTGGAGTCAGAGGAAGGCCCGGACGAAGGCTCTGCTTCAGAGGCAGAGATGGGGCCAGGGCCATCTGGGAGCGATGTGTGGACTGTGGAGTCTCCAGAGGCGGATAGCAGAGAGGCAGAGGAACAGGAGGAGCCTGTTCCTAGTGCAAGCATGCGAAGAGCTGCCAGAAGGCAAGAGCAGCTAAAGCAAAAAGGACAACTCGGGAGTAAGGCCAGGAGATGATTGGCCCCTCCCATAAGGCTTAAAAGAGCAGCAACGGCTCTTGGGATCTTTGTAGGAAAGCAACGTTGTTACATTTGTCTCTTGTCTTGCTACATTTGTTTCATTTCGACGTCTCTTGCTTCTGAACTTTTGCCAAGAAAAGCCTTTGACAGGGTGCCAAAGAAGACAAAGGTTGGTGATAAGGCTGAAGAACTGTTAATGAAGAATTTGTTTTGGACTTAATTTGGACTAAACTGAGAATGAAGTAATTCTCAGCTGTTCTAATAAAATATGTTTGTTTAGGACTGATTGTGTCTGGTAATAACTACTTGGGCCTAGGTCACTGAACGCGACCACATGTTTATTGGACCCGTGTCCCTCCTGGTTGGTGCTGGCCTCTCGGGAGGTTATGCGAGGCTGGCTCCAGGGGATTATTAATGCTTCTTTGAGTGAGGGTGTCTTGCCTTCTGCCTTGAAAGAGGCGGTGGTGAGGCCCCTCCTCAAGAAGCCCTCTCTGGATCCGGCTGTTTTGGCTAACTACCGTCCAGTCTCCAATCTTCGCTTTGTGTCGAAGGTTGTTGAGAGTGTGGTGGCGCGACAGCTTCCGCAGTACCTGGATGAAGCTGTCTATCTAGATCCGCTCCAGTCCGGCTTCAGGCCTGGACACAGCATGGAAACGGCATTGGTCACATTGATGGATGATCTCTGGAGGGCTCGGGATAGGGGTTGTTCCTCTATCCTAGTCCTGTTAGACCTCTCAGCGGCTTCCCCCCACCACCAAATTTTTCTTTTCTTTTTTTTTTTTTTAGCATAAAACATAAAATACATCTTTTTAGAGCAGGGGGTTGGTCCGGCTTAAAATAAGTACAATTATTCACATTCCCTCAATCAATTTTGTTCCAAATTTTAAAATCTTTAAGAAAAAAAAGAATAATAATAATTAAAAAAGACAAAATTCTTATTCTAAACATTTATCATTCTGCTATAACACCCAAAATTCTATTTAAATCAAAATATAATAATTTGTTGTCTTGTTACATAGTATGTTCCAATATTCCTTTCTCCAATCTGTCCAAATATATTTCTTCTCCATTTTAATACCATCAAAGTTCCAACTTTTTTTTTTTTAAATTAGTTCTGGGCTATTCCATATATGATATCATCATGTCCTTCTTGTGCTGCCACACTCTTCTCTTATTGCCACGTCTGTTAGTTCAGTTTCCATTGTTCCATTTAATTTCTTCCTTCTGATCTTCAATAAATCCTCCAATAAACAAATTTGTCTATCAAGAATCAGGCTCTCTTAATCTGAGTTTCTCTCTTTCCCCCCCACCCAAATTAGTCAAGTTTAAAGAAACAAGTAACAAAGTTTCTCCCTTTATGTAACAAGTAGGCAGTCTGTAAATCAGTAACAAGCAGTCAGTCACTTTCACTTGCCAATTAGCAGCCATTTTCTCTACCTCCGCTTGTCTTCCTTTTTTTCTTTTTTTTTTAAAAGCATAATTATTTCCTCTTCTCCTTCTTCTCTCTCTAACATAGTCCAATCTCATTTTTCCATACGGGGGAAAAAAAAAACACATATCCAACACTGTAATGCAGCCATTTCTAAAAAAATCATTATTTCACGTTGTTCTCCAACAGGTCTTTTGCCTTTATGCCCCAATAGTTCACAGCCGCTGTTAAGGCTGGGGCAAAGACTCATCTTAATCCAGAGTCCATGGGCAGTTCCCTCCTGGGCTGATGGTCACTCACCCGGCAAACAAACTCCCGGCTCTGTTCTCTGCTTCTCCTCCTCTCCTCCTGTGCATTCTTGTGTCCCGGTTGCCGTGGTTTCAGGGCAGCCACCATGGCTGCCGCTTTGCCGCTGCCAGCACAGAGGGCAAGCCTCTGGCCCCGAGAAAGCTGCCTGTTCCTCTCGGCTGACCGAGGGGTCCCTCTCCATGCCCTCTGTCCCTACAGGACAGGGGAGGTCCGAAGACCTGCTGGTGGGGCTTGGCAGCCGGGGTTTTCGCGGGGCTCTGAAAAGCCCTCTATTTCCCCATCTGAATCCCCGCGGTGCCATCCGGAAGTCTCAACCTCTCAGCGGCTTTTGATACCATCGACCATGGTATCATGCTGCGCCAGTTGGAGAGGTTGGGGGTTGGGAGGGGCACCATTTTATGGTGGTTCTCCTCCTATCTCTCTGATCGGTTGCAGTCAGTATTGTCAGGGGGGCAGAGGTCGACCCCAAGGTGCCTTGTTTGTGGGGTGCTGGAGGGGTTGGTCCTCTCTCCCCTCCTGCTCAACATTTATGTGAAGCCACTGGGTGAGATCATCCATGGTTTTGGGGTGGAGTTCCATCAGTACGCTGATGATACTCAGCTGTACATCTCCACCCCAAGCCATCCCAATGATGCCCTTGAAGTGATGTCCCGGTGCCTAGAGGCCGTGCGGGTCTGGATGGGGAGAAACAGGCTCCGACTCAACCCATCCAAGACCGAGTGGCTGTGGTTTCCGACGTCCCGATATAGTCAGCTGGTGCCATCGCTGACTATTGGGGACAAGTTATATTTTTGTATGTGGTGTTTTTATTCTTGGCTGTTCACCATCCTGAGTCCAGTGGGAAAAGGGCGGTATAAAAATCTAATAAAATAAACAAATAAAATAAAAATAAAAGTTGTATCTCCTGCAACTATCCATGCAACTGTTTGGAACTTGTTAGAAATTTCATATTTCCCCAAGCAAAACCCAGAGAATACTTAGCTAATGTTCTTGTTGACCACCATTTTCCATGAATGGTTATTCTAAACAGATTTTCTTTAGTATTCCTTGTGTTATTTTTGTTTAGTCCCTGCCTCAGTCCAAATGTGTGGAAAGTTGTCATCCTGGATTTGTGAAGCAGGCTCGAGAAGGAGAGCCAGTTTTCTGCTACGACTGCATTGCTTGTCCAGAGGGGACCATCTCCATTCAGGAAGGTGGGTGACACCACAGAAAAAGGCATTGGATTCATCCATAGCATTTATCTAGAGCACTTTGTTCAATGTATATGTTAAAATAGACATATATAAGCCTGACTATTTTCTTGTTAATTTTCAACATGCCCAATTTCTTCCATAATGGGAGGAATTTGAAAAAGATGTTGAAGGGACAGGTGGGAAAGAAATAGCAGCAGTGGTGGGATTCAGCCAGTCCAGGCCAGTTTGGGTGAACCGGTAGTTAAATTGCTGGCTGGTTCCACCCCTTCCCTTCCTGGCCCTTCCAGGAGTCCCCACATGCTCCATTTTGGCTCCCAAGTTCGTGCAGGGAGGCCTCCTAGGCCCAGAATGGGGTGCAGGGGGAGCAGTGGCCTATTTTCACTCCCAGGAGGCTTCAGGAAGGCCTCCTAGGCCCAAAATGAGCTGTGGGGTGGGCGGCACTGCCCCCCCCCCGGTGTGGCCTGTTTTTGTTCCCAGGGGGATGCAGGAGGCCGAGTGCTGCCTGGGCGGGCATGGCCATGCTCACCATGGCCACACCCATCCAGCCAGTCATTAGGGCAGAGAACCGGTTGTTAAATTATTTGAATCCCACCACTGGATAGCAGGACATTGTGAATTGGCCTAAGTGACTTCTCCCAGTGGAAATATCTCTTCTATTTGCCAATTTGGAAGTATCCTTCCATGTTTATCTTTCTTAGGAACATCTTTGTAACTTGAGGAATATTTTGGGATCAATTGATTTTGGTTCACCCACACAAACTTTACATTGCAAACAAAAAGATATATCAATCAATCATTTAATTAGTCAATTTTTATGGAGATCCTAGAGCCACATCAGCAGAAATAGCTATTTGAATGTGCCATGGTGGGAGAGACGTTACATTCAAGGGGCAAAAGAAAATGAAATGGAAGACTCACCAGTAAATCCATCAAGAGGACATGGGTGCAGGTGATACTAAATTTTCCATTAACGGGGATAAAATCAGCCTCTTTCTTTTCCAGTGCTCTGTCTATTTTATGGATTAAGAGGTAAAAAACTAAATATTGTTTATAGCTACCTTGTGGATCCTTGGAAGGCAGTATTTTCTGTTGCAGCTCCTGCCCTACAGAACACCCTCCCTCCAAGAGGCTTCCATCTTCCTAAATTTCTGGAGACCTGGTTTTTCTTTCAGCTATTGGAATGATATGAGGTCAGTGCAGGATAAGAATGTGGTATGTTGCTGCATTGAAGGGTAACAGCAGTGCCAGGTATTTTGGGGGAGGGATTTGGGGGGAATATTTTGTTATTGGTTTTGTTGTTGATTATATTGGTTTTTGTTGTTGTTGGGCTTTAAGCAGCCCTAAATTGGTTTAAGATGGGCAACCAGACAAATGTTACCTATTTTCACCATTTGCTATGGCTTTCCTGTCTCTCAGCATCATCTGTCATCCAAAGAAGATATTTCTTGAAACATAAAAAGAGATAGAAAAGAAATCTTGCTTTCTGTTTTTTCAGATGCTGAAAAATGCACCAAGTGCCCAGATGATCAATTTCCAAATGAGGACCGAGTCCAATGTATCCCCAAAAGAATAAGCTTCCTGTCCTTTGAGGGACATCTGGGCATCATCCTGGCCTCCTTTGCTTTACTCTTATTTCTAGCCACAAGCCTTGTTTTAATCATATTCATTAAATACCTAGAAACTCCCATTGTCAAAGCCAACAACCGGGACCTCTCCTTCATCCTCTTGGTCTCCCTCATACTCTGCTTCTTGTCCTCCATTTTCTTCATTGGACGACCAAGGAAAGCCACCTGTCTTCTCCGACAAACAATGTTCAGCATTGTCTTCTCAGTAGCCGTGTCTTCTGTGTTGGCTAAAACAATCACAGTCGTGCTGGCCTTTCTGGCAACAAAACCGGGCAACAGTGTGAGAAGATGGTTGGGGAAGAGCTTAGCCAACTCCATCATCCTTTCTTGTTCTGGTGTCCAAACTTTAATCTGTGCATTGTGGCTGGGAGTTTCTCCCCCATTTCCTGATTCTGACCTGCACTCCCAGCCAGAAGTGATCATCCTTCAATGCAATGAAGGCTCAGTCACCATGTTTTATGTTGTCCTTGGATACATGGGTTTCCTAGCTGCCATTTGCTTCACTGTAGCTTTCCTGGCCAGGAACCTGCCTGGGGCCTTCAACGAAGCCAAGCTGATCACCTTCAGCATGCTGGTCTTCTGCAGTGTCTGGGTCTCCTTCCTGCCCACCTCCCTGAGCACCAAAGGGAAATACATGGTGGCTGTCCAGGTCTTCTCCATCTTGGCCTCTGGTGCTGGACTCCTGGGCTGCATCTTCTTCCCCAAATGCTACATTATCATCCTGAGATCAGAGCTGAATACTAAGGAACATTTAATGTTAAAAGTAGGAAAATGATAATGAAATTGTTTCTTAGATTTGTATCATTTAATTATTTATTGCAATTATTACTGACTTGTATGCTTCCTTTGCATTTAATTGACAATTAGGGTTATTTAAAACAAAGCTAATAAAAACATTAAGAGTGTCAGATTAATCAATTTAAAATCCAAAATAATTTCAAACATTAAACAAGTGATTTATAATTAATATTTGTGTTTTAAACTATTTGTTGTCCTCCTTTTCCTCAGAACACTCAGATGAGCTAATACATATATTAAATGACAAATAATATCTTTCTACTAAATAGTCTATGTTTTTGAATATTAATTAATTTTCATATCTTTTAAACTGTTGATAGTCATCCCTTTTCTCATCACTCAGGTTAATCCATATTTGATTTAGGGAACCTTCAACATGGACACATGTGAGCTACAACCTGGGTTTTGGAGTGCTGTAAACAGGGCAGGTTCCTTCAAAGTTAGTTTGGAAGGTTTTTCATGGTTCTTTGGGACTTGGTATTTTCATTCCTTTGAGGAATGATCAGTGGTGAAATGCAAATTGTTTTACTATTGGTTCTGTGGGTGTGGCTTGGTGGGTGTGGCAGGGGAATGATACTTCAAAATCTCCATTCCCTCCCCAGTCCTGGGGGTAGGATATTGTAAAATCTCCATTCCCACTCCACTCTGGGGCCAGCCAGAGGTGGTATTTGCTGGTTCTCCAAACTACTCAAAATTTCCACTACCGGTTCTCTGAACTACTCAAAATTTCCACTACCAGTTCTCCAGAACCTGTCAGAACCTGCTGGATTTCACCCCTTGTTTGGATAGTACTTGAGGTGGGTGGGAGAGGTTAATCAGGATAATGTGATGTTGTAACAGCTCTAACTGGGATTGGTGTTCCTTTTCTTTCTTCTGATTTGCTCCTTCTCAGCAACCTCCTTTCCTTTACGCTCCAGATCAAGTTCCATCCTCTTTATGGATGGTTTCTTTTAAAGTGTTCACCAGATTTTTCAGCTTTGGCTCATCATCCAGGACTCCACTGAATACTTAAAAAGAACCCTCCAATTCTTCTCATCTGTGCATAGTAAATTACACACCCATAGTAAACATCCATTTTATTTCCAGTTCTGCATATAAATATTTCAGCAGTGCTGAGTGAAAATTGATGTCTGGATCCATCAGGATCTCATATTGTAAGCCTATCTTCTGAAGATTTTTACCAGCTCCTCTGCTATATGTTTAGCAATCACATTTGTTAATGAAATTGCTTCCGGGTACTTAATGACACAGTCACAGACCATCATAATATACTCATTGCCTTTAGTAGATTGTAGTAAGGGGCCTACAATATCCCTGGCTATTTTAGAAAAGGAAATCTGGTCTGAAAGTCCTCTTTCCATAGCAACTTTGGCTTTGGCAACTTTTGGCTCCCCTTTTGGCTTTAGCAACTGACACATAGGGGAAGATTGATAGTGTTGGGCCAACTCTCCACAGATCCCTAGCCAATAGAATCAATCCAAAATTCTGTAAGTGGTCCTATCCCTGAGGAGCTATCTAATAAACTGAAATTAAGTGTAGATAAAAGTAAAGTTTTAGACTTAGTCAAGGAAAAACTAAATGCCAGGTATAGACTAGGTGAAAGAGGGATGAGAGGGATCTTGGCGTCCAAGTGAACAATCTCTTAAATATGAGCCAACACTGTGTAGCCGCTGTCAAAAAAGCCAATGTAATCCTAGGCTGCATGAATAGAGGGATAGAATCAAGGTCTTGTAGGGTATTAGTACGCCTTTACAAATAAGATTATTATTAAGTGGTCTTAAGAAGAACAGTCTTGTAAATACTGCATTTAGTTTTGGTCACCACAATATTAAAGAGATGTTGAGACTTTAGAAAGAAGAATAACTAAGATGATTAGGGGACTGGAGGCAAAAACATACAAAGTACGGTTGCAAGAATTGGGTTTGTCTAGTCTAGAGAAAAGAAGGAGCAGGAGAGACATGATAGCACTGTTCCAATATGCTACAAAAATGAGGGGAGTCTTACATTTCAGAACAGACTTTCTTATTCTCCTCTCTCCCTCTGCATCTACCTTTCTACTACCCTCTGACTTTTGTGCTGCCATGTATTTCTTGGCTGTTCAACCAATACTATAAATACAATCATACACAAAGCCAAACACTGCAACCCAATTAAAAGATGGGAAGGATGGGATCTTCTGTTAATCTATCAATCCCCTCCATTATTATGCTCCCCCATTGGAGCCCAGAGTAACTAGTACCTGGCTCAAAAGCAGACTTTTCCCCCCTTCGTGTGATGCATTCGGCCCACAGGCTGTGAGTTTGACACCCCTGATGTAGTGCTACTACCTATTTATACTGCACAGATAAGACCACACTTGGAATACTAAATCCAGTTTTAGTCACTGTGATACAGAAAAGATGCTGAGAAGACTAGGGTCTTCCAATATTTGAGGGGCTACCACAAAGAAGACCATTGATTCTCCAAAGCAATTAAGATAAAACAGAAGTATCAGATGGAAACTAATCATGGAGAGAACTAACTTAGAACTAAAGAGAAATTCCCCCTAACTTGATGCATTAGGAATATTGGGACTCCCAACCACACTTACAAACCAATTATCAATATTTTAGGGAGGGTTTACAAACAGAGATGGGAAGGCCAAAGGATATGATAACATTCAACAATGATAACAGTCCACAGCTGTCACTTTCCAGCCTCTTAGCTGGCTCTTATCCAACAGTTGACATTTCCAGAACTGATGGGAAATGAAATTTCACTTCAGGCACAAGGAAATTTAAAATCAACTGCAATTTAGCATGGAAATATGGAGATCTAATAGAAAAGAAATCACAAAAAGACCCTCCTCTTAACATCAGGAAGAGTTCAAGGATATTGATTGCCTCCAGGAAGGACTAAAGTTGTGTCATCAATGTAGAGTTTAATTGAACTTCATAGCTCTGGGTGACCTTCCCCAGAAGTCTCTGGAGACAAGACATCACAATGAAGGACAGCAGAAGTCAATTCCCTAGGTGTTGAACTATTTTCCTCCAGCATCCCTTTCTGGACATGTCCTGACAGAAAGGATCACAACTCCCTCAGGGATGTGTTTATGATTTTTCACTTACATGTGTTCTCCAACTGACCCTCTGCACTTGGAGTCTTGGAAGAATTTCAGGATCCCCGGAGGAGAAATTATTTTTCACTGTAATTATCACCATTCCGGTCTTTGAGACATTTTCTGCTATAGTGACTGTCTTTGATGTTAACATCAGATTAAATCAACAAGAAAGGAAACTTTCATCAGAAAAGGATAAATGTCACAGCTCACGCTCTGTATGGCAGATGTTTTGGAACAAGCAGAGCTTGAACTCTTGAATGTACCTTTCCCTCATTTTCAGGTGAAGATTGATGTGTCTGTGTCTGAATCAGGAAACTGAGAGTGCCTTGAATTCTCCTAATTCTTCTTGTTCTTGTTTGGAAACAGGAAAGGGATTGATTCAGTCCTATAAATGATGGATCTTCTGCTTCTAATGCTGCTGGTGTCTCAAGCAGTCCCTGAGAAGCTTAGAATGAAATGCCCACTGAATTTTGAGATACGTGATGAGGAAAAACCCTGGAACTACTACAGGCCAGGAGACCATCTCATTGCTGCAGTCACCACTGAAACAATGTCATTTCCTAGAACATTGCCTTTCAACACACTCCCTTCTAGTGAGTCTCGTTCGTAAGTTACTCAGTGTGATGGATTTGCATTCCCTACATTTGCACTTCTAACACTATTTCACTTACCCTTATATTATAGGATATAATATATCCTATAATATTTCTTGAATCATTTTGATTTTCATGGCTTTCCTCTTTTCTCTTCTTTTATGAAATGTACTCGAATTCAAACATGTGACAAATAAAACTTGAAAGAAATTCAGATTATTTATGCTTTTCCTTCTAATACTATATTAGTATTATGCTTTTCCTTCTAATACTACCATTTCCAATTCATCACGGGGATACTGAGTTTGGTTAAAAGTAGTGACTGAAAGGGTTGCAGATGCCTCTGACCAGACCATTTCCATATTTATAGAACTACTCATTGATATTCAATGCTTGATCCTTTGAGGAATAGGGAATGATTTCTTTTTATAGTTGCTTTTCTGGGTCACTTATGGTACATACTCTTCATTTTATGGTGGTTCCACTTTAATGATTGAATGCTTTTGCATACAAGTTAATGGGCAGATGAATATTAGGACTTCTATAAATAATGATGTATTTATGATTTTTAATTGAGGTGGAGGACAATCTCCATCCCATCTTCTCAAAGCTCATAAAAAATACCTGCCAATGGGTTGCTCTCATGTGTCCATGGCTTTGGATCTGTATTGGCTTAAGACACAGGAGACTTGTGGAGACAAAGAGGGTTAAAATGGAAAAAAAATGATTTTGTTGTTGCTGTTGATGATGATGGTAATAACATGAACATTTTTTTACAGTACAGGACTTTATTTTAAATTGCTAACCCTGGCTTTCGCCATTCAAACAGTCAACAAGAATCCTGAACTCCTGCCCAATCTCACACTTGGCTACAACCTGCACGAGAACTATTTCAGTACGCTTGGCACTTCAGATGCTTTGTTGGACATCGTCTCTACTGGGCAAGCCAATGTTCCCAACTACAGCTGTGGAAGGAAGGAAAACCTTCTGGCTGTTGTTGATGCAGCTAAGAGGGAAACTTCTACTCAGATGTCAACATTAGTAGGCACCTACAAACTCCCTCAGGTTTGTGTGTGTGTTTCTCTATCTGGTAAAGTGAGTGGGGAAGTTGTGGGCGAGTGATAGAGTTTGTGTCCCTCTTTCCATTTTTTTAACTTGTCCTTCTTCTCTTTCAGTTTATAAGAAATAGATACTTATGTAACCATGCTGGTTTCTTCTTGAATTTGTTTTTCTTTTTCACTGGTATTGTGCTGGACTGGGCTTTTATTAACATGTTTTTCGTAGATTTCCAAGCTTCTTGGGTTGTTCATCCCTGGAATCTTTCCCAGGCTCTCTCTTTGTTAAAATAAGGCTTTTTTTTTTAAATGTTTAAGAACACTGGTTGGAATATGTTCTATTCCTTGGGTTTGAGTTATATTCACTCTCCCTCAAAATTCCTGCAAATTCAATCTATATCACTTCTTCTCTGTTAGTAAGAATTAGGTCCAGTATAGCATTTCCTCTAAATCCCTCCTCTACTTATTGGATGATGAAATTGTCAGCTAGGCTGGTCAGGAATCTGTTTGATCTTCCACTTGCTGCAGTTTGTCTCCTAATTGATATCAAGGTAGCTAAAGTCCTCTATTACTACTGTAGGGTGTTCGTTTTTCTTTTATTTTTATGCAATGATAATATTAACTTAAGTTAATTAATTTGTTAATGTTCTGTACTTTATTTCCTGTTTTTTTATATAGTTCAATGAGTAATCAACAATAAAGTATTTTAACATGTTCATGAGTATTAGGTTGGAGTTGTTAAAATCTAGTATTTTGGAATTGATCTGTCCCAAAATATAGCATAGAATTCTTCATTGCCTTTTCAGATCAGTGATGCATTTGTTTCAGAGGCTCAGAATGAAAAAAGTCAATTCCCTTTTTTCCACCGGATGCTCCCCCCAAAAGGGATCACGTACCGAGCAATAGTTCAACTGCTCCTCCATTTTAGATGGACCTTGATTGGTCTCATTTCTTCAAACACAGAGGAAGGAGAGAGTTTCATGAGGACTTTTACTCTTGTGCTTCTGAGGAATGGAATTTGTGTTGTTGTATCACGACGATTTGCAGCAACTGGATATACAACACCACTCGGTGATGATGTCTCCAAGTGGAGACAAGTCAATGTCTTTGTGAACTACATAGAAAATACTGATATTTGGGACAGAATTCGTTTTTTCCAGTTTAAATTTGAAACTATGCCAGGACCGATTGAAGGGAAAATCTGGATCATGGGAGCCATCGATTATTTGTTATCGAGTAGGGTGGATCTTTACAAATACGCCCATAGTATTTGGAGCTTTGCTTTTCAGGAAAAAGGAAGGCCAGAAGATGATGCTGTTGGAACTAAACTCTATGTGAAATTGGAAGATCGTTTTTTTCACTGTTCCTTTTCAAAGCACATCTTTTCTGTCAAAAGTCGGAAAAGATGCACCCAGAAAGCACCCCTGGAGCCTACACCGGAAAATAGAAGCATGTGGATCCCTTTTCACCTCCGTTTACACAGTGTTGTTAAGACTCTGGCCCATGCCTTGAATGCTGCATATTCTTCCAGATCCAGAAGGAGAAGCAAGAAGGGTGACGAGAGCATGGAGGCTTCAAAGCTGCAGCCATGGCAGGTATGGAGTTCCTCCCAGGATGCATAAAACCCCAAAGGAGAGGTAGAAGGACCTTCTCAACCTCCTTGTGCTACAAAAGGCTGGCCAGACTAACCACACAGAGAATAACATAGCAGGGATGGGGGATAAGAAGCTTTGGCTGAATGCTGGCAACACCAAGAGGCTTTTTCTGTGTGGATCTTTAGGATCTAATAATTTAACATCTTTAGTTCTGGACAGGGTTTCGCTACCCCTGAAAAACTGGTTCAGGGCTTTTGGGTTCTCCTGGACTCACAACTCCTTGAATAGCAGGTGGCAGTCACAGCTAAGACAGCTGCACTGTCCAGTTCCATCTTTTCCTGGATCAGGAATCCCTGTGTTTAGTCATTCAATCCCTGGTCATCTCCTGCTTGGACTATTGCAATGCATTTTACACGGAGCTACCCTTGAAGAGATTTGGAGGCTACAACTGGTGCAGAATTCAGTGGTGTGGACAATTCTTGGGATCCCTGGGGTAGCCCATGTTACATCACTGCTCCACTAGCTGCACTGTGTACCAGTTTGCTTCCAGGTGCAATTCAAGGTGTTGATTGTCACCTTTAAAGCCCTGCATGTCATGAGTCCAGGCTACCTGAGGAACCATTTCACCCCAATGGGACAGGCCCAGCCCACCCATGCCAGAAAAATGACATCTTGTGGGTCCAATCAATTAAGGAATTCATGCTCCAAACTCTGGAAATCCTTATGTATAGAGAACAATTCTCTTTTGGACGTATCATTTCTGCTAAGATGCACAATAACATCAAGGGCAGCGGTCGACCCCGAGGCGCCTTGTTTGTGGGGTGCCACAAGGGTCGGTCCTCTTGCCCCTCCTGTTCAACATTTATGTGAAGCCGCTGGGTGAGATCATCCGTGGTTTTGGGGTGCAGTTCCATCAGTACGCTGATGATACTCAGCTGTACATCTCCACCCCAGACCATCCCAACGATGCCTTGGAAGTGATGTCCCAGTGCCTGGAGGCCGTGCGGGTCTGGATGGGGAGAAACAGGCTTCGACTCAACCCTTCCAAGACCGAGTGGCTGTGGCTGCCGGCGTCCCGGTATAGCCAGCTGATGCCATCACTGGTTATTGGGGGCGAATCATTGGCCCCCACGGAAGGGGCCCACAACTTGGGCGTCCTCCTGGACGCACGGCTGTCTTTAGAAGGGCATATGATGGCTGTGGCCAGGGGGGCTTTTTATCAGGTTCGCCTGATACGCCAGTTGCGCCCCTTTCTGGATCGGGACTCCCTACGCACAGTCACTCAAGCACTCGTCACCTCTCGTCTGGACTATTGTAACGCTCTCTACATGGGGCTCCCCTTGGGGTACACCCAGAAGCTCCAACTGGTGCAGAATGCGGCCGCGCGGGGGATTATGGGAGCGACTGGGCGCTCCCATGTGACTCCTCTCCTGTGCGAGCTGCATTGGCTTCCAGTGGACTTCCGGGTGCGCTTCAAGGTGTTGGTGATCACCTTTAAAGCGCTCCATGGCTTAGGGCCAGGGTACTTACGGGACCGCCTTCTGCCACCAATAGCCTCCCACCGGCCAGTTCGCTCCCACAGAGAGGGCCTCCTCAGGGTGCCGTCGGCTAGACAATGCCGGCTGGCGACCCCCAGGAAGAGAGCCTTCTCTGTGGTGGCACCTACCCTATGGAACAATCTACCCCCAGAGATACGAGTGATCTCCGACCTCCGGACCTTTCGTCGGGCCCTAAAAACTCATCTCTTTCAGTTAGCTGGTCTCTCTTGATTTTATGATTTTATGGTTGGTTTTAAATTTTGATATGGATTTTAAATTGATAAATTTTAAACTATGGGCCAAATTTAATTATTTTAAATCTATTTTTTAATCGCACTTATGTATAAATGTTTTTTATCTTGGCTGTTCACCGCCCTGAGTCCGAAAGGAGAAGGGCGGTATAGAAATTCAAATAATAAATAAATAAATAAATAAGATCCTTGCTAGCATTCTTGACAAGCCTAACAATTCACCGCCTTTTCTCTGCTGGCAATTGTACCAGGCAGATACTTTATCTCCTTCAATACACCACATCCTTTCCTAAATAGACACCTCTTACAATTGAGTCACCAACTGGAATATGGTTTCTCTTTTTATATACTGTACTCACCACACATGGCTGATTTGCAATACCAGATGCAGACCTTCCCTTATCAAGGTAACTCTTCCCGCATGGACCATCATCCCCTGCCCAATTGAGCCTTCATCATCAGAAACAGCTCGACCTACCCCCTTAGTTTCCCCATTAAGTTTAGCAGGGATAGAGCAACTGTTATGCAGGGATACATCAAAGACATCTTGTTTGTGGCCCACATTTCTCACTCGGCCAGATCCAACAAATTGTCCATACTGCCCTTCTCATGCAGGATCTTTGTGATGGAGGGGGCTAATAGTGGAGCACCTCAACAGAGCACACGTGCTGAATTGGTCACCTAATTTCAGATTGAAGAGCACACGCTAAAGACTTTGGACAGACAATCTGTTCATGTATAGTAAACTAGTAATCTGCATACAAATAGGCAGTATTCAAAAAAAAAATTTGGAAGCACTTTATTCTTAAAATGATATCAGAATAAGTTTGTCCAGTGGTGGGTTGCCCCCGGTTCGCACCGGTTCTATAGAACTGGTAGAAAAACTGGTGGGAGGCTCCACCCACTGACCCCGACATCATCAAAACGCTTCTGCACATGCAAATCGTTAGTAAAGGTAAGTAGAACCCACCCCTGAGTTTGTCTATGTGTTGATATAAATGTTGCATCCCAAAATCATATTTTTATTAAATAGCTATCTTTATGACAATATAGCAAAATAGATGACCAAAAACTACCGTTGTTCCCCAAAAATCAGACCTTCCCCCGAAAATAAGACCTCCCCAGAAAATAAACCCTCCCCTGAAAGTAAGACCTCCCCCTGAAATTAAGATCTCCTCCAAAAATAAGCCCCCCCAAAAAATATTTAACTGCATGCACAGCTGGTCCCTGCCATTTCCTCTAGGTGAGGGTTTGGGAGACAGAACTGGAAATCAGGTAAGACAGCAAGAGGAGCCATGTCTTGTTCCACACACCCCAAAATAATAAGACCTCCCTGAAAATAAGACCAAGCGCTTATATTTATTTAAAAAAATATATAAGACAAGGTCCTATTTTCAGGAAAACATGGTAATTGTTTTCCACCACTCCCCAGTTATACAAGGAGCATAGAAAATCATTTCAGTACAATTTTTAAAACTATTTTTATACATTTAGTTATCATATTATTCTGCCTTCACTTAAGATTCAGATTTCTAATCATCGCATCAGAAAATATATTGCTGATACTTTGATGAAATCAAGTTATATCACCAGCATACTCATAATCTATTAAGAAAGTAAAATGATATTTGGATATACGGCATACCAGCAGGCTACATATTGGGATATTATAAATTCAAATCCTGTCTTAACCATGAAAGCCATCTGGGTTACTTTGGCTAATCACTCACTCTCAGCCTGATCAACCTCATAGGTTGATCTCAACCTGATGGATCCCAGGTTGATTCAGCCTGATGGATCCCAGGTTGACCCATCCCAGTTGATCAATCCTGCCCAACCAATCTCACAGGGTTGTTTTTTGGGGGAGATTGGTATTGGTGGGAAATTTGTGCTATGAAACTTGTAAGAACTCATAATGTACCTTACAATAATGTAAAATTAGCTTATGAGGTCATGTTTCCCATCTGGTCTACTTGGAAAAAGATTAGCCTGGCAATTTTCTTCTTGAGAACTCCATGTTCCCCCCCCCCAAGGCAATTATGAATAATCTCATTGTTTGTTTGTTTAATTTTTTTTGTGATGTGTTCTAAAATATTCCGTTTAATAGGCAAATTATATTTTGCCAATACCTATTCTTTTTCACATATCATCTACCAATTTATCTGAGCCAGATTTATCTGAGCATTTTTTACTTGTGAAGATAGTGGTAACACTTGTTCTCCCAACTCACTATATTTGCAAGTTAAACAACTGTCGATGAAAGTTTCAAATGTGAAAAGTCCACCTGTGATGAGAAACCAAGTTTTCTGCTTTTAAAATTCCTGGATTTTTATTCTAGTTCCATCCATTTCTGGAGAAGAATGAGTTTTTCAATATTTCCCATTGGAAATTGTACATGGACCAAAATGGAGATGTAGCAACAGATCTGAACGTCATAAGCTGGCTGCTTCTTCCCGGGTGGGCTCCCATCGATGAGCAACTGGGGAGTTTTGAGAGGCAAAGATTTACTGCCAGTGATGAAACTCTGTCATTGCTAAAGTCAGTCAACAAGGTGGGAGAACTATTGCTGTCTTTCCTCTTTTTCCTACAGTTGGGTTTTTTCTTTCTTATTCTTGCCTAAATGCAGAACCTGTTGGTAGTTGTATCTCTTGCAACTACTTGGAACTCGTTAGAGAGTTCAGACTTATCTAAATGAAGTATAGAGTTTCTTTGGCTAAGGTTTATTTTGACCTTTGTTTTCTATGGACGGTTAGTCCTAACATATTTTCTTTGGTATTCCTTGTTTTTCTGCTTAGTCTCTGCCTGAGTCCAAATGTGTGGAAAGTTGTCATCCTGGATTTGTCAAGAGGGCTCGAGAAGGAGAACCAGTTTGCTGTTATGACTGTGTTCCTTGTCCAGAGGGGACCATCTCCACTCAGGAAGGTAGGTGACACCAAAGAAAAGAGGAGGCATTGGGGAAGTAGATTCATCCAGAGCATTTTTCTGGAAGTGCAAGTTAAGAGACTGATAGAAACTCACCTGTTTTCTTCTTTATTGTGAAAGTGCACAATTTCTTATCTAATGGGAAGAACAGCAAAATGATCTTGAAAGAGAGGCTGCCAAGAGATAAGAGGGTTCGCCATATTAGGCAATCTGTATTACTACCATATAAAATCTCTCTTCTAGATTTAGTTTGGATACTTCCTTCCATATTTTGATTTTTAGGAAAATCAGATTTCTTTGAAACTTGAGGAAATACCTTAGTATAATCATGGAAAGATTCTTCCAATGTATTCTATATGGGTCTCCCTGTGAGGATCACCAAGAAGTTAAACTGTTCCACAATGAGATACTGTGGACAATTTTGGGGACATCTCATTTCACCCACATTTCCACTGTTCCTGTATACACACACACACACACAGAGAGTATATATTGTTGTTATTCGTGAAGTAGTGTCCGGCCCATCGTGACCCCATGGGCAACATTCCTCCAGGCCTTCCTGTCCTCTACCATCTTCTGGAGTCCATTTAAACTCATGCCGACTGCTTCAGTGACTCCATCCAGCCACCTTGTTCTCTGTCATCCCCTTCTTCTTTTGTCTTCAATCTTTCCCAGTATTAGGCTCTTCTCCAGTGAGTCCTTCCTTCTCATTAGGTGTCCAAAATATTTGAGTTTCATCTTCAGGATCTGGCTTTCTAAAGAGCAGTCAGGGTTGATCTCCTCTAGGATTGACCGGTTTGATCACCTTGCAGTCCAAGGGACTCGCAGGAGTCTTCTCCAGCAACATAGTTCAAGGGCCTCCATTCTTTGGCACTCAGCCTTTCTTATGGTCCAACTTTCACAGCCCTACATTGCATATATATTTGTGTGTGTGTATACACACACACACACACACACACACACACACATATCACAAACATGCATACATGAACATACATACATACTTACAGGTGTGTGTGAGTGTGTAAGTGTATATATGAAAATAGTACTCTTATTATCTTTATTTTGAGGAGATCTTAAAACATGCATTTGGGAAAATGTTCTTGGTATCCGATGTCCTAAGAAGCTACTTCTTAAAATTTGAATGGAGAGGTTGTTAAAAAAATATATTCTTTGGTTTTCTTAGATATAGAAAAATGCAGCAAGTGTCCACCTGATCAATATCCAAATGAGGACCGAATAAAATGTATCCCCAAAATTATAACCTTCCTGTCTTACGAAGAATACCTGGGCATCATCCTGGTCTCTTTTGCCCTAATCTTGTTCCTAACCACGGGCCTTGTTTTAATCATATTCATTAAATACCTAGAAACTCCCATTGTCAAAGCCAACAATCGGGACCTCTCCTACATCCTCCTGGTCTCCCTCCTGCTTTGCTTCTTGTCTTCTTTCCTTTTCATTGGTCAACCAAGGAAAGCTACTTGCCTTCTTCGACAAACAGTGTTCAGCATTGTCTTCTCAACTGCCATTTCTTCTCTCTTGGCCAAGACAATTACTGTAGTGCTGGCTTTCTTGGCCACAAAACCAGGAAACCGAGTAAAGAGATGGTTGGGGAAGAGCTTAGCCAACTCCATCATCTTTTCGTGTTCTGCTGCCCAAATTATCATCTGCTCCATCTGGTTGTGTGTTTCTTCCCCATTCCCTGATTTTGACCTCCATTCCCAGCCTGGAATGATCATTCTGCAATGCAATGAAGGCTATGATGTCATGTTCTACATCATCCTCAGCTACCTGGGCTTTCTGGCTGCCATCTGCTTCACCGTGGCTTTCCTAGCCAGGGATCTCCCCGGGGCCTTCAATGAAGCCAAGCTGATCACCTTCAGCATGCTGGTCTTCTGCAGTGTCTGGGTGACTTTTGTTCCCACCTACCTGAGCACTAAAGGGAAATACATGGTGGCTGTTCAGGTCTTCTCCATCTTGGCCTCCAGTGCTGCTCTGCTGGGCTGCATCTTCATCCCCAAGTGCTACATCATCATTCTGAGGCCGGACCTGAACACAAAGGAGCATCTTACAAGCAGAAAAACTGTAGAAATATGAGACAGAGGAATTTTAGGTCTTAACCTTTTTCTTAACAGTCTGCACCAAGAAAATGGTCCAAGCTCTTCTCCATACATAAGCAGGCCAGTGATTGTCCCTACCATGTTTAAAGGGTGTTTGGAAGATAATATCCCAAACTGGATAAAGTAAAATTCAAAGATGTCCATTGAGCAGGATATCTGCCAATGTCCTTAGCCTACTTGAGGCCTGAGATGCCACACCCAGGTTTTTTTTTTAATCATGACGTGTGTGCAATTAGATTCTTGTTGCTGTGCAAGAAATATTATATATAATGGGGGCAGGTTGGTGGTGGAATGTTGCAGTAGTGGGTTTCAAAATTTTTTACTACCGCTTCTGTGGATGTGGCTTGGTGGGCATGGCATGGCTTGGTGGGTGTGGCAGGGGAAGGATACTGCAAAATCTCCATTTACACCCCACTTCAGGGGAATGTTACTGCAAAATCTCCATTCCCACCCCACTTCAGGGGAACGTTACTGCAAAATCCCCATTCCTCCCGATCAGTTGGGACTTGGAAGGCAGAGAACAGATAGGGATGGGGCCAGTCAGAAGTAGTATTTACCGGTTCTCCAAACTACTCAAATTTTCTGCTACCGGTTCCCCAGAACTGGTCAGAACCTGCTGAAACCCACCTCTGGTATGGTGGTAAAATTCCATTATTTTGGTAATGTTTTTTTTAGATACAAGAGCCTTTCAATCACCTCCTGGGGGAAGGTCTAAGTCATCTTTCTATGGCCATCTTCTCCAGCCTTCCTCTGAAAATTGATATATCAAATAATAAAAGTGAAATGCTTTTATTTCATGGTTGTATAATCGATACTATAATGGAAGATAGTATACTTTTTAAAAACAATTGATATTGTCACATGTATGTTTATATAGATATGATTATAATGATTACGATGATGATGTTTATATGTTTGGACACCTAGAAAACACATGTTCAACATAGAAATGGAATATGTGATATAAAACAATAAAGAATATTTAACAATAGTGTGAGCTGATTTTTTTCAAAGAAAAAGGAAATTATTATAAAGATGGTGGTTGCTATGAAAAAACAAGGTGATTTGTCCTGTTGGAGATGAAAGAAAATTTGCTACAGGAAATCATTATCTCCTTATTTTGTTCAGACATTCCACTGTTTCTACTGACCCCCTACAGCATGGGAAGTGGGCTACAGAACATTATACATATACAGCTTAGATTTTGTAGGCGGCCAACATGGTGGCAATCTGAGAGGAGATGTCCGTTTTAATTCCTTCAAACACAATTAAAATATCCTTCTACCTTCCATAGCTTTAGTTAGGGACACTGACTCAGGGGTGAAATCTAAAAATTTTCTCTACCGGTTCTGTGGGCGTGGCTTAATTGGTGGGTATTGCTTGGTGGTCAGGTGCCCCGGTGGGCGTGGCTTGGTGGTCAGGTGCCCTAGTGGGCGTGGCCAATAATAATAAATAATAAAAATAATAAAGAAAGTACACAAAACAATAAGAGGTACCAAAAACCAACTTTTACACTTCACACACACACAACTGACTCACACGCAATGTAAAAGCAGCTGCACTTCACCCAAAATGGCCCCTGCAACAAGCAGGAACCTCACACAGCCACAAAAAGCTCAAAAACCAACTATCACACTTTTTCCACACAAAATGTCACATGTCTGTACCGGGAGCATTTCATCCCTGCACTGACCTAACCAAACAGCTGATCTAACAACTGAGAAAGGTCCAGCACAGCATCCCAAGTCATCCTGGAATCTGAATAATCATCATTATAGTTGTAACACAGGTCAGGTGTACATTGGAGAGGAGTCATGGCAGGGGTGAAATGCTCCCAGTTCGGACCGGATTGCCCAATCCAGTAGCGATGGCAGCGGGTGGTGCAATCATCAGAGGCTTTTTTTTTTTTAACTTTTAAAAACATTTTTTTCTGCAACCTCTTCAGCTGAAGAGGTTGTAGAAAAAATGCTTTTAAAAGTAAAAAAAAAAAAGAAGTTGGCTACACCCAACCAGTCACATTATCCCCCACCAAGCCACGCCCACAGAACCGGTAGTAACAAATTTTACATTTCACCACTGAGTCATGGTCAGTCTCTTGGATGGCAATTAGAAAGGAGAGGACTTGCCCATTTCAGATAGATGCTCTCCTGGTGAAGTCTAGTATAAACTAAATTAAAACCGAGAAAATGAAGAAGAAACAGAAACATTTTACTCTCTCTTTAAAGTTACACTCTGACTTTCTTTTTTCTTTTTTTCTTTTTTTTCTTTTTTTTCTTTTTTTCTTTTTCTTTTTTCTTCTTCTTTCTTTTTTCTACTACAATCTATCCTGTCTAATCATTTAAAACAGGGGTGTCAAACTGGCAGCACACGGGCTGGATGTGTCACACGCAGATCACACCCACCCTGGCTCCACAAAGGCAAAAAAGTCACAATAGGTCACAATAAGTCATGTGACGCAATCGAGTTTGACACACGTGATTTAAAAGAAATGCAAATTCATGTTTCTGGACTTTTTATGCCAAAAGTTGATAAGTGTGTTCCAGTCACCAATAAATGTAGATATTGTCCATTCTCTAATCAAAGAAGTCAGTTTGTCCATCTCAGCAAGTTTGGCAATTTTACCAACCATTCCTAAGTGGTGGGTGGTACCGAATTCTTTCCAAATTTCATGTTCAGGCACTTTACTTTTCCACTTTACGCTTTGTAAGTAAAGCATCTCCTTGTTCCTACTCCAAACATGGCTTGTCTGTGAAAGGCTGGGCAAAATATCCAGAGAAAGAGGAACAGGTGACTTTCTCCCAGGAAAAGAATGAAAGCTCCTGTCCATGGACAATCACATCATTTAGCTCACTTTCTGGACTGTGACACAGGCCTTAAGAGCTATGTAGTCATCCAGGTTCACAAATGATCTGCCCATTACCACCAGGATACTCCTGCTACCTGCTCTAACTCAATCCCCCAGTTCTCCATTCTATGCCAAGGTGTACATATCAATGTACCTTCTCAATGAACCAAAGAAGAAACATAATCTTCCTGACAACTAACCCAGATAAACAAGGAATACTCAACCACCCCTTTCAAGATCTTGGCAGTCTTGGGAGGGGGGTCACACACAGCCTCAGAAATATGAAGGTCAAATAGTAACACCACCATTAAGTGTATCCATATAACCAGAAGAAAGGAATCCATGTCCCTTCAAACTAGTTTTTTCATAGGTGTGGCACCAAATTGGTGTCAAGGAAAAAAAAATATTGGGCCACTATCTTTCTCCATATGTTACACAATGATACAATCCAAAAACATTCAGTGTCCTCAGCCTAGAGTGGCACCAAATTCCAGAGCTCTGGGTGATCCTCATTACCCAGCAGTCTCGGGAGAAAAGATTCCATGTTGAAGGATAGCAAAAGTCAACAAAATAGGATGCTGCATTTTCCTCCAGCATCATTTTCTGGACATGTCCTGACAGGAAAGACCACAACCACTAAAGAACACTGCCCTCATCTGTAATTTTTCACTAACATGCTCTACTCCAGCTTCCTTTCGGCAAATGGAGCCAAGGAAGAAGTTCAGGATCCCCAGAGGAAAAGTTGCTTCTCACTGTAATTATCGCTATCCTGCTCTTTGAGATGTCTTCTACTTCTCCAGTGACTAATGTAAACATCAGACTGTGCTGTTAAATGTACCTTTCTCTCTTTTCCAGGTGAATTTTGCTTTGTCTCTATCTGAATCAGGAAAGCCCCTGTCTCTTGTGTGAGGACTTTTAATTCTTTAACTCTTCTTGTTTAAAAACGGGAAGCAGATTGATTCATCCCCATGAATTATGAACCTCCTGCTTCTGTTTCTGATGTTACTGTTGTCCCTGCCGGTCTCTGGGAATCTTACAATGAAATGTCCACTGACTTTGGAGCATCAGGATGGGAAAAAGCCATGGAGCTATTACGGACCAGGAGACCATCTCATTGGTGTTATCACCATTGGCACAAAAATATTGAATATTACGTTCCCTTTCAATGTAGCTCCTTTCAGTCAGTCTCACATGTAAGGCATTCAGGATAATGGAGTTGTGTTCCCTCAATTTCTAATTCTAACACTCTCAGTTTGTTCTCCTTATTCCACTTGTTCTTATATTGCAGCACCTGCCCTATCTGCTTTCCTGATTCATTTTGATTTCCATGTTTTCTTTGTCTTATTTTGAGGAAGAGATTCAAATACAAAGATGAGACAGGAAAAAAAAATCTGACAGAAGTCCACATTATTTTCCCTTCCCTGTTCAATCTTGAATTCATGACTTGAACACTGACTTTTGTTTAAATTAGTGATTCTTGTAGTTTTCCCCTGCCCAGCTCATTTCAAACATAACTACTCATTGATATTTACTTCCTGATCCTTATAGAAATACAGGATGGCTTATTTTTAGAATTGGTTTCTGAGTTACTTTTGAAATATCGTCTTCCTTTTATGACGGTTCTACTTTAATTATTCAATTATTTTGAACCCTGGTTACTGGGCAGATGAAAATTAATTCTGCCACAAAGAATAGTGTATTTGTGATTCTTAACCCCTGTGAAGGACTGTATCAATTCCATCTTCCCAACATTTATTAAAATTGAATGAAAATGGGTGAGAATCATTTGTCTCTGGGTTTGGAGTCAGTATTGGCTTAGGACTCTGTAGGCTTCAAAAGTCAAAGTGGTTTAGATTGAAAAGAAGTATTTGTTGGTTCTGTTGATGATGAAAATAAGATGACCATTTTTCAGGAGTTTACCTCCTGCTCACTCAAAAGTGCATACTTTATTTTCATTAGACAAAGAAAAAACATAAATATATATTTTGCTATTGATGTTCATGATAAAATAAACATTTTTTACAGTAGAAAGTCTTCTGATCAGTCTAGAATCCTACGCTTTATTTTGGTTATTCAAGTGGTCAGTAAGAATTCCCAGCTCCTGCGCAATCTCACACTTGGTTACAACATCCATGACAACTATTTGAACAGCATTGGCACCTCAGACGCCTTGCTGGACATGCTCTCTACTGGAGAAGCCAATATTCCCAACTACGGCTGTGGAAGGAAGGACAATCTTTTGGCTTTTATTGATGGGGCTGACAGGGACATCTCTATCCAGATGTCAAGATTACTAGGACTCTACAAAGTCCCACAGGTTTGTATGTGTGCCAGAGGTGGGTTTCAACATTTCTGGAGAACTGGTAGTGAAAATTTTGAGTAGTTTGGAGAACTGGTAAATACCACCTCTGACTGGCCCCGCCCCCATCTATTCTCTGCCTCCAGAGTCCCAGCTGATTGGGAAAAAAATTGGGATTTTGCAGTAACCTTTCCCTGAGTGGGGAAGGAATGGAGATTTTACAATATCCTTCCCCCAGGAGTGGGGAGGGAATGGAGATTTTACAGTATCCTTCCCCTGGCATGCCCACCAAGCCACGCCCACCAAGTCCCACCCACAGAACCGGTAGTAAAAAAATTTGAATCCCACCACTGATGTGTGCTTCTTTATCTAGGAAAGTGAGTGGATTGGTAGGATGGATAAGTGATAAATCCAACTACAGTATATCTTTCCTATGTAATTCAAAAGCTCAGTATTGGTATAAAATTAAAGCTACGGAAAATGACTCCCAAATTCTGCCTGTTAAAACAGACAACATTTCAATTAAATACTGCTTGGACTGTATAAATTACAAATCATATTAAGAGATGTGATATCTCTCTCCCTCTCTCTCTCTCTCTCCCTCTCCCTCTGTCTGTGTCTCTGTCTGTCTGTCTGTCTGTCTCTCTCTCTCTCTCTTTCTCTCTCTCTCCCTCTCTCTCTCTCTCCTTCTCCCTCTCTCTTCCTCTCCCTCTGTCTGTGTCTGTGTCTGTGTCTGTGTCTCTTTCTCTCTCTCTCTCTCTCTCTCTCCCTCTGTCTGTCTGTCTGTCTGTCTGTCTGTCTCTCTCTCTCTCTCTCTCTCTCTCTCTCTCGTACAACTGGAGTACAAGTTAAAAAGAAATAATCTGGGACATCAAAACAGGGAAAGATAAATTCTCAGAAAGTGTGGCACATTGAAGTGGATGAGTGTCTAATATCTCTCTTTTCAAGTTGTGAAATATTTGAATATAGAAATGGCTGAACATTTTAGGATGGTATTTACATGAAAATACCATCCTAAGCAAGATATGTTCATATCAGATTTAACCAATTCCCTTATAATGAAAAGATGTGTATTTTTGGAAATCCAGAGATAGAAGACTTAACACATCTATTATTTTAATGTCAATTGTATAAGAAACAGAGAGATGAGTATCTTGGACTGCACATTAAATGAATGACCAATAGAATAGAATAGAATAGAATAGAATAGAATAGAATAGAATAGAATAGAATAGAATAGAATAGAATAGAATAGAATAGAATAACAGAGTTGGAAGGGACCTTGGAGGTCTTCTATTCCAACCCCCTGCTAAGGCAGGAAACCCTATACCACTTCAGACAAATGGTTATCCAACATCTTCTTAAAAACATCCAGTGTTGGAGCATTCACAACTTCTGGAGGCAAGTTGTTCCACTGATTAATTGTTCCGTCAGGAAATTTCTCCTTAGTTCTAAGTTGCTTCTCTCCTTGATTATTTTCCATCCATTGCTTCTTCTTCTACCCTCAGGTGCTTTGGAGAATAGCTTGACTCCCTCTTCTTTGAGGCAGCCCCTGAGATATTGGAACACTGCTATCATGTCTCCCCTAGTCCTTCTTTTAATGAAAAGAAGATATTGCAATACTTATGACTAAACAACAACATATTTTCTTTGTTAACAGAATTTAAAACTTACATATAATATGGCTCTTTATTTGAACAAAAAAGTTCAGTTGAAATCTGCAAATGTGGATTATAAAAATGTACACAAATGCTGAAATAGATATAAATATTAATCAAATAAGAAATTGAAATGAGAATAGAGATAAATAGAAAATCAGATCTGCTCGAATACCATTCTAGATTAAATTGAAAAGAGAAACAACAAGAGAGAGGGGAAGGAGTACAGAGAGAGGAAGAGAGGAGAGGAGAGGGAGAGAGAGAAGAAAGGGGAAAGGAAAGGAAGAAAAGGGAAGGGAAGGAGGAGTAAGAGAGAAGGTTAGAAGGGGGGAAGAAGAGAGGAGTGGGGGAAGGGAAGGGAAAGGAAAGTAGAAAAGAGAAGGAGAGGAAGAAAGAAGAAAGTAGGAGGAGGTAGAAGAAGGAAGAGAATGGAAGGAGAAGAAGAAAAGTCGTTGCAAAATAAAGAAGGGTAAATGGTAAAAGAGCAGCCCCAAATAAGTAAAAATTAAAAATGAAAGTTAAAAGATAAGATGAATGAAAAATGGTGGATACATGACTGTACATGTAAATATGTTTATGAGAAATAAAAATAAAAACTTTTTTGGGAAAAGAAATGTGGACCTGATTGCAGAAGAAAGTATGGGTTATACAGAAATATGATTTGTGTTCTTTATTTTGATTCTTAGTGAATTTGTTTGTTTGTTTGTTTATTTATTTATTTATTTATTTATTTATTTATTTATTTTGTTTTTTCTGGTCTTACTAATGTTCTGTGTTTAATATTCTGTATCTTGATATGGTTATTGGCTAATCAATAATACAATATTATAATATGTTCATGACAATAAAAGTTGGATTTGTTGAAAGCTAATAACTGACCCTAAATACAGCATTCTTCACTGCTTTTTCAGATCCGTTTCATTGCTTCAGAAGTTCTGAGTGAAAGAAGTCAATTTCCTTTTTTGTACCATATGCTCCCCAAATTAGAGATTCTCTACTCAGGAATTATCCAAATTCTCCTCCATTTCAGATGGACCTTGATTGGTCTCTTTGCTTCAGACACAGAGAAGGGAGAGAACTTCATGAGGACTTTTATGCCTGTGCTTGTCAGGAATGGAATTTGTGTTGTTATATCACAACAATTCTCAACTACTGGACAAATAGCAACCTTCAGGGATGCCCTCTCTAAGTGGAGACAAGTCAATGTCTTTGTTCACCTCATAGAATATTTTTTCCTTTGGGAAAGAATTCATCTTTTTCATTCAACACTTAAAAGTTTGCCAGAACCCATTGAAGGGAAAGTCTGGATAATTGCAGGCTTTGGGGAACTGCAAATAAGAAGACACACATTTCTCAAATATGTCCATAGTTTTTGGACCTACAGTTTTCAGTGGAAAAAAAAGCCAAATGACAGCTCCTTTGAACCAGATCTCTTTGTGCATCCACAGATCGGAGATGAGTCTTTTCACTGTTCTTTTTCAAAAGGCATCATTTCTGTCAAAGGCCGGAGAAGATGCACTCAGAAATCACCACTGAAAACAAAAGTGGAAAGAAACAGGATATGGAACCGATATAACCATGTTGCTTACACTTTGATTAATACTCTGGCCCACGCCTTGAATGCTGCCTATTCCTCCACGTTCAAGAGAAGAAGGGAAGGGGGAGAAGAGAGGTTGGGGGCTCAAAGGCTGCAGCCATGGCAGGTATGGGGTCCTCACCATGAACCAAACTTACTTTCTTTGGAGAGGGAATGCAAGGGAGAGAGGAACCATCTCAACCTTTTTGTGTTTCAAAAGGCCAACAAGGTTGACCAATCCAAGCACTTGTGGATAATGTTCCAAAGAGAGGGTACCATGACATATAGATAGATAGATAGATAGATAGATAGATAGATAGATAGATAGATAGATATAGCTGAAGATATAGATAGATATATAGATATTAAACATTAATTTTAGTTATGCATTTTTAAATAAATTCCTGTCTTTATGAATTTGTGATTAGCATTTTAGAATTTTATGTTTATAATTTGAAGGAGACCCTAAAACAATCTAGTGCCACACCTCTTCTTTTTTTAAAAAAAATCCCAGTTAAAGCTTCTTTAAGTGATTGGCTGTTGGGTCTTGCCATTAAAACAATCAGTGAAGGGGAGACCAAGCCTATCTGGTTCACTGGATAAGCTCTAAAACTGCTCCTCTTTTTAGAATGTTTTTCATCTCATTCAGCCAGAATCTCCTCTCTTGTGACTGAGCTGTTTTCCATTTTTTCATGTCCATTTTTGCATGTTCCACAGCAAACTTCTGTGAAACATCTTTCAGTTATTAGAAGAATGCTGTCTCCTCCGTTTTACAGTCAAGAGATCATTTCAGTTGGAAAAGGTGCTAACAGACATTGGCAAATTTTGCTGTTTTTCTCTTTTAAGGATACTGATTAACACCTGTTCTCCCAACTCAAGATATTTGCAATTTAGACAACTGTAGTAGAAAGATTCAAATATGAAAAAACCATGTGGGGTTAAAAAAAGAAACAAGGTTTCTGCTTTTAACATTCCTGGATATTTCTGTTCTAGTTCCATCCATTTCTGAAGAAGAACGAGTTTTGCAATCTTTCCCACATGAAACTGTATTTGGACCAAAATGGGGAAGTGACAGCAGATTTGAACATCATAAGCATGATGGTTCTCTCCAGGGAGGATCCCATTACAGAGCAACTAGGCAGTTTTGAAAGAAGGAGACTTATTATCGACCAAGATGCTCTTTCACAGCTAAAGTTGCTCAACAAGGTGGGTGAAATATTGATGTCTTTTCTCTGTTTTCCAAAGCCTTGAGACACATTTCAAGTGGCTAAGCCTATTCATCAAATACAATGACCTTCAGTGAGAATTGAATGTGGGCAGTAAAACCCTTATAGTTTACTTAAGTGGCTTGGGAGGCTTCAGTACAATTGGTTAGAATGTAGTCTTGTCAGCTAATTCTACCCACAGCCAGGAGTTCGATCCTGTCTGGCTCAAGGTTGACTCAGTCTTCCATCCTAAGGGAGTGGCCAAATAGCCCCAAGCCTTACTCTCGAGGAGACCTCCTCCTGAGTAGCTACGCCTGCATTTTGGCAGCCATGCATGCTCGAGCATTGAGAAGAGGCTCCTCCACTTCACTCTCTTCACTTGAAGGAGCCTCTGGAGGTTCTGAAGGCCCTGGCTGAGTCTCTGCCTCTGCCTCTGGCACCACATCCTCTTCAGCCTCCTCGCTGTCTGACTCGAGCACCGGCTTCACAGGCTGCTAGCACGACATCACACCAGCCTCCTCATCGTCGGGATCAGCCACAATCCGTGCAGACCACTGGCGGGCCACAACAGCCACATATTTTAGCTGGGGAAGTTGGGAGGGGGTTGTTGTTGGAGGAGTAGAAAGTTAGTCATAACAACATTCCATATTCAAGGACTTTTGCCTGTGTCTGATGGAGACTGCCTGAAGATTGTATCCAGTTGAGTGTGAAGAGTTGATTGGACAATGTGATGGACTTGTGGGTGTGGGGCAGGGCTGTGAACTCTTAGCTGGGTGGGGAAAACCTGGAAGCTTCAGACTTGGGTTTTCCCAGATGTGCCAACATGACATCTTTAATAAATTGGAACTTTGAGGAACCTCAGGCCTCAGAGCTTTATTTTGTTGGGGTATTCCTTGGAACCCTGACACTAATGGGTATCACCTAATTGTGGCTTTTCAACAGAAAGGACCTTTTTTTTGGATACGTAGCTTGATCTCTTGACACAGGGTTCATGTCCCATGCGATGCAACAAAGAAATGCCCAACTTCCCCTTTTTGAGGGAGACATTCTCATTATCTCACCTGCATCTCATCCTTTTACAGTTCTAAAATCTAGGCAGTCATTTTTCGTCTTAGTTCACCAGTATGGCAGCCATATAAAATTAGCAAATAAATATACAGATAAACAAAAAACAGATCTATTAAGGTTGACATTCCTGATCTGTAATGAAGTTTTCCTTTATATCTTAACTGAGAGGAGGTTTTTGATCTCTTACAAATGGGATGGCTTTGCAATAATTACTCAGTAATAATTACTTACTCAGTAACTGTTTAAGTAATGATGGCTTAGACAACTTAGAACTACACCGCCTTTAGTCTGACCTAAGCGTAGTACACAAAATTATCTGCTACAACGACCTACCTGCCATTGACTACTTAAGCTTCAACCGCAACAATACACGAGCACACAATAGATACAAACTTAAGGCAAACCGCTCCAAACTCAATTGCAGAAAATACGACTTCAGCAACAGAGCGGTCAATGCCTGGAATGCACTACCTGACTCTGTGGTTTTATCCCCAAACCCCCAAAACTTTAACCTCCGACTGTCTACAGTAGACCTCACCCTGTTCTTAAGAGGTCTCTAAAGGACATGAATAAGCGCACCAATGTGCCTTCCGTCCCTGTCCAACTGTCCCCATTTATTTGTATCCATTTCCCGTTTTCATAATCATCTTTATACTTTTATCTGTTATCTTATACATACTTGACAAATAAATAAATAAATAAAAATAAAAATAAAATAAAATAAAAAATACATGTAGTCCAGTAGAAAACTTTCAAGATCCAACTGGAAAGAAGTTTCTTTCTTCTAGTTGTACCTCCTGCAACATTGGGAATTAGTTAAATGTTTCTTATTTACCTGTCAGGGGTCTGCATCCTTAAATACTGAAAGAGCCATTTGGACCTGTTTCCCACAGAAAGGAATTCACCGGGAGCAACAAAACCTTGGTGGGTGTGGCCAACTCAACATCACTCACTCCTGCCCAGTCACATGACCGACTGCCAGCCATGCTTACCCATGTTATGTGGCTCCTGGTGTTTTTTTGTGGGAAACAGGTATCTCTCTGTGTGTGTCTCTCTCTTTCTCTCTTTCTCTCTCTCTTTCTCCATCTCTGTCTCTCTCTTTCTCTCTCTCATCTTCCTTTCTCTCATCTCTCTCTGTGTGTCTCTGTCTTGTGTGCATGTGTGTGTTTTCCCTCTTGAACGATTTACAATGGTTTACAACCATTTACAGACTGGGCAGAGCAGGGGAGAGGTAGAACAAGGGAGAGGGGGTTCAGATGAAGATCAAGGCACACCCCCTTCTCATCCTAGGCAGTGCAGGGAGGAACGGAGAAGAGAGCAATGTGAGTTGCATGGCTTTCTAGGGAGGAAAGGGACCTGATCCTCTTTACAAGGCACAGCTGCTGATGGAGTTTAAAAGGAGAGGAAAATGGGAGGGGTAGTTGTCGGGCACAAACACTGAGTTTCTCTGGTGTTTATCTGAGTTCCTGGCATTCTCCCAACTGGTTTGATTTACTGCTGTGCTACTTCACTTCTGGAATTCCTTATTTTGCTTGCCCTGCTGGATTAATTACCTTGTCTTGCCTTCTTGGAGTTTTAGTTGAAAGTTTTCTGTTTACAACGTTTGGGATTGAAGTATTGTCAGCCAAAGACTATTACAGGTTGGTGGAAGAGCTCTCTCCAGGCCGGAGAGTTGAAAGGGACATTGGGGTCACAGTTTGTGATAATAAAGGGACTCATATTGGTTCTCTGGCTGTGTTGCCTTTGTGTCATCACTCCTCCTCCACCTGGAGCCCATTATGATGCAGAGCATCGGCCGCAGCTGTGCTGGGCCAGGGTTTCAGGGTGGAGAGCAAGTCGCGCATCTCCCCAAGTGACCGAGGTGCATGCAACACCAACAAGGGCTGGAAGAAGAACCTGCAAGATATGGCAAGTACAGGTGTCAGCATTCCAGAAAACCCCCAACACCAAGTAAAGAGTCTAAAGCCAGCATTTTTCAAAGATCTATTTACTAGAATAGGTAAACTGGCACATCTGGGAAAACCTGAATCTGAGAGGTCCAGGTTTTCCCTCAGTAAATCAAAAACCCCCAAACCATCCCCTCACTCCTTAGTCGATCACATGCTCCAATCAACTGCTGTCCCATCTCGAGACATCACTCCGACCATTCCTTCTCTAGATGCAGGATCGCCCTGACCTTGACCAACAGGAAGAAAGCTATTATGTCTACATACAACCTCTCTACTAAATCCCCCCTCCTACTTTCCCACACATGAGAAGGTGGCAGCATGGAAGCTTCTGGCCTAATATAGCTTCCAAAACTGACAACAGGGATGTTTAGCTCCTGCTCTGAAATATGGAGCAAGTCTCCATCCCCTGCCATTGCCCTTACCTTCTCAGGCCAGGCAAGGAGTGACTGGGAGGGTTAGGGTTAGGGGCTTGTCCAGCCAATGGTGGGATCAGCAGACAGGGAGACACATCAGGGGGATAAAAGAGCCGCATGTGGTTCCAGAGCTTCAGGTTGCAGACACCCGGACTAGAAGACCTCCAAGGTGCCTTCCAGCTCTATTCCAATTACTTCTGCTGTCTGCCGGCTGTCTGAATTTGGCAGTTCGAATCTCACCAGGTTCAAGGTTGACTCAGCCTTCCATCCTTCTGAGGTGGGTAAAATGAGGACCCGGATTGTTGGGGACAATATGCTGACTCTGTAAACTGCTTAGAGAGGGTTGTAAAGCACTATGAAGCAGTATATAAGTCTAAGCGCTATTGCTATTGCTACTTTAAAAGGGAAGCAGCTTTATAATGTGTTATGTAGTCCAAAGGAAAACTTTCCAGACCTAATAGTCACATGTTTCTTTCTTTATCACAATTTTATTCTATTTTAATAAATCTAAAAGAATTAAAAATTGATAAAACTTTTAGAATAAATTTTATTCTAAATTTGAATAGGAATAGGTCATCATACTTTATGCATATTAATAGAGCCATGAGGATGCATCCACTGGCTGTCACTTAATGGTTAAATCTTTTCTCAGTTCCATCCCTCAAGACTTTATTAAGTAGGAAAGTCTTTTATTACAATGTCATATTCCAGAAGCAAAAGTGAAGAACTAAGCACTGTCTGTCTGTAGTTGTATCTCCTGCAACTATCCATGCAACTGTTTGGAACTTGTTAGAAATGTCATATTTCCCTAAGCGAAACCCAGAGAATATTTAGCTAATTTTCTTGTTGACCACCATTTTCCATGGATGGTTATTCCTAACAGGTTTTCTTTGGTATTCCTTGTTTTTCTGCTTAGTCCCTGCCTCAGTCCAAATGTGTGGAAAATTGTCATCCTGGATTTGTCAAGCAGGCTCGAGAAGGAGAGCCAATTTGCTGCTACGACTGCATTCCTTGTCCAGAGGGGACCATCTCCATTCAGGAAGGTGGGTGACATGACAGAAAAAGGCATTGGATTCATCCATAGCATTTATCCAGGGCACTTTGATCAATGTGTATGTTAAAATAGATATATATAAACCTGACTATTTTCTTGATAATTTTCAACATGCCCAGTTTCTTCCATAATAGGAGGAATTTGAAAAAGATGTTGAAGGAACAGGTAGGAAGAGATAGCAGCAGTGGAGGGATTCAGCCAGTCTGGACCAGTTTGGGTGAACCGGTAGTTAAATTGCTGCCTGGCTCCACCCCTTCCCATCCTGTCCCTTCCAGGAGTCCCCACATGCTCCATTTTAGGCTGCCAGGTAAGTGCAGGGAGTTCTCCTAAGCTCAAAATGGGGTGGGGGTGGGGGCACAGAGTGCCCCCCGTGGCCCATTTTTGCTCCCGGGGGGGGCAGGAGGCCAAGTGCTGCCTGTCGCATCCCTTGGCCACGCCCATCATGACCACACCCATCCAGCCAGCCATTAGGGCAGAGAACTGGTTATTAAATTATTTAAATCCCACCACTGGATAGCAGGACATTGTGAATTGGGTTAAGTGACTTCTCCTGGAGGAAATCTCTCTTCTATTTGCCAATTTGGAAGTATTCTTCCATGTGTATCTTTCTTAGAACATCTTTGTAACTTGAGGAATGTTTTGGGATCAATTGATTTTGGTTACCCACACAAACTTTACATTGCAAACAAAAAGATATATCAATCAATCATTTAGTTAGTCAAATTTTATGGAGATCCTAGAGCCACATCAGCAGAAATAGCTATTTGAATGTGCCATGGTGGGAGAGACGTTACGTTCAAGGGACAAAAGAAAATGAAATGGAAGACTCACCAGAAAATCCATCAAGAGGACATTGGTGTGGGTGATACTAAATTTTCCATTAATGGGGATAAAATCTTTCCTTTCCAGTGCTCTGTCTATTTTATGGATTAAGAGGTAAAAAAACCAAATATTGTTTATAGCTATCTTGTGGATCCTTGGAAGGCAGTATTTTCTGTTGCAGCTCCTGCCCTATAGAACACTCTCCCTCCAAGAGGCTTCCATCTTCCTAAATTTCTGGAGACCTGGTTCTTCTTTTAGCTATTGGGATGATATGAGGTCAGTGCAGGATAAGAATGTGGTGTGTTGCTGCAGTGAAGGATGCCAGGGGTGCCAGGTATTTTTTTGGGGATTTGGGGGGAATATTTTGTTATTGGTTTTGTTGTTGTATATATTGGGGTTTTTTGGGGGGTTGTTGTTGTTTTTTAATTTGATTTATATGCCGCCCTTCTCCGGAGACTCAGGGTGGTTTACAATGCGTTAAGCAATAGCCTTCATACTTTTGTATATTTATACAAAGTCAGCTTATTGCCCCCACAAACTGAGTCCTCAATTTACCTACCTTAGAAAGGATGGAAGGCTGAGTCAACCTTGAGCCTGGCAAGATTCGAATTTGCATTAATTGCAGGCAGCTGAATGTTAATAACAGGCTATTAGTCTGCTGCGCCACCAGGCCCCTTTCCATTTAGTGCAGCCCCTTTAAGCTACACTAAATTGGTTTAAGATGGGCAACCAGACAAATGGTATGTATTTTCACCATTTGCTATGGCTTTCCTGTCTCTCAGCATCATCTGTCATCCAAAGAAGATATTTCTTGAAACATAAAAAGAGATAGAAATCTTGCTTTCTGTTTTCTCAGATGCTGAAAAATGCACCAAGTGCCCAGATGATCAATTTCCAAATGAGGACCGAGTCCAATGTATCCCCAAAAGAATAAGCTTCCTGTCCTTTGAGGGACATCTGGGCATCATCCTGGCCTCCTTTGCTTTACTCTTGTTTCTAGCCACAGGCCTTGTTTTAATCATATTCATTAAATACCTAGAAACTCCCATTGTCAAAGCCAACAACCGGGACCTCTCCTTCATCCTCTTGGTGTCCCTTATACTCTGCTTCTTGTCCTCCATTTTCTTCATTGGACAACCAAGGAAAGCCACCTGTCTTCTCCGACAAACAGTGTTCAGCATTGTCTTCTCGGTAGCTGTGTCTTCTGTGTTGGCTAAAACAATCACAGTCGTGCTGGCCTTTCTGGCAACAAAACCGGGCAACAGTGTGAGAAGATGGTTGGGGAAGAGCTTAGCCAACTCCATCATCCTTTCTTGTTCTGGTGTCCAAACTTTCATCTGTGCATTGTGGCTGGGAGTTTCTCCCCCATTTCCTGATTCAGATCTGCACTCCCAGCGAGAAGTGATCATCCTTCAATGCAATGAAGGCTCAGTCACCATGTTTTATGTTGTCCTTGGATACATGGGTTTCCTAGCTGCCATTTGCTTCACTGTAGCTTTCCTAGCCAGGAATCTGCCTGGAGCCTTCAATGAAGCCAAGCTGATCACCTTCAGCATGCTGGTCTTCTGCAGTGTCTGGGTCTCCTTCCTGCCCACCTATCTGAGCACCAAAGGGAAATACATGGTGGCTGTTCAGGTCTTCGCCATCTTGGCCTCTGGTGCTGGACTCCTGGGCTGCATCTTCTTCCCCAAATGCTACATTGTCATCCTGAGACCAAAGCTGAATACTAAGGAACATTTAATGATAAAAGTAGGAAAATAATTGTCAGGTATGCTTCCTTCAAAATCCAGGAAAGAATGACCCAAACTCCATTTTTATAGAGATTAGTACTTTTACTGAAAATGAAGCGATCGCAACCCAGGTAAAGCTGGAACTAAGCAAAATGCGCAAAAGTGCATCTAGAAAGCATCTCCCATTATCACATTATCACTGCAGCAAGATTAGCGTATGCACAGGAGTGGAAAAATCAATGCTTACCGATAGATTTGAAAATAATATATAAAATTAATGAGTGTGTGGAATCAGATAGACTAACTAGATTGATCAATGGTAAAAAAGATTCAGAATTATATAACAGTTGGAAAGTATGGTACGATTGGGTCCAGAAAAGGTGGGATAGAATAGACATATGATGATGTATATATATGATGGCAAATATGTATGTATAAAGGAATGATTTTATACTTATGGACAATGTAATCATATTATACCATGGTGGCAGGATTGTATATTTTATTTGTGTATTAGTGTATAGAATATATTAATAAAAATTATATATATATATAGAAAGCATCTCCCCCCCCCCCCGTCCATCGTCCATCATCCAATCCAAAGGTCTCCCAAAGGTCAGGTGGAATCACATCTGGCAACGTCATCCATCAGGAATGTAATGACAGTTGGTCTGACGGCTCCTTTGGAGAATTGGTTTCGTTTCTCAAAAAGACTCCTCCTGCGTCCTTCCCCCCTTCGCCCCTCTAACTATTCCCCCCCCCGTTTCTTATGGCAGCTGAAGCAGTCAAAGCGGAGGCTGACAATGATAATGAAATTGTTTCTTAGATTCATACCATTTAAGTATTTATTGCAATTATTATTGACTTGTATGCTTCCTTTGCATTTAATTGACAATTAGGGTTATTTAAAATCAAAGCTAATAAAAATATTAAGAGTGTCAGATTAATCAAATTAAAATCCAAAAATTTCAAACATTAAAAAAGTGATTTATAATTAATATTTGTGTTTTAAACTATTCGTTGTCCTTCTTTTTCTCGGAACACTCAGATTAGTTAAAATGTATATTAAACAACAAATAATATCAAACATTAAATAAATAATATTCATATCTTGAAATGTCTTGGAATATTAATTAATTTTCATATCTTTTAAATGGTTGGTAGTCATCTTTTTTCTCATCACTCAGGTTAATCCATATTTAATGATTAAGGCAACCTTCGAGAGTGGACAGATGTGAGCTAGAACCTGGGCTTTGCAGCTAGGCTGAAATGCTACTGGTTTGGACCGGTTCACCCAAACCGGTAGTAATAAAAGCTACCAGTTCAGACGAAACGGTATTTCCAACAATCAGGTGTGCTGTGTGATTTATATTATATATATGGGCATCCTTCAGTCTCAAAAGACTATGGTATCGTGCTTTGGAAAGAGGTCCTAAAACAGCATCTAGTGTGACTTAGAAGGCCAATTCAAGAGTGGCAATCCCTTCCACACTGAGGGCAGATACATTCTGTCCCCTGCCCAGCCCCCAGATTTCGCTGGTTCCGGGACTGCCTCTTTGCCTCAGCCTGCCGAACAAGCATCTCTTCGAATTGGAGAAGGCCATGCTGAGTCTTTAGCCTCCAAGCTGAACGATCCAGAGGTCAAGGTTTCCCAGTTGTTAATGTCCATTCCCAGGGCCTCCATTCATTTAAGCTCCAGATCAAGTTCCATCCTCTTTGTGGATGGCTTTTTTTAAGTATTCACCAGATTTTCCAGCTTTGGCTATCATCCAGGACTCCATTGCATACTTAAAAAGAACCCTCCAATTCTTCTCATTTGTGCATAGTAAATTACACACCCATAGTACACATCCATTTTATTTCCAGTTCTGCATATAAATATTTCAGCAGTGCTGATTGAAAATTGATACCTGGATCCATTAGGATCTCATATTATTATTATTATTATTTTATTTATTTATTTATTTATTTATTTATTTATTTATTTATTTATTTGTCAAACATGTATAAGATAACAGATATAAGTATAAACATGATTATGAATACATGAAACGGATACAAATAAATGGGACAGTAGGACAGGGAGTTTGGTGCACTTATGCATGCCCCTTACAGACATTTTAGGAATGGGGTGAGGTCAACAGTCTAAGGTTAAAGTTATGGGGGTTTGGGGATGTAACCACAGAGTCAGGTAGTGCATTCCAGGCATTGACCACTCTGTTGCTAAATAAGTAAATAAATAATGGGACCACTCTTGTAATACTGCATCCAGTTTTGGTCACCACGATATAAAAGAGATGTTGAGACTTTAGAAAGAAGAGCAATTAAGATGATTAGGGGACTGCAGGCCAAAACATATGAAGAACTGTTGCAAGAATTGGGTTATCTAGTCTAGAGAAAAGAAGGACAAGGAGAGACATTCATTTATTTATTTATTTATTTATTTATTTATTTATTTATTTATTTATTTATTTATTTATTGGTTCAATTTATATGCCGTCTCTTGTCACCAATAGCCTCCCACCGACCAGTTCATTCTCACAGGGAGGGACTACTCAGGGTATCGTCAGTCAAATTATGCCAACTGGCGACTCCCAGGGGGAGGGCCTTCTCTGGGAGGGCTCCAACCCTTTGGAATGAACTGCCCCCTGAGATACAAAATATCCCTGATCTCCGTGCTTTCCGCCATGCCCTCAAGACCCAGATGTTCCAACAGGCGGGGCTAAACATATGAACATGTGACTGATTTTTTAAAATGTTATCTAATTCTGGGTTTTATTTAATTGACCAAACTAAGGAATAATTTTAATTAGCAATTTTATGATGTTTGTGTATCTATATTTTTCTTGACTGTACACCGTCTTGAGTCCTACGGGAGAAAGGCGGTATAGAAATAAATAAATAAATAAATAAATAAATAAATAAATAAATAAATAAATAAATATGCCACCATTCTCCGGAGACTCAGGGCAGCTTGCAATGCGTTGAACAATAGCCTTCATATTTTTGAATATACCTGCTTAGTAGGGCTTTCCCCCCCCCCAAGAGGTGTTCTTTTTTATACAAAGTCAGTTTATTGCCCCCACAATCCGGGTCCTCTTTTTACCTACTTCGAAAGGATGGAAGGCTGAGTCAACCTTGAGCCTGGTGAGATTTGAATTTGCAGTAATTTCAGGCAGCTGGTGCTACTTAACAGCACTTTAGTCTGCTGCGCTACCAAGGCTCTTGATAGCACTGTTCCAATATGCTACAAAGATGAGGGGGTGGGGGGTCTTACATTTCAGAACAGGCTTTCTTATTCTCCTCTCTCCCTCTACATCTACCTTTCTACTACCCTCTGACTTTTGTACTGCCATGTAGTTCTCGGCTTGTTCCACCAATACAATAAGTACAATCATACACAAAGCCAAACACTGCAACCCAATTAAAAGATGGGAAGGGTGGGGCAGGATGGAGGGAGCTGGGATCTTCTGTTAATCTATCAATCCCCTCCACTATTATGCTCCCCCATTGGAGCCCAAAGTAACTAGTACCTGGCTCAAAAGCAGACATTTTCCCCCTTCGTGTGACACATTCGGCCCACCGGCCGCTAGTTTGACACCCCTGATGTAGTGTTACTACCTACTGTATTTATACTGCACAGGTAAGACCACAGTTGGAATACTGAATCCAGTTTTAGTCACTGTGATACACAGAAAAGATGCTGAGATTCTAGAAAGAGTCCAGAGTGATCAACAAAGATGATCGGATGGCTGGAGACTAAAACATGTGATGAACAGTTGCAGGAACTTGGCATGTCTAGTCTAACAAAGAGACAGACTAGGGTGTTCCAATATTTCAGGGGCTACCACAAAAAAGATGGAGACAATCGTTTCTCTTAAACACTTAAGGTAAAACAGAAGTTATCAGATGGAAACTAATCAAGGAGAGAACCAACTTAGAACTAAGGAGAAATTCCCCCTAACTTGATGCATTAGGAATATTGGGACTCCCAACCACACTTACCAACCAATTATCCATATTTTAGGGAGGGTTTACAAACAGAGATGGAAAGGCCAAAGGATATGATAACATTCAACAATGATAACAGTCCACAGGCTGTCACTTTCCAGCCTCTTAGCTGCTCTTATCCAACAGTTGACATTTCCAGAACTGATGGGAAATGAAATTTCTCTTCAGGCACAAGGAAATTTAAAATCAATTCCAATTTAGCATGGAAATATGGAGATCCAATAGAAAAGAAAAATACCAAAAAAAAAAAACCCTCCTCTTAACATCAGGAAGGATTCAAGGACACTGATTGGCTCCATGAAGGACTAGAGTTGTGTCATCAATGTAGAGTTTAATCGAACTTCATAGCTCTGGGTGACCTTCCCCAGAAGTCTCTGGAGACATCACAATGAAGGACAGCAGAAGTCAATTCCCTGGGTGTTAAACTATTTTCCTCCAGCATCCCTTTCTGGACATGTCCTGACAGAAATGATCACAACACCCTCAGGGATGTATTTGTGATTTTTCACTTGCATGTGTCCTCCAACTGACCCTCTGCACTTGGAGTTTTGGAAGAATTTCAGGATCCTCGGAGGAGAAATTATTTTTCACTGTAATTATCACCATCTCGGTCTTTGAGACATTTTCTGCTATAGTGACTGTCTTTGATTTAACATCAGATTAAATCAACAAGAAAGGAAACTTTCATCAGAAAAGGATAAATGTCACAGCTCACTCTCTGTATGGCAGATGTTTTGGGACAAGCAGAGATTGAACTCTTGAATATACTTTCTCTCCTTTTCAGGTGAAGATTGGTTTGTCTCTATGAATCAGGAAACTGAGAGTGCCTTGAATTCTCCTAATTCTTCTTGTTCTTGTTTAGAAACAGGAAAGGGATTGATTCAGTCCTATAAATGATGGATCTTCTGCTTCTAATGCTGCTGGTGTCTCAGGCACTCTCTGAGAAGCTAAGAATGAAATGCCCACTGAATTTTGAGATACGTGATGAGGAAAAACCCTGGAACTACTACAGGCCAGGAGATCATCTCATTGCTGCAATCACCACTGAAACAATGTCTAATGACATTGTAATTTTAGATAAACATAGAATGTTACCTTTCAACATGGTTCCTTCTAGTGAGTCTCGCTAGTAAGTTATTCACTGCGATGGATTTGCATTCCCTCCATTTGCACTTCTAACACTATTTCACTTACTCTTATACTATAGGACTTATCTAATTTCTTGAATCATTTTGATTTTCATGGCTTTCCTCTTTTGTCTTCTTTTGGGAAATGTATTCGAATTCAAACATGTGGCAAATAAAACTTGAAATAAGTTCAGATTATTTATGCTTTCCCTTCTAATACTATATTAGTATTATGCTTTTCCTCTTAATATTACCATTTCCATTCATCACGGGGATATTGAGTTTGGTTAAAAGTAGTGACTGAAAGGGTTGCAGATGCCTCTGACCAGCCCATTTCCATATTTATATAACTACTCATTGATATTCAATGCTTGATCCTTTGAGGAATAGGGAATGATTTCTTTTCACAGTTGCTTTTCTGGGTAAGTTATAGCACATCCTCTTCATTTTATGGTGGTTCCACTTTAATGATTGAATGCTTTTGCATACAGGTTACTGGGCGGGTGAATATTAGGACTTCTATAAATAATGATGTATTTATGATTTTTAACTGCGGTGGAGGACTATCTCCATCCCATCTTCTCAAATCTCATAAAAATTATCACGTGTCCTTGGCTTTGGGTCTGTATTGGCTTAAGACACAGGAGACTTGTGGAGACAAAGAGGGTTAAACTGAAAAAAAAAGATTTTGTTGTTGCTGTTGATGATGATGGTAATAACATGAACATTTTTTTACAGTACAGGACTCTATTTTAAATTGATAACCTTGGCTTTCGCCATTCAAACAGTCAACATGAATCCCGACCTCCTGCCCAATCTCACACTTGGCTACAACCTGCACGACAACTATTTCAGTACCCTTGGCACTTCAGATGCTTTGCTGGACATCGTCTCTACTGGACAAGCCAATGTTCCCAACTACAGCTGTGGAAGGAAGGAAAATCTTTTGGCTGTTGTTGATGCAGCTAAGAGGGAAACTTCCACTCAGATGGCAACATTAGTAGGCACCTACAAAGTCCCTCAGGTTTGTGTGTGTGTTTCTCTATCTGGTAAAGTGAGTGGGGAGGTTGTGGGTGAGTGATAGATCCAACCTTATTTTACCTATGGATTCCAAGAATTGCTTGTCACAATGGCCTTTATTGTCAGGCAGGGATCAGGTATGACTCAGTGTAAACAAATAAGGGCCATGGTAAAAAGCAGCTCTTGAATCCCATAGGCAAGGTATTGGTGGGTTTATTAGTCAACCATCAACCAGAATAGAACTGGAAGGGAACTTTGAGGTCTTGGAGCTCAAGCAGGACACCCTATACCAGCAAGTGGCTGTCCAATCTCTTCTTGAAAACCTCCAATGTTAGAGCACCCACAACTTCTGAATGCAAGGCATTCCACTGGTTAATTGTTATCATTATTAGGAAATTTCTCCTTAGTTCTAGGTTGCTTCTTTCTTTGATTAGTTTCCATCCATGCCTTGCCTTCTGGTGCTTTGGATAACATGTTGACTCCCCTCTTCTTTGTGGCAGCCCCTCAAATACTGGAATATAGCTAGCATGTCACCTCTTTTCTCTAGATTAGCTATATCCAATTCCTGTAATTGTTTGACATATGTTTTAGTTTCCGGGCTGGACTGATGCAAAGAATGAGTTAAGCAGCACTCCTTTACTGTCTGTTACTTCCTTGCCATTGTTTCTCTTTAGTGGATTGATTTTTTTTCTTGTTCATTTATATTTATATGTTGAAAAAAACTTTTTTTAAAATTATCTTTGAGTTTTTTTGCAAGTCTTTGTTCATTCTAAGCCTTTTGCTTTCCTGACTTTATCTTTGTAGAATCAGTCTATCTGTCGATATTCTGCCTTAGTTTTGTGTCCCTCTTTCCATTTTTTTAACTTGTCCTTTTTGTCTTTCAGTTTATAAGAAATAGATACATATGTAATCCTGCTGGTTTCTTTCTTTCTTTTCTTTTCTTTTATTTGTCGAGTACGTATTAGATAATATATATAAGCGTGAATTGAATACATAAAATTATAAGGCATATAAAGGCATATAAATCTAATTAAAAATAAAAAAAAATAAAATAAAATGAATACAATTAAAGGGAACAATAGGACAGGGATGGTAGGCATGCTGGAGCTCTTATACACACCTCTTACAGACCTCTTAGGAATGGGGTGAGGTCAACAGTAGACAGTCGAAGGTTAAAATTTTTGTGGTTTGGGGATGAAACCACAGAGTCAGGTAGTGCATTCCAGGCATTGACCACTCTGTTGCTGAAATCATGTTTTCTGCAATCGAGTTTGGAGCAGTTTGCCTTAAGTTAGTATCTATTGTGTGTGTTCGTGTATTGTTGCGGTTGAAGCTGAAGTAGTCATTGACAGGTAGGACATCATAGCAGATGATTTTATGAGTTATGCTTAGATTATACCGAAGGTGGCATAGTTCTAAATTTTATAAGGTATTTTGTTGCAAGCAGAAGAGTGGAGGACTCTTCTTTTGAAATATTTCTGGACACATTCAATGGTATTAATGTCCGATATGCAGTGCGGGTTCCAGACAGATGAGCTGTATTCGAGAATTGGTCTAACATATGTTTTGTATGCTCTTGTTAGTAGTGTAATATTACTGGAGAAGAAGCTACGCAAGATTCTTGGATTTCTTTTTCTTTTTCACTGGTATTGTGCTGGACTGGGCTTTTATTAACATGTTTTTGATAGATTCCCAAGCTTCTTGGGTTGTTCATCATTGGAATCTTTCTCAAGCTCTCTCTGTTAAAATAAGTTTTTTTTTTTTTAATGTTTAAGAACACTGGTTGGAACATGTTCTATTTCTCAGGTTTGCGTTATATTCACTCCCCCCCCCAATTCCTGCAAATTCTATCTATCTCTATCATCTCTGTTAATAAGAATGAGGTCCAGTATAGCATTTCCTCTAATTCCCTCCTCTACTTTTTGGATGATGAAATTGTCAGCTAGGCTGGTCAGGAATCTTTTCAATCTTCCACTTGCTGCAGTTTGTCTCCCAGATGATATCAAGGTAGTTAAAGTCCTCCATTAATACTATGGGATGTTCGTTTTTCTTTTATTTTTATGTAATTGATGATTTTAACTTGTTACTTAAATTAATTAGCTTAAATTAATTAATTTGTTAATGTTCTGCACTTTATCTCCTGCTTTTTTATATAGTTTAATGAGTAATCAACAATAAAGTATTCTAACATGTTCATGAGTATTAGGTTGGAGTTGTTACAATCTAGTATTTTGGAATTGATCTATCCCAAAATATAGCATAGCATTCTTCATTTGCCTTTTCAGATCAGTGATGCATTTGTTTCAGAAGCTCAGAACGAAAAAAGTCAATTCCCTTTTTTCCACCGGATGCTCCCCTCAAAAGGGATCACGTACCCAGCAATTCTCCAACTGCTCCTCCATTTTAGATGGACCTTGATTGGTCTCATTACTTCAGACACAGAGGAGGGAGAGAGTTTCATGAGGACTTTTACTCCTACGCTTGTCAGAAATGGAATTTGTGTTGTTATATCACGACAATTCTCAGACACTGGATATACAGCAGCTCTCGGTGATGAAGTCTCTAAGTGGAGACAAGTTAATGTGTTTGTGAACTACATAGAAAATATTGACATTTGGGACAGAATTCGTTTTTTCCAGTTTAAATTTGAAACTATGCCAGGACCGATTGAAGGGAAAATCTGGATCATGGGAGCCATCGAGTATTTGGTATCGAGTAGGGTGGATCTTTACAAATACGCCCATAGTATTTGGAGCTTTGCTTTTCAGGAAAAAGGAAGGCCAGAAGATGATGCTGTTGGAACTAAACTCTATGTGAAATTGGAAGATCGGTTTTTTCACTGTTCTTTTTCAAAGCACATCTTTTCTGTCAAAAGTCGGAAAAGATGTACCCAGAAAGCACCCCTGGAGCCTACACCGGAAAATAGAAGCATGTGGATCCCTTTTCACCTCCGTTTACACAGTGTTGTTCAGACTCTGGCCCATGCCTTGAAAGCTGCTTACTTTTCCAGATCCAGAAGGAGAAGCAAGAAGGGTGACAAGAGCATGGAGGCTTCAAAGCTGCAGCCATGGCAGGTATGGAGTTCCTCCCAGGATGCATAAAACCCCAAAGGAGAGGTAGAAGGACCTTCTCAACCTCCTTGTGCTACAAAAGGCCAAAAGGCTGGCCAGACTAACCACCCAGAGAATAATATTGCAGGGATGGGGGATAAGAAGCTTTAGCTGAATGCTGGCAACACCAAGAGGCTTTTTTTGTGTGGATCTTTAGGATCTAATAATTTAACATCTTTAGTTCTGGACAGGGTTTTGCTACCCCTGAAAAACTGGTTCAGAACTTTTGGGTTCTCCTGGACTCACAACTCCTTGAAGAGCAGGTGGCAGTCACAGCTAAGACAGCCTTTCCACTGTCCAGTTGTATCCTTTCCTGGATCAGGAGTCCCTGTGTTTAGTCACTCAATCCCTGGTCATCTCCTGCTTGGACTATTGCAATGCATTTTACATGGGGCTACCCTTGAAGAGATTTGGAGGCTACAACTGATGCAGAATTCAGTGGTGTGGACAGTTCTTGGGATCCCTGGGGTGGCCCATGTTACATCACTGCTCCACTAGCTGCACTGTGTACCAGTTTGCTTCCAGGTACAATTCAAGGTGTTGATTGTCACCTTTAAAGCCCTGCATGTCATGAGTCCAGGCTACCTGAGGAACCATTTCACCCCAATGGGACAGGCTCAGCCCACCCATGCCAGAAAAATGACATCTTGTGGGTCCAATCAGTCAAGGAATCCATGCCCCAAACTCTGGAAATCCTTATGTATAGAGAACACATCTGGTTTGGACAGATCATTTCTGCTAAGATGCACAAGAACATTAAGATCCTTATTAGCATTCTTGACAATCCTAACAATGCGCCCCTTTTCTCTGCTGGCAATTGTACCATCCAGATCCTCATCTCCTTCAATAGTCCACATTCTTTCCTAAATAGACACCTCTTACAATTGAGTCAAAATTACAAAAGAGGGATGCGGTGGCTCAGTGGCCAAGACACTGAGCTGGTTGATCAAAAGGTCAGCAGTTCAACGTTTCGAATCCCTAGTGCCGCGTAATGGGGTGAGCTCCCGTGACTTGTCCCAGCTTCTGCCAACCTAGCAGTTCAAAAGTAGAAAAATAGGGACCATCTTTGGTGGGAAGGTAACAGCGTTCTGTGCATCTTTGGTGTTTAGTCATGCCGGCCACATGACCACGGAGACATCTTCAGACAGTGCTGGCTCTCCGGCTTTGTAACGGAGATCAGCACCACCTCTTAGAGTCAGGAATGACTAGCACATATGTTCGAGGGGAACCTTTATCTTTACCTTTACAATTGAGTCACCAACCAGACTATGGCTTCTGTTTTTAGATACTGTACTCACCACACATAGCTGATTTGCAATACCAGATGCAGACCTTCCCTTATCAAGGTAACTTTTCCCTCATGGACCATCATCCCCTGCCCAATTGAGTCTTCATCATCACAAACAGCTGGACTTGCCCCCTTAGTTTCCCCATTAAGTTTAGCAGGGATAGAGCAACTGTTATGCAGGGATACACCAAAGGCATCTTGTTTGTGATCCACAGTTCTCACTCTGCCAGATCCAAAGATCCTGCACGATCTTTGTGGTGGAGGGGGCTGATAGTGGATCACCTCAACAGAGCACATGAGCTGAATTGGTCACCTAATTTCAGACTGAAGAGCACACGCTAAAGGCTTTAGAGAGACAATCTGTTCATGTATAGTAAACTAGTAATTTACATACAAATAGGCAGTATTCAAAAATAAATAAATAAATTGGAAGCTCTTTAGTCTTCAAACAATATCAGAATAGATTTGTCTACGTGTTGATATAAATGTTGCATCACAAAATCATATTTTTTATCAAGTAGCTATCTTTATTAATGACAATAGAGGAAAACAGATGACCAAGAACTAATTGTTTTCCACCACTCCTCAGTTATATAAGGAAAATAGAGAATCATTTCATTACAATTTTTAAGACCATTTATAATATCATATTATTCAGCCTTCACTTAAGGTTCAGATTTTTAATTATACTCTATTGGTATATAGTATCAATATATTGTTGATACTTTGATGAAATCAAGTTATATCACCAGCATTCCCATAATCTATTAAGAAAGTATAATGATATTGATATATGTCAATATCATTTAGCAATTTATCTGAGCCAGATTTATCCGATCCCTTTTCACTTGTGAAGATAGTGGTAACGCTTGTTCTCCCAACTCACTACATTTGCAAGTTAAACAACTGTGAATGAAAGTTTCAAATGTGAAAAGACCACCTGGGATAAGAAACCAAGTTTTCTGCTTTTAAAATTCCTGGATTTTTATTCTAGTTCCATCCATTTCTGGAGAAGAATGAGTTTTTCAATATTTCCCATTGGAAATTGTACGTGGACCAAAATGGAGATGTAGCAACAGATCTGAACGTCATAAGTTGGCTGCTTCTTCCCGGGTGGGCTCCCATCGATGAGAAACTGGGGAGTTTTGAGAGGCAACCCCCTGCTCAAGCAAGAGAAACTGTCCCATTTTGGACAAATGGATGTTCTGTCTCTTTTTGAAAGCCTCCAATGATGGAACACCCACAACTTCTGAAGGCTATTCATTGGTCTATTGGATTATTGGTCTATTGGACTATTCAAGCTATTGCCTTGGTTGATGACTTTCACCATTAGGGTTCTCTTTAGTTCTAGGTTGCTTCTCTCCTTCATTAGTTTCAACCATTGTTTCTTGTCTTGCCTTTTGGTGCTTTGGAAAATAGTTTGAACCCCCCCCTGACTTTGTAGGAGCCCCTCAAATATTGGAACAGTGATCACCCCTAGTCCCCCCTATTCCTTCTTTTCATTAGACTGGACATACCCAATTCCCATAACCATTGTTCGTATGTTTTAGCCTCCAGTCCACTAATCACCTTAGTTGCTCTTCTCTGCACTCTTTCCAGAGTCTCAACACTTTTTATATTGTGGTCACCAGAACTGGATGCAGGATTCCAAGTGTGGTCTCATTAAGGGTTTGTAAAGCAGTACTAAAACTTCATGAGATCTTGACTCTGTTCTTCCATTAATGAATCCTAGGATTGCATTGGCTTTTTTGGCTGCTATTGATTCATATTTAAGTGATGAACCAATAGGACTTCTACCATGTTTCTCCAAAAAGATGACCCACCTTGGAAAGAAGCCCTATCACGTTTTTGAGCACATGCAATCAAATTAACCCCCACCCACAAAATTAGCCCTAATTAAGACCCCGCCCACCCTGGTGTACAGGGCGAGGCACACAGGTAAAAAATAAGCTGGGGTGGGGATGGGGGTGGAGCTGCCCTACTTACCAGACCTCGCACACCCCAACAACTGCCTCACCTTCTTCTGTGGCTGCTTCTTCTGTGGCTACTTGCCCAGCACTTGCACACATCACTCTGGCCTCTGTTTCGCCTTCAGACGTCTGCCGGAAGGCATCTGCAGCTGAGCTCCGGATCAATCCTGCTGGGCGGGGCTGTCGGCGCCACCGTCATGAAGTGAGTCAATAATTAGAACCCTCCAAAAAGAAGGCCTAGCCAGTTTTTAAAGAAAAAAAAAAAAAAAAAGACCCGGCCTTGTTTTTGGAAAAACACAGGTAGATCCCTCTCGCTGTTACTGGCATTAAACCAAGTTTCACCTAGTCTATACCTATACAGTTGGTTTTTCTTTCTTATTCTTGCCTAAATGCAGAACCTGTTGGTAGTTGTATCTCTTGCAACTACTTGGAACTCGTTAGAGAGTTCAGACTTATCTAAATGAAGTATAGAGTTTCTTTGGCTAAGGTTTATTTTGACCTTTGTTTTCTATGGATGGTTAGTCCTAACATATTTTCTTTGGTATTCCTTGTTTTTCTGTTTAGTCTCTGCCTGAGTCCAAATGTGTGGAAAGTTGTCATCCTGGATTTGTCAAGCAGGCTCGAGAAGGAGAGCCAGTTTGCTGTTATGACTGTGTTCCTTGTCCGGAGGGGACCATCTCCACTCAGGAAGGTAGGTGACACCAAAGAAAAGAGGAGGCATTGGGGAAGTCAATTCATCCAGAGCATTTTTCTGGAAGTGCAAGTTAAGAGACTGATTGAAACTCACCTGTTTTCTTCTTTATTGTGAAAGTGCACAGTTTCTTATCTAATGGGAAGAACAGCAAAATGATCTTGAACGAGAGGCTGCCAAGAGATAAGAGGGTTTGCCATATTAGGCAATCTGTATTACTACCATATAAAATCTCTCTTCTAGATTTAGTTTGGATACTTCCTTCCATATTTTGACTCCTAGAAAAAACAGGTTTCTTTGAAACTTGAGGAAATACCTTAGTATAATCATGGAAAGATTCTTCCAATGTATTCTATATGGGCCTCCCTGTGAGGATCACAAGAAGTTATACTGTTCCACAATGAGGTGCTGTGGACAATTTTGGGGACATCTCATTTCACCCACATTTCCACTGTTCCTGTACACACACAGAGAGACACACACACACACACACACACACCTACACACACACACACACACACACACAGAGAGAGAGAGAGAGAGAGAGAGAGAGAGAGAGAGAGAGAGAGAGAGAGAGAGAGAGAGAGAGAATATTGTTGTTATTCGTGAAGTCGTGTCCGACCCATCGTGACCCCATGGGCAACATTCCTCCAGGCCTTCCTATCCTCTACCATCCTCTGGAGTCCATTTAAACTCATGCCGACTGCTTCAGTGACTCCATCCAGCCACCTCGTTCTCTGTCGTCCCCTTCTTCTTTTGCCTTCAATCTTTCCCAGCATTAGGCTCTTCTCCAATGAGTCCTTCCTTCTCATTAGGTGTCCAAAATATTTGAGTTTCATCTTCAGGATCTGACTGGTTTGATCACCTTGCCATCCAAGGGACTCACAGGAGTCTTCTCCAGCAACATAGTTCAAGGGCCTCCATTCTTTGGCAGCCTTTCTTGTTAAAATAGTTTTTATTGAATATAAATATTAAAAAAGACATACGTAACATATACACAACGAACATTTATACAACATATACACAAAAAGAATATAATTTCTTCTTAAGCATTTTTTCAGAGTGACGTTCTACAATTCTACTTATAATATATTCCTTCACCTTTCTGTAATCTAATAATATTTTTATTACATATATATGTATCAATCGGTAATATATCCCCTATATTTTTTGTATATTTCTAATTTTTAACCAATTATACCAACTATTCCATATTTTATAATAGTCTGATTCTTCTTTTTCTTGTAGTTCTTTGGTTAACCTATCCATTTCAGCGCATTCTAAAATTTTCCCTATTACTTCTGTTTCACTTGGTATTTTTTCTTGTTTCCAATTTCTTGCGTAGATTATTCTTGCAGCAGTTAATATGTGAATTGTAAGATATTTAATATCCTTAGGGTATGATTTGTTAAATATTCCTAATAAAAATGTTTCTGGTTCTTTTTCAATCTGTGTTTTTGTTATTTGTTCCAACCATTTTTTGATGTTAGACCAAAATTTTTTTGCTGCCGGGCATGTCCACCATAAATGATAGAAAGTCCCTTGTGCCTTTTTGCACTTCCAACAAATTGGGCTATTTTTGGGTTGTATTTTTGCCAATCTGGTTGGAGACATATGCCACCGATAAAACATTTTCAGTTGGTTTTCCTTGTACGCCGTTGCTTTCGTTAACTTTAGGTTTTCCTGCCAAAACTTTTCCCATTTTTCCAAAGGTATTGTGTGTTTGATATTTTGAGCCCACTTAATCATCGTTTCTTTGACTGTCTCTTCTTCCAATTTATAGCGTAGGAGAAATTTATAAATTCTACTAATTAATTTATTTTCTGAATCTAATATAATTTTATCTATTTCTTGTTTTTGATTGTAAATTTCATATGTTTTTATATGCTCTCTATATTTAGATTGTATTTGAGTGTAAGTCCACCAGTCTATTCCTCTGTGTAAATCTGTCTCCAATTGTTGTTTTGTCTTTAGTTTGCCTTGATAGTCAATTATATCTTTATATCTAATTATTTTTGTCTTATCTGTTAAATTTGGGTGTCTAATTGATTCCGCCGGTGCTAGCCAATTTGGTATCTTCATATAATGTTGTTTTTTAATTTTAAGCCAAATTTGTAATAGTGAGTTCCTTATTTTATGTGTTTTAAAATATGAATGTGTTTTGTATTTCTCATCCCACATAAAGGAGTGCCAGCCAGTTTGAAGTTCGTGTCCCTCAATTGTTAAAGTTCTAGAGTCCTTTAATTCTATCCAATCTTTGACCCACGATAGTACTGCTGCTTGGTAGTATATCTCCCAGTCAGGGAGTGCAGCTCCTCCTCTATCTTTTGTATCCTGAAGCAGTTTAAATTTTATTTGTGGCCTTTTCCCTTGCCAAATAAATTTAGATGTTATTTTATTCAGCTTTTCAAAAAACGGTTTATCTATTTTAATTGGGGTGACCTGAAACAAATATAGAAATTTAGGTAATATAATCATTTTGATAGCCGAAATTCTTCCTAGGAATGAAATGTGTAAATTTTCCCATTTTTCTAAATCTTTCTTTGTTTGTTCTAGTAATTTATCATAATTATTTTCTTTAATTGCTGATGTTCTTGTGGATAAGCAGATTCCTAGATATTTTATTTTTTTTGTTGTTTGAATTTGTATATTATCTATCAAATCTTTTGTTTGGATTTCCGTAAGGTTTTTAACAATTAGCTTCGATTTATTTTTATTAATTTTTAGTCCAGCCACTTCTCCAAATTCTTCTACTTTTTGAAACAAATTAGGTATAGATTCCATAGGATTTTCTGTCAAAAACACTAAGTCATCAGCAAAGGCTTGAACTTTGTATTCTTCTCTATTAATCCTTAAACCTTCAATTCCTTGATCTTCTCTAATTTTTTTCAACAGGGTTTCCAATGATAGAATATATAGTAAGGGGGAAAGTGGACAGCCTTGTCTAACTCCTTTTGTTATATTAAATTTGTCTGTTATATCATCATTCATAATTATCCTTGCTGATTGCTTGGTATAGATTTCTGCTATAATTTTCCCAAATTTTTCCCCAATTTGCATATTTTGTAGTTGTTCAATCATAAATTTCCAATTTTGGTTATCGAAGGCCTTTTGGGCGTCAAGAAAAACCAACACTGCCTGCTTCTCCGGGTGTGATTCATAGTATTCTAAAGCATTAAGTATTATTCTCATGTTGTTCTTTATTTGGCGTCCCGGCAGAAATCCATTTTGGTCTGGGTGTATATATGTATTTAATACTAATTTAATTCTTTCTGCCAAGATTGCTGCAAATATTTTGTAATCGGCATTCAATAATGAAATAGGTCTATAGTTTTGTATTAACTGGAGATCTGTGTCTTCTTTTGGAATGATTGTTATTATGGCTTCTGTCCATGAATTTGGTATCTTGGCTTTCTCCATAGCTTCATTATATAATCGCAACATATTCTCTCCCAATACTTCTTGCATTGTTTTATATATTTCTACCGGTAGCCCGTCAGGACCCGGTGTTTTATTGTTTTTTTGCTTTTTCAGTACTTCGTCTAGTTCTAATTTGGTTATTGGCCTATTGAGAGTAATTCTTTGTTCTTCTGTGATTTTTGGCATTCCTGATTTCTCTATGTACTGTTTTATTTTATCTTCCTCTATTTTCCCCTGATTATATAGATTCGCATAAAATTTCTTAATAATATCTTTTTTGGCCTCTTTACTATGTTGAATTTCTCCTTTATCATCTTTCAATTGGTATATCATTCTTTTTTTCTGTTCTTTTTTCAGTTTATAGGCTAGCCATCTGCCCGTTTTATTTGCGTGCTCAAAATAGTTTTGTTTCGCCATTTTTATTTTTTGGGCTAATTCTATTTGGTTTATCAAATTCAATTTATGCTTAATCATTTCCCATTCTTCTTTTATTGTTTTGTTCTGGGGCTTTTCCTGGAGTTTTTGTTCTATTTGTTTTAGGTCTTTCTCTAATTTATCTAATTGTTTTTTCTTCTCTTTATTCTTTTTCCTCGTATATGCTATTACTAGGCCCCTTATATATGCTTTTAAAGTATCCCATGTGTTTTGTAAAGAGGTTTCCTCTATTTTATTTATCTGAAAGAATATTTTTACTTCCTTTTCTAACATCAAATTAAATTCTTTTTCTTTACATAATCTTTGGTTCATTGTCCATCTCTTACGTCTTCTTTCCCCTTTCCAGTTTATGAATAGTGGATTGTGGTCTGCCCATTGGTTTGTGCCTATCTCAATTTTTTCTACTTCTGTTTTGATACTTGGGGTCATCCATGCCATGTCCAATCTTGACCAGGAGTTATGCGGATGGGAGTAAAAGGTGTATTGGGCCTCTTCTTCATGTGTTTCCCTCCATACGTCTGCCAAGTTTAGTTCTTCAGCCATAGTAAAGAATTCTTTTGGAAGTATTTCTTTTTTCTTTTGTTTTTTTTTCCCAGTTTTATAGTCTTTCTTTGCATTTACTATTGCATTATAATCCCCTATTACACAAATATCATCATATTCTAATTCTGCTAATTTTATATGTAGGTCTTTAAAAAAAACCTGTAGTTTTTGGTTAGGTGCATAAATCCCTACAATTAACATTTTCCTTTTTCCTATTTCTAATTCAACCATCACCACTCTACCTTGCTCATCGGTATAAACTAGTTTAGATTGTATTTTTTCTTTTACGTAAATCACTACTCCTTTTTTCTTTTTTGGGGCCAGAGATAAATATAATTTTCCTAATTTGGGGTTTTCTAGGATTTTTTGATAATCTTTTTGAATGTGTACTTCTTGCAGACATATTACATCTGCTTCTAATTTTCGTAATTTTGTGAAAATTTGATTCCTTTTCTTTGGGGCATTTAAGCCATTAATGTTTACCGAAAAGAGTTTGATCTGTTCATCCATTGCCTATTATATCTGTTTTTTGGTGTTTCTTGTTTCCATCCGTTCTCTAGGTTTTGCACCTTCTCTCTGTTCTCTCTCTTTTTCTTGCCTCTGTCTTATTTCTTTTTCTTCCTTTGTTTCTGTTGGTTCTTCTTCTTGACTTTTACTATCTGTTTCCTCCTTACTTTCCTGTTCTACTTCTAGTCTAAAATGTGTGTTATGAAATTCTCTTGCCTTTTCTAGAGTATCTATTTTATATCTTTTGTCTTCCCACGTAATTAAGATCCCCTCTATTGGCAACCATCTATACATTATCTTGTATTTGATCAGTAGTTGTGTTAAAAACTGATATTGTTGTCGTAGATTTCTTACTCTTCGGGGTATCTGTTTTAAAATTATAATTTCTTTTCCATTATAGATCACCGTTTCTTCTCTAGATTTCTTATAGGCTTCATCTCGGATTGATTTTTTTAAAAATTTAACATGGACTTCTCTCGCCAATCTGTGTCTTCTTATATAATTTGTTTGTACACGATAAGTTTCTTCCAATTGTCCTTTTATTTCTTCTGGCTCTTTTTGTATCATTCCTGCAATAATCTCCACCATCTTTCCTTCTAAGTCCTCATTTTTTTCTTCTGGGACATTTTGAAAACGCAAGAAGTATGAGGCCTTTTCCATTTCGAGCATGGCCAAGGAATCTGACATTTCTTTGTTTAGTTGTAGGGTTTTTTGTTCCATTGCTTCTACTTTTAATTCCACGTGATCTATTTTTGTTTCCGTTTTCCTAATTCTCTGTTCATTTTCTGCTATAGAATTTTGAATGCCCCCAATTTTATCTTTCATGGTCTTAATATCTTCCTTAACTTCTCCTAATTCATTTCTGATCTCTGCATGGAACGTTCTCATTTCTTCCTGATTTTCAGCTATTTTTTCTTGTGTTTGAAGCAGTGTTTCCTGGATCTTTTGAAACATATCTTGTATTACATTAGGTGCCATTTCCAGTTTTTCTTTTTCTTTTTCTTTCCCCATCATGCTATCTATTGTTTTTTGTTGTGAGGGGGAAGGGGTCATTACTAACGTACTAGTTGTAGGTTTTTTCCCTGTCTTTGTTATGGTGGATGTTGTAGACATTTTTAATATTCGTGTAAAGCTTTCCAACCTTAACATCAATTATTAAGTTATTCCTTAATATCTCTTTTCCCCTCCAAATACTACTTATACACCACACAACTTATATATAGTTATATTATATTATATTGCCAGTTATCCCAATTAAGCAATTAATTCTTGTTCACAGTATAAATCTATTTACTTATCAATCAGGATTTTAATTTAGTTTTCTTAATTTTCTAATTAGCAATCTTTTCAGTTACCCCCTTTTTCAATCAGTCTATCTCAGAGATATATAAAAATCAGTCTTTCGCTTTAACAATAATTCCTTGTCTAACTACAATTCCACAATACAATTTATAGCTATAAAAATATTGTCAACTTATATATTTCTTTCAAATATTAAACTTTTTAACTAATTAAACATTTCAAAATTAATAATTCACTTAATTTTTATTTTCTTTAGTCCTTATTGTCTTCTTGCTTTACCTCTCTCAGTCTGTTCTTTCACAATCATGAAAAACGCAATCTGTGTCGTCTCAGTCTTTTTTTTTTAATTTCTTCTCCCAGTCATCGGATCTCTGCATTCAATTTTCAAATCTTTTTTTTTTTAAACTTGAGTTCTTATTATCCAAAGTTATTTGTAAATCCAGAGTTCGAAATCCCGACAGATCTTCTGTATCCATGAAATTCACCACTTAGTCCGGTATTTCAGTCTCTGTATTCGGTTTCCAATGTTTGGGGTTTGAATCAGTTATAATTCCCAAGATCAAACAGCTTGTCTCTATATCCACAAAGTCCACAGGCTGCTCCCTTTGATCAGCTGTAAAGGTCCGCAGTCAGACCGCTTCGAGCGCTATTTCTCCTTTTCTTATATTTGCTTAGTCATTCTATGGGATTCTCTCTTCCGCGCTATAATTATTCCCCCTTTTTTCTTTCTCCTCTTGTATCGCCGCTGTTGTAACTCACTTGTCTTTCTCTGATTCGCTCGCGCGTCCCATTTGCCGTCTCTGTTGTAGGTGATCTATCTGACAGTCACTCGGATTTGCTTCCACTTTTTGCTTCGATCTAGGCGGGCGCCATCCCTCCTGTCCGCCGATAAGGCCGACTTCTTCTCCACCAATTTAAGAGGTTGATCGCTCGACCTCCCTGATGACAGCGCAACACCAGGGGGCTTCGCGAATTCCTCTTTTGTTTCCCGATCCCTCCAAGTTCGGGAATGCCCCTAAAGAGCAATTAATGAGGAAATTTGGGTTTCAGAGACGGAGCCTCCGTTTCCTCACCCATTCGTGATGACGTCACCGCCAGAAGTCTCCGGCAGCCTTTCTTATGGTCCAACTTTCACAGCCATACATTGCATATATATTTGTGTGTGTGTATACACACACACACTCACACACACACATACATATATCACAAACATGCACACATGCACATACATACATACAGGTGTGTGTGGGTGTGTAAGTGTATATATGAAAATAGTACTCTTATTATCTTTATTTTGAGGAGATCTTAAAACATGCATTTGGGAAAATGTTCTTGGTATCCGATGTCCTAAGAAGCTATTTCTTAAAATGTGAATGGAGAGGTTGTTTAAAGAAATGTTCTTTTGGTATTCTTAGATATAGCAAAATGCAGCAAGTGTCCACCTGATCAATATCCAAATGAGGACCGAATAAAATGTATCCCCAAAATTATAACCTTCCTGGCTTATGAAGAATACCTGGGCATCATCCTGGTCTCTTTTGCCCTAATCTTGTTCCTAACCACGGGCCTTGTTTTAATCATATTCATTAAATACCTAGAAACTCCCATTGTCAAAGCCAACAATCGGGACCTCTCCTACATCCTCCTGGTCTCCCTCCTGCTTTGCTTCTTGTCTTCTTTCCTTTTCATTGGTCAACCAAGGAAAGCCACCTGCCTTCTTCGACAAACAGTGTTCAGCATTGTCTTCTCAACTGCCATTTCTTCTCTCTTGGCCAAAACAATCACGGTGGTGCTGGCTTTTCTGGCCACAAAACCAGGAAACCGAGTAAAGAGTTGGTTGGGGAAGAGCTTAGCCAACTCCATCATCTTTTCTTGTTCTGCTGTCCAAATTATCATCTGCTCCATCTGGCTGGGTGCTTCTCCCCCATTCCCTGATTTTGACCTCCATTCCCAGCCTGGAATGATCATTCTGCAATGCAATGAAGGCTATGATGTCATGTTCTACATCATCCTCAGCTACATGGGCTTCCTGGCTGCCATCTGCTTCACCGTGGCTTTCCTAGCCAGGGATCTCCCTGGGGCCTTCAATGAAGCCAAGCTGATCACCTTCAGCATGCTGGTCTTCTGCAGTGTATGGGTGACTTTTGTTCCCACCTACCTGAGCACTAAAGGGAAATACATGGTGGCTGTTCAGGTCTTCTCCATCTTGGCCTCCAGTGCTGCTCTGCCGGGCTGCATCTTCATCCCCAAGTGCTACATCATAATTCTGAGGCCAGACCTGAACACAAAGGAGCATCTTACAAGCAGAAAAACTGTAGAAATATGAGACAGAGGAATTTTAGGTCTTAACCTTTTTCAACAGTCTGCACCAAGAAAATGGTCCAAGCTCTTCTCCATACATAAGCAGGCCAATGATTGTCCTTACCATGTTTAAATGGCATTTGGAAAATAATGTCCCAAACTGGATAAAATAAAATTCAAAGATGTCCATTGAGCAGAATATCTGCCAATGTCCTTAGCCTACTTGAGGCCTGAGATGCCACACCCAGGTTTTTTTTTTAATCATGACCTGTGTGCAATTAGATTCTTGTTGCTGTGCAAGAGATACTATATATAATGGGGCCAGGTTGGTGGTGGAATGTTGCAGTAGGGGGTTTCAAAAAATTTTACTACCGCTTCTGTGGATGTGGCTTGGTGGGCATGGCATGGTTTGGTGGGCGTGGCAGGGGAAGGATACTGCAAAATCTCCATTTACACCCCACTTCAGGGGAACGTTACTGCAAAATCCCCATTCCTCCCGATCAGTTGGGACTCGGAAGGCAGAGAACAGATGGGGGTGGGGCCAGTCAGAGGTAGTATTTACCAGTTCTCCGAACTATTCAAATTTTCTGCTACCGGTTCTCAAGAACTGGTCAGAACCTGCTGAAACCCACCTCTGGTATGGTGGTAAAGTTCCATTATTTTGGTAATGTTTTTTTAGGTACAAGAGCCTTTCAATCACCTCCTGGGAGAGGGTCTAAGTCATCTTTCTATGGCCATCTTCTCCAGCCTTCTTCTGAAAATTGATATATCAAATAATAAAAATGAAATGCTTCCTGAATGTCACTGAATTCTGTTCTTTCAAAACAGAGCTGATGTGAAAAAGAATGGAAAGATGACATTAACAGTATGCAAGTGAGAGATACTGAGGTTAGAGGAGTGGATTTATGTAAAAGATGGACTACATGAGAAAGAAAAAATGCTGAGTAAATATTTTGATGGTTGTATAATCGATACTATAATGGAAGATAGTATACTTTTTAATAACGATTGATATTGTCGCATGTATGTTTATGTAGATATGATTAGAATGATTATGATGATGATGTTTATATGTTAACACTTTGGACACCTAGAAAACACACTGTTCAACATAGAAATGGAAGATGTGATATAAAACAATAAAGAATATTTAACAATAGTATGCAATAGTGTGAGCTGATTTTTTTCAAAGAAAAAGGAAATTATTATAAGGATGGTGGTTGCTATGAAAAAACAAGTGATTTGTCCTGTTGGAGATGATAGAAAATTTGCTACAGGAAATCATTATCTCCTTATTTTGTTCAGACATTCCACTGTTTCTACTGACCCCCTACAGCATGGGAAGTGGGCTACAGAACATTATACATATACATCTTAGATTTTGTAGGAGGCCAACGTGGTGGCAATCTGAGAGGAGATGTCCATTTTAATTCCTTCAAAGACAATGAAAATGTCCTTCTACCTTCCATAGCTTTAGTTAGGGACACTGACCCAGGGGTGAAATCTAAAAATTTTCCCTACCGGTTCTGTGGGCGTGGCTTAATTGGTAGGTGTTGTTTGGTGGTCAGGTGACCTGGTGGACATGGCTTGGTGGTCAGGTGCCCTAGTGGGCGTGGCCAATAATAATAAATAATAAAAATAATAAACAAAGTACACAAAACAATAAGAGATACCAAAAACCAACGTTTACACTTTACACACACATAACACAACACAACACAACTCACTCACACACAATGTAAAAGTAGCTGCACTTCACCCAAAATGGCCCCTGAAACAAGCAGGAACTTCACACAGCCACAAAAAGCTCAAAAACCAACTATCACACTTTTTCCACACAAAATGCCACATACAGCTTTGTGAGATTTTGTGTGTTTGTGCAGCTAGAGTGAAACACTACAGAAACATACCAAATCTCAGAAAGCTGCACAAATTTTTTATTTTATTATATTTTATTTATAGTTTTAGACAAAAGCAGCTAAATTTAAAACTTCCTTACCTTTAAATTGCTATGTCTAAAAAAAATAAATAAAACTCCTTAAACCCCTCCCCCAATTAACTATTTTTTTAAAGGTCCCCCAAACCCAATTACTTACCAAATTGAAGGCACAAGGCAGGCAGGTAGGCAGATTGAGTTGCTAGCTGATGCAATGGATTGCAGCAACTGAAGCAAGGCATGAAAAGTGAGCGAGCCCGAAAGAAGCAGCAAGCCACCAAGTGGGCAAGTGAGGACCGGGAGATTGGGTGGGCATGGGCGAGGGGTGCAGGGATTTTTGCTACCAGTTCTCCGAACTACCCGCTGCCATCGCTAATGGATCACACGATCCTGTCTGAACCGGGAGCATTTCATCCCTGCACTGACCTAACTAAATAGCTGATCTAACAACTGAGAGAGATCCGACACAGCATCCCAAGTCATCCTGGAATCTGAATAATCATCATTAAAGTTGTAACACAGGTCAGGTGTACATTGGAGAGGAGTCATGGCAGGGGTGAAATGCTCCCGGTTTGGACCGGATTGCCCAATCCAGTAGCAATGGTGGCGGGTGGTTCGGAGAACCAGTAGCAAAAATCCCTGCACGACCCCCCCCCATGTCCAGCTGAGCCGTGCGATCATCAGAGGCTTTTTTTTTTTTTACTTTTAAAAGCATACTCTCCTGGTGAAGTCTAGTATAAACTAAATTAAAACCAAGAAAACCAAAAAGAGAAATATTTTACTCTCTCTTTAAAGTTACACTCTGACTTTCTTTTTTCTTTTTCTTTTTTTCTTTTTTCTTTTCTTTTCTTTTTTCTTCTACAATCTATCCTGTCTAATCATTTAAAACAGGGGTGTCAAACTGGCGGCCCACGGGCTGGATGTGTCACACGCAGACCACACCCACCTTGGCTCTGCAAAGGCAAAAAAGTCACGATAGGTCACGATAAGTCATGTGACGCAATCGAGTTTGACACACGTGATTTAAAAGAAATGCAAATTCATGTTTCTGGACTTTTTATGCAAAAAGTTGATAAGTGTGTTCCAGTCACCAATAAATGTAGATATTGTCCATTCTCTAATCAAAGAAGTCAGTTTGTCCATCTCAGCAAGTTTGGCAATTTTACCAACCATTCCTAAGTGGTGGGTGGTACCGAATTCTTTCCAAATTTCATGTTCAGGCACTTTACTTTTCCACTTTACGCTTTGTAAGTAAAGCATCTCCTTGTTCCTACTCCAAACATGGCTTGTCTGTGAAAGGCTGAACAAAATGTCCAGAGAAAGAGGAACTAGTGACTTTTTCCCAGGAAAAGAATAAAAGCTCCTGTCCATGGACAATCACATCATTTAGCTCACTTTCTGGACTGTGACACAGGCCTTAAGAGCTATGTAGTCATCCAGGTTCACAAATGATCTACCCATTACCACCAGGATACTCCTGCTACCCACTCTAACTCAATCCCCCAGTTCTCCATTCTATGCCAAGATGTACATATCAATGTACCTTCTCAATGAACCAAGGAAGAAACATAATCTTCCTGACAACTGACCCAGATAAACCAGGAATACTCAACCTCCCCTTTCAAGATCTTGGCAGTCTTGGGAGTGGGGGTCACACACAGCCTCAGAGATATGAAGGTCAAATAGTAACACCATCATTAAGTGTATCCATATAACCAGACGAAAGGAATCCATGTCCCTTCAAACTAGTTTTTTCGTAGGTTTGGCACCAAATTGGTGTCAAGGAAAAAAAAATATTGGGCCTCTATCTTTCTCCATATTTTACACAATGATACAATCCAAAAACATTCAGTGTCCTCAGCCTAGAGTGGCACCAAATTCCAGAACTCTGGGTGATCCTCATTACCCAGCAGTCTCAGGAGAAAAGATTCTATGTTGAAGGATAGCAAAAGTCAACAAAATAGGATGCTGCATTTTCCTCCAGCATCATTTTCTGGACATGTCCTGACAGGAAAGACCACAATCACTAAAGAACACTGCCCTCATCTGTAATTTTTCACTAACATGCTCTACTCCAGCTTCCTTTCTGCAAATGGAGCCAAGGAAGAAGTTCAGGATCCCCAGAGGAAAAGTTGCTTCTCACTGTAATTATCGCCATCCTGCTCTTTGCGATGTCTTCTACTTCTCCAGTGACCAATGTAAACATCAGACTGTGCTGTTAAATGTACCTTTTTCTCCTCTCCAGGTGAAGTTTGCTTTGTCTCTGTCTGAATCAGGAAAGCCCCTGTCTCTTGTGTGAGGACTTTTAATTCTTTAACTCTTCTTGTTTAAAAATGGGAAGCAGATTGAGTCATCCCCATGAATTATGAACCTCCTGCTTCTGTTTCTGATGTTACTGTTGTCCCTGCCGGTCTCTGGGAATCTTACAATGAAATGTCCACTGACTTTGGAGCATCAGGATGGGAAAAAACCATGGAGCTATTACCGACCAGGAGAACATCTCATTGCTGTTATCACCACTGGCACAAAAATATTTAATATTACGTTCCCTTTCAATGTAGCTCCTTTCAGTCAGTCTCATTTGTAAGTCATTCAGGAGTCATTGTGTGTAAGTCACACAATGGAGTTGTGTTCCCTCAATTTCTAATTTTAACACTCTCATTTTGTTCTCCTTATTCCACTCTCTCCTATATTGCAGCACCTGTCCTGCCTACTTTCCTGAATCATTTTGATTTCCATGTTTATTTGTCTAATTTTGAGAAAGAGATTCAAATCCAAAGATGGAAAAGAAAAAGAAACTGAAATAAGTCCACATTATTTTCCTCTCCCTGTTCAATCTTGAATTCATGACTTGAATACTGACTTTTGTTTAAATTAGTGATTATTGTAGTTTCCCCCTGCCCAGCTCAGTTCAAATACAACTACTCATTGATATTTACTTCCAGATCCTTATAGAAATACAGGATAACTTATTTTTAGAATTGGTTTCTCAGTTAATTTTGAAACATCATCTTCCTTTTATGGCAGTTCTACTTTAATTATTCAATTATTTTGAAACTTGATTACTGGGTAAATGAAAAATTAGTACTGCCAGAAAGAATAGTGTATTTCAGATTCCTAACTAGGTGGAGGACTGTATCAATTCCATTTTCCCAACATTTATTAAAATTAAATGAAGATGGGTGAGTATCATTTGTCTCTGGGTTTGAAGTCAGTATTGGCTTAAGAAGCCATAGGCTTCAAAAGACAAAATATTTGGACAAGTTTGAGGAAAAATAGAACATTGTTTTTTCTGTTGATGATGAAAATAACATGACCATTTTTACAGGACTTTACTGCTCATTCAAAAGTGGATGCTTTAGTTTCATTAGTCAAACAAAAATATAAATATATATACAGGTATATAAATATATTTTGCTATTGATGTTGATGATAAAATAAACATTTTTTTACAGTAGAAAGTCTTCTGATCAGTCTAGAATCCTACGCTTTATTTTGGTTATTCAAGTGGTCAGTAAGAATTCCCAGCTCCTACACAATCTCACACTTGGCTACAACATACATGACAACTACATGAACACCATTGGCACTTCAGATGCCTTGCTGGACATCCTCTCTACTGGAGAAGCCAATGTTCCCAACTACAGCTGTGGAAGGAAAGACAACCTTTTGGCTTTTATTGATGGGGCTGACAGGGACATTTCCATCCAGATGTCAAGATTACTAGGCCCCTACAAAGTCCCACAGGTTTGTATTTGTGCCAGAGGTGTGTTTCAGCAGTTCTGGAGAACTGGTAGCGGAAATTTAGAGTAGTTCGGAGAACTGGTAAATACCACCTCTGACTGGCCCCGCCCCCACCTATTCTCTGCCTCCTGAGTCCCAGCTGATCCAGAGGAAATAGGGATTTTGCAATATCCTTCCCCTGGAGTGGGGAGGGAATGGGGATTTTACAGTACCCTTCCCCTGCCATGCCGACCAAGCCACATCCATCAAGCCATTCCACAGCCACCAAGCCACACCCACAGAACCGGCAATCAAAAATTTTTATTACTGATGTGTGCCTCTTTATCTAGGAAAGTGAGTGGATTGGTAGGATGGATAAGTGATAAATCCAACTATATCTTCCCAATGGAATTCAAAAGCTCAGTATTGGTATAAAATTAAAGCTAGGGAAACCGACTGAATCCCAAATTCTGCCTGTTAAAACAGACAACCTTTCAATTAAAGACTGCTTGGACTGTATAAGTTACAAATCATATTAAGAGATGTGATCTCCCGCCCCCCTCCCCTTCTCTCTCTCTTTCTCTCTCCCTTGTATAACTGGAGTACAAGGTAAAAAGAAATAATCTGGGACATCAAAGCAGGGAAAGATAAATTCTCAGTAAGTGTGGCACATTGAAGTGGATGAGTGTCTAATAACTCTCTTTCCAAATTGTGAAGTATTTGAATATTGAAATGGCTGAACATCTTAGGATGGTATTTACATGAAAATGTCACCCTAAGCAAGATATGTTTATATCAGATTTAACCAATTCCCTAACCAAATCCAGAGATAGAAAACTTAACACATATATTATTTTAATGTCAATTGTATAAGAAACAGAGAGATCAGTATCCTGGACTGCACATTAAATGAATGACCTATTGAATGGAATGGAATGGAATGGAATGGAATGGAATGGAATGGAATGGAATGGAATGGAATAGAATAGAATAGAATAGAATAGAATAGAATAGAATAGAATAGAATAGAATAGAATAGAATAGAATAACAGAGTTGGAAGGGACCTTGGAGGTCTTCTAATCCAACTCCCTGCTTAGGCAGGAAACCCTACACCACTTCAGACAAATGGTTATGCAACATCTTCTTAAAAACTTCCAGTGTTGGAGCATTCACAACTTCTGGAGGCAAGTGGTTCCACTGATAAATTGTTCTCACTGGCAGGAAATTTCTCCTTAGTTCTAGATTGCTTCTCTCCTTGATTATTTTCCATCCGTTGTTTCTTATCTTGGATTCAGGTGCTTCGGAGAATAGGTTGAGTCCCTCTTCTTTGTGGCAGCTCCTGAGATATTGGAACAGTGCTAACATGTCTCCCCTAATCCTTCTTTTAATGAAAAGAAGATATTGCAATCCTTATGTCTAAAGAACAATATATTTTCTTTGTTATCAGATTTTAAAACTTACATATAATATGGCTCTTTATTTGAACAAAAAAGTTTAATTGAAATCTACAAATGTGGACCTGATTGCAGAAGAAAGTATGGGTGATACAGAAATATGATTTGTGTTCTTTATTTTGATTCTTACTTAATTTGTTTCTTTTATTTTGTTTGTTTTTTCTGGTCTTACTAATGTTCTGTGTTTAATATTCTGGATCTTCATATGGTTACTGGCTAATCAATAATACAATATTATAATATGTTCATGACAAAAAAGTTGGATTTGTTGAAAGCTAATAACTGACCCTAAATACAGTATTCTTCACTGCTTTTTCAGATCCATTTCACTGCTTCAGAAGTTCTGAGTGATAACAGTCAATTTCCCTTTTTCTACCACATGATCCCCAAATTAGGGATTCTCTACCCAGGAATTATCCAAATTCTTCTCCGATTCAGATGGACCTTGATTGGTCTCTTTGCTTCAGACACAGAGAAGGGGGAGAACTTCATGAGGACTTTTATGCCTGTGCTTGTCAGGAATGGAATTTGTGTTGTTATATCACAACAATTCTCAACTACTGGACAAATAGCATCCTTCAGGGATGCCCTCTCTAAGTGGAGACAAGTCAATGTCTTTGTTCACCTCATAGAATATTTTTCCCTTTGGGACAGACTTCGTCTTTTCCATTCAACACTTAAAAGTTTGCCAGAACCCATTGAAGGGAAAGTCTGGATAATTGCAGGCTTCGGAGAACGGCAAATAAGAAGACAGACATTTCTCAAATATGTCCATAGTGTTTGGACCTATGGTCTTCAGTGGAAAAAAAAGCCAAATGACAGCTCCTTTGAACCAGATCTCTTTGTGCAACCACAGTTCGAAGATGAGTCTTTTCACTGTTCTTTTTCAAAAGGCATCATTTCTGTCAAAGGCCGGAGAAAATGCACTCAAAAATCACCACTGAAAACAAGAGTGGAAAGAAACAGGATCTGGAACCGATATAACCATGTTGCTTACTCTTTGATTAATATTCTAGCCCATGCCTTGAATGCTTCATATTCTTCCATATTCAACAGGAGAAAGAAAGATAGAGAGGAGAGGCTGGTGGCTCAAAGGCTGCAGCCATGGCAGGTATGGGGTTCTGACCAGGGATGAGTTCTACTTTCCTTCACTACCGGTTCGCAATGGGAGCAGGCACATGCTTACTTCGCTCGCGCGCGCACACTTGTGGGCATTCGCAGATCGCATTTGATGATGTCTGGGTGGGTGGGTGGAGCCTCCCGCTGCCGTTACTACCAGTTCTTGTGAACCGGTCCGAACCAGGCGCAACCCACCACTGGTCCTGACAACGATCCATCAAACTTACTTTCTTCGGAGGGGGAACCATCTCAACCTTTTTCTCCCAAAGGTGCTTTTTGAAGAGGCAACTGGACTTTCTGGGTTTTCTTTGAAGATGTTTCACTTCTCATCCAAGAAGCTTCTTCAGCTCTGATTGGATGGTAGGGGAATGAAAGGATTTATACTCCTTGCAGAAAGCCCCCACCTGCTCTGTTCTATTTCTGTTCTAGTTCCATCCATTTCTGAAGAAGAATGAGTTTTGCAATCTTTCCCACTTGAAACTCTACTTGAACCAAAATGGGGATATAGCAGCAGATCTGAACATCGTAAGCTTGATAGTTCTCTCCAGGGAGGATCCCATTACAGAGCAACTGGGGAGTTTTGAAAGACAGAGACTTACTATCAACCAAGATGCTCTTTCACAGCTAAAGTTGCTCAACAAGGTGGGTGAAATATTGGTGTTTTTTCTGTTTTCCAAAGCCTTGAGACACTTTTCAAGTGGCTAAGCCTATTCACCAATACAGTGAGAATTGAATGTGGGGAATAGAACCCTTATAGTTTTCTTAAATGGCTTGGAAGTCTTCAGTACAATTGGCAAGGTATCGTTCAGATGCTGTAATGTGGAGCACTATATCAAATTGATTCAGCCATGTCCCACATGGGATGCTGGATGTTGATTTAGGACACAAATCATGTCTATTTTGTGTCCCCTGTGTAACCTGTTATCTGTATAAAACTGGTCAACCTTATACTGTCTACCATGGACCTCACACTATTCCTAAAAGGTCCATAAGGGGGCATGCATAAATGCACCATCCCTACCATCCCTGTCCTACTGTCCCCATTTATCTGTACTCATTTCCTGTACTCATGTTTATACTTACACCTGTTATCTTGTCCATGTTTGACAAACTAAATAAATAAATAAAATACCTCAATTTTTCATTGATGTTACTTCTCCTTTTCATTGATGGTTAGTTCTAACACAGTTGATTTGCCACTCCTTGTTCTTCTGCTTAGTCTCTGCCTCAGTCCAAATGTGGGGAAAAATGTCATCCTGGATTTGTCAAGCGGGCTCGGGAAGGAGAGCCAGTTTGCTGCTATGACTGCATTCCTTGTCCAGAGGGGACCATCTCCACTCAGGAAGGTGGGTGACATCTCAGAAAGGGGTACTGGATTCATGCAGAGCACTTTGATCAATGTGCTTTTTAAATGAGACACATCTAAGGTTGACAATTTTGTGGGTCTTAATTTTCAAGCTGCTGAATTTCTTCCATAAAGGGAAGAATAAGAAAAACACTTTGAAGGATGAGGTAGGAGGCATAAGAACATGGTGGATTTTGCAAGGTTACTTGTGTCAGAGGAAATATCTCTTTTCTTGCCAGTTTGGAACGGTCCTTGTATGTTCACCTTTCTTAGGAACATCTGAATTGTTTGGAATTGAGGAATGGTTTCAGGTCAATGGCTTTTGCTCATCCAAGCCAGTTTATATTACAGGGCAAAAGATATATCAATCAGTCAGTCAGTCAGTCAGTCAGTCAGTCAGTCAGTCAGTCAATCTTTATCAAGATCATGGAACCACATAAGCAGAAAGATGTAATTCAGGGGACCATGGAGGAAGAGTGTTTGGGTTTAAGGGACAAGAGAAATACACATAAAGACTCACCATAAAAGACATGGAGAGGTTAGATGTAAAAGGAAGGATGTAAATTAAATTTACAACTATTAGGGGTAAAAATTGCCTTTTTTTATTTCTAATGCTTTAATTTTCCATGTTATGGATTAAGAGGTAAAACACAAATATTGTTTATAGCCCAGTTTAACAATTCCACTTCAAGCAGAATCACCATCATGGATTCCTTGGTTGGACTGCTCCTGCATCTTCCATTTTCTTCTTACCTTTACAACCTTTTTGGATATTAAACAATGAAATGCAAACAGTTACAACAGCCACAGAAAAAAGGAATATAGTCGTGTTTCTAAGAGGAAAAAAAAAGTCTTACCTCCATTATTGGGATTAAAAGGAACTAGGTCTAATAGAAAGTAGGGAAAAAAGAGAAATAATTAATCAAGCAATCTACATAATATCCATGTATGCCAATGTGGAACTCATTCAGTCTTTAAAGTAGTTATTAAATCTAGAAATTATGGTAATAGATTGCTGTTGCTTTTGATTTTTAGAAGCTAAAGTCATTGCAAAGAAAGATAATAGTTTCTTTTCTTGAATTACTTCAGCAATTAATTTTCCCTAAGATCCTGGTTTACAAATTTATTTAGTTATTAAAATGTATTGGCTGCCAATCTTACAAGATGGTATCATATTTATATTGCTGCAATCCCACACAATGGGTCTCTGGGTGTCATCCAATTAAAACAACAATTGAACCTTGTACAAGACTGGATTAAACCTATAATACATTAAATACCAAGATTGAAGAAGAATAGAATAGAATAGAATAGAATAGAATAGAATAGAATAGAATAGAATAGAATAGAATAGAATAGAATAGAATAGAATAGAATAGAATAGAATAGAATAGAATTTTATTGGCCAAGTGTGATTGGACACACAAGGAATTTATCTTGGTGCATATGTTCTTGGTGTACATAAAAGAAAAGATACGTTCGTCAAGAATCATAAGGTACAACACTTAATGATAGACATAGAGTATAAATAAGCAATCAAATCATATTAGGAAACAGTCAATATAAATTGTAAGGATATCAGCAACAAGGTTACAGTCATACAGTCATAAGTGGGAGGAGATGGGTGATAGGAACAATGACAAGACTAATAGTAGTGCAGACTTAGTAACTAGTTTGACAGTGTTGAGGGAATTATTTGTTTAGCAGAGTGATGGTGTTTGGGAAAAAATGTTCTTGTGTCTAGTTGTTCTGGTGTGCAGTGCTCTATAGTGTTGTTTTGAGGGTAGGAGTTGAAACAGTTTATGTCCAGGATGTGAGGGGTCTGTAAATATTTTCACAGCCCTTTTTTTGACTCGTGCAGTATACAGGTCCTCAATGGAACGCAGGTTGGTAGCAATTGTTTTTTCTGCAGTTCTAATTATCCTCTGGAGTCTGACTGTCTTGTTAGGTTGCAGAACCAAACCAGACAGTTATAGAGGTACAGATGACAGACTCAATAATTCCTCTGTAGAACTGGATCAGCAGCTCCTTGGGCAGTTTGAGCTTTCTGAGTTGGCGCTGAAAGAACATTCTTTGTTGTGCTTTTTTGATGACTTTTTGATGTTAGCTGTCCATTTTAGATCTTGTGATATGGTAGAACCTAGAAATTTGAAGGTATCTACTATTGATATTGTGTTGTCTAGTATTGTAGGAGGTGGAAGTATGGGAGGGTTTCTCCTAAAATCTACCACCATTTCTACCGTGTTGAATGTGTTCAGTTCCAGATTGTTCCTGATCTGTCCCTGTACCCACACACACCCAAACACAGCCAGTCGAGGGTTAAGGAAACACTTTGGAACGCACCCAGGTCTTATCTCCCACTTGGCAGCGATAGACACACCATCTGCCAAGTGACTTTATTTTCAAAGTAAAACAGAAAGATAAATACTCAAGAGTCCAAATGTCCGACACTTTAAATCTTTCTCTCAGCAGTTCCGGACGATGCTTTAGTGACTATCCAAGGTTTGCTTTGTTCGTCACAAGGATCCTTGACCACCACCCTCTATTATATAGTCTCTGGGGTGTGGTCCAGTGACTCAGTTCTAATCCCTAGCACGCCTCCTAAGCTGCTGCAAACGTTTATCACGCCTTCGGAGGCGTGCGTCCAGGAATGATGTTTCTTCATCACTCTGATCCGAACCAGCTGTCTCCTCTCCCTCGGCCGGCACTTGAGACAATGCCAGAGGGGAGGGGCCTGGAGAGGGAGGCCTGGCTGACTCCTCTTCCTCATGCTCAGAGCTTTCTTCCTCCGATGGGACAGGCTCAGAGGGCGGGGCCACAACAGTTCCAGTCACACCATGAGGCTAGTTGTTCAACCTCCCATCTGTATGTGGATTCATTATTGTCTTGAATTAGACCAACCACTGTTGTGTCATCTGCAAACTTCAGTAATTTAACAGATGGATTGTTAGAGATGCAGTCATTGGTATATAGAGAGAAGAAGAGAGAGCACACAGCCTTGGGTGCAGGGGTGAAATGCTCCCGGTTCGGACAGGATCGCCTGATCCGGTAGTGATGGCGGTGGGTGGTTCAGAGAACCAGTAGCAAAAACCCCTGCGCCCCCCCACCATGCCCAGCTAAGTCATACGATCATCAGAAGCTTTTTTTTTTTTACTTTTAAAAGCATTTTTTCTACAACCTCTTCGGCTGAAAAAATGCTTTTAAAAGTAAAACAAAAAAAAAAAGCCTCTGATGATCGCGCAGCTCAGCTGGGATCGTCAGAGACTTTTCAAAGCATTTTTTCTGCAACCTCTTCGGCCGAAGAGGTGGTTAAAAAAATGCTCTGAAAAGCCTCTGATGATCCCAGCTGAGTTGCCTGATCGTCAGAGGCTTTTCAAATAATTTTTTTCTGCAACCTCTTCGGCCGAAGAGGTGGTAAAAAAATTGGTCTGAAAAGCTTCTGACGATCCCAGCTGAGTTGCCTGATCGGCAGAGGCTTTTAAAAGCATTTTTTTAGAACCTCTTCAGCTGAAAAGGTTGTAGAAAAAATGCTTTGAAAAGTTAAAAAAAAAAAGTTGGCCATGCCCACCCAGTCACTTTACCCCCCCACCACCACCACCAAGCCATGCCCACAGAACTAGTAGTAACAAATTTTACATTTCACCCCTGCTTGGGGGGGGGGCTGTGCTAATTGTACAGGTATCTGATGTGATTCTGCTTAGCTTCACATGCTGCTTCCTGTTTGTTAGGAAGCTTATGATCCACTGGGATGATAGTAGAGCGTTTGAAGCAAGAAGGAACATAGCACATCTCTAGCGATTTATTGAAGATTCAGGTGAAGATGGGGGCCAATTGGTCAGCACAGACTTTTAAGCAAGAAGGAGTTATCTTGTCTGGGCCTGGAGCTTTTCCTGGCTTTTGTCTGTGAAATAGGTCTTGTACTTCCTTTTCTGTGATCACTAGGGATTGTGAACCCAATGGGATGGGGTCAGTTGTAGGAGACTTGGCTGTTGTTGGTGTGTCTGAGATGGGGGTTGTGGAGATAGATGGCTGTAGTTTCCTTTCAAACCTGCCGTAAAACATATTCAGGTCATCTGTCAGTTATTGATTTCCTTCAGCCTGGGAAGGAGGTTTGCCATAACCGGTGATATTTTTGAGAGTTTTCCACATGTTTGCTGATTCATTTGTTGAAAACTGATTCTTTAGCTTTTCAGAGTAGGAATACATCAAGATGTTACATATGATGCAACTAATGCACACATGGCCCTGGTACCATGAGATGCCGAGGCCTGCTGAAAGAATACAATTTAAAAAATTATTATCAATGGTAGTGGTAATCTGACCTTGGGGATAGTTAATGCTTTTATTTTTCAGGAATCGGTGGTCCTACCATTTTTCTTGAAGGATGTGATTGTGCACCTCATTCTAAAAAGGCTTTCCATGACAAAGTTTGGTCCTGTGTACAATACTTTTAGTAAGTTTGTTAGAGCATGATTGTCACTCAGGTGCAGTATTCATGGCTGAGGTACAGTTCCAAGATGGCATTGCTTGCTTTTATACTTGACCTCTGAATGGGAATCCTGCAAACATCCTCGCCCTTCTGGATTTCTCAGTGACTTTTGATACCATAAATCACTATATCCTTCTGGACTAGCTTCATGGTTTGAAAGTGGCAGGCAGGGTTTTCCAAAGGTGGGCCAGCATGTCCTTCATGAGAGGGAGTGGGTACATATTTTCCACACTGATCATGTTCAGATTATGGTAGTCAACGCAGAGGTGTAAGGAGCCACCTTTCTTTTCGTGGAATAATACTGGGGCTGCTATTTTTGGTCGGGTGGGTTCGATGAAACCCCTTTTTAGGTTTTTGTTGATAAACGCTCTGAGTTTGTCTACTTCTCTCGGGGACATGCAGTACATTTTTGGTTCCGGGAATTTAGCCCTTGGTAGGATCTCAATAGCACAGTCTGTGGCGCAATGGGGTGGAAGTTCATCGGACGCCTCCTCGCTAAATATCTCATCCAAATCTTCGTGAATTATTTCAATTGGTGTTCTTGGGGAACAGAGGTAAAAATTGAGGCCCTGCAATGTGGCATTCCTCAGGAATGGAGTTTCTGTCCTTTCCTCTTTACCTTTTACATGAAATTGCTAGGCGAGGTCATTTGCAGTCATGGGCAATTGATCAGTCATTGATATCATAGTACACCACCCATGGCTGGGTAGATGGTAGTTTTGTGATGCTAAGTATCCGGAGGCTTTAGAAAGGATGGGGAGGAAGCAGTGGTGAAATCTGAACCGGTTTACTACCGGTTTGCTGGCTGCGCATGCATACTGCGCACCACGCACCAAATGTGAGGTGTGCATGTGTGCAGTGCACACCAAAAGGAGGCATGGGGTAAGTAGAACAGCGCGGGGGGGTGTGAGTGATCAGCTGTGGCACGCAATCTTTTTTTTTTTTACTTTTAAAAGCATTTTTTTACAACCTATTTGGCCGAATAGGTTTTTAAAAATGTTTTTAAAAGTAAAAAAAAAAAAAAAGGCTCTGATGATCACACAGCTTACCTTTTAAAAGCATTTTTTACAATCTATTCCTACCATTCAGGTGGGAAAAGTGAGCAAGATGGAAAGAAGTAGCAGGCGGGCAAGCAGGCGACTGGGCAATTAGGTGGGCATCCAATCGGAGTGGGGGAGGGGCATGGATTTTTGCTACTGGTTCTCCAAACCACCCACTGCCATCAACACTGGATCGGCTGATCCGGTCCGAACCGGGAGCATTTCACCCCTGAAAGGAAGCAACATTGATTCAACCACAGCAAAATACAATGGCTTCCTGTTTTTGCCTCACTAAGTGTTTAGTGATAAGTCAGCTATGACTTTGAATGGAATGACACTTCTCTGGATAGAGATGGCTCATAATTTGTGGGTCATCTTAGAAACAGGGCTACTATAGGAGGTGTGCCAGATGCTGGGGGTGGAATCAACAAGAGGAAACAGCCTAAAGTCTCTACATAGCCAGAGATGGATTAAGTCCAACCCCTCTTGAACTTGGTTAACCCTTATCTATTGCCAAAATAGCGCTAACATTAGTTGAGTAGATTCTTGTGAGTAGGCAGGAGCAATAAATGAGCTTAATTGGAACTTCTCATTTAGTCCTGGTCTTTTGCACCTGACAGCTACTCCTCGATGTTCATGTGATAGTCATGGTTAGAGGGACCTTCACACAGATTACTCTTGTGCAACAACTTTGTTCTTTCCTAGACTGAGGGGCATAGTACTTGCCTTGGTCACTTCTTGTTTGAATTACTACAATGTGCTCTACGTGGGATTGCTCTGGAACACCACTTGGAATATATAAATTGTCCAGAATGTAATGGCATGCACAGTATTGGGTTCCCCTACATTCATGTCTAGTGTTTGAGCTCCACAAGCTCCCAGTGTCTTTCTAAGTGCTTTCCAATTCACTTTTAAAGTCCTACATGGCATAAGATCAGGGTATCTACAGGACTTCCTCTCCTTGAGGATATCTGCTTGTACCACAGGAACAAATTCTGCACCTAGTGGAAGATCAAACAGATTCCTGAAAAACCTAGCAGATAACTTTGTCCCCCCAAAAGGCAGAGAAGGGAATAGATGATCAACTGTATTGGACTTAATTCTCATTAACAGAGATGAAATGACAAAAGGCATTGAAGTTACAGGAACCAAACTGATGAGGTATTTGACCCCTCCCTCAGGCTCAGCCTGATCATTTCCTACAGTTCTAGGGTGTCAGTGAGACTTCCTCCCCATCAGGATATTTGCTTTTCCCACAAGGGCGGATATAATAGACAGGCTCCAGGTCTGTTCCCTAAAACATTGCTACTTTGTGGGTCCTAGAAAGCCTGCTGTCAACTTTCTAAATGACTTTGGCTGAAGTCCTGCTTACTTTCTCAGTTGCGTTTCTCAGTTGCCATTCTTGAGGGAAAGGGGCAGTCAGAAGGTTGGAATGCGGTGCCTTAAACCGCTAGACAAAACATTGACCAGGCGCAGTGTGAGAACCAAGGTCATGGCACTGAACATCTGCAGAGACTGAAGCTCATACTGGACTGACCTAAGACACCTGAGGCAAGAGGGGGGGAGTTTGTCAGAGTTTATTGCAGCACACACAACCAGACACACAATTAAATAATTCTGCAGGATTCATCTACGTAAGAAAATGTCTTTATATACAATACCATACATCAGAAGTCAGCCTAGAGAATCAGGAACACAGAAGCAATATTCATAGAAGCAAGTCATTACAGAGTAGAGAGATACAGAGGGCATATATTGTACAGAGGCTCAATTTACAGAGGTCAAACCAACTCTTATATACAGTTCAGCAAGTCTAAGCCACGCCCAGACTCCAAACTGTCTCTTATGGCCCCATACAAACAAATACTATGTTTCAGTTTCCAAACAGCCCCCATTGGCTGACCTGTTACCATGTCTATCCAAACAGTCCCCATTGGCTGATCTGTTGCTATGCCTGTTCAAGTCTATGAATATTCATACTCCGACAACATTTCTATTCTTTTGACTACCCTAAAGTGCAGAAATTACTTACAGTTAGCTTTACCTTTCTACGTGCCGATATGATGTACTAAATAAAAAGCCTGACTGAAGCCTCAGAGTCCTGATTCAATTGGGTTCATCACTTGGAACCATGACACATGCCTTTTCTGTTGCAACTCCTGTTCTATTGAACACTTTAGCCTTGAATTTCAACAGTCCCCACCCCCACGCTTTTAAAATTCTGGCTCTTCTCCCAGGCATTGGGATAAGGTAAGGTTAGGGAAGGCTGAGAATGTGGTGGCTTGCATCAGTGAAGGGTAGTTTTGGCAACAGCTGTTTCTCCTTTTTGGTGCTTGTTGTTATAGCTGTAGATATTAAGGGATTTTTTTCTGGGCTGTTCACTGTCCAAAGTTTGCTTTAAGATGACCAGCCAGACAAATGTTTTATATATGTATGCAGGGTCATATTAATCATTTACTATGGCTTCCCTGTCTCTCACTATCAGCTATTATTTATTTTGTATGGTGTATGCAGAATGCAGCATTAATGCATACAATTCACAAAAGCATCAAAATCACAAAAAGTGCCCTTGAGATGATGCAGTTCTTGCAGGGAACCTTCTGAGGGGATATTCCATCACAATATGAGGTAAGGTTCGTGGGATATTCCTCACAGTCACAGTAAGTATTATCAAGCTGTCTCCATTTGGTTTTTTTTTTTCCCCCAACATTGGCACCTGCTGTGGTTGGTCAGTATCATCTGACAGACAAGGAAGATCTTTCTTGAAAGGTGAAAAGAGATGTAAATGAATTATTACTTTCTGTTTTCTCAGATATTGAAAAATGCACCAAGTGCCCAGATGATCAATATCCAACCGAGAGCAGAGTCCAATGTATCCCAAAAAGAATAACCTTCCTCTCCTATGAAGAACCTCTGGGCATCATCCTGGTGTCCATTGCCCTATTCTTGTTCCTATCCACAGGATTCATTTTAATCATATTCATTAAATACTTAGAAACTCCCATTGTCAAAGCCAACAACCGGGACCTCTCCTACATCCTCCTGGTCTCCCTCTTGCTTTGCTTCTTGTCCTCCTTTTTCTTCATTGGACAGCCAAGGAAAGCCACCTGTCTTCTTCGACAAACTGTATTCAGCATTGTCTTCTCAATAGCTGTGTCATCTGTGTTGGCCAAGACAATAACAGTGGTGCTGGCATTCTTAGCCTCAAAACCAGGGAACAGTGTGAGAAGATGGTTGGGGAAGAGCTTGGCCAATTCCATCATCCTTTCTGGTTCTGCTGGCCAAATTTTCATCAGTGCCTCATGGCTTGGAATTTCTCCTCCATTCCCTGACTCTGACTTGCATTCCCAGCCTGGAGAGATCATCCTTCAATGCAATGAAGGCTCTGTCACCATGTTTTATGTTGTCCTTGGCTATATGTGTTTCCTAGCTGCCATTTGCTTCACTGTAGCTTTCCTGGCCAGGAATCTACCTGGAGCCTTCAATGAAGCCAAGCTGATCACCTTCAGCATGCTGGTCTTCTGCAGTGTCTGGGTCTCCTTTCTGCCCACTTACCTGAGCACCAAAGGAAAGTCCATGGTGATTGTTCAGGTCTTCTCCATCTTGGCCTCCAGTGCTGGACTGTTGGGTTGCATCTTCTTCCCCAAATGCTACATTATAATCCAGAGGCCAGATCTAAACACTAAGGAACATCTCATGATAAAAGTAGGGAAATGACCGTGATATTGTTTCTTAGGCATGTAACATTTAATTTTTTCATTGCAATTGTTGGGCTTTTGTATACTTCCTTTGCATCAATGTGACAATTAAGGTTATTTAAAACAGAAGGTAATAAACATATAAAGAATGTAAGTCTAATGAAATTAAATTCCACATTATCATCAAACAGTAAAATAAATAATTAATAATTAAAATTGTCATGCATCCAGGGATGAACACGCTAAGAAATAATATTAAATAATATATCAAGTAAAGACAGGTGAATAGAAAAGTCTCCCCAAAGAGAGAGGGATGGAGTCTTTTGCCTGAGGTGTCTTGAATATGAAATTCTAAATCTGTGTGAACATGGTCACTTTCTCTATGACTTTCTCTTGAAAGTAGGTGTGAGCAGTGGAGTTGGGTGTCAAGATCATGTAGATGACCCCACTTATAACACTCTGGATATCTACACCAGACATTTCTGGAGGTGTTAGGTGACTTCATAGATCTTATGGGATCTCAGAGTTCCATGACTCTGTGTTGAGTCATAACTATCCTAACATCCTTTCTGGACATGTCCAAAAACTGTTGCAAAACAGGACCCGAACAGCTCAAAATCCTCTGTGAAGACCTGATACAGATAAGGAAATGGAAAACAGCCATGAATCATATTGGTCTCCTATCCAAACAAGCCATATGATCCCTTTGTATCCCAAATGTGAAGCTTTCAGCATTCACCTATGTGAATGGGAAAATCATCTAAGATAGAAAATGGCAGGAGAGCATCCCTGAGGCTTCACTGTCTAGACTCGACTAAGGACCTGCAGGAAGAGTGCACCTTCTCTGGAAGCTGCCTAGAGACCGTCTTTGCCACACCCAATCATAGGGAAAGGATGGGATCTAAATCCAAAACAGAGGAAGGAAGGAAATCTGAAGGTCCATTCTCTGCTCTTCCCTCTTGTACTTAATATATATATTATATTATATACAATAGTGGCCAAAATTGTGGAAACCTTTTGGGAAAAGTGTATTTTCTAAAATTAGCTAATAACTCCACTTTTTTGGGAGTAGTACCTTAACATTATATATCAATGGAATGATAATTTAATCAAGAATGTAATGCAATAACTTTTATGAGGGATTTGCTATTACTGTAGAAAAGCAGTTATAAAGAAGAAAAGTGAAACCCATAGAAAAAATGAGATATACAAAAATTATCACCATAGAAAAAATGAGATACACAAAAATTGTCACCATGTCAGTTAATACTTAGTTGGGTAACCTTTAGCATGAATTATGGCCTTACAACTTCTTCCCATGGAGTGAACCAAGTCTTTTAGTTCTGCAGCTGTTATAATGTGAAGCCAAGATTGAATGATTGCTTCTATTAACCGGGTTTTTATTGCTGGGTCACTTCTGACTAACGAGTTTCTTTAGTCAGCTCCATAGATTTTCAATTGGGTTAAGGTCTGGGCTATTCCCAGGCCATTCCAGCAGTGGAATATGATTATCTTGAAACTCCATTAGATAACGCCTAATAGGAGTTTCTAAGGTCAAGCTAGGTATCCAAAAAAAGGCCCTTTCTGTTGAAAAACCACAATTAGGTAATACCCATTGGCATGAAATGATAGAGTTATTATTAGTTAAATTTGGAGCCTCCTTTTTCCCAGAGAGATTTAAGGCAACTTACAATCAGGATAAACAATAGTATTCGAGGATGCTCGAATTCCAGTATTGCTGGAATGTTGCTCCTAATAAATTACTATATTTCCTTTGAAGTTTGGATCATGGCTCATGAATTAATTAGGGCATCTTTCGGAAACTTGACAGACAGTTAGGACTGATCCCACATAGATTTACGTTCCCCTATGACCCTGTCTCTCCCCTCCTCTCTGGTCATGTCATAAATCACATTCTCCAATTACCCACTTTGGCTGGCTGTGAAACCTAACACCTTCCTTCTGATTGTGGTCAGAAAAAAATGTAAGGAATTCACTTCAGTTCTCCCTCCCTCCTGCTCATGGCAACTTGAAAGCTTTGCAAGTTGACATAGTCATTATGATTTCATGTGAATTGAAAGCCTTGGACCTGCTCCCTAGGAGCAGAAGACCTATTCTTCTCTCTCCTTAGCATGAAAGACAACTATGGATAACTCTGACTAGGTATTTACTGTTTAAGAACATCACAGACTAGAAACCTGCCCAACCATGGCAAGTTAAACCTGAATTCCAAAGCACATTTTCCAATGGTATCAACACGAAGTGCATCCAGTCTTGATTAGAATAATCCTTGCCTCTTTTACCCCACTGGGAACTTGGACATTGGATAAAAAATGTTTCACTCCATTTTGCTAATCTAAGGCAAGGAAACAAGACAAGTTGATGCTATCAACATCAAAATCCCCAGCATTTGATGGCAATGGCAATAGCACTTAGACCTATATACCACTTCACAGTGCCTCACAGCATTCTCTAATTGGTTTACAGAGTCAGCATATTGACCCCAACAACAACAACAACATCACTCCACTTTCCTCTGACCAGGTGTGAAAAATGTCCTTGGTTCCCAAGACAAAGTATTTTGTTTTGGCTACAAAATCCTAACTATCTCAAATCCCACCCACCCCCTGTATCCCTCAGCTCCGTTGTGGCATCACTGAAGCTGTCAAAATGGCATCGATCAGGTCAGCTTCAGGGTTGACACCTTGAGACAAACATCTCCTCTCCAATAGTCACCATGCTGGCCACCTACAAAATCCCACCTATAGGTGAGTGCATATCACCCTATAGTCTTTCCCCATGGTGTAGGAGTCATCAGAAAGAGGTGCAGTTTCTGAGCAGATCTGCAATGCCTGCAACCAAACAGATATATAGTGCTTATATCCAAAGCTTTATTTTCAAGAATTGGATTTCTCACTCTATCACACCAACTATCATACAGACATCTGGTATGGAAGATATACTTTTTCCCCTCTCTGATATAAAAGAAAGAATATTTTATATACACTACTTTCTTAGCATCCTTTTTCAGTCAGCTACATTTTTGTTCCTCCATTTCAAAGCGATAAAACTCCCTTCCTCTTTTTCCATCAGAGGTTCTCCAGAAAAGGAGCCAGTATCTGGAATTGTCAAACTTCTCCAATGGACCTTGACTTTATCCCCATGCTCCTCCAAAAAGAGCAGGGATAAAGGTCTGTTGTTTCTGTGTTTTTGTTGTTTTGTCATATGCCACATCAAATATGACTGATTTGATCCTGCTAGTTTTTTCAAGAAATGGAGTCACATTACTGTCATTATTTACTATTCAGAGGCGATGATTGACTTTTGAGTTCATGATTTCACAAACGTCTTACTTATAAGATGATAAAGCCCACCACAGAAAAAGTGATACCAGGGTTCCAAGTAACAGCCCCAACGAAAGAAAACTTGAGTTTCCTCAAAGTTTCATTTTATTAGAGATGTCATATTGGCACATATGGGAAAACCCGAATCTGAAAGTTGCCAGGTTTTCTCCACCCAAAGGAAAGTTCAAGTCCCTGCTCAACACCCACAAGTCCATCACATGGTCCAATCCAAGCACCATCCCAACTGGAGATGCCTCCCAGTTCCAGCCTTCCAGGTGCAGGGCAAAATGGTCTTGACTCCTTGAGAAAGGAATGTTATTATGACTATACATCACCCTGGCTCCACTCAATTCCCCCCTCCCAGTTTCCCACAGTAGTACATGTGGCAGGCCTGAAGATCCAACAAAAAAGATGGCTTCTAGGCCTGACAAGTGACAGATGTGCAATTTCACTTTGCAGTTGTTATGAAGGCCCCTCCCCTTTCACAAAAACACTCTCTCTCTCTCTCTCTCTCCCTCTCTCTCTCTCTCTCTCTCTCTCTCTCTCTCTCTCTCTCTCTCTCTCTCTCGTGAAATAGCAACATCTAACAATATTCAGGACCAATATTCTGGACCTGTGAAAGGCTGGGCAAAATGTCCAGGGAAAGAGGAACTGAAAACACTCTCCCACGAGGAGATTGAAAGATCCTGTCCATGGACAATCACACCATTTAGCTCATACCCTGGACTGTGGCACTGGCCTTAATAGCTGTGTATTCATCCAGGTCCACAAACAATCTTGTAGTCAGACACTAAGAGTAAAAGCCGAGGTCTGTAAAATGGGAATGGATTCAAAAAGAAGATCACACCTCCCCAAGAATGGCCCATCTTCTGCATATCACCATAAGGATAGTCCTGCTACCCCCTCTAACTCACACACACATCCCCAGTTGTCCCTTTTATGTCAAGGTGTTGATGATGGAAATGTCTATCTGGGTTCAGTTCCAAGTGGGGAAAAGACACTGGTTTTTAATGGTGGACAGGACCACATGCCTTGATGATGTTGGATGAAGAAAACAAGGGAAGAGATGCTGAGAGTGCCTGAGTTTTATACCCTCTCTGAGCTTTTGAATTTGAGCTTGTATCCTGATTGGTTGTCAGACTCCCATGGGGCCATGCAGGGGCAACTCTGTAGGCTGTCCTGAGTCCCAAGCTTGGTTGAATCTTGCTGGGTGATGATGTAATGAAGGGGCTTTGGGCAATTCCTATCATGGTGTAATGGCTTTGACCTGGTTTTGATCTTGAGTGAGGGCTCATGTTCTGAGGGCCATGTCTTTTGTGTTGAAGATAAACTGGCCTAGCCTTTGTCTTGTAGATAGGTTGGCACCAAAATAACTGCTGGGGGTGGGTGGGCAGGGAGCTGAGGCTCTGAGTTTGTCGTTAGAAACATGTTTTTCCTTTAGGGAAATATAATACTCTGCCTTTTTAATATTTGCTAGAATATTTCATTTTCCTAGGAGAGGGGTGAGTGCTAACTTCCTACAGTGTACATATCAATGTACCCTCTCTCCAAACAAGAAACAATCTTTCTGACAAGGGACCAAGATAATAGCAATAGAACTTAGATTTTAATACCATTTTATAGTGCTTTACAGCTCTCTTTAAGCAGTTTACAGAGTCACCATATTGTCCCCAGCAATCTGGGTCTTCGTTTTACCAACTGTGGAAGGATGGAAAGCTGAGTCAACTTTGAGTCAGTCAGGACTGAACTCTTGGGAGGGAGCTGGATTAGCTTGCAATAGTGTGTTCTAACCACTGCACCACCATATCTCCTCCTTTTCTTGGTGTCAAGCAGAGGTGGGTTTCATATCATTTTACAACTGGTTCGCCATGCACCAAAAATGTGAGCATGCCCCTGGCCTTCCGCGCATGTGGGCGGCTTAGAAAACGTGGCTAAATAGGACGGCATAGCGACAAAGCAGGTGGACGGGGCACACCTGCAGGTCGCCACTACCAGTTCAGTTGAACCGGTCTGAACTGGCTGAATACTACCACTGGTGTCAAGGGGGGGGGGGAATAAAATAACTCTGGGTGACCTTATTCAGCAGTCTCTGGAGAAATGATACCATGTCGAAGGACAGCATAAGTCAATAACATAGGTGTTGAAATACTGCGTTTTCCTCCAGTATCATTTTCTGGACATGTCCTGACAGGAAAGATGACAACTGCTACAGAACACTGCCCTCACATTGTAATTTTTCACTAACATGCTATACATCAGCTTCCTTTCTGCAAATGGAGCCAAGGAAGAAGTTCAGGATTCCCAGAAGAAAAGTTGCTTCTCACTGTAATTATCACCATCCTGCTCTTTGAGGACTCTCCTTCTACTTCTCCAGTGTCTGACTTTTATGTAAACATCAGATTGAAGCAAACTGGAGGGGATCTTGCATAGGAAATCATAAATGCTTCAGGTCACACTTTGTGTTGTGTGGATTTTAGAATAGGCAGAGCTGGGCTGTTAAATGTACCTAAGTTTCTCTCCTTTCCAGCTGAAGCTTGGCCTTCTCTCTGTCTGAATCAGCCATTGGCTCTTGTGAGAATGCTTTTAATTCTTCAAGACTCGTTCTTATTCTTGTTTAGAAACAGGAAGGGGATTGATTCATCCCCATGAATTATGGACCTCCTGCTTCTGCTTCTGTTGTTACTGTTGTCCTTGCCAGTCTCTGAGAATCTTACAATGAAATGTCCACTGACACTGGAACACCAGGATGGAGAAAAACCATGGAGCTATTACAGACCAGGAGACCATCTCATTGCTGTTATCACCACTGCAACAAAAATATCTCCTATAATATTCGCTTTCAATGCAGCTCCTTCTAGTCAGTCTCACTCGTAAGTCATTCAGGATGATGGAGTTGCATTCCCTCCATTTATAATTCTAACACTCTCATTTTGTTCTCCTTATTCCACTTGTTCTTATATTGCAGCACCTGCCCTATCTACTTTCCTGAATCATTTTGATTCCCATGTTTTCTTTGTCTTATGTTGAGGAAGAGATTGAAAGCCAAAGATGGGAGAGAAAGAAAAATCTGAAATAAGTTCACATTATTTTCCTCTCCCCATTCAACCTTGAATTCATGACTTGAATGCTGACTTTAGTTTAAATTAGTGATTATTGCAGTTTTCCTCTGCCCAGTTAATTTCAAATATAACTTACCCATTGATATTTACTTCCTGATCCTTATAGAAATACAGGATGACTTATTTTTAGAATTGGTTTCTGGGTCACTTTTGAAACATCCTCTTTCTTTTATGGTGGTTCTACCTTAATTATTCATTTTTTCTGTAATCTGATTACTGGGCAGATGAAAATTACTACTGCCCCAAAGAATTGTGTATTTGCAATTCTTAATCCAGGCAGAGGGTTATATCAATTCCATATTCCCAACATTCATTAAAATTAAATGAAGATGGGTGAGTATCATTTGTTTCTGGGTTTGGAGTCAGTATTGGCATTAGGCCCTGTAGGTTTCAAAAGACAAACAAAAGATTAGACTGAAAAAAATGTTGTTGGTTCTTTTGTTGATGATAATAACATGATCATTTTTATTGGGGTTCATCTACCACTCATTCAAAAATGCATGCTTTATTTTCACTAGTCAAACAAAAATATTAGCCGTGAGCTGTGAGCCATGGTGGCTCAGTGCTTAGAAATGCAGTAGTACAGGCTATTTCTACTGACTGCTGATTGCCAGCAATTTGGAAGTTCGAATCTCACCAGGCTCAAGGTTGATTCAGCCTTCCATCCTTTACCGAGGTTGGTAAAATTAGGACCCAGCTTGTTGGGGGCAATAGGCTGACTCTGTAAACTGCTTAGAGAGGGCTGTAAAGCACTGGGAAGTGGTATATAAGTCTAAGTGCTATTGCTGTTGCTATTAAAACTATATAAAATATATGTTGCTATTGATGGTGATGAAAAACATTTTCTTTTACAGTATAATGTCTTCTGATCAGTCTAGAATCCTACAGTTTATTTTCATTATTCAAGTTCTCAGTAAGAATTCCCAGCTCCTACACAATCTCACACTTGGCTACAACATCCATGACAACTATTTGAACACCATTGGCACTTCAGATGCATTGCTGGACATGCTGTCTACTGGAGAAGCCAATGTTCCCAATTACAGCTGTGGAAGGAAGGACAACCTTTTGGCTTTTATTGATAGACCTGACAGGGACATCTCCATCCAGATGTCAAGATTACTAGGTCCCTACAAAATCTCACAGGTTTGGTGGTTTATATTTCTATAGGTAATGTGAGTGGGGTTGTGGTAGGTGAGCAATTGATCTAATCCTATCTTCCCTATGAAAATCAAATTAATCATGGCAATTATAGGGTTGTGGCTGGGATTGGGATCCGCATTGTTCAGTGGGCAACGATGAAACTAACATATTAATTTCAGTAGGATGGGTAAGCGATAAATCCAACCATATCTACTCTGTGGAATTCAAGAGCTGCTTTTCTCTATGGCCACTCTAGGTATGTCATCTAGTGATGGGACTGATATTGGTGGGGGGAGCATTAAAGCAATCATATCATATCATATCATGACAGCATCTCCATTGCTTTGGGGGCTTCTGCTGCACACTTGTGAAGATTAGGAAACACTCTGTGTCCAATCACAAGTTCTTCTGTACAAAAGGAAGCACTGATGGAAAATTATTATTTTCTATATCAGCTTAGCCAAACTAACGATATTTCCAATGTTGTACAAATCCCTGTTTCATGAAAAGAATCCCAATGGCTTCTCTTATCTAAAGTTTATAAGACATACAACATATAAGACAAACTCTGCCCCCAATCTGGAGTCCTGACAGGGCTCAAGGCTGATTCAGCCTTCCATCCTTTCAAGGTTGGTAAAATGAGGGCACAGATAGTTGAGGGGCAATATGTTGACTCTATAAACATCCATAGAGGGCCGTAAAGCATTATGAGACTGTATATACCCTTTGATTCAGCTGGAACAATCTGGAGCTGAACACCGTTAAAACTGTAGAAATGAAAGTGGATTTTAGGAGGACCCCTCCTATTCTATTTGCTGTCCTTATAAACCTTATTAGTACTTATTAATAAATCAAACACAAAAGTTGTGGTCTTTGGAAAATGACAGGATAGCCAGGTATGGCTATTTGATGGTATAAGACAATAGAACAAGTAACCCCATTCCTTATCTTGAGGTATTTTTTTTCTGAGGCTTCAACTTGTCCCCCTCATCATCAAAGGAGCTCACTTAGGGCTAGAGCATGGCAGTTTAGTGATTAGATTTTTTTTAAAAAAAATAACTATCCCATTTATTTAGCTCCATTTGATAAATTATATAAAGCCAAGATTTGCCTGCGCTCTTATATCAAACTGAAATTTTGGTTTAAATTTATCACTACTAGAACAAATCCAATCACATCACCTGAGAAATAACTTGGGGGTGGGGCTGAATTGGGATTTCAAAACTTCTTTATATAAAATCTGGACACATTTTTTTTTAATCATAGCTATCCATCTTCTTTTGCCCCATTTATTAAAATGCATAATGTCAAGGTTATCCCCCATTCTCTTTAACAGAGGTGAAGTTTTGGGTCTAAAATATATTACTATTAGAAACAACCCAATCACAACATCTGATGACTAGCTTGGATGTGGATAAAAGGTTTTCAGCTTGTGCCTCAGAGCTGAATTGGAGGGAGGTTTTTTTTTGTCTAAAATTGGGACATACAATTATTGGTATAAAATTAAATCTATGGAAACTGACAGACTCCCAAAATTCTGCATGTTAGAACAGACAAGTTTCAATGAAAGACTGTTTGGATTGTATAAGTTACAAATTATATTAAGAGATATGATCTCTCTCTTGTACAATTGGAGTACAAGCTAAAAATATTGTTACAGAAAGAATCCGGGCTATCAAAGCAGAGAAAAATATAGCCATTCTCAGTAAGTCTGGGACATTGAAGTGGATGAACATCTAATAATGACCCTTCCAAATTGCAAATATGTAAATACAAAAATGGCTGCACATCTTAGGGTGGTATTTATACAAGCAAGAGTGGAGCAGCCTGACACAATGTTTAAATACGGGAGATATAACAGAATAACATTTGGAAGGGACCTTGGAGATCTTCTATTCCAACCCCCTGCTTGAACAGGAGCCCCTATACCATTCCAGACAAGTGGCTGTCCAGTACCTCCTTAAAAATTTCCAGTGATGGAGCACCCACAACTTCAGAAGACAAGGCGTTTCACTGGTTAATTGTTCTCTCTGTTAGGAAATTTCTCCTTAGTTCTAGGTTGCTTCTCTCCTTGATTAGTTTCCATCCATTGTTTCTTGTCTTGCCTTCTAGTGCTTTGGGAAATAATTTGACCCCCTCTTTTTTGTGGCAGCCCCTCAAATATTGGAACCCTGCTATCATGTCATCCCTGGATCTTCTTTTCACTAGACTAGACTTGCACTTTTGGAAATCCAGAGACAGAAGACTTAACGCATCTATTATTTCTACGCCAATTGAATATTTAAAAAGAGAAATCAGTTTCTTGGACTGCACGTTAAATGAATGACGTATTGCAAACCTTATATCAAAACTTCATATTTTCTCTGTAGACAGAATTTAAAACTTATGTTCAATATGGTTCTTTATTTGAACAAAAAAGTTCAGTTGAAATTTGCAAATGTGGCCCTGATTGCAGAAAAAAGTATGTGTGATAGAGAAATATGAATTGTGTTCTTTATTTTGATTCTTACTTTGTTTGTTTGTTTGTTTGTTTTGTTGCTTTTTTTCTGGTCTTACTAATGTTCTGTGTTTAATATTCTGTATCTTGATATGGTTACTGGCTAATCAATAATACAATATTATAATATGTTCATGATAAAAAAGTTGGATTTGTTGAAAGCTAATAACTGACCCTAAATATAGCATTCTTCACTGCTTTTTCAGATCCAATTCACTGCTTCAGAAGTTCTGAGTGATAAAAGCCAATTTCCTTTTTTCTACCACATGCTCCCCAAATTAGGAATTCTCTACCCAGGGATTATCCAAATTCTTCTCCATTTCAGATGGACCTTGATTGGTCTCTTTGCTTCAGACACAGAGAAGGGAAAGAACTTCATGAGGACTTTTATGCCTGTGCTTGTCAGGAATGGAATTTGTGTTGTTATATCACAACAATTCTCAACTACTGGACAAATAGCATCCTTCAGGGATGCCCTCTCTAAGTGGAGACAAGTCAATGTCTTTGTTCACCTCATAGAATATTTTTCCCTTTGGGACAGAATTCGTCTTTTCCATTCAACACTTAAAAGTTTGCCAGAACCCATTGAAGGGAAAGTCTGGATAATTGCAGGCTTCGGAGAACTGCAAATAAGAAGACACACATTTTTGAAATATGTCCATAGTTTTTGGACCTACAGTTTTCAGTGGAAAAAAAAGCCAAATGACAGTTCCTTCGAACCAGATCTCTTTCTCCAGCCACAGTTTGGAGATGAGTCTTTTCACTGTTCTTTTTCAAAAGGCATCATTTCTGTCAAAGGCCGGAGAAGATGCATTCAAAAATCGCCACTGAAAACAAAAGTGAAAAGTAACAAGATCTGGAACCGATACATCCATGTTGCTTACACTTTGTTTAATACTCTGGCCCATGCCTTGAATGCTGCCTATTCCTCCACGTTCAAGAGAAGAAGGGAAGGGGGAGAAGAGAGGTTGATGGCTCAAAGGCTGCAGCCATGGCAGGTATGGGGTCCTCACCATGAACCAAACTTACTTTCTTTGGAGAGGGAATGCAAGGCAGGGGGGAACCATCTCAACCTTTTTGTGCTTCAAAAGGCCAACAAGTTTGACCCATTCAAGCACTTGTGGTTAATGTTCCAAAGAGTGGGTACCATGGAGAGAGAGAGAGAGAGAGAGAGAGAGAAAGAAGTAGATATAGATATAGATATAGATGATATAGTTAAAGATATAGATAGATATAGATATTAAACATTAATTTTATATGCATTTTTAAATAAATTCCTGTCTTTATGAATTTGTGATTAGCATTTTAGCATTTTATATTTATAATATGAAGAAGACCCTGAGACCAAAATCCTAGTTAAAGCTTCTTTAAGTGATTGGCTGCTGAGTGTTGGCATTAAAATAATCAATGAAGGGAAAACTGAATTTATCTGGTGCACTGGATAAGCTCTAAAACTGCTCCTCTTTTTAGAATGTTTTTCCTCTCATTCAGCTAGAATCTCCTCTCTTGTGATTGAACTCAGTTTTCCATTTTTTCATGTCCAACACTCTGGAATAAAAAGAAGCTTCCATGTAACATCTTCTCCTACTTGTCTTCCTTAAGGCTAAGATCAACTCCTTTGATCTTTGCCTTGATTTCATTGCCTCTCCTTAAAGCTGATCCAGCATTTGTGCTTCTCAAAATGTAGGGCTTACAAGATGACTATTTACTTGTCTTAATTTCTCTCAAAACCAGGATGTTCACTCCTGAGACTTTTATGGATGCATTTGTCTTCATTCCATGAGCATCACACTTACAACTCACATTGGGTTGTGAAAATCTATGATTTTGCGATCATTTTCAGAAATATTCTTATCAAGTGTAGTTTCCATCATCCTTTCCCCAATGCATCATCAATGACATTATCATCCAACTACATATGTTAATTATCCAATCATTGATATCCTACTAATCTATTATAATCAGTGACCAGTATACATACTTACCAAACACACACATAGATATACATACTGTATATAAGAAAATGTACAAATGAAATCTTAATGAAATGTCTATATTAAAGCTGCCATCCCTTTTTTTCTTATAAGATATGCCTTACATTGTGAAGTCCTAGTTGCTACAAATCAGATACTTTTCTAATGGCTTTTGTTTATGTATTTATCTGTATTAGGAAATTATATTTTTTTTTCTTGATGCTTTGTATCTTTAAATAAGTTCAAAATAGTTTTGTCTATCAATTGGTATAAATATATTATCCAAAAATCATGATTTCCCACCTCTACTTTTCCATACTACAGAAAACATAGAAGAATAGATGACCAAGGACTAATTACTATTTAGTGAGTTTTATGGGGAACATTGAACATTATTGAATACAATAGTAAGACATTTTTTATCCAGATAATTTTTTAAAAAATATTTTATTAATTTTTTGATAAACACAAAACCAAAAACATACATACAAATATATATATATATATATATATATATATATATATATATATATATATATGTATGTATGTATGTATGTATGTATGTATGTATGCATGCATGCATGTATGTATGTATACACACACACACACACACACACACACACACAAAGATACAAAAAAAAGAACATTTTTTATGTGGAATTGTGTCCATTTACAAAACTTATCACTATAAACTACTTATGCTCTATATATTTTACTTCATCAAATTTTGTTATGTCTGAGCCTATTTCATCTTTCTCTTTTTAATCCATTTGTACCATTTCTCCCATGATACATAATACTCCAAGTCTGTCATTCCTTTCAATTCCAATGTTAGTTTGTCCATTTCAGCACAGTCATAATTTTTTTTAATTATTTGACCCTTGGAGGGTGTCTTTATATTTTTCCAACATTGCACAAAAGCCAATCTTGCCGTTGTTGTTATATGTAGAATCATATGTCTTGTCTTTTTATGGTAGGTTTTTCCCATTATTCCCAGGAGGTATAGTTCCGGTACAAATTCCAGTTGAGCACCTGTTATTTCTTACAACCATTTTTTTTATTGTTTTCCAGTATTTTTTTGATTCTGGACACAGCCACCATGAATGGGAGAAGGTACCCTGCTTCTGTCCACATTTCCAACAATTTGGGGCCAAATTTGGGTATATTTTTGCCAATCTTGAGGGAGCCAAATGCCAGCAGTTTTATCCAGATAATTATCATACCATCCAGCCATCACTTAACTAGATTCCTAATCTCATCAAAAATTGTTTTACTGAAATCAAGTTATATCACCAGCAATTTCATAATCTATTTAGGAAATGTAATAAGATGGAGCCCCTATGGAAGGATCGGATAAAAGGGGGAAGCCCACAGCTGTATAATGTAAGAGAAAAAAGTGAGAAAGGATTTGCCTAAATTTTCAGGCTGAAAAAAAGGTTGGTAGGAAAATTGTACATTCAGAATTGCAAAATTCTGTCAATGTAGCATTTAAAGTAAAGTAGAATTACCTCATCTGTCCATCTTTCATGTCTGGTTTACCTGGAACAACATCAGCCTCACAAATTTCTTCCTGACAAATCCATGCTTTCTGGTAATCACCCTGTTGTTTTTAAGGGCTTTATGAATAATCTCTGCATTTATTTGTTTGTTCAATTTATTTGTGACCCAGTCTAGAATGTTCCCTATACTTTACCAATTTTATCATTTTTTAATCTTATCAATTTATATATATATTGTCAACATACGGTTGACAAATTTTGCTGAACCTTTTTGTTTCTCTTTTGAGGATACTGATAACACCTGTTTTCCCAACTCAAGATATTCGCAAGTGAGACAACTGTAGTAGATAGATTCAAATATGGAAAAAAAAATGTGTGGTAAAAAAAAAGAAACCAGGTTTCTGCTGTTAACATTTTTGGGTATTTCTCTTCTAGTTCCATCCATTTCTGAAGAAGAATGAGTTTTGCAATCTTTCCCACTTGAAACTGTATGTGGACCAAAATGGTGATGTGGCAGCAGATCTGAACATCATAAGCATGATGGTTCTCGCCAAGGAGGATCCCATTACAGAGCAACTAGGCAGTTTTGAAAGACAGAAACTTATTATCGACCAAGATGCTTTTTCACAGCTAAAGTTGCTCAACAAGGTGGGTGAAATATTGGTGTCTCTTCTCTGTTTTCCAAAGCCTTGAGACACATTTCAAGTGGCTAAGCCTATTCACCAAATACAATGACCGCCAGTGAGAATTGAATGTGGGAAGTAGAACCCTTATAGTTTTCTTAAATGGCTTGGGAGGCTTCAGTACAATTGACTTGTACTGTTCTTGTACTGTGTTCTTCATTTTCAAATTGATTCAGCTATGTCCAACGTGGGATGCTGAGTTTATTTATTTATTTTTATTTTTTATTTATTTATTTGTCAAGTACGTATTAGATAATCTATATAAGTATAAGCATGGATTGAATACTTAAAAGGAACACAAATAAAAGGAACATTAGGAGCGGGACGGTAGGCACGCTGTGCTCTTATGCACAGCATGCCTATCTTATAGACCTCTTATAGACCTCTTAGGAATGGGGAGAGGTCAACAGTAGACAGTCTTAGGTTAAAATTTGGGGGGGGGTTGGGATGAAACCACAGAGTCAGGTAGTGCATTCCAGGCATTGACCACTCTGTTGCTGAAGTCGTATTTTCTGCAATCTAGAGATTCACTTTAAGTTTGTATCTATTGTGTGCTCGTGTATTGTCGTGGTTGAAGCTGAAGTAGTAATTGACAGGTAGGGCATTGTAGCAAATAATATTATGAGCTACACTTAGGTCAGACTGAAGGCAAAGTTTTAATTCTTTAGGACACAAATCATGGCTATTCTGTGTCCCCTGCGCAACCTGTTATCTGTACAAATCTGGTGAAAGGGGACATCCTTTCCAGGTGATGCATTGGTTAGAATTTAGTCTTGCCAGCTAATACTGCCCACAGCCAGGAGTTCAGTCCTGTCTGGTTCAAGGTTGACTCAGTCTTCCATCCTTCCGAGGTCAGTAAAATGAGGAGCCAGATTGTTGGGGGCAATATGCTGACTCTGTAAACCAATTGTCTGGTGGCTCAGCAGACTGATAGCATTGTGATTAACACCAGCTGTCTGCAATTACTGTAAGTTCGAATCTCACCAGGCTCAAGGTTGACTCAGCTTTCTATCCTTTCTAAGGTAGGTAAATTGAGGACCCAGTTTGTGGGGGCAATAAGCTGACTTTGTATAAAATATACAAAAGTATGAAGGCTATTGCTTAATGCATTGTAAGCCGCCCTGAGTCTCCGGAGAAGGGCAGCATATAAATCAAATTAAAAAAAAAATGAGAATGCTGTGAGGCACTGTGAAGTGGTATATAGGTCTAAGTGCTATTACCATCAAATGCTGGGGATTTTGGTGTTGATAGCATCAACTTGTCTTGTTTCCTTGCCTTAGATTAGCAAAATAGAATGAAACTTTTTTTTGTCCAATGCCCAAATTCCCAGTGGGGTAAAAGAGGCAAGGATTATTCTTGAGTACTTGACTAATGTTCATGTCTACCTCCATTTTTCATTGATGGTTACTTCTCATTTTCATTGGTGGTTAGTTCTAACATAATTGATTTGGCATTCCTTGTTTTTCTGCTTAGTCTCTGCCTCAGTCCAAATGTGTGGAAAATTGCCGTCCTGGATTTTTCAAGCAGGTTCAGAAAGGGGAGCCAATTTGCTGCTATGATTGTGTTCGTTGTCCAGAGGGGACCATCTCCACTCAGGAAGGTGAGTGACATCACAGAAAAGGTACTGGATTCATCAAGAGCACTTTGATCAATGAAGTGGTGGGATTCAAATAATTTAACAACCGGTTCTCTACCCTAATGACCGGCTGGGTGGGCGTGGCCATGGTGGGAATGACTAAGGGGTGTGCCAGGCAGCACTTGGCATCCTTCAGACCCCGGGAACAAAAATGGGACATGGGGACGCTGCACCCGCATACCCCATTTTGGGCCTAGTAGGCCTCCCTGCAGCCTCCTGAGAGCAAAAATGGGCTGCAGGGATGGAGGCATGCCGCACCCTCCCGTGCCCCATTTTTGGCCTAGTAGGCTTCCTTGCAACCAACCCTCTGGGAGCAAAAACAGGCTGCAGGGGTGTGTGGCCAGTGATGAAATGTAAAATTTGTTACTACCGGTTCTGTGGGTGTGGCTTGGTGTGTGTGGGGTAATGTGACTGAGTGGACGTGGCTAACTTTATATTTTTTACCTTTTAAAAGCATTTTTTCTACAACCTCTTAGGCTGAAGAGGTTGTTTTAAAAGCCTCTGACGATCCTAGCTGAGTTGCCTGATTGGCAGAGGCTTTTTTTTTTTAAAAAAAAAAAACATTTTTTCTACAACCTCTTCGGCCGAAGATGTTGCAGAAAAAATGCTTTTAAAAGCCTCTGACGATCCCAGCTGAGCCGCATGATCATCAGAGGCTTTTTTTTTACTTTTAAAAGTATTTTTTCAGCTGAAGAGGTTGTAGAAAAAATGCTTTTAAAAATAAAATAAAAAAAGCTTCTGATGATTGCATGGCTCAGCTGGGCATGGGGTGGGGGAGGGATTTTGCTACCGGTTCTCCGAACCACCCACCTCTATCGCTACCGGATTGGGCGATCCGGTCTGAACCAGGAGCATTTCACCCCTGAGCGAAATGGGGGGACTTCACGGGGAAGGACTTCCCTTCCAGAAGTCCCCCTGGTGCCCCGTTTTTGGCCTAGTAGGCCTCCCTGCACTTACCTAGGAGCCAAAACAGGAAGCATGGGGACTTCTAGAAGGGACAGGGAGGGAAGGGGCCATCCAGAAATTTAACAACCGGTTCGGCTGAAGTGGTACAGACTAGTTGAATCCCACCACTGGATCAATGGACTTTTTAAATGAGAGTCATCTAAGGTTAACAATTTTGTGGATCTTAATTTTCAAGCTGCCCAATTTCTCCCATAATGGGAGGAATAAGAAAAAGACTTTGAAGGATGAAGTAGAAAGAGACAGAAGAACATAGTGGGTTATGCAAGATTACTTGTGTCAGAGGAAACCTCTTTCCTATTTGCCAGTTTGGAACGGTCCTTGTATGTTCACCTTTCTTAGGAACATCTGAATTGTTTGAAATTTAGGAATGGTTTCAGGTCAATGGCTTTTGCTCATCCAACCCAGTTTATATTACAGGCCAAAAGATATATCAATCAATCAATTGATGAATCAGTCAATCTTTATCAAGGTCATGGAACCACATAAGCAGAAAGATCTAATTCAGGACCCCTGGAGAAAGAGTGTTTGGGTTCAAGGGACAAGAGAAATACACGCAAAGACTCATGAAGAGATTAGGTGCAGGGGTGGGTTCTACTTACGTTTACTACCGCAACGGGGCCGCACACATGCTCTTATTTATTTATTTATTTATTTATTTATTTATTTATTTATTTATTTATTCGATTTATATGCCGCCCTTCTCCGGAGACTCAGGGCGGCTTACAATGCATTAAGCAATAGCCTTCATACTTTTGTATAAACCTGCTTAGTAGGGCTTTTGGCCCCCCCAAGCAGTGTTCTTTTTTATACAAAGTCAGCTTATTGCCCCCACAATCCAGCTCCTCATTTTACCTACCTCAAAAGGATGGAAGGCTGAGTCAACCTTGAGCCTGGTGAGATTTGAACTTGCAATAATTGCAGGCAGCTGGTGCTACTTAATAGCACTTTAGTCTGCTGCACCGCCAAGGCTCTTTATGCACAAGTGCAGAAGCTTCTGCACATTGATGACATCAGGGTCAGTGGGTGAAGCCTCCTGCCAGTTTTACTACTGATTCTATAGAACTGGTGTGAACCGGGGGCAACCCACCACTGGTTAGGTCTGAAAGAAAGCATGTAAATTAAATTTACAATTATTAGGGGTAAAATTTATCTTTTTTTCCTAATGCTTTAATTTTCCATGTTATGGATTAACAGATAAAACACAAATATTGTTTATAGCCCAGGTTAACAATCCCATATTCAGAAGAACCCCCATCATGGAGTCCTTGGTTGGACTGCTCCTGCATCTTCCCTTTTCTTCTTATCTTTACAACTTTTTTGGATATTAAACAATGAAATTCAAACAGTAATAACAGCCACCAAAAAAAAAAAAAAGAGGAATATAGTTGTGTTTCTAAAAGGGAAAAAAAAGTCTTACCTCCATTATTGGGATTAAAAGGAACTAGGTCTAAGAGAAAGCAGGGAGGAAAGAAAAATAATTAATCAATCAACCTACATAATATCTATTTATACCAATGTGGAACTCATTCAGTCTTTAAACAGTTATTAAATCTAGAAATTATGGTAATAGATTGCTGCTGCTTCTGATTTTTAGAAGCTAAGGTTATTGCAAAGAAAGATAATACTGTATTTTTCAGAGTATAAGATGCACCTTTCCCCCCCCCTAAAAGGCGGTAAAAATTTAGGTGTCTTATACACCGCATGTAGCCCCACCCACCCACTGGCCCCCACCCTTTGGCCTCTGCCTCGCAGCAGTTACCTCCTTGCAAGCAAACAGCAAGAAAAAACAGCTCCTTTTAGCTTTAGCACAGCCTTAATAGCACAAGTAGATTGGATCAGCCTCCCGACTCTCAACTGATTTGCTCTCAGCTGTTTTGTGCAGGGCTCTGCTGCTTGCTGCAAAGAGGTAAATTGCTGGAGCAGATTTTTTTTCCTTGTGCTAATCAAGCTATGCTGAAAACGAAAATTAAAGTAAAGCAGGCTGTTTGCTGTTTGCTGCAATGAGGCAAAATTGCTCAGAGGCAGAGGCAGATTTCTTTTTCTTCATTTCCTCACCAAAAAAGGTAGGTGCGTTTTATACTCCAGTGTGTTTTATACTGTGAAAAATACGGTAGCTCCTTTCTTGAATTTCTTCAGCAATTAATTTTCCCTAAAATCCCGGTTTACAAGTTTATTTACTCTTTTTTTAAAAATTTGATTTATATGCCATCCTTCTCCGGAGACTCAGGGTGGCTTACAATGCGTTTAAAATATATTGGCTGCCAATCTTACCACAAGGTATCAAATTTATATTGCTGCCATTCCAGACAATGGGTCTCTGGGTGTCATCCAATTGAAACAACAATTGAATCTTGTACAAGACAGGGTTAAATCTATAATACATTAAATACCAAGATTGAAGAAGAGAATACATCAAGATGTTACATATGATGCAACCAGTGCACAGGGCCCTGGTACCATGAGATGACCAGGCCTGTTAAAAGAATACCATTTAAAGAATTATTATCAATGGTACTGGTAATCTGACCAGAGGAAGCTCCAACTGGACTGATTGGTTAACATGACCTAAGACAGAGGTGGACAACTATGGCCCTTTTATGACTTGTGGACTTCAATTCCCAGAATTCCTGAGCTAACATGGCTGGCTCAGGAATTCTGAGAGTTGAAGTCCACAAGTCATAAAAGGCCCATAGTTGCCCACCCCTGACCTAAGACACCTGAGGGGGGTGGGAAATTTCTATTCTTTTAACTACCATAAAGTGCAGAAATTACTGAGAGTTAGCTTCACCTTTCGACTTGCTGATATGATGTATTCAATAAAAGGCCTTTTGAGCCTCACTGAAGCCTCAGAGTCCTGATTGGATTGGCTTCATTACTTGGAAGCATGACACATGTCTTTTCTGTTGCAATTCCTGCCCTGTTGAACACCTTAACCTTGAATTACCACAGCCTTTTAAAATTCTGGAGATCTGGTTCTTCTCCCAGGCATTGGGATAAGGGAAGGTTAGGGAAGGTTGAGAAGGTGGTGGGTTGAATCAGTGAAGGGTAGTTGTGACAACAAGTTTTTCTCTTTTTGGTGCTTGTTGTTATAGCTGTATATATTAAAGGATTATTTCTGGGATGTTCACTGTCCAAAGTTTGCTTTAAGATGGTCAGACCGAAAATGTTATATATACGTATGCAGGGTCATATTAACTATGGCTTCCCTGTCTCTCAGTATCAGCTATTATTTATTTTGTATGGTATAACAGAATACAGCATTAATGAATATGGTTCACAAAAGCATCAAAAAGTGCCCTTGAGATGATGCAGTTCTTGCAGGGAACTTTCTAAGGGGATATTCCATCACAATATGAGGTAAGGTTCATGGGATATTCCTCACAGTCACAGTAAGTATTATCAAGCTGTCCTCATTTGATTTTTTTTTTCAACATTTTTTTTTTCAACCAACATGCTGTGGTTGGTCAGTATCATCTGACAGCCAAGGAAGATCTTTCTTGAAAGGTGAAAAGAGATGTAAATGAAATATTACTTTCTGTTTTCTCAGATATTGAAAAATGCACCAAGTGCCCAGATGATCAATATCCAACCGAGAGCAGAGTCCAATGTATCCCAAAAAGAATAACCTTCCTCTCCTATGAAGAACCTCTGGGCATCATCCTGGTGTCCATTGCCCTATTCTTGTTCCTATCCACAGGATTCATTTTAATCATATTCATTAAATACTTAGAAACTCCCATTGTCAAAGCCAACAACCGGGACCTCTCCTACATTCTCCTGGTCTCTCTCTTGCTTTGCTTCTTGTCCTCCTTTTTCTTCATTGGACAACCAAGGAAAGCCACCTGTCTTCTCCGACAAACAGTGTTCAGCATTGTCTTCTCAATAGCTGTGTCATCTGTGTTGGCCAAAACTATCACGGTGGTGCTGGCATTCTTAGCCTCAAAACCAGGGAACAAAGTAAGAAGATGGTTGGGGAAGAGGTTGGCCAATTTCATCATCCTTTCTGGTTCTGCTGGCCAAATTTTCATCTGTGCCTCATGGCTTGGAATTTCTCCTCCATTCCCTGACTCTGACTTGCATTCCCAGCCTGGAGAGATCATCCTTCAATGCAATGAAGGCTCTGTCACCATGTTTTATGTTGTCCTTGGCTATATGTGTTTCCTAGCTGCCATTTGCTTCACTGTAGCTTTCCTGTCCAGGAATCTGCCTGGGGCCTTCAATGAAGCCAAGCTGATCACCTTCAGCATGCTGGTCTTCTGCAGTGTCTGGGTCTCCTTCGTGCCCACCTACCTGAGCACCAAAGGAAAGTCCATGGTGATTGTTCAGGTCTTCTCCATCTTGGCCTCCAGTGCTGGACTGTTGGGTTGCATCTTTTTCCCCAAATGCTACATTATAATCTTGAGGCCAGATCTAAACTCTAAGGAACATCTAATGATAAAAATAGGGAAATGACTGTGATATTGTTTCTTAGGCGCGTAACATTTATTTTTTTCATTGCAATTACTGGGCTTTTGTATACTTCCTTTGCATCCATGTGACAATTAAGGTTATTTAAAACAGAAGGAAATAAACATATAAAGAATGTAAGACTAATGAAATTAAATTCCAACATTATCATCAAACAGTAAAATAAATAAAATAAAATAATTAAAATTGTCATGCATCCAGGGATGAAGCTAAGAAATAAGATATTAAATAATATTAAATAATATATTAAGTAAAGAGTAGAATATAAGAGACAAGACTCCCCAAAGAGAGAGGGATGGAGTCTTTTGCCTGAGGTTTTCTTGAATATCAAATTCTAAATCTGTGGGAACATGGTCACTTTCTCTGTGACTTTCTCTTGAAAGTAGGTGTGAGCAGTGGAGCTGGGTGTCAAGATCATGTAGATGACCCCACTTTCAACACTCTGGATATCTACACCAGACATTTTTGGAGGTGTTAGGTGACTTCATAGACCTTATGGGACCTCAGAGTTCCATGACTCTGTGTTCAGTCATAACTATCCTAACATCCTTTCTGGACATGTCCAAAAACTAGTGATCCTGCTACAAAACAGCACCTGAAAGGCTCAACATCTTCTTTGAAGACCTGATCCAGATAAGAAAATGTAAAACAGTCATGAATCATATTGGTGTCCTATCCAAACAAGCCATATGATCCCTTTGTATCCCAAATGTGAAGCTTTCAGCATTCACCTATGTGAATGGGGAAATCATCTAAGATAGAAAATTATAGGAAGTAACCTGGTTTGACCCTCTGCTTACGTGCAGAAGGCTTTGCGCATGCGCAGAGGGTTCAAAATTGCACGTGATGCACGCACGCACTTCCGAACTGGTAGGGAAGGTAAGTAGATTTCACCCATGATCTGGAGGTCCATTCTCTGCTCCTCCCTACTGTACTTAATATATATTCTGTACATACTATATATAAGAAAGGAGAAAGGGGAACCATCCTTCTCTCTGCCACCTTAATCATAACCGGAACTGTATTTGGAATAAAACTTCTCTGTGCATTCTGATGTTTTATGCAAGACATCTCTTTCTGTTGATTTTTCCATTTGATCTTTTTTGATCAGTTCCAAGAGCAGGGTCACAGTTCTCAGCCATTCCAATGGCCTAAGGTCCCCTGTAATACACAGGGATCACTATTAAGCATTACATGTCATTTCCAGCAAAGAGAAGAGGGGGAACCCAGTCTCTTCTATCAACTGTCACTCCTCAGAATGTTGCTGCAGCCAACTGTCACTAACTGGAATCTTGACTCTGTTGCTAGGCAACTAACCTAATGGAACCTTCATTCTGCTCTTTGTAGGCTAGAGTCTATGCCTTGGACCATCGTTCTCTATATGTGTTTCTTGAAGGATGGCCATATATATAGATGGACAACAATATATATATTGCTGTCATCCCTGGTCACAAGACAAAAATTGTGAATCCCACTTTTGACACCAGTTTCTCTGGAATCAAAACACTGGATTCAAAGCAAATAATCAGAGCTCGCTGCCGTGTTTATTACGAAGTATGTACCAAGAATGGAGTCTTCTTCAAAATAGCCAGAAATGCCTTCAAACAAAGAGATGCACCCATATTATACTCTTGTCAGGCCTGGAAGCCATCTTTTTCATTGGATCTTCATGCCTGCCGCATTTACTACTTTTGGAAACTGGGAGAGGGGGTTGTTTGGAGCCAGGGTGATATGTAGTCATAATAACATTCCTTTCTCAAGGACATCTTGCCCTGCACCTGGACAGCTGGAACTGGGAGGCATCTCCAGTTGGGACGGTGCTTTGATTGGACCATATGATGTAGGTGTTGGGCAGGGACTTGGATTTTCCTTTGGGTGGAGAAAACCTGGAAGCTTTCACATTCGGGTTTCCCCAGATGTGCCAATACGACATCTCTAATAAAATGGAACTTTGAGGAAACTCAAGCCTCACCCGTTGGGGGTGTTACTTGGAACCCTGACAACTCTTACATCCCAGTCATAATGCAATGGGGTTTTTATGTGATGTTTAAGGCTGTAAGTCACCCAGAGTTGCTTATGTGTGAATTGAGTATCCACATAAATTTATTTATTAAATAAATGTATCAATATTTATACATTTCAGAAAGGAGGGAGAAATTACACAAAAAAAGAGGAGAAAATTATCCGTTCAATTCATACATATTCATAAATAATTGGATAATCAATCTCAGGTTACTTCTTGCCTCCTGTTATCTGCAAAGAAAAATGGTGTTACTTAGAAGAAACATTTGCTTCTTCAGATTCAGGGATTGATACAGGAATATTCTGATAAAGCTTCCCACAGGTCACTATGACCTGCAGAGTCACATTCTTTATGTCTCCATTTGTCTACTAAAACAGGGGTCATCAACCTTTTGGACCTCAGGGACCACTACATTTATTTATTTATTTATTATTTATTAATCAAATTTCTATACCGCCCTACTCCCGAAGGACTCAGGGCAGTGAACAGCCAAGATAAAATACAGATAATACAAATATTAAAAAATCCCTTAAAATTATTAAATATTTTGGCCAAAACACAGATTAAAACACCCAATTTATAAAATCACGAATTAAAAAATTTAAAAGAGGAGAGTTAGGCCAGGCCAGACAGCTGAAATAGAAAAGTTTTGAGAGCACGGCGAAACGTGCGCAGGTCTGAGATCCTCCGTATCTCTGGGGGGAGCTCGTTCCAGATGGTAGGTGCCCCCACAGAGAAGGCTCTCCCCCTGGGGGCCACCAGCCGACACTGTTTGGCCGACGGCACCCTGAGGAGCCCCTCTCTATGGGAGCGTACTGGTCGGTGAGAGGCTATTGGTAGCAGAAGACGGTCTTGTAAATACCCCGGTCCGATGCCATGGAGCGCTCTAAAGGTGGTAACCAAAACCTTGAAGCGCACCCGGAAGACCACCGGGAGCCAGTGCAGCTCGCGCAGGAGGGGGGTCACATGGGAGCGCCACGTCGCTCCCATAACCACCCGCACGGCCGCATTCTGGACCAGCTGGAGCCTCAGGGTGCTCCTCAAGGGGAGCCCCATGCAGAGAGCATTGCAGTAGTCCAAGCGGGAAGTAACGAGAGCATGAGTGACCGTACTTAACGAGTCCCGATCCAGAAAGGGATGCAACTGGCGAATCAGGTGGACCTGATAAAAAGTCCCCCTGGCCATGGCCGTCATGTGCTCTTCTAAAGACAGCCGTGAGTCCAGGAGGACACCCAAGTTGCGAACCCTCTCCGTTCATAATTAAAATTCATAATTTTAAATCCCGCGGACCACTAATATGATCTGCCTAATGACTGCTGGGTGGGCATGGCTAGGTGGTCATGTGACTGGGTGGCCATGGCCAACTCAATGTCTCTCATGTTGAGGGGTGCCTCACTGACCTCTGCTCACCCCTCCCTTCCCAGCCACTCCTCGCCTGCCTGCCTGGGCTCATTAGGGACCCAACAGGAAGCAGTTGTTGGAGCTAAGCAGCCACCATGTGAAAGAGTTGGCAAAACAGCAGGCTCAGCTCAACTTGGATTGGACCAAGAAGGAGGCTCAGCAGAAGCACCTCACTGAGGACTATGAGCATAGGCTTTGCAAGCAGAGGGAAGACCTGTGGGAGTGCAAGGCCAGGTACCGGCGCCTGGAGGCTCAGCAGGCTGAGATGGTCAGCCAATTCCAGACCATGATGCAGTCCCACTGAAACAAGGCCCTCTGGTTCTTCATCATCAGCGGTGCTTCCCTCCAGCCCCACGCCAGGAGGCTGAAGCAGACCCCAAGTCGGAATTTCTGCCCCCCTCTGACCCATACAAAAAGACCCCAAAGGGGGAGACTTTCTGCAGCAATACAAACATTCATTGCATGTATCCGGCCCAGGGGCTGTAGTTTGAGGACCTCTCATTTAGTGCAATATAAAAAATGCAAATAATTTTTCTCACAGACCACCAGTGGTCCATGGACCACCAGTTGGTGACATCTCTACTAAAAAGATCCATTCATCTGGAAGCTGATATACCTACACTATTGTGACTAAAAGTAAGACTGGATGCACTGCTATTGGTTTCCTTAGGAATATAGAGGAATATAAATTGAAGAAGCTTTCAGAATAAGAAGAATACCTCCTCCCCAGGTATATCTTCCTGCCTTCATTCCCATATTTTTCTCCATTTTAAACAATGTTAGTGGTACTATTCATGCTTTGAATATTTTATTGTTTCTTCTTGTTTTTATTGATTATAAACTGCCTAAAGTCATCTTTAGGCAAGATAAGAAACATATAAGTTAACCACCCCACTGATGCCCTCGAAGTGATGTTCCACTGGAGGCCATGCGGGTCTGGATGGGGAGGAACAGGCTTCGACTCAACCCTTCCAAGACCGAAGTGGCTGTGGATACCGGCGTCCCGATATAGCCAGCTGGTGCCATCGCTGGCTATTGGGGGTGAGTCATTGACCCCCACAGAGGGGGCTCGCAATTTGGGTGTCCTCCTGGACACACGGCTGTCTTTAGAAGAGCATATGATGGCCGTGGTCAGGGTGGCTTTTTATCAGGTCCGCCTGAAACACCAGTTGCGCCCCTTTCTGGATCGGGACTCCTTGTGCACGGTCACTCATGCCCTGGTCACATCACGCCTAGACTACTGCAACGCTCTCTACATGGGGCTCCCCTTGAGGAGGACCCGGAGGCTCCAGCTGGTGCAGAATGCGGCCGCGCGGGTGATTTTGGGAGCGACGTGGCGCTCCCACATAACACCTCTCCTGCGCGAGCTGCATTGGCTCCCGGTGATCTTCCGGGTGCGCTTTAAGGTGTTGGTTCTCATCTTTAAAGTGCTCCATGGCTTAGGGCCAGGATATTTGCGAGACCGCCTGCTGCTATCGATAACCTCCCACCGGCCAATACGCTCTCACAAAGAGGGCCTCCTCAGGGTGCCGTCGGTCAGGCAATGTCGGCTGGTGGCCCCCAGGGGGAGAGCCTTCTCTGTGGGGGCACCCACCCTGTGGAACGAGCTGCCTCCTGGAATACGATTGATCCCGGACCTCCGAACCTTCCGTAAAGCCCTGAAGATGTTTTTATTCCACCAAGCTGGCCTAGCCTAAATGGTTTTTAATTGGGATTTTAAATTTTATGGATTTGGGGGTTTTAAATTAGGAAGCTAATGATTTAATTTTTTTTAATTATCTTAACTTTTGTATTTGTATGTTTTTTAATTTTGGCTGTTCACCACCCTGAGTCCCCTCTGGGAGAAGGGCGGTATACAAATTAAATAAATAAATAAATAAATAAATAAATAAATAAATAAATAAATAAATAAATAAATAAATAAATAAATAAATAAATAAAAAAAATAAATAAATAAATAAATATTAAATGGTCAAAAACTGTTAATGGAGACTACTAAATGCCATTTTTGAAAAATAACAAATTTGTAAAAGTCATTTTTTTCTATATTATTTTAACATGGTTAGTTTCATTTCAGCAGAGCAGATTGGTTTCAGTTTCTCTGCACAGACACAGAAGCTGCAGACTAAGACACACCCTGACTCCAGTCTGTCTCAGCTCCCAAACACCCCTCATTGGCTAACTTAGTTGCTATGCCTATACATTGGCTGACCTTGTTACCATGTCCTATTCCAGTTGATGAATATACTCTGACAGAATAGGTAGGAGTTATCTTTAACTTGCTGTGTAACTTAGTAATTGGAATGTATTTTCCATTTACTGAAAGTTGGATTCAGAGAAAAGGTTTCAAGAAGGAGAATAAGATTGTGGGAGTAGCTAAAAGGGCCCAAGGTAAGACAAAGACAAGAATGGAGTAGAAGCAGGTAGGGGAAGAACCTGGGATTCTTCAGAGTCTTCCTGATTTAATAGAAGAAAAGAGATGTCCTAGAAAGGAGAAAGCTTTATGTAAAAGAACCTGTGACAAATTGAAATGGAGAAGAAAAACATTCAAATATTACCTATTGAACAAATGTACATTTGTTTATATTAGCTGGAATAAGTGTACAGACATGAGCATAATGATGTGGGAAGAATTATAATAGTTCCTTGTATTTGATAGAAGATATGAATTATGCCCACTTTGACTATCTGAAGGAGTCAAAGAACTTCAGATCTACATATTTCTAAATGGAAAATGGTTGAATGGATGGAATTCTTATACCTCCTTTCCTTTGCATCTCAAAAAGACTTGTTAAAGAAAATTCCATCAAAATGATTCAATCAAATAGGCACCTAAAGGACCGCAAAAGCAATCTATCCTTTGCAACAGGCTGATATCCATGTCCTCATTGCCGTATCTCATTTCAAACACCCTGAGACAAAAAAGAGAACTTGATGCAGCCTCCTAAGAGCACATAACAAGCCACAGATGACAGCAGTCACTCTCTCTTTTCCCTTGGGGTCTTGGGGCACAGCCACAACCGAGGTGGCACATATTCAATCAAGATGGGGATTACTCCAGGGGTGAAATCTAAAATTTTTCCCTACCGGTTCTGTGGGTGTGGCTTGGTGGGGGGGTGTCCTGTGACTGAATGGGCGTGGCCAACTCAAACTCACTCACAGCCACGCCCACTCAGTCACAAGACCCCCTCCCACCAAGCCACACCCACAGAACCCGGTAGGAAAACTTTAAATTTCTATTCTGCCTGCGTGTCCTTACCTTTCTCCCGTGGCTCCGCCCACCTACCCAATTCCCTGGAGTCAGGGAATAAAACATTCCCCGACTCCTACTCCCACCTTTCTCCTGCAGCTGGTTGTCAGGGAAGGCAAGCGCCCGAAAGGTACCGGAGTCGCTCACTCTCCTTCTTGAATGAGCCACTCTGGTCCACGCGCCAGCTGTACAAGCGCACATCCAACCTGCTGTCAAATTAAATAAACTGTGTGCTTCCACAGCCGGCGCATGGACCAGAGTGGCTCATTCAAGAAGGAGAGTGAGCGACTCCGGTGTCTTTCGGGCGCTTGCCTTCCCTGATAGCCAGCTGCGGGAGAAAGGTGAGCAGTAGGAGTTGGGGAATGGTGCATCCCCCACTCTGGGGAAAGGGGTAGGTTGCTACCGGTTCTCCAAACCACCGGCCATCATCGCTACCTACTTGTCCGAACCGGTCCAAACCGGGAGCATTTCACCCCTGGATTACTCCTCTCTGGGCACAACCAGGCATCCCTGAGACATGTCAGAAAATATGATGGGTGAAACCAGCCTTGTTATCCATCATCCAAAAACAACAACCAGAATTCAGTATCACAAAACTTCTTGTAGAAAGACACTGAGATAAGAAGTCAAGATCTGTAAAATGGGAATAGATTAAAAAAAAAAAAAACAGATGTCCCCAAGGATGGCCCATCCTCTTTGTATCACCATCAGGGTGGCCTGCTGCCCCCTCTAACTAAATCCCCCAGTTCTCCCTTCTATGTCAAGGTGAACATCTCCAAACAAGAATCTTTCTGACAACTGACTGAGATAAACTAGGAACACAGGGATACCCAACAACCTCTTTCAAGATCTTGGCAGTCTTGGGAGGGGGATTACACATAGCCTCAGAGATGTGAAGGCCAAAAAGCTCCACTACCATGGAATACATCCACACAACCAGAAGAAGGGAATCCATTTCTCTTCAAACCAGTTTTTAGGTGGGTGTGGCACCGAATGGTGATGTGATCTGCCAGCAGCATGTGGAGCTGGCAGTGGAGTTGGACAGTGAAGAGGCTGGGGAGAACAATGGGCCAGTCCTTGCATCAGGGGAAGGCCCTGCTGAGGGCTCTGTGTTGGAGGCAGAGATGGGGCCAGGGCCATCTGGGAGTGATGAGCGGACTTCGGAGCCTCCAGAGGCAAATAGCAGAGAAGCAGAGGAACAGGAGGAGCCTGTTCCTAGTGCATGCACGCGAAGAGCTGCCAGAAGGCAAGAGCAGCTAAAGCAAAAGGACGACTCGGGAGTAAGGCCAGGAGATGATTGGCCCCTACCAGAAGGCTTAAAAGAGGAGCAACGGCTCTTGGGATCTTTGTAGGAAAGCAACATTGCTACATTTGTTTCTTGTCAGCATCTCTTGCTTCTGAACTTTTGCCAAGAAAAGCCTTTGGCAGGGTGCCAAAGAAGACAAAGGTTGCTGATAAGGTCAAAGGACTGTTTATGGAGAATTTGTTTTGGATATAATTTGGACTAAGCTGAGAATGAAGTAATTCTCAGCTGATCCAATAAAATATGTTTGTTTAGGACTGATTGTGTCTGGACCATTTGGGCCTAGGTCACAACAATTGCTGTCAAGGGGAAAAAAGATCTATTAGCCCTATATCTTTCTTCATATTTATACAATGATATAATCCAAAAATATTCAGTGTCCTCAACTTAGAGTGGCACCAAACTCCATGGTTCTGGGTGACCTTACTCAGCAGTCTCTCGAGAAAAGAGTCATTTTTTAGACATATCCTAACAGGACAGATCATAATTACCACGGACCTCTGCCCTCAGGGGTATACTGTATCTGTAATTTTTCACTAACATGCTGTACATCAGGAATAAATTCAGGATCCCCAGAGGAAAAGTTGCTTCTCACTGTAAGTATCACCATCCTGCTCTTTGAGATGTCTCCTTCTACTTCTCTAGTGACTGCCTATGATGTAATCATCAGACTGAAGCAGTGTGGAGGGCATCAGAAAAGGATAAATGCTTTTGGTCGCACTTTGTGTTATGTGAATTTTAGGACAGGCAGGGGCTATGCTGTTAAATGTCCTTTTCTCTCCTTTCCAGGTGAAGCCTGGTTTCTCTCTTAATTCTTCAGGGCTTTTAATTCTTCAACTCTTTTTGTTCTTGTTTAGAAACAGGAAGGGAATTGATTCAGCCCCATGAATTATGAACCTCCTACTTCTGCTTCTGATGCTACTGCTGCCCCAGCCAATCTCTGGGAAGCTTAGAATGAAATGTCCACTGACTCTGGAACACCAGGATGGAGAAAAACCATGGAGCTATTACAGACCAGGAGACCATCTCATTGCTGTTACCACCACTGGAACAAAAATATCTCCTATAATGTTCCCTTTCAATGCAGCTCCTTCTAGTCAGTCTAACTCGTAAGTCATTCAGGATAATGGAGTTGCATTCCCTTCATTTATAATTCTAACACCTCATTTTTCTTCCTTATTCCACTTATTCCAGATGGATATGGCAGCACCTCTCCTGTCTAATTTCCTAAATCATTTTGATTTCCATGCTTTCTTTGTCCACATTATTTTCCTCTCCCTGTTCAATTCTGAATTCATGACTTGAATGCTGATTTTTGTTTAAATTAGTGATTCTTGTAGTTTCTCCCTGCCCAGCTCAGTTCAAATACATCTACTCATAACAAAAAAAGACTAAGTGGCTTAGACTGAAAAGAAGTATTTTGTTAGTTCTGTTGATGATGATAATAACATGATCATATTTACAGCAGTTTGTAAGAGTTTATGTAATGCTCATTGAAAAATGTTATGCTTTATTTTGATTAGTCAAGCAAAAATATCTCAAAAATATAAAATATATTTTGCTATTAATGATGATAAAAATGAACATTCTTTTACAGTAGCATATCTTCTGATCGGTCTAAAATCCTACGCTTTATTTTCACTATTCAAGTGGTCAATAAGAATTCCCAACTCCTACAAAATCTCACATTTGGCTACAACATCCATGACAACTATCTGAACACTATTGGCACTTCAGATGCCTTGCTGGACATGCTCTCCACTGGAGAAGCCAATGTTCCCAACTACAGCTGTGGAAGGAAGGACAACCTTTTGGCTCTTATTGATGCAGCTGACAGGGACATCTCCATCCAGATGTCAACATTAGCAGACACCTACAAAGTCCCACAGGTTTGTGTGTGTGCCTTTCTATCTAGTAAAAAGAGTGAATCGGTAGGATGGGTAAGCAATAAATTCAACCATATCCATTCTAGGGCATTCAAGAGTTGCTTTCCTCCGTGGCCAGTGTAGGTATATTGTCTAGTGATGGATGGGATTGATACTGGGGAGGGGAAAAGCAGCAAAGCAGCCCTATCATCTCATGACACCATCCCCATTGCTTTGGGGGCTTCTACTGCACACTTGTGAAAGGAGAAGGTCTGCGTCAAAATCAAAATCCTTATATTAAAACAACCACACATAACATCTGTGGACAGAATTTAAAACTTACATAAAATATGCCTCTTTATTTGAACAAAACAATTCAACTGAATTTTCAAATGTGGGTCTGATTTCAGAAAAAAAGGGAGTGATAAAGAAATATGATTTGCATTCTTTATTCTGATCTTTTTATTACTTCGTTTCTGTTATTGTATTTTTTATCTTCCTAATATTCTGTCTGTATTATTAGCTAATCAAGAATACAATATTCTAATACTTTTATGAGAAGAAGGTTGGATTTATTGAAAGAATGACAGCATTGTTCATTGCTTTTTCAGATCAGTTATAATAGTGTTTCAGCGGCTCTGAGTGATAAAAGTCAATTCTCATTTTTTTACCTGATGCTTCCCCAAAAAGGGTTCCATTACCCAGGAATTGTCCAACTGCTCCTCCATTTCAGATGGACCTTGATTGGTCTCTTTGCTTCAGACACAGAGAATGGAGAGAATTCCATGAGGACATTGACTCCTTTGCTTGTCAGGAATGGAATTTGTGTTGTTATATCAGAACAATTTTCACCAACTGGACATACAGGACCCCTCAGGGATGTCATTTCCAAGTGGAGACAAGTCAATGTCTTTGTTCACATCGTAGAATATTTTTCTGTTTGGGACAGAATTCATCTTTTCCATTCAACACTTAAAAGTTTGCCAGAACCCACTGAAGGGAAAGTCTGGATAATTGCAGGCCTTGGGGAATTGCAAATAAAAAGACATATATTTCTGAAATATGTCCATAGTGTTTGGGCCTACAATTTCCAGTTGAAAAAAAGGCCAAAGGACAGTTCCTTTGAACCAGATCTCTCTGTGCAACCACAGTTTGGAGATCAATCTTTTCTCTGTTCTTTTTCAGAAGACATCATTTATGTCAAAGGCCGGAGAAGATGCACTCAGAAATCTCCACTGAAGACCAAAGTGGAAAGAAATAGAATCTGGAACCAATTTAACTACCATATTTACTCTTTGATGAATACTCTGGCCCATGCCTTGAGTGCTGCGTATTCCTCCATATCCAACAAGAGAAGAAAAGAGGGAGAAGAGAGGCTGGGGACTCAGAGGCTGCAGCCATGGCAGGTATGGGGTCCTGACAAAGATCCATCAAAGTTACTTTCTTTGGATAAGAAATACAAAGGGGAAAAGGAAACTATCTCAACCTTTTTGTGCTTCAAAAGGCCAACAGGTTTGGTCCATCTAATCACTTGTGGATAATTTTCGAAAGAGCGGGTACCATGATATATATATTTTGATCTTAAACAGTGTTGATTTTATAAAATATGTTGCATATTAAATAAACTCCTATCTTTTTGAATATATTTCATAGATTTGAAGGAGACCCTGAGACTTTCTAGCATAACCCCTCCTGTCTGCAAGAATCACAGTTAAAGTTTCTATAAGTGAAGGCTGCTGGGTCTTTGTATTAAAACAATCAGTGAAAGTTTAACTGAACTTTTCTTATTCACTGAATCAGCTCTAAAATTGTTCTTCTGTTTACGACGCTTTTCATCTCATTCAACCAGAATCTCCCCTCTTGTGACTGAGCTCAATTTCCATGTCCAACACTCTAGAATAACAGCAAACGTCTGTGTAACGTATTTCCAAAGCCTTTAATAAGATCTTTACTAGAACTTCATGTGATCTTGATTTGATCCCTCTATTAATGCAGCCTAGAATCTCCTTTTTTATTGATGTGCTGCCACACATTGTTGGCTCATATTATAACAGATTAAGAGAGTTGGAAGGAACCTTATAGGTCATCTATTCAAATCCCCTGCCCAAGCAGGAGAACCTATACCATTTCTGACAAATGGCAGTTCAATCTCTTCTTGAAAGCTTCCAGTAATGAAGTACCCACAACTTCTGAAGGCAAGCTGTTCCATTGGTTGATTGTTCTCACTGTCAAAAAAATTCTCCTTATTTCCAGGTTGAATTTCTCCTTGATCAGTTCCCATCCATTATTCCTTGTCTGCCCTTTGGGTGCCCTGGAAAATAGTTTGATCCCTTCCTCTCTGTGGTAACTCCTCAAATATTGGAAGACTTATATGTCACCATTGGTCCTTCACTAGACTAGCCATGCAACCGTTCTTCATATGTTTTAGCCTCCAGTCCCCAATTCATCTTAGTTGCTCTTCTCTGCACTTTTTCTAGAGTCTCAACATCTTTTTTATAGAGTGGTGACCAAAACTGGATACAATATTCTAGGTGTGGTCTTACTAAGGCTTTATAGAGTGGTATTAATACTTGATCTTGATTGTACCCTCTGTTAATGCAATTTAGGATTACATTGGGTTTTTTGGTTGCCGCCGCATACTGCTCACTCATATTTAACTAGTTGTCCACTAAGACTCCAAGATCCCTCTCACCATTACTGCTATTATTTATTTATTTATTTATTTATTTATTTATTTATTTATTTATTTATTTATTTATTTATTTATTTATTTATTTATTTATTTTGTCGCATTTCTATGCCGCCCAACTCCCAAGGGACTCTGGGTGGCTTACAACAAAGCATAAAACAATTATGCGAACAATCCCATAAAAAAAGTTAAAAGAAAACATTAAAACATTAAAACTTTAAAAACATTAAAACACATGCACTCCAATTCGTGGTCGGGTCTTGCAAGATCATTATAACAAGATCAACGGCACCAGGCCTGCCGGAAGAGCCAGGTTTTCACTGCTTTACGGAAGGCCAATAGGGTGGGTCTGGACCTCAGGAGGTAATTGGTTCCAGAGATCTGGGGAAGCCACAGAGAAGGCCCTCCCCCATGGGCCCGCCAGCCAACATTGTTTAGCTGACTGGACCCGGAGGAGACCGACTCTGTGGGATCTTACCTGTCACTGGGAGCTATGTGGTAGAAGGCGGTCTCTAAGATAGCCTGACCCTGAGCTATATAGGGCTTTCAAGGTAATGACCAACACCTTGAATTGCACCCAGAGACCAATAGGGAGCCAGTGCAGCTCGTGGAGAATTGGTGTAATGTGGGTGTATCTAGGCGCACTCACTAAGCCTGGTTTCACTCAGTCTATATGTCTTCTTTTGGTTTTTCTTGCCTAAGACTTTACTTTTCTCTACATTGAATTTCATTTTGTTAGATAGGCCCCAGTGTTCAAGTCTGTCAAGATCCTTCTGGATCTTGAGCCTATCTCCTAAGGTGTTAGCTATTCCTGCCAGTATCATCCACAAATTTGGTAAATTCCCCTTCTATCCCCTCATCTAAGTCATTTATGAAGCTATTAAAGAGTCTGGGTCTAAGACAGAATCTAGGTTACTGTTTTTTCTCCTTGGTTGGGTGGCCTGTAGTATACACCTGTGGCAATGTCATTCTTTTTTTTTCTATTATATTGACTCATATGCATTCTAAGAGGTTTTTTTCCTTTGGTTTTGTGCATTTCTGTAGCAGGATAGCAGTCCTTTACATACAGTGCAACTCCACTCCTCTTTTATGGGATCTGGTTTTTTTGACCAGTTTGTATCCTTCTATTACTATGTTCCCGTCATGGGTTTCATCCCATCACATTTCTGTAATGCCAACTATATCTTATCTACCTTCATGTATTAATAATTCAGGTTCCCTCTGTTTGTTCCCCAAATGTTGTGCGTTTGTATATAGGCACTTGAGATCTTTATGTCTGAATCTGGGTATGCTTCCTATGTGTCCTATTTGGTGTTTGAGTTTGTCTTCCTTCCCATCCCTCCTTACCTCATTATTTAACTTGCTTTCTAAGGGGTTTTGCTTGGAATTAGGTCCTGGAGATCCTAAAGATTGGTCACCCTCCCCCCTCAATTTTAGTTTAAAGCCCTCCTGATAAGATGAACCAGCCATTTTCTGAAAATATTCTTCCTAGTCTTTGGGAGGTGCAGCCCATCCCTTGCCAAAAACCCATCATGGAGGTAGTGCAGACCATGGTCCAGGAATCCAAAGTTTTTTTGGCCACAATAGCCCTTCAGCCATTTAAGTGATTCTCCACTAAGACTCCAAGATCTTTTTCACACTTACTGACATTAAGTCAAGTTTCACCTAGTCTGTACCTATACATTTGGTTTTTCTTGCCTACATGTAAAACTTTACTTTTATCTACATTCATTTTGTTAGATAGGGCTCAGTGTTCAAATCTGTCAAGATCCTTTTGGACCTTGAGCTTGTTCTCTGGGTGTTGGCTATTACTGCCAACTATATGATTGACAAATTTTATTTATTTTTATTTATTTTATTTGTCAAGCATATATATAAGATAACAGGTAAAAGGATAAACATCATTTGAATACATGAAAAGAGTAAGTAAAAAGGAATATTAGGACAGAGACGGTAGGCACGCTGGTGCACTTATGCATGCCCCTTACATACCTCTGAGGAATGGGGAGAGGTCAACAGTAGACTGTTTAAGGTTAAAGTTTTGGGGGTTTGGGGAAGAAACTACAGAGTTAGGTAGTGCATTCCAGGCATCGACCACTCTGTTACTGAAGTCATGTTTTCTGCAATCAAGTTTGGAATGGTTTACTTTGAGTTTGTATCTATTATTTGCTCGTGTATTGTTTTGGTTGAAGCTGAAGTAGTCATTGACAGGAAGAACATTGTGGCAGATAATTTAAGTACTACACTTAGGTCAGACTGAAGTTGCCGTAGTTCTAAATTGTCTAAGCCCAAAATTTGAAGTCTGGTGGCTTAAGGTATTTTATTGTGGTAGAGGAATGGAAGACTCTTCTCATAAAATATCTCTGGACTCTCTCGGTTATATTTATGTCCGATATGCAATGCGGGTTCCAGACAGATGAGCTGTATTCAAGAATTGGTCTAGCAAATGTTTTGTATGCTCTAGTTAATAGTACAAAATTACCAGAAAAGAAGCTATGCAAGATTAGGTTAACAACTCTTAGTGCCTTTTTGGCTATGTTGTTACAGTGGGCTCGAGGCACTTTTTTTTTTCTTTTTTTTTTTTTGCTGAACCTTTCTTTTTTTCCCTTTTGAGGACAGTGATAACACTTGTTCTCCCAACTCAGGATACTTGCAAGTGAGACAGAAAGTAGCAGAAAGACTCAAATCTGAAAATAATAATAATAATAATAATGTGGGATGGAAAAACCAAGGTTTCTGCTTTTAACATTCCTGGATATTTCTCTTCTAGTTCCATCCATTTCTGAAGAAGAATGAGTTTTGCAATCTTTCCCACATGAAACTGTACTTGGACCAAAATGGTGATGTGGCAGCAGATCTGAACATCATAAGCTTGATAGTTCTCTCCAGGGAGGATCCCATTAGAAAACAACTGGGGAGTTTTGAAAGACAGAGACTTATTATCAATCAAGATGCTCTTTCACAGCTAAAGTTGCTCAATAAGGTGTGTGAAACATTGGTGACTTTTCTCTGTTTTTCAATGCCTTGAGACACTTTTCAAGTGGCTAAGCCTATTCACCAATACAGTGAGAATTGAATGTGGGGAATAGAACAGGGGTGAAATTCAGCAGGTTCTGACAGGTTCTGGAGAACCAGTAGCAGAAATTTTGAGTAGTTCTGAGAACCGGCAAATACCACCTCTGGCCGGCCCCAGAGTGGGGTGGGAATGGAGATTTTGCAGTATCCTTCCCCTGCCACGCCCACCAAGCCACGCTCACCAAGTCACACCATGTCCACCAAGTCACGCCCACAGAACCATTAGTAAAAAAAAATGAATTCCACTAGTGGAATAGAACCCTTATAGTTTTCTTAAATGGCTTGGGATGCTGCAGTATAATTGGCAAGGTATCCTTCAGATGCTATACTATAGACCAGTGGTCCCCAACCTTTTTATCGCCGCGGCCCGCTGAGCGCGCGCAGGGGTGGGGGCACGGCCCAGGAGCTTTTGCGCAGGCCCATTGCGCACGGCCCAGGAGCCTTTGCGCTGCAGCGTTCCTGTCCCCCGGCCGCTGCGCGGCCCGGTGCCAGGTACTCCACGGCCCGGCACCGGTCCGCGGACCGGGGGTTGGGGACCACTGCTATAGACCATTGTTTCAAATTGATTCAGCCATGTCCTATGTGGGATGCTAGGTAATAATTCTTTAGGATGTATGGCTATTTTGTGTCCTAACATATTTCATTTGTCATTCCTTGTTTTTCTTCTTAGTCTCTGCCTCAGTCCAAATGTGTGGAAAATTGTCATCCTGGATTTTTCAAGCAAGCTTGAAAAGGAGAGCCAGTTTGCTGCTATGACTGTGTTCCTTGTCCAGAGGGAACCATCTCCACTCAGGAAGGTGAGTGACACCAAAAAAAAAGGCTACTAGATTCATCCAGAGCATTTTGATCAATGTGCATTTTAAAAGAGACATCTAAGGTTAACAATTTTGTGGTTCTCAATTTTCAAGGTGCCCAATTTATTCCCTAAAGGGAGGAATAAGAAAAAGATTTGGAGGGATGAGGCAGGAAGAGATAGAAGACCATGGTGGATCATACAAGACAATGTGCACCAGAGGAAATTTCTATTTTTTTGCCAGTATGGAGATGTCCTCTAAATAATGAAATACAAATAATTACAATAGCAACAAAAAAGGGATATAGTTGTGGTTCTAATAGGAAAGCTATATTTCCATATTGGTATTAAAAGGAAACCAATCTAAACAGAAATCAGGGAAAAAAGAGAACCAACTATGCAATTGTATTTCTTTCATATGCTGGAGCAGAATATAGCATTAATACATAAAGTTAGCAGAAAGAGCATATAAAGTGTCCATCAAACTATAAAACACCAGAGCAGTAAATTATTTAAAAAATGCATAATAGGAATGATGGGTACAATTATGAATAAAATTAAATTATGTATGAACAGTTACTAGAGTGGCTAAACCTATTGCTGGATATGTGGACCATTTAGCCATTGGGCAGCAATGCCCTTGAGATGATGTATTTCAAGCAGAGATCCAGAGAACCTTCTTAGGGGGCATTCCATCATAACATGATATAAAGTTTGTGGGATGATCCTACAGTCACAGTTAGTATTGTCAACCTGCCCCTTTGGGTTTTTCAATATTGGCACCTGCCATGGTTGGTCAGTATCATCTGACATCCAAAGAAGATCTTTCTTGAAAGGTGAAAAGAAAAGAAATATTACTTTCTGTTTTCTCAGATACTGAAAAATGCACCAAGTGCCCAGATGATCAATATCCAACTGAGACCAGAGTCCAATGTATCCCGAAAAGAATAAGCTTCATCTCCTATGAAGAACATCTGGGCATCATCCTGGTGTCCATTGCCCTACTCTTGTTCCTATTCACAGGATTCATTTTAATCATATTCCTTAAATACCTAGAAACTCCCATTGTCAAAGCCAACAACCGGGACCTCTCCTACATCCTCCTGGTCTCCCTCTTGCTTTGCTTCTTGTCCTCCTTTTTCTTCATTGGACGACCAAGGAAAGCCACCTGTCTTCTCCGACAAACAGTGTTCAGCATTGTCTTCTCAATAGCTGTGTCATCTGTGTTGGCCAAAACAATCACGGTGGTGCTGGCATTCTTAGCCTCAAAACCAGGGAACAAAGTGAGAAGATGGTTGGGGAAGAGCTTGGCCAATGCCATCATCCTTTCTGGTTCTGCTGGCCAAATTTTTGTCTGTGCCTTATGGCTGGGGATTTCTCCTCCATTCCCTGACTCTGACTTAAATTCCCAGCATGGAGCTATCATCCTTCAATGCAATGAAGGCTCTGTCACCATGTTTTATGTTGGCCTTGGCTATATGTGTTTCCTAGCTGCCATTTGCTTCACTGTAGCTTTCCTGGCCAGGAATCTCCCTGGGGCCTTCAATGAAGCCAAGCTGATCACCTTCAGCATGCTGGTCTTCTGCAGTGTTTGGATCTCCTTCTTGCCCACCTACCTGAGCACCAAAGGAAAGTCCATGGTGATTGTTCAGGTCTTCTCCATCTTGGCCTCCAGTGCTGGACTGCTGGGCTGCATCTTTTTCCCAAAGTGCTACATTATTATTCTGAGGCCAGATCTAAACACTAAGGAACATCTCATGATAAAAGGAGAAAAATGACAGTGAAATTGTTTCTTAGGCTTATCACATTTATTTTTTTCATTGCAGTTATTGGTGTTTTGTATTCTTCCTTTGAATCAATGTGACAATTAAGGCTATTTAAAACTGAAGGAAATAAACATATGAAGAGTATAATGTTAATGACATTAAATTCCAACATAATCCTCAATTAGTAAAAAAAACCAATTAGTAATAGAATTTGTCATACATCCAGGAATGAACAAGCTCAGAAATAAGACTCTCCTTCCAACAGGATTTTATGTGCTTTCCAGTTTTGTGCAAATACAATTCTAGCCGCTGTTATTATATGAATAATCAAATATGTATGTTCTTTGGTGTATTATTTTTTTTGCTGTAAGCCACCCAGAGTCCCTTGGGAGTTGGGCGGCATAGAAATTTGATACATTAAATTAAATTAAATTAAATGTATCTTCTTTACTATAATTCTCTGGTAAAATTCCCAATAAGAATATTTCTGGTTTCAACTGTATATGTTGCTGCAACATTCCCTCTAACCATGTTTGTATTTTCTCCCAATATTGTTTTGCTTCTTTACACAACCACCACATATGGTAGCATGATCCCGGCAAGTGGTGACATTTCCAACAATTAGCTGATTTATCTTGAAACATCTTAGCTAATCTTTCTGGTGGCATATGCCATCTATAAAACATTTTATATAGGTTTTCTTTATAGGCTGTTGCCATTGCTAATTTATCATTTCTTTCCCAAAGTTGTTGCCATTTATCCAATTCTATGGTGTATCCAAAATTCTTTGTCCATGCTATCATTGTTTCTTTTACTTCTTCAGTTTCTAGTCTAATACACAATAAATAATTATATAGTTTCTTAATCATTTTCTCATTTGTTCCTGTCAATATTTCATCCAGTTCTGATTTCCCTAAGTTAAAGTCATATTGTCTATGATCTGCTTCATATCTTGATTGTATTTGCAATCTTGTATACCAATCTATCTCGATCCCTTGACTCTCTAGTTCTTGTTTGTGTTTCAGCTCTCCCCGATCTGTCAGAATGTCTTTATATCTAACAATATTCCCCATGTACACAATATTTGGGTATGTCACTGCTTCTATTGTAGAAAGCCACATTGGAATATTTAAATAAGATTTTTCTTTCACTCTCTCCCACACTGATAACAAATCATTTCTTACATAATGTCTTTGGAAATATCCATGTATCCTTTGTTTCCCGTACCATAAAAAGGCATGCCAACCCAATTGTAAATCATGACCCTCCAATGTCAATAATCTTGTATTCCTTAATAAAATCCATTCTTTAATCCATGTTAACGCTGCCACTTGATAATACAATTCCCAATTCGGAAGGCCAAACCCACCTCTAATTCTTGCATCTTGTAGCATTTTTATATTAATCCTTGCTCTCTTTCTTTGCCACACATATTTCCACGTTATTTTCTTCAACTGTTCAAAATATTTTTTCTCCAGTTCTATTGGTATAGTTTGAAATAAAAATAATATTTTTGGTAATACATTCATTTTTATTAATGGAGCTTTTAGCTCTCTATTTTTTGTAAGCTCACTGTTCACACTACAGTCATGTGAAATATAGCAGCTGTTTCATGCAATCATCTGAACGTCCTTTTTTCACTTTTTTAAAGCATTTTTTTAACTACCTATTTGCCCGAACTGCTGGTAAAAAAATGCTTAAAAAGTAAAAAAAAAAAAAAAAAAAAGTTCCGACGATTGTGCGTCACTCAGCTGATCTTCGGAACTTTTCTTTTACATTTTTTCATTGCCAGTTCAGCGAACCAGTAGCATTTTTTACTATCGGTTCAGGCAAACTGGCCGAACTGGTACCATTTCACCCCTGGATTCTCCCCAAGTGGAGCCTTTGGGGCAAGTGGGAGCAGTGGCTGCAGGGGAGAATTTGGCTGGAGGGTCTAGAGGGGCCATGAGGGACCCTCAGGATGCATCTTCCTCAGAGTTGTAGAGAATCGCCTACAGGGAGATGCTGATTGCATGTTTATAATCACCATTCACTTATGAATAAAATATGATAAAATGTTCAGATAAAATTTAGCTGGTAGTCTAAAAACATTTTCCAAGAGTTTATTCATGAAGATCAATGTGGCTTTTTATTAAATGACAAAAGACAATGTGAGAACTGTGTTGGTTGTCATAGTACTTTTACAACAACATAACAAAATACAAACCGCATAGTTCTTCTTTGATGTAGAGAAAGCCTTTGATCATTTGCATTGGCCTTTTTTGCTTAATGTTCTGAAAGATATGAGCCTTGCTGAAAATTTTATTCAAGAAATTTAGTGTCAGAAGGCTGAACTTATGGTTAATGGTGTTCTAACTAAATCCTGTGATATCCATAAGGGGACAAATCAAAGCTTTCCTTGGTCCCCTTTGCTGTTTCTTTTGGCTCTTGAAGTGTTGACTTCTCATGGAGGAAGGAGAGCAGAAGGGAGGTTCTGTTAGGTTAGTTGCCTAGCAACAGAACAAAGATTCCGATCAGTGACAGTTGGCTGCAGCAACGTTGGGAGGAGTGTCAGCCCATATAAGAGACTGGGGGTTCCGTCTCTTCTCTTTGCTGGAAATGACATTTGACACTCAAGTGTTTTAAGTGTGGCCTGACCTTGGAATACTGCATCCAGTTTTGGTTGCCACAATGTAAAAAAGATGTTGAAAGAGTGCAGAGAAGTGCAGAGACATGTTATTTAAGTATTCTTTCAAAAATTGTATTTTTAATCCTTCAAAGGCTGAGAGGTTTGGAGGCATTTTCAAATCTCCAAGAATCATTGGATGAAGCTTGAGAATTGATACTGCAACCATCCCATGGGAAAAAAGTTGTATCAAGTTGAACCTAGGTGATAATCAAAAGAAAGAGACAGGAAAAATGCAACAATGGGGAAAGTGGCCATTTGTACACTGTAGAAACCAGGGAAAAAAAGAGAATGACTGAAGTAGGGCAAAACAAATACGATTTCAGCAAAAGTTAATGGAATCGCTGTGAGCGGCTTAGTAGATACTGGCAATAGACCAACACTAATATGGCCTCATTTATTTTAAAAAAGGCAACATCATACCTCTTACATAATGTTTGGGCAGACAGAGATGGTTGCAATGGTCAAAGCCAAAGTACAGTCACCGGGAAAGGAATAGGTGGAAGTTATTTTTAACTTGGAAGATATTTTCCATTTACTGAAAGTTGGATTCAGAGAAAAGGATTCAAGAAGGAGGATAAGATTGTGGGAGTAGCTAAAAACACCCAGTCTAAGGCTAAAACAAGGATGGAGTAGAAGCAGGTAGGGGAAGAACCTGGGATTCTTCCGAATCTTCCTGATTTAATAGAAGAAAAGAGATGTCCTAGGAAGGAGAAAGCTTTATGTAAAAGAACCTGTGACAAATTGAAATGGAGAAGAAAAACATTCAAATATTACCTATTGAACAAATGTACATTTGTTTATATTAGCTGGAATAAATGTACAGACATGAGCATAATGATGTGGGGAGAATTATAATAGTTCCTTGTATTTGATGGAAGATATGAATTATGCCCACTTTGGTTATGTGAAGGAGTCAAGGAAATTCAGATGTCCATATTTCTAAATGGAAAATGGTTGAATGGATGGAATTCTTATACCTCCTTTCCTTTGCATCTCAAAAAGACTTGTTAAAGAAAATTCCATCAAAACGATCCAATCAAATAGGGACTTAAAGGACCGCAAAAGCAACCTCTCCTTTGCAACAGATTGATATTCATTCATCCACTGCCATATTTCGTTTCAACCACCATGAGACAAAAAAGAGATCTTGATGCAGCCTCCTAAGAGCACATGACAAGCCATGGATGACAGCAGTCACCCTTTCTCTTTTCCCCTGCGGTCTAACTTGGGGCACAACCACAACCGGGGTGGCACATATTCAACCAAGATGGGGATTGCTCCTCTCTGGGCACAACCAGGCTTCCCTGAGATAGGTCAGAAAATATCATGGGTGAAACCAGCCTTGTTATGCATCATCCAAAACAACAGCCAGAATTCAGCATCACAAAACTTCTTGTAGTCAGGCACTGAGATAAGATCTGTAAAATGGGAATAGATTTTTTTTTAAAAAGACCAGATGTCCCCAAGGATATTCCCATCCTCTGTGTATCGCCATCAGGGTGGCCTGCTTCCCCCTCTAACTCAATCCCCCAGTTCTCCCTTCTATGTCAAGGTGTACATCTCAATTTACTTTCTCTCCAAACAAGAATCTTTCTGACAACTGACTGAGATAAATTAGGAACACGGGGATACCCAACCACCTCTTTCAAGATCTTGGCAGTCTTGGGAGGGGGATCACACACAGCCTCAGAGATGTGAAGGCCAAAGAGCTCCACTACCATGGAATACATCCCCAATAACCAGAAGAAGGGAATCCATCTCCCTTTTAGGTGGGTGTGGCACCGAATTGGTGTTGTGGTCATTCATCAGCCTGAAGAGCTGGCAGTGGAGTTGACAGTGAGGAGGCTGGGGAAGAAAATGGGCCAGTCCTGGAGTCAGGGGAAGGCCCAGACAAGGGCTCTGCGTTGGAGGCAGAGATGGGGCCAGGGCCATCTGGGAGTGATGAGCGGACTGCGGAGCCTCCAGAGGCGAATAGCAAAGAGGCAGAGGAACAGGAGGAGCCTGTTCCTAGTGCATGCATGCGAAGAGCTGCCAGAAGGCAAAAGCAGCTAAAGCAAAAAGGACGACTCGGGAGTATGGCCAGGAGATGTTTGGCCCCTCCCAGAAGTCTTAAAAAAGGCAGCAACGGCTCTTGGGATCTTTGTAGGAAAGCAACATTGCTACATTTGTTTCTTGTCAGCGTCTCTTGCTTCTGAACTTTTGCCAAGAAAAGCCTTTGGCAGGGTGCCAAAGAAGACAAAGGTTGGTGATAAGGCCGAAGGACTGTTTATGAAGAATTTGTTTTGGATTTAATTTGGACTAAGGTGAGAATGAAGTAATTCTCAGCTGTTCCAATAAAATATATTTGTTTAGGACTGATTGTGTCTGGTAATAACCATTTGGGCCTAGGTCACAACAATTGGTGTCAAGGGAAAAAAAGATCTATTAGCCCTATATCTTTCTTCATATTTATACAATGATATAATCCAAAAATATTCAGTGTCCTCAACCTAGAGTGGCACCAAACTCCTTGGTTCTGGGTGACGTTACTCAGCAGTCTCTGGAGAAAAGAGTCCATATTGAAGGATAGAAGAAGCCAACAACATAGGTGTTGAAATGCTGCATTTCCCTCTGGCATCATTTTCTGGACAGGAAAGACCACAACCACTAAAGAACACTGCCCTCAGGGGTATATCTGTATTTTTTCACTAACATGCTGTATATCAGGAATAAGTTCAGGGTCCCCAGGGGAAAAGTTGTTTCTCACTGTAATTATCACCATCCTGCTCTTTGAGATGTCTCTTCTACTTCTCTAGTGACTGCCTTCGATGTCAACATCAGACTGAAGCACTGTGGAGGGTATCCTGCATCAGAAAAGGATAAATGCTTTAGGTGACACTGTGTTATGTGAATTTTAGGACAGGCAGGGGCTATGCTGTTAAATGTACTTTTCTCTCCTTTCCAGGTGAAGCCTGGTTTGTCTCTTAATTCTTCAGGGCTGTTAATTCTTCAACTCTTTTTGTTCTTGTTTAGAAAAAGGAAGGGAATTGATTCAGCCCCATGAATTATGAACCTCCTACTTCTGCTTCTGATGCTACTGCTGCCCCAGCCAATCTCTGGAAAGCTTAGAATGAAATGTCCACTGACTCTGGAACACCAGGATGGAGAAAAACCATGGAGCTATTACAGACCAGGAGACCATCTCATTGCTGTTATCACCAGTGGAACAAAAATATCTCCTATAATGTTCCCTTTCAATGCAGCTCCTTCTAGTCAGTCTAACTCGTAAGTCATTCAGGATAATGGAGTTGCATTCCCTTCATTTATAATTCTAACACCTCATTTTTTCCCTCCTTATTCCACTTATTCCAGATAGATATGGCAGCACCTCTCCTGTCTAATTTCCTAAATCATTTAGATTTCCATGCTTTCTTTGTCTTATTTTGAGGAACAGATTCAAATCCAAAGATGGAACAGAAAAATAATATGAAACAAGTCCACATTATTTTCCTCTCCCTGTTCAATCTTGAATTCATGACTTGAATACTGACTTTTGTTTAAATTAGTGATTCTTGTAGTTTTCCCCTGCCCAGCTCAGTTCAAATATAACTACTCATTGATATTTACTTCCAGATCCTTATAGAAATACAGGATAACTTATTTTTAGAATTGGTTTCTGGGTCACTTTTGAAACATCCTCTTCCTTTTATGGCAGTTTTACTGTAATTATTCAATTATTTTGAATCCTGATTATTGGGCAGATGAAAATTAGTACTGCCCCAAAGAATAGTGTATTTGCGATTCTTATCCCATGTGGAGGACTGTATCAATTCCATCTTCCCAATATTCATTAAAATTGAATGGAGATGGGTGAGTATCATTTGTCTCTGGGTTTGGAGTCAGTAATGGCTTAAGACTCTGTAGGCTTCAAAAGAGAAAGTGGTTTAGATTGGAAAGAAGTATATTGCTGGTTCTGTTGATGATAATGACATGATCATATTTACAGCTGTTTGTTCATTTTTACAAGAGTTTATCTAAGGCTCATTGAAAAATGCTATGCTTTATTTTGATTAGTCAAGCAAAAATATATCAAAAATATAAAATATATTTTGCTATTAATGATGATGGTAATGGTGATGATAAAAATGAACATTCTTTTACAGTAGCATATCTTCTGATCGGTCTATAATCCTACACTTTATTTTCGCTATTCAAGTGGTCAATAAGAATTCCCAGCTCCTGCAAAATCTCACACTTGGCTACGACATCCATGACAACTATATGAACACTATTGGCACTTCAGATGCCTTGATGGACATGCTCTCCACTGGAGAAGCCAATGTTCCTAACTACAGCTGTGGAAGGAAGGACCACCTTTTGGCTCTTATTGATGGAACTGTCAGGGATATCTCCATCCAGATGTCAACGTTAGCAGACACCTACAAAGTCCCACAGGTTTGTGTGTGTGCCTCTCTATCTAGTAAAAAGAGTGAATCGGTAGGATGGGTAAGCAATACATTCAACCATATCCATTCTAGGGCATTCAAGAGTTGCTTTCCTCTGCGGCCAGTGTAGGTATATTGTCTAGTGAAGGATGGGATTGATACTGGGGAGGGGAAAAGCAGCAAAGCAGCCCTATCATCTCATGACACCATCCCCATTGCTTTGGGGGCTTCTACTGCACACCTGTGAAAATAAAGAGAAGGTCAAAATCCTTATATTAAAACAACATATAACCTTTGTGGACAGAATTTAAAAATCTGACATAAAATATGGCTTTTTATTTGAAGAAAACAATTCAGTTGAATTTGCAAATGTGGGTCTGATTTCAGAAAAAAAGGGAGTAATCAAGAAATATCATTTGCATTCTTTATTCTGATTTTTTTTTAGTTACTTCCTTTCTTTTCTTGTATTTTTTATCTGGTCTTGCTAATATTCTGTCTGTAATATTAGCTAATCAGGAATACAATATTCTAATACCTTGATGAGGAAAAAGTTGGATTTATTGAAAGAATGACGGCATTGTTCATTGCTTTTTCAGATCACTTCTAACCTTGTTTCAGCGGCTCTGAGTGATAAAAGTCAATTCTCATTTTTTTACCGGATGCTCCCCAAAGAAGGGTTCCACTACCCAGGAATTGTCCAACTGCTCCTCCATTTCAGATGGACCTTGATTGGTCTCTTTGCTTCAGACACAGAGAAGGGAGAGAATTTCATGAGGACATTGAGTCCTATGCTGGTCAGGAATGGAATTTGTGCTGTTATATCGGAACAAATTTCACCAGCTGGACATACAGGACCCCTCAGGGTTGCCATTTCCAAGTGGAGACAAGTCAATGTCTTTGTTCACATCGTACAATATTTTTCTGTTTGGGACAGAATTCATCTTTTCCATTCAACACTTAAAAGTTTGCCAGAACCCATTGAAGGGAAAGTCTGGATAATTGCAGTCCTTGGGGATTTGCAAATAAAAAGACATATATTTCTGAAATATATCCATAGTGTTTGGGCCTACAATTTCCAGTTGAAAAAAAGGCCAAAGGACAGTTCCTTTGAACCAGATCTCTTTGTGCAACCACAGTTCGGAGATCAATCTTTTCTCTGTTCTTTTTCAGAAGACATCATTTATGTCAAAGTCCGGAGAAGATGCACTCAGAAATCTCCACTGAAGACCAAAGTGGAAAGAAATTGGATCTGGTACCAATATAACCACCATCTTTACACTTTGATGAATACTCTGGACCATGCCTTGAATGCTGCATATTCCTCCATATCCAAGAGGAGAAGAAAAGAGGGAGAAGAGAAGCTGGGGACTCAAAGGCTGCAGCCATGGCAGGTATGGGGTCCTGACAAAGATCCATCAAACTTACTTTCTTTGGATAAGGAATACAAAGGAGAAAAGGAAACTATCTCAACCATTTTGTGCTTCAAGTGGCCAACAAGTCTGACCAATCCAATCACTTGTGGATAATTTTCGAAAGAGCGGGTACCATGACATATATATATTGATCTTAAACAGTGTTAATTTTATAAAATATGTATGCATTTTAAATAAACTCCTATCTTTATAAATACATTTCATAGATTTGAAGGAGACCCTGAGACTTTCTAGCATAACCCCTCCTGTCTGCAGGAATCGCAGTTAAAGTTTCTATAAGTGATGGCTGCTGGGTCTTTGCATTAAAACAATCAGTGAAAGGGTAACTGAACTTCTCTTGTTCACTGGATCAGCTCTAAAATTGTTCTTCCGTTTATGATGGTTTTCATCTCATTCAACCAGAATCTCCCCTCTTGTGACTGAGCTCAATTTCCATGTCCAACACTCTAGAATAACAGCAAACGTCTGTGTAACGTATTTCCAAAGCCTTTACTAAGAACTTTACTAGAACTTCATGTGATCTTGATTTGATCCCTCTTGATCTGTCCCCGTCCACACACACACACACAAACACAGCCGAGGGTTAAGAAAGTACTTGGCACGCACACAGGTCGTTATCTCAAACTTGGCAGCAATATAATCACCGTCTGCCAAGAGCTTTTACTGCAACAGATAACATAAAATTACATATGCATTGCAAATAGTCCAGCAAAACAATATCCCTTTCGGCAGCTTCAGACGTTGTTCAAGTGACTAGCCAAAGTTAGTTTTTGTTCGTCACGGAGTTTTACCAGCCACCACCCTCTCTTATATAGTCTCTGGGGTGTGGTACAGTGACTCAGTTCTAATTCCTAGCACGCCTCCTTAACTGCTGCAACCGTTTATCACACCTTCGTTGGCGTGCATCCAGGAATGACGGCTCTCCTTCGCTCTCATCTGAGACACCTGGCTCCTGGCTAATCTCCTCTCCCTTGGCCGGCACCTGAGACAGTGCCAGAGGGGAGGAGCCTGGAGAGGGAGGCCTGGCTGACTCCTCTTCCTCATGTTCAGAGCTTTCTTCCTCCAATGAGATAGGCTCAGAGGGCGGGGCCACAACACCCTCTATTAATGCAGCCTAGAATCTCCTTTTTTATTGATGTGCTGCCACACATTGTTGGCTCAATGTGCTGCCACACATTGTTGGCTCAATGTGCTGCCACACATTGTTGGCTCATATTATAACAGATTAACAGAGCTGGAAGGAACCAAGCAGGAGAACCTACACCATTTCTGACAAATGGCAGTTCAATCTCTTCTTGAAAGCTTCCAGTAATGAAGCTCCCACAACTTCTGAAGGCAAGCTGTTCCATTGGTTGATTGTTCTCACTGTCAAAAAAATTCTCCTTATTTCCAGGTTGACTCTCTCCTTGATCAGTTTCTGTCCATTATTCCTTGTCTGCCCTTTGGGTGCTCTGGAAAATAGTTTAATCCCTTCCTCTCTGTGGTAACTCCTCAAATATTGGAAGACTGATATCATGTCAGCACTGGTCCTTCACTAGACTAGCCATGCAACCGTTCTTCATATGTTTTAGCCTCCAGTCTCCAATTCATCTTAGTTGCTCTTCTCTGCACTTTTTCTAGAATCTCAACATCTTTTTTATAGAGTGGTGACCAAAACTCCCCTTGAAGAGCACCGGGAGGCTCCAGCTGGTCCAGAATGCAGCAGCGCGGGTAGTGATGGGAACAACATGGCGCTCCCATGTAACAGTGCTCCTGCACGAGCTGCACTGGCTCCCAGTGGTCTTCCGGGTGCGCTTCAAGGTGTTGGTTATCACCTTTAAAGCGCTCCATGGCATAGGGCCTAGCTATCTGCGAGACCGCCTGCTGCTACCGATGACCTCCCATCGACCTGTGTGCTGCCACAGAGAGGGCCTCCTCAGGGTGCCATCAGCCAAACAATGTAGGCTGGTGACCCTCAGGGGGAGGGCCTTCTTGGTGGGAGCTCCTACCCTCTGGAATCAGTTGCCCCCTGAGATAAGGAGAATCCATGACCTCAATGCCTTCCGTCGTTCCCTTAAAACCCATCTTTTCCAGCAAGCAGGGATGGCTTAAGAAGAAATTTTAAAATTCTTTTAATCAGTTTGTGATTTCTTAACTTTCGGGCCAAAATTTATATATATTTTTAAATGTTTTTTAATATTTGTATTCTATGTTTTTTATCTTGGCTATACACCGCCCTGAGTCCTCAGGGAGAAGGGCGGTATATAAATTGGAAATTAAATTAAATTAAATTAAAAAACTGGATACAGTATTCTAGGTGTGGTCTTACTATGGCTTTATAGAGTGGTATTAATACTTGATCATGATTGTATCTCTCTTTTAATGCAATTTAGGATTACATTGGGTTTTTTGGCTGCCGCCGCATACTGCTCGCTCATATTTAACTAGTTGTCCACTAAGACTCCAAGATCCCTCTCACCATTATTGCATTTATTTATTTATTTATTTATTTATTTATTTATTTATTTATTTATTTATTTATTCACATTTCTATGCCGCCCAACTCCCAAGGGACTCTGGGTGGCTTACAACAAAGAATAAAACAATGCAAACAATCCCATAAAAAAAGTTAAAAGAAAAACATTAAAACATTAAAACTTTAAAAACGTTAAAACACATGCACTCCAATTCGTGGCCGGGTCTTTATAAGAAGATCAACGGCACCAGGCCTGCCGGAAGAGCCAGGTCTTCACCACTTTGCGGAAGGCCAATAGGGTGGGTCTGGACCTTAGGAGGTAATTGGTTCCAGAGATCCAGGGCAGCCACAGAGAAGGCTCTCCCCTGCGGGCCCGCCAGCCGACATTGTTTAGCTGACTGGACCCGGAGGAGACCGACTCTGTGGGATCTTACCTGTCACTGGGAGCTATGTGGTAGAAGGCGGTCTCGAAGATAGCCTGGCCCTGAGCCATATAGGGCTTTAAAAGTAATAACCAAGACCTTGAATTGCACCCAGAGATCAATAGGGAGCCAGTGCAGCTCGTGGAGAATTGGTGTAATGTGGGTGTATCTAAGCGCACCCACTAAGCCTGGTTTCACCCAGTCTATATGTCTTTTTTTTGGTTTTTCTTGCCTAAGACTTTACTTTTCTCTACAATGAATTTCATTTTGTTAGCTAGTCCCCAGTGTTCAAGTCTGTCAAGATCCTTCTGGATCTTGAGCCTATCTCCTAAAGTGTTAGCTATTCCTGCCAGTATCATCCACAAATTTGGTAAATTCCCCTTCTATCCCCTCATCTAAGTCATTTATGAAGCTATTAAAGAGTCTGGGTCTAAGACAGAACCTAGGGTACTGTTTTTTCTCCTTGGTTGGGTGGCCTGTAGTATACACCTGTGGCAATGTCATTCTTTTTTTTCTATTATATTGAGTCATATGCATTCTAAGAGGTTTTTTCCCTCTGGTTTTGTGCATTTCTGTAGCAGGATAGTGTTCCTTTACATGCAGTGCAACTCCACTTCCTCTTTTATGGGATCTGGGTTTTTTTGACCAGTTTGTATCCTTCTATTACTATGTTCCAGTCATGGGTTTCATCCCATCACATTTCTGTGATGCCAACTATATCATATCTACCTTCATGTATTAATAATTCAGGTTCACTCTGTTTGTTCCCCAAACTTTGTGCGTTTGTATATAGGCACTTGAGATCTTTATGTCTGAATCTGGGTATGCTTCCTATGTGTCCTATTTGGTGTTTGAGTTTGTCTTCCTTCCCATCCCTCCTTACCTCATTATTTAACTTGCTTTCTAGGAGATTTTGCTTGGAATTAGGTCCTGGAGATCCTAAAGATTGGTCACCTTCCCCCCTCAATTTTAGTTTAAAGCCCTCCTGATAAGATGAACCAGCCATTTTCTGAAAATATTCTTCCTAGTCTTTGGGAGGTGCAGCCCATCCCTTGCCAAAAACCCATCATGGAGATAGTGCAGACTATGGTCCAGGAAACCAAAGTTTTTTTGGTCACACTAGCCCTTCAGCCATTTAAGTGATTCTCCACTAAGACTCCAAGATCTTTTTCACACTTACTGACATTAAGTCAAGTTTCACCTAGTCTGTACCTATACATTTGGTTTTTCTTGCCTACATGTAAAACTTTACTTTTATCTACATTCATTTTGTTAGATAGGGCTCAGTGTTCAAATCTGTCAAGATCCTTTTGGATCTTGAGCTTGTCCTCTGGGTGTTGGCTATTACTGCCAACTATATCATTGACAGATTTTATTTATTTTATTTGTCAAGCATATATAAGATAACAGGTAAAAGTATAAACATCATTTGAATGCATGAAAAGAGTAAGTAAAAAAGGAATATTAGGACAGAGACGGTAGGCACGCTGGTGCACTTATGCACGCCCCTTACATACCTCTGAGGAATGGGGAGAGGTCAACAGTAGACAGTTTAAGGTTAAAGTTTTGGGGGTTTGGGGAAGAAACTACAGAGTCAGGTAGTGCATTCCAGGCATCGACCACTCTGTTACTGAAGTCATGTTTTCTGCAATCAAGTTTGGAATGGTTTACTTTGAGTTTGTATCTATTATTTGCTCGTGTATTGTTTTGGTTGAAGCTGAAGTAGTCATTGACAGGAAGAACATTGTGGCAGATAATTTAAGTACTACACTTAGGTCAGACTGAAGTCGCCATAGTTCTAAATTGTCTAAGCCCAAAATTTGAAGTCTGGTGGCCTAAGGTATTTTATTGCGGTTAGAGGAATGGAAGACTCTTCTCGTCAAATATCTCTGGACTCTCTTGGTTGTATTTATGTCCGATATGCAATGCGAGTTCCAGACAGATGAACTGTATGCAAGAATTGCTCTAGCAAATGTTTTGTATGCTCTAGTTAATAGTACAACATTACCAGAAAAGAAGCTATGCAAGATTAGGTTAACAACTCTTAGTGCCTTTTTGGCAATGTTGTTACAGTGGGCTCGGGGCACTTTTTTTTTTTTTTTGCTGAACCTTTCTTTTTTCCCTTTTGAGGACAGTGATAACACTTGTTCTCCCAACTCAGGATATTTACAAGTGAGACAGAAAGTAGCAGAAAGACTCAAATCTGAAAAAAAATAATAATGTGGGATGGAAAAACCAAGGTTTCTGCTTTTAACATTCCTGGATATTTCTCTTCTAGTTCCATCCATTTCTGAAGAAGAATGAGTTTTGCAATCTTTCCCACAAGAAATTGTACTTGGACCAAAATGGTGATGTGGCAGCAGATCTGAACATCATAAGCTTCATAGTTCTCTCCAGAGAGGATCCCATTAGAAAGCAACTGGGGAGTTTTGAAAGACAGAGACTTATTATCAATCAAGATGCTCTTTCACAGCTAAAGTTGCTCAATAAGGTGTGTGAAACATTGGTGACTTTTCTCTGTTTTTCAATGCCTTGAGACACTTTTCAAGTGGCTAAGCCTATTCATCAATACAGTGAGAATTGAATGTGGGGAATAGAATAGGGGTGAAATTCACCAGGTTCTGACAGGTTCTGGAGAACCAGTAGCAGAAATTTTGAGTAGTTCAGAGAACCAGCAAATACCACCTCTGGCTGGCCCCAGAGTGGTGTGGGAATGGAGATTTTGCAGTATCCTTCCCCTGCCACACCCACCAAGCCACGCTCACCAAGTCACACCACGTCCACCAAGTCACGCCACAGAACCGTTAGTAAAAAAAAAATGAATTCCACTACTGGAATAGAACCTTTATAGTTTTCTTAAATGGCTTGGGACGCTTCAGTACAATTGGCAAGGTATCCTTCAGATGCTGTCATATAGAACATTGTTTCAAATTGATTCAGCCATGTCCTATGTGGGATGCTAGGTAATAATTCTTTAGGATGTATGGCTATTTTGTGTCCTCTGTGCATCTGATATCTGTATAAAACAGATGTGCAGATTATGTATATCTGCTGGAGATTTTGGTGCTGATAGCATCACCCTGTCTTGTTTCCTTGCCTAAGATTAGCCCAGGTTCCCAGTGAAGTGAGAGAGGCAAGGATAACTGTAATCAAGATTGGACATGCTTCCTGTTGACACCATTGGAAAATATGCTTCGGAATTCATGTTTACTTCTCATGGCTGGGCAAGTTTACATTCTTAAAAAGACCATACTGGTCAGAATATTCCATACTTGTCTTTCCTGTCTTGGGGATAGAAGAAAAGGCCTTCTGCTCCTAGGGAGAAGGTCCAAGGCTTTCCATTCACAAGAAATCATAATGACTGTTCTGATGTTATCTGACCCAGAAAACTGAAGCACTGAAGCAAGAATTGACCCAAAGAAAAGCCCTTCCTCATCTTGGAAGAAATGAAGGACAATTTGGGGGTGGGGAGTTACTTAGATTTGGTCTTTGGTTTATCACTTCATATGGAATATCCTTGAATGCAATTGTTTATCTTGATTGTCAGCTACCTTAAGTATCTCTGGGAAAGAGACTCCATATTTAACCAATAATAAATGTAGTTCTGTCTTTTCATGCTAATTGGTGTCTCCTAATTGTGGTTGTTCAACAGAAAAAAACCATTTTCTGAAAACCTTGCTTGACCCTGTCACATGTCACATGTGATACAGCAAAAAATGCCTGACTTACCATTTTTGAGGGTCATGTTCTCATTCAGAGATGGTCTTCACATTCTGTCACCAACGGTTCGCCAAGCACCGGAAATGTGAGCACGCGTGCACACAGTCCATGCATGTGTGTGACGTCAAACAATAGGGCAATTCGCTTACATGCGCCATCCACGCATCCATGCAGCATCAAAACCGCAGCAATATAGGATGGGCCCAGGCTGGTGAGTCGCTACTACCAGTTCACCCAAACTGGTCCAAACCAGCTGAGTACTACCTCTGTTCTCATGGCACACATCCATTTCATCTCACTCTAGTTCTAGAAACCAAGCAGTCAGTTTTAGTCTTAGTTCACCAGCACGGTGGCCATATAAAATTAACAAAAAATATACAAATAAACAAGGAACAGATGTATTAAGGTTGACAGCCCAAAGTTGGAAGATATTTAGAACCAGTGATGTCATATCTATGTCCAATGTTTTTAATTTTGAATGATTAATAAAAAACTTTTTTTAAAAAAGGATTGACCTGAAGAAAAGCCCTTCCTCATTTTGGAAGAAATGAGGGACAATTTGTGGGGGGGGGGGGTGTTACTTAGATTTGGCCTTTCGTTTATCACTTCATATGAAACATCCTTGAATGCAATTGTTTATCTTGATTGTCAGCTACCTTAAGTCTCTCTCTGGAAAAAAAGGAGACTCCATATTTAACCATTAATAAATGTAGCTCTGTCTTTTCATGCTAATTGGTGTCTCCTAATTGTGGTTGTTCAACAGAAAAAAACATTTTTTCTGAAAACCTTGCTTGACCCTGTCACAGGGTTCATATTCATGTCACCTGTGATACAGCAAAAAATGCCTGATTTTTGAGGGTCATGTTCTCATGCAGAAGTGGGCTTCACATTCTGTCACCACCAGTTCACCCAGCACCGGAAATGTGAGTGTGCGCTCCACATGCGTAAGACATCAAACAACATGGCAATTCACTCACGTGTGATGTCCACGCATTCGTGCAACATCAAAACCACAGCGATATAGGACAGGATTGCGCCTGGGTGGGTGGGTGGACCCACCCGCAGATCACTACTACCAGTTCACCCAAACCAGTCCGAAACAGCTGAATACCAGCTCTATTCTCATGACTAACCTCCATTTCATCTCAATCTAGTTCTAGAAACTATGCAGTCAGTTTTAGTCTTAGTTCACCATCATGGTGGCCATATAAAATTAGCAAATAAACATACAAATAAACAAAGAACAGATGACAACCAAATTTGTAATGAAGTTTTCCTTTATTGGAGGTGGTTCTGGACCACTTTCAAATGGGGATGGCCTTGCAATGATACATGTAGTCCAGAAGAAACCTTTCCAGTTCCAACCGGTTACAGGTTTCTTCATTACAGTTTTATTCTATTTTAATAAATCTAGTAAAATAAAATAAAAAATCATTAACTTTTTAGAATAAATTTAATTCTAAACTTTAATATGAATACAGCATCTCACTTAAAATTCATGGGTAAATTAAGAAAGGAGTAGTGCATGGTAATATAATCATATGGTTGTATTTATATATGTGTATGTATGTATGTGTATGTATATGTGTATGTATGTATGTGTATGTATGTATGTATGTATGTGACACTAATTGTCACTTCATGGTTAAATCTTTTCTCAATTTCTTTGGTCCAGAATTTATTAAGTAGAAATGTCCTGTATTGCCAAGAGATATTCTAGAAGCAAAAGGGAGAAACTAAATGAAGAATCTGTCAGTAGTTGTATCTCCTGCAACATTGAGAGTTACTTAAAACGTTCGTATTTACCTAAGTGAAGTCCAGCAACTAGTTGACTAATGTTCATGTCTACCTCCCTTTTTCATTAAGGGTTAGTTCTAACATATTTTGTTTGGCCTTCCTGGTTTTCCTGCTTAGTCTTTGCCTCAGTCCAAATGTGTGGAAAATTGTCATCCTGGATTTTTCAAGCAAGCTCGAAAAGGAGAGCCAGTATGCTGTTATGACTGTATTCCTTGTCCAGAAGGGACCATCTCCACTCAGGAAGGTGAGTGACGCCAAAGAAAAGGCTACTAGATTCATCCAGAGCATTTTGATCAATGTGCATTTTAAAAGAGGCCTCTAAGGTTAACAATTTTGTGGTTCTCAATTTTCAAGGTGCCCGATTTCTTCCCTAAGGAGAAGAATAAGAAAAAGATTTTGAGAGACAAGGTAGGAAGAGATAGAAGAACATGGTGGATCATACAAGTCAACATGCACCAGAGGAAATTTCTATTTTTTTGCCAGTTTGGAGATGTCATCTGAATAATGAAATACAAATAGCTACAACAGCAACAAAAAAGGGATATAGTTGTGGTTCTAATAGGAAAGCCTTATTTCCATATTGGTATTAAAAGGAAACCAATCTAAACAGAAATCAGGGAAAAAAGAGAAGCAACTATGCAATTGTATTTATTTCATATGGTGTAACAGAATACAGCATTAATACAGAAAGTTAGCAGAAAGAGCATATAAAATGTGCATCAAAGTATAAAACAGCAGAGCAGTAAATTATTTTAAAAATGCATAATAGGAATGATGGGTACAATTATGAATAAAATTAAATTATGTATGAAGAGATACTAGAGTGGCTAAACCTATTGCTGGATATCTGGACCATTTAGCCATTGGGCAGCAATGCCCTTGAGATGATGTATTTCAAGCAGAGATCCAGAGAACCTTCTGAGGGGGCATTCCATCATAACATGATATAAAGTTAGTGGGATGATCCCACTGTCACAGTTAGTATTGTCAACCTACCGCTACTGGGTTTTTCAATATTGGCACCTGCCATGGTTGGTCAATATCATCTGAAATCCAAAGAAGATCTTTCTTGAAAGGTGAAAAGAAAAGAAATATTACTTTCTGTTTTCTCAGATACTGAAAAATGCACCAAGTGCCCAGATGATCAATATCCAAACGAGAGCAGAGTCCAATGTATCCCGAAAAGAATAACCTTCCTCTCCTATGAAGAACATCTGGGCATCATCCTAGTGTCCATTGCCCTACTCTTGTTCCTAACCACAGGATTCATTTTATTCATATTCCTTAAATACCTAGAAACTCCCATTGTCAAAGCCAACAACCGGGACCTCTCTTACATCCTCCTGGTCTCCCTCTTGCTTTGCTTCTTGTCCTCCTTTTTCTTCATTGGACGACCAAGGAAAGCCACCTGTCTTCTCCGACAAACTGTGTTCAGCATTGTCTTCTCAATAGCTGTGTCTTCTGTGTTGGCCAAAACAATCACGGTGGTGCTGGCCTTCCTGGCCTCAAAACCAGGGAACAAAATGAGAAGATGGTTGGGGAAGAGCTTGGCCAATTCCATCATCCTTTCTGGTTCTGCTGGCCAAATTTTCATCTGTGCCTTATGGCTGGCAATTTCTCCCCCATTCCCTGACTCTGACCTCCACTCCCAGCATGGAGCGATCATCCTTCAATGCAATGAAGGCTCTGTCACCATGTTTTATGTTGTCCTTGGCTATATGTGTTTCCTAGCTGCCATTTGCTTCACTGTAGCTTTCCTGGCTAGGAATCTGCCTGGGGCCTTCAATGAAGCCAAGCTGATCACCTTCAGCATGCTGGTCTTCTGCAGTGTTTGGATCTCCTTCGTGCCCACTTACCTGAGCACCAAAGGAAAGTCCATGGTGATTGTTCAGGTCTTCTCCATCTTGGCCTCCAGTGCTGGACTGCTGGGTTGCATCTTCTTCCCAAAGTGCTTCATTATTATCCTGAGGCCAGATCTAAACACTAAGGAACATCTCATGATAAAAGTAGAGAAATGACTGTGAAATTGTTTCTTAGGCTTATAACATTTAATTTTTTCATTGCAGTTATTGGTGTTTTGTATTCTTCCTTTGAATCAATGTGACAATTAAGGCTATTTAAAACTGAAGGAAATAAACATATGAAGAGTATAATGTTAATGACATTAAATTCCAACATAATCATCAATTAGTAAAATAAACCAATTAATAATTGAAATTGTCATACATCCAGGAATGAACAAGCTCAGAAATAAGACTCTCCTTCCAACAGGATTTTATCTGCTTTCCAGTTTTGTGCAAATGCAATTCTAGCCGCTGTTATTATATGAATAATCAAATATGTATGTTCTTTACTATAATTCTCTGGTAAAATTCCCAATAAAAATATCTCTGCTTTTAACTCTATATGTTGCTGCAACATTCCCTCTAACCATGTTTGTATTTTCAGCCAATATTGTTTTGCTTCTTTACACAATCACCACATATGATAGTATGATCCCAGCAAGTGGTGACATTTCCAACACTTAGCTGATTTATCTTTAAACATCTTAACTAATCTTTCTGGTGGCATATACCATCTATAAAACATCTGATACAGGTTTTTTTTATAGGCTGTTGCCATTGTTAATTTATCATTTCTTACTCAAAGTTGTTGCCATTTACCCAATTCTATGGTGTATCCAAAATACTTTGCCCATGCTATCATTGTTTCTTTTACTTCTTCGTCTTCTAACTAATACACAATAAATAATTATATACTTTCTTAATCATTTTCTCATCTGTTCCTGTCAATATTTCATCCAGTTCGGATTTCCCCGAGTTAAAGCCATATTGTCTACGATCTGCTTCATATCTTGATTGTAATTGCAATCTTGTATACCAATCTATCTCGATCCCTTGACTCTCTAGTTCTTGTTTTTGTTTCAGCTCTCCCCGATCTGTCAGATTGTCTTTATATCTCACAATATTCCCCATTTTCACAATATTGGGATATGTCATTGCTTCTATTGTAGAAAGCCACATTGGAATATTCAAATAATGTTTTTCTTTCACTCTCTCCCACACTGATAACAAACCATTCCTTAGATAATATCTTTGGAAATATCCATGTATCCTTTGCTTCCCGTACCATAAAAAGGCATGCCAACCCAATTGTAAATCATTTCAATTTTTTTCAATTTAATTCAATTTATATGCCACCCCTCTCCGAAGACTCAGGTCGGCTCACAATACATTTAAAATCCTAATAAAAAACATTTTAAAATTAAAACGTTAAAACATTAAAACTCATTCATACCATTCATGGCCGGATCTCACCAGATCGCAAGAGCGAGATCAACGGCCCCAGGCCTGCCGGAAAAGCCAGGTGTGCACCGCTTTTCGGAAGGCCAATAAGGTGGGGATGGTCCGGACCTCAGAAGGTAACTGGTTCCAGAGACCTGGGGCAGCCACAGAAAAGGCCCTCCCCCATGGGCCTGCCAGCCGGCATTGTTTAGCTGACGGGACCCAGAGGAGACCAACTCTGTGGGATCTTACCGGTCGCTGGGAGCTATGCGGTAGAAGGCGGTCTCGAAGATAACCTTGTCCTGAGCCATGTAGGTCTTTAAAGCCTTCAACACCTTGAATTGTGACTGGAGAACAATAGGGAGCCAGTGCAGCTTGCGGTGAATTGGTGTAATGTGGGTATACCTAGGTGCACCCACGACAGCTCGCGCGGCTGCGTTCTGGACTAACTGTAGTCTCTGAACACTTTTCAAGGGTTGCCCCATGTAGAGCGCTTTGCAATAATCTAACCGTGAGGTGACTACAGTCATATGAAATATAACAGCTGTTTCACACGATCGTCTGAGTGTCCTTTTTTCACTTTTTTAAAGCATTTTTTTACTATCTATTTGCCTGAACTGGTTGTAAAAAAAATGCTTAAAAAGTAAAATAAAAAAAAAGTTCCAAACGATTGTGCGTCACTCAGCTGATCGTCGGAACTTTTCTTTTACATTTTTTAATACCGGTTCGGTGAACCAGTAGCATTTTTTATTACCGGTTTGGGTGAACGGGCCCAAACTGGTTCCATTTTACCCCTGGATTTTCCCCAAGTGGAGCCTTTGGGGCAAATGGGAGCAGTGGCTGCAGGGGAGAATTTGGCTGGAAGGTTTGGTGGGGCCATGGGGGACCCTCAGGATGCATCTTCCTCAGAGTTGTAGAGAGTCGCCTACAGGGAGATGCAGATTGCATGTTTATAATCACCATTCACTTATGAATGGTAATGATAAAGTGTCCAGATTAAATTTAGCTGGTAGTCTAAATTTTTTTTCCAAGAGTTTATTCATGAAGATCAATGTGGCTTTTTACTTAAATGACAAAAGACAATGTGAGAACTGTGTTGGTTGTCAGGGGAAGGTCCAGACGAGGGCTCTGCATTAGAGGCAGAGATGGGGCCAGGGCCATCTGGGAGTGATGAGCGGACTCCGGAGCCTCCAGAAGCGAATAACAGAGAGGCAGGGGAACAGGAGGAGCCTGTTCCTAGTGCAGGCATGTGAAGAGCTGCCAGAAGGCAAAAGCAGCAAAAGCAAAAAGGACGACTCGGGAGTAAGGCCAGGAGATGATTGGCCCCTTAATTTGGACTAAACTGAGAATGAAGTAACTCTCAGCTGTTCCAATAAAACAGGTTTGTTTAGGACTGATTGTGTCTGGCAATAACTACTTGGGCCTGGGTCACAACAATTGGTGTCAAGGGGAAAAAAGATCTATTAGCTCTATATCTTTCTTCATATTTATACAATGATATAATCCAAAAATATTCAGTGTCCTTAACCTAGAGTGGCACCAAACTCCATGTTTCTGGGTGACCTTACTCAGCAGTCTCTGGAGAAAAGAGTCCATATTGAAGGATAGCAGAAGTCAAATACATAGGTGTTTAAATCCTGCATTTCCCTCCGGCATCATTTTCTGGACAGGTCCTGACAGGAAAGACCACAACCATTAAAGAACACTGCCCTCAGGGGTATATCTGTAATTTTTCACAAACATGCTGTATATCAGGAATAAGTTCAGGGTCCCCAGAGGAAAAGTTGCTTCTCACTGTAATTATCACCATCCTGCTCTTTGAGATGTCTCCTTCTATTTCTCTAGTGACTTCCTTTGATGTAAACATCAGACTGAAACACTGTGGAGGGGATCCTGCATCAGAAAAGGATAAATGCTTTAGGTGACACTGTGTTATGTGAATTTTACGACAGGCAGGAGCTGTGCTTTTCTCTCCTTTCCAGGTGAAGCATGATTTGTCTCTTTTAATTCTCAGAGCTTTTAATTCTTCAACTCTTCTTGGTCTTGTTTAGAAACAGGAAGGGAATTGATTCAGCCCCATGAATTATGAACCTCCTACTTCTGCTTCTGATGCTACTGCTGTCCCAGCCAATCTCTGGAAAGCTTAGAATGAAATGTCCACTGACTCTGGAACACCAGGATGGAGAAAAACCATGGAGCTATTACAGACCAGGAGACCATCTCATTGCTGTTATCACCAGTGGAACAAAAATATCTCCTATAATGTTCCCTTTCAATGCAGCTCCTTCTAGTCAGTCTAACTCGTAAGTCATTCAGGATAATGGAGTTGCATTCCCTCCATTTATAATTCTAACACCTCATTTTTTCCCTCCTTATTCCACTTATTCCAGATAGATATGGCAGCACCTCTCCTGTCTAATTTCCTAAATCATTTTGATTTCCATGCTTTCTTTGTCTTATTTTGAGGAACAGATTCAAATCCAAAGATAGAATAGAAAAACAATATGAAACAAGCCACATTGTTTTCCTCTGCCTGTTCAATCTTGAATTCATGACTTGAATACTGATTTTTATTTAAATTAGTGATTCTTGTAGTTTTCCCCTTCCCAGCTTATTTCAAATACAACTACTCATTGATATTTACTTCCAGATCCTTATAGAAATACAAGATAACTTAGTTTTAGAATTGGTTTCTGGATCACTTTTGAAACATGCTCTTCCTTTTATGGCGGTTCTACTGTAATTATTCAATTATTTTGAATCCTGATTATTGGGCAGATGAAAATTAGTACTGCCCCAAAGAATAGTGTATTTCCGATTCTTATCCCATGTGGAGGACTGTATCAATTCCATCTTCCCAACATTCATTAAAATTGAATGGAGTTGGGTGAGTATCATTTGTCTCTGGGTTTGGAGTCAGTAATGGCTTAAGACTCTGTAGGCTTCAAAAGACAAAGTAATTTAGATTGAAAAGAAGTATGTTGTTAGTTCTGTTGATGATGGTAATGACACGATCATATTTACAGCAGTTTGTTCATTTTTACAAGAGTTTATCTAATGCTCATTGAAAAATGCTACACTTTATTTTGATTAGTCAAGCAAAAATATATCAAAAATATAAAATATATTTTGCTATTCATGATGATGGTAATGGTGATGATGAAAATGAACATTCTTTTACAGTAGCATATCTTCTGATTGGTCTATAATCCTACGCTTTATTTTCGCTATTCAAGTGGTCAATAAGAATTCCCAGCTCCTGCAAAATCTCACACTTGGCTACGACATACATGACAACTATATGAACACTATGGGCACTTCAGATGCCTTGCTGGACATGCTCTCCACTGGAGAAGCCAATGTTCCCAACTACAGCTGTGGAAGGAAGGAACACCTTTTGGCTCTTGTTGATGCAGCTATCAGGGACATCTCCATCCAGATGTCAACGTTAGCAGACACCTACAAAGTCCCACAGGTTTGTGTGTGTGCCTCTCTATCTAGTAAAAAGAGTGAATCGGTAGGATGGGTAAGCAATACATTCAACCATATCCATTCTAGGGCATTCAAGAGTTGCTTTCCTCTGTGGCCAGTGTAGGTATATTGTCTAGTGATGGATGGGATTGATACTGGGGAGGGGAAAAGCAGCAAAGCAGCCCTATCATCTCATGACACCATCCCCGTTGCTTTGGGGGCTTCTACTGCACACTTGTGAAAATAAAGAGAAGGTCAAAATCCTTATATTAAAACAACATATAACCTTTGTGGACAGAATTTAAAAATCTGACATAAAATATGGCTCTTTATTTGAAGAAAACAATTCAATAGAATTTGCAAATGTGGGTCTGATTTCAGAAAAAAAGGGAGTAATCCAGAAATATCATTTGCATTCTTTATTCTGATTTTTTTTTAGTTACTTCCTTTCTTTTCTTGTATTTTTTATCTGGTCTTGCCAATATTCTGTCTGTAATATTAGCTAATCAGGAATACAATATTCTAATACCTTGATGAGGAAAAAGTTGGATTTATTGAAAGAATGACGGCATTGTTCATTGCTTTTTCAGATCACTTATAACATTGTTTCAGCGGCTCTGAGTGATAAAAGTCAATTCTCATTTTTTTACCGGATGCTCCCCAAAGAAGGGTTCCACTACCCAGGAATTGTCCAACTGCTCCTCCATTTCAGATGGACCTTGATTGGTCTCTTTGCTTCAGACACAGAGAATGGAGAGAATTCCATGAGGACTTTGAGTCCTATGCTGGTGAGGAATGGAATTTGTGCTGTTATATCGGAACAAATTTCACCCGCTGGACATACAGGACCCCTCAGGGTTGCCATTTCCAAGTGGAGACAAGTCAATGTCTTTGTTCACATCGTAGAATATTTTGCTGTTTGGGACAGAATTCATCTTTTCCATTCAACACTTAAAAGTTTGCCAGAACCCATTGAAGGGAAAGTCTGGATAATTGCAGTCCTTGGGGAAATGCAAATAAAAAGACACGTATTCCTGAAATATATCCATAGTGTTTGGATCTACATTTTCCAGTTGAAAAAAAGGCCAAAGGACAGTTCCTTTGAACAAGATCTCTTTCTGCAACCACAGTTCGGAGATCAATCTTTTCTCTGTTCTTTTTCAGAAGACATCATTTCTGTCAAAGGCCGGAGAAGATGCACTCAGAAATCTCCACTGAAGACCAAAGTGGAAAGAAATTGGCTCTTGCACCTACGTAACTACCATGCTTACGCTTTGATGAATACTCTGGCCCATGCCTTGAACGCTGCATATTCCTCCATATCCAAGAGGAGAAGAAGAGAGGGAGTAGAGAAGCTGGGGACTCAAAGGCTGCAGCCATGGCAGGTATGGGGTCCCGAGTAAGATCCATCAAAGTTACTTTCTTTGGATAAGGAATACAAAGGGGAAAAGGAAACTATCTCAACCATTTTGTGCTTCAAGTGGCCAACAAGTCTGACCAATCCAATCACTTGTGGATAATTTTCGAAAGAGCGGGTACCATGACATTTATATTTTGATATTAAACAGTGTTAATTTTATAAAATATGTATGCATTTGAAGTAAATTCCTATCTTTATGAATTTGTGATTAGCATTTTAGAATTGTATGTTCATACATTTGAAGGAGACCCTAGCACCGTTATGGCGAACCTATGGCACGCGTGTCAGAGGTGGCACTCAGAGTCCTCTCTGTGGGCATGCACACTGTTGGCAGTTGCTCTTCGGGTTTCTGGCTCACAGCTAGTCTTCGTGCATGCCAGAGACCCCAATACCATCTGGCCAGTGCACATGTGCTTGGTGGAAACCCCAAAACCAGGTGGCCGCCTCTTGTGTATGCCGGCCAGCTGGTCTTCGGATTTCTAGAGCTGTGGCACATGCTCTGATTTGGGCAGTTGGTGCCAAAAAGGTTCACCATCACTGATACAGCATAACCCTTTCTGTCTGCAGGAATCCCAGCTAAATCTTCTCTAAGTGATGGCTGTTTTGCATTAAAACAATCAGTGAAGGGGAAACTTCTCTGGTTCACGGGATCAGCTGTAAAATTGTTCCTCCTTTTAGGATGGTTTTCATTCAGCCAGAATCTCTCCTTGTTTTCAAGGGCTTTATGAATTATCTTTTCATTTGTTTGTTCAATTTATTTGTGATCCAGTCTAGAATGCTCAAGTAAGACAACTGTAGCAGAAAGATTTTTAACATTCCTTGAAATTTCTATTCTAGTTCCATCCATTTCTGAAGAAGAACAAATTTTGCAATCTTTCCCAACTGAAACTGTACTTGGACCAAAATGGGGATGTGACAGCAGATTTGAACATCGTAAGCTTTATAGTTCAGTCCAGGGAGGATCCCGTTAGAAAGCAAGTGGGGAGTTTTGAAAGACAGATACTTATTATCAATCCAGATGCTCTTTCACAGCTAAAGTTGCTCAATAAGGTGGGTGAAACATTGGTGTCTTTTCTCTGTTTTCCAAAGCCTTGAGAGACTTTTCAAGTGGCTAAGCCTATGCACCGATACAGTGAGAATTGAATGTGGGGAATAGAACCCTTATAATTTTCTTAAAAGGCTTGGGACGCTTCAGTACAATTGGCAAGGTATCTTTCGGATGCTGTAATATAGAACAGTGTTTCAAATTGATTCAGCCGTGCCCTATGTGGGGTGCTAGGTGATAATTCTTTAAGACGTATGGCTATTAAAAAAAAAAAGTTTTATTAAAAAAAATTCTTTCACCATACATATTTTATGAACAGAGTTCACATTTTATACATAATCAAAATCATCCTTATAATACTTCTTAATCTTCCTATTTTTTCCAATATTTATCTCTTTTGTGTAATCCTTTATCCCAAATTTATTATTTTTCTCCATATCTTATTATTTCAACTTCTGCCATATTAATTCCTCCCCCCTATTATTTTTTATCGTTTTCAATTTTATATTCGAATAACATCACTTTGCGCCTTTTGTTTCTTCTCAATGACAATTGCTCCAGTTGTTTGCCATCTTTCTTCATTTCCAGAAGAGTCTCTCTAATTCCTTTTTCTCATTCATTAACAATAATACAGTCATCTTAATTTACTTGATTATCAAAATGAGCTGAGGTGGCACAGTGGTTAGAGTGCAGTACTGCAGCTACTTCAGCTGACTGCTAGTTCAGCAAATCAGCGGATCAAATCTCACCGGCTCAAGGTTGACTCAGCCTTCCATCCTTCCGAGGTGGGTAAAATGAAGACCCAGATTGTTGGGGGCAATATGCTATTTAGTATACTGTCTTTGGTGTAAGCCGCCCAGAGTCCTCGGAGAGTGGGCGGCCTAGAAATATGAATAATAATAATAATAATAATAATAATAATAATAATAATAATAATAATAATAATAATAATAATAATTTACCTATTTTCCCCTTTCCATCTGCTGTGGTTTATCACCAACATATTCTATTTTTTCTTCTCTGCAAAAAGAAACACTTTCATGTTTTCAACATTATTATTTTCTATACAATTAGCATTTTAAATATTCATTTTAATTACATTGTTATCAAAATTAATAGTATTGTCAAATTAGTTATTTTCACCTTTCTATTAGGATTTAAAATAAACAAATTCTATTCAGATTAACAGAGTTGGAAAGGATCCAATCCCCTGCCCAAGAAAGATACCCTACATCTTTTTTTTTTTTTTAATTTGATTTATATGCCGCCCTTCTCCGGAGACTCAGGGCGGCTTACAATGTGTTAAGCAATAGCCTTCATACTTTTGTATATTTATACAAAGTCAGCTTATTGCCCCCACAAACTGGGTCCTCATTTCACCTACCTTAGAAAGGATGGAAGGCTGAGTCAACCTTGAGCCTTGGAGAGATTCGAACCAGCAGAAATTGCAGGCAGCTGTGTTAATGACAGGGTGCACTAAACCCCTGTACTATCAAGGCTCTTCATCTGCCCCTACCTAGGATCAAACTTCCAACCTCCTGATTGTGGGGCAAGAGCTCCACCTCTAGGCCACAGCAGCTGGGCTTCATTCATCTTTGTCATATAATCACTTATAATCATTTTCCACCCTATCTTATTTTTTCAACTTCTGCCATGTTATTCTCACATATTGCTTTATCAAGTCATTAATGCTTTCATCTAGCTAACATCACAGTATATCCTATACTTCTTCTCTCTTGCCACTACTATAACAATGAAAATTTCATTCTAATTTAAAAAGCTTTAAAAAACACCATTATTATTATATTGTCTACTTTCCCATTCCCATTTATTATTCTATTTTGTGTATATTTCCTAATGTTTACTTCATCATCTCATCTTTACCCATCATCTCGAAATCTTTTTAACATCCCCCTTTCTAATAGTTTTTTGCACGACCCGTTATCTCGCTCTAATTTCTCAGTTCTCTCTTTTTTTCTTTTATATATGTTACATTTCTTCTTCTGGCTCCTTTTATCTTTGTTGTTGTTGTTGTTGTTGTGTTGTTTGAACTTCCCTTACTAAAGTTTTCCCTTGTCTCTTCCAGATATTCCCCCTTTTCCCTTTTGTCTGTTTCTGTTTTAGGGGGGATTTTTCCCCTTTCTGATTTCTATTTTTTTTTTTTATTGAAAAAGTTTTTCAAATACAAATTTTTCCCCCCTTTCCGCCCCTCCTCCCTAACACCCCCTCCCCCTCCCCTCCCCCTGTGGCTTCTCCAAAATAAAACCCAAGTTAATAACAGATTATATAATACTTTACCATCCTTTTGTTCCACCCCCCATATACTAACCCTTTCTTTCTAACAATATTATTATATCCCCCTTATACTATACATTTCGAAAACAACATTCAACTGTAAAATTATATAATAAATTCTAATTTAGCAATTTCATCTATTCAACTCATAATCTATCCTTCTAACAATATCATTATACCCCCCTTATACTATACATTTCAAAACAACATTCAAAGCAACTTTCAGCTGTAAAACTATATAATAAATCCTAATTCAGCAATTTTAACTCATAATCTATCCATTTCCTCCCCCCCATACATATATCTCTTAATTCGAATCTTTTACGTATATTGATATAACATAACATCCCTTCTCCTAAACTAAACAATCAGTAAACTAACCTGTCTCCACCCACTTTCCTACAAGTCTACATACATAATATTTTCAATATCTTTATTCTTCTGCCCATTACACTAAAAAAGAATTTATTTACATATATATATAAAATCCTCAATTAACTTTAAATTTGTAATCCATATGATATCTTCTGTAATGTCTCTCAACTGGATTGTTAATTCCATTACCCATGTTAGGGTAACATCACATCCTAATTCCAACAGTATGTTCGGTATCTTCAATTACCATCTGCCCCCATCAATAGTAAATGTTTTCATATATAAAAAACCACCCGAGTGACTTTATATCTATATTCCATATAGTGCCGTCTGTAATGTCTTCCATCTAGATTATTAATTCCAACCACCGTGTTGGGGTAACAGCCAGATCTTCTGCATGCCCCAATCCCATAGTTCTCTTGCCTTGTAGCTCAGCATAAACGTAGTCCATTTGTCAAAGAATCCAAAATAGAAAATTCCAATCCACTCAATTTATGGCCATCTTCACATCCCAAGAGTACAGCACTGCAGAGATCTGTCACTCTCCTCAAGATAATATACACCAATACTTTGCCTCAACTAAATTTCTAAATATTCAATCAGCTCTTAAGTAACTGGCATTACACTGTTGTTTAGTCTAAAATTTTTTATTTTTGTACGACCTGCTTCTTCTTTTCTTAACTATTTGTGGCTTAAATCTCCATCCTGGTTTCCTTTCTATGAGTTGTATATCAACTGTTTGGTTTCCATGCTGGTCTGTAGCTTGATAAGTCATCACATTAGAATCCAAAGCCACCTCTCTTATATTTATAGGTAATCCAACTGTAGCCTCTGAAGGAGAATCCAGAAGCGACTCATCCACAAAAGCCTCTGTAACTTGTTGTTTTTCCGTTACCTCCACCTCCATCTGCTTAGCCTGAATTTCAATCTCTTGTTGATTTTGCTTTTCTTTATTCCCCTCGTGTATTATACATGGAGATGTTAAACCCATTTTAAAAACCTTATAGTAAAATTCTTCTGCTTTTTCAACAGTATTTAGTTGATATCGTTCTCCTTGATATCTCAATATTATACCAACTGGGACATCCCACCTGAATGGGATGTTTTGTTTCTTTAGTTCAGTCACCAAAAATCCAAAATCCTTTCTATATTTTAACATCTTGGGCGGTAGTTCTTTAAATATCCAGATCTTCCTTCCATGCATTTCAAGAGTGGAGTTGAAAGACTTTTGCACAATATCATTTCTTATTTCTTTATCAGTAAAGTAAATCACCACATCTCTAGGCAGCTGCCTTTGCTTTGCCACCCAAGAATTAACTCTGTAGGCCTTATCAATCTTGCAGGATACATCTTCAGGGCTAACCTTTAAAATCCCAGCCAAAACTTCAGCAGACATCTTGTCTTTTATCTTCCTGTATTCCCCTAATTCTAACCGCAAATTCCATGAGTCTGAATTGCATTATTGTGGCTTCATTTTCAATCCTTTGTTTTATATTATCTACATTGTAAGTCTTATAATCAGCTTCCTTTATTTTTTTAAACTCTACTTCTGAGCTTTTTTCTTGAATCCTTATTCATATTCATGTCACATGTGATACAGCAAAAAATGCCTGATTTTTGAGGGTCATGTTCTCATGCAGAATTGGGCTTCACATTCTGTCACCACCAGTTCACCCAGCACCGGAAATGTAAGTGTGCGCTCCACATGTGTGAGATATCAAACAACATGGTAATTCACTCACGTGCGACGTCCACGCATTCGTGCAACATCAAAACCACAGCGATATAGGACAGGATTGCACCTGGGTGGGTGGATGGACCCACCCGCAGATCGCTACTACCAGTTCACCCAAACCAGTCCAAACCGGCTGAATACCAGCTCTATTCTCATGACTAACCTCCATTTCATCTCACTCTAGTTCTAGAAACTAGGCAGTCAGTTTTAGCCTTGGTTCACCATCATAGTGGCCATATAAAATTACCAAATAAACATACAAATAAACAAAGAACAGATGCATTAAGGTTGACAGCCCAAATGTATAATGAAGTTTTCCTTTATTGGAGGTGGTTCTGGACCACTTTTGAATGGGGATGGCCTTGCAATGATACATGTAGTCCAGAAGAAACCTTTCCAGTTCCAACCGGTTACAGGTTTCTTCATCACAGTTTTATTCTACTTTAATAAATCTAGTAAAATAAAATAAAAAATCATTAACTTTTTAGAATAAATTTCATTTTAAGCTTTAATATGAACCCTGCATCTCACTTTAAATTCATGGGTAAATGAAGAAAGGAGTAGTGCATGGTAATACAATCATGTGGTTGTATTTATATATGTGTATGTATGTATGTATGTGTATGTATTTGTGTATGTGTGTATGTATGTATGTGACACTAATTGTCACTTCATGGTTAAATCGTTTCTCAATTGCTTAGGTCCAGAATTTATTAAGTAGAAATGTCCTGTATTGCAAAGAGATATTCTAGCAGCAAAAGGGAGAAATTAAATGAAGAATCTGTCAGTAGTTGTATCTCCTGCAACATTGAGAGTTACTTAAAACGTTCGTATTTACCTAAGTGAAGTCCAGCAACTAGTTCATTAATCAAGGGTTAGTTCTAACATATTTTGTTTGGCATTCCTGCTTTTCCTGCTTAGTCTTTGCCTCAGTCCAAATGTGTGGAAAATTGTCATCCTGGATTTTTCAAGCAAGCTCGAAAAGGAGAGCCAGTATGCTGCTATGACTGTATTCCTTGTCCAGAAGGGACCATCTCCACTCAGGAAGGTGAGTGACGCCAAAGAAAAGACTACTAGATTCATCCAGAGCATTTTGATCAATGTGCATTTTAAAAGAGACATCTAAGGTTAACAATTTTGTAGTTCTCAATTTTCAAGGTGCCCAATTTCTTCACTAAGGGGAAGAATAAGAAAAAGATTTTGAGGGACAAGGTAGGAAGAGATTTATTATTATTATTATTATTATTGTTGTTATTATTATTATTATTATTATTATTATTATTATTATTATTATTATTTATTAGATTTCTATACCGCCCTACTCCCGAAGGACTCAGGGCGGTGCACAGCCAAACAATAAAAACACATACAATACAAAATTTAAAAATAGAATAAAATCAAATTAAATAATTTTGTCCCCGACAAATTTAAAACCCCAAACTTTTAAAACCAATTTAAAATTGAATATATAAAATACTAAAAGATATTTAAAATTTTAAAAATCTTTTATAAAAGAGGGGGAAAATTAGGCCAGGCCGGCCTGGTGAAATAATAAGGTCTTTAAGGCGCGGCGGAAGGTGCGCAGATCCGGGATCCTCCGTATCTCTGGGGGAAGCTCGTTCCAGATAGTAGGTGCCCCCACAGAGAAGGCTCTCCCCCTGGGGGCCACCAGTCGGCATTGTTTGGCTGACGGCACCCGGAGGAGCCCCTCTCTATGGGAGCGTACCGGCCGGTGGGAGGCTATTGGTGGTAGTAGGCGGTCCCGCAAGTACCCGGGTCCTAAGCCATGGAGCGCTTTAAAGGTGGTAACCAGAAGCTTGAAGCGCACCCGGAAGACCACCGGGAGCCAGGGCAGCTCGCGCAGGAGGGGTGTTAGATGGGAACGCCATGTCGCTCCCATTACCACCCGCGCGGCCGCACTCTGCGCCAGTTGGAGCCTCCGGGTGCTCCTCAAGGGGAGCCCCATGTAGAGAGCGTTGCAATAGTCCAGGCGGGAGGTGACAAGGGCATGAGTGACCGTGCGTAACGAGTCCCGATACAGAAAGGGACGCAACTGGCGAATCAGGCGAACCTGATGAAAAATCCTCCTGGTCACGGCCGTCAAGTGCTCTTCTAAAGACAGCCGTGAATCCAGGAGGAAGCCCAAGTTGCGAGCCCTCTCCGTGGGGGCCAATGATTCGCCCCCAATAGTCAGTGATGGCATCAACTGACTATATCGGGACGTTGGAAAGCACAGCCACTCGGTCTTGGATGGGTTGAGCCTGAGCCTGTTCCTCCCCATCCAGATCCGTACAGCCTCCAGGCACCGGGACATCACTTCAAGGGCATCGTTGGGGTGATCGGGGGTGGAGATGTACAGCTGAGTGTCGTCAGTGTACTGATGGTACTCCACCCCGAAACCACGGATAATCTCGCCCAGCGGCTTCACATAAATGTTGAACAGGAGAGGCGAGAGGACCGACCCTTGCGGCACCCCACATATAAGGGGCCTCGGGGTCGACCTCTGTCCCCCTGTCAACACAGACTGCGACCAGTCAGAGAGAAAGGAGGAGAACCACCACAACACAGTGCCTCCCACCCCCAACTCTTCCAACCGGTGCAGCATGATACCATGGTCGATGGTATCAAAAGCCGCTGAGAGATTTAACAGGACCAGGACAGAGGAGCACCCCCTGTCCCGAGCCCTCCAGAGATCATCAACCAGCGCGACCAATGCCGTTTCCGTGCTGTACCCGGGCCTGAGGCCCAACTGGAATGGATCCAGATACGTCGTTTCATCCAGGTGCTGGGGGAGCTGTTGCGCGACCACACTCTCAACAACCTTCACAACAAAGCGAAGGTTGGAGACCGGACGATAATTTACCAACATTGCCGGGTCCAGGGAAGGCTTCTTGAGGAGAGGCCTCACCACCGCCTCTTTCAAGGCGGCGGGAAAGTCACCCTCACTCAGCGAAGCGTTTATAATCCCCTGGAGCCAGCCTCGTGTCACTTCCTGGGAAGCCAGTACTAACCAGGAAGGACACGGGTCCAATAAACAAGTGGTCGCGTTCAGTCTACCCAGAATCCTGTCCATGTCCTCAGGGGTCACAGGATCAAACTCATCCCAGATAACATTCTCAAGACCTGCCCCTGTCTCTCCCCCTGAGACTACCCAGTCGGAGTCCAAATCTTCCCAAATCTGAGTGATTTTGTCATACAGATACTGAACAAAATCCTCGGCTCTACCCTCCAAGGGGTCCTCCCGCGCTTCCTGGTAGAGCAGGGAGCGGGTCACCCTAAAGAGGGCGGCCGGGCGATTATCTGATGACGCAATAAGAGCAGCAAAATAACTACATTTCGCTGCTTTTATCGCCACTAAGTAATTCCTAATATGGGATCTTACTAGTGTCCGGTCAGATTCAGAAAGACTGGCCCTCCAACTACTCTCTAGGCGTCTTTTCCGGCGCTTCAACTCCCTCAGCTCCTCGGTAAACCAAGGAGCCAATTGAGATCGGCGCCAGGTCAGAGGCCGCAAAGGCATGACCCGATCCAGAGCACCAGCAGCCGCCCTATCCCAGGCGGCCACCAGGTCTCCAGTCGAGGCGTGTGCCAGAACCTCAGGAAATGGCCCAAGCTCCGTCTGGAATCTGTCAGGTTCCATCAGATAGAAGAACATGGTGGATTCTGCAAGATTATTTGCATAAGAGGACATTTCTCTTTGCTTGTCAGTTTGGAGCTGTCCTCCCATCTTTACTGCTCTTAGGGACATCTGCATTCTTTGAAATTGAGAAATGGTTTCAGATCAATGACTATTGCTCACCCAAACCAAGTTTGTATTACAGGCCAAAAGATATATAAATCAATCAATTAATTAATCAGTCAATCTTTATTAAGGTCATGTAACCAGAAAAGCAGAAAGATCTAATTCAGATAACCATGGAGAGACGAGGGAAATACACACAGAAGACTTTCCATAAACGATGTGGAAGAAAGGACATAAATTACATTTACCATTATTAGGGGTAAAATGTGCCTCTTTCATTTTTAGTGCTTTATTTTTCCATATTATGGATTAAGAGGTAAAACCCAAATATTGTTTATAGCCCAGTTTAGCATTCCCAGATTTAGCATAACCATGGTTTCCTTGTTTTCCTTGGTTGGACTGCTACTGTGATTTACCTTGAATATTGTACATAAATCAATCGATCGATCGATCGAACAATCAATCAATCAATCTTTATCAAGGTCATGGAACCACATAAGCAGGAAGAAGTAATTCAGGGGACCACAGAGGGAGAGGATATGGGTTCAAGGGACAAGAGAAATATATACAAAAGACTCACCATAAAAGACTTGGAGCAGTTTTGGGTGAAAGAAGGGATGTAAATTAAATTTACCATTAGTAGGGGTAAAATTTCCTTTTTTATTTTTACTGCTTTAATTTTCCATATTACGGATTAAGAGGTAAAACACAAATATGGTTTATAGGCCAGTTCAACATTCCCAGATTCAGCATTGCCACCATCATGGCTTCCTTGGTTGGATTGTGACTGAATCTTCCCTCTTCGTCTTATCTTTCCAATTTTCTTGGATATTAAATAATGAAATACAACAGCAACAAAAAAAGGGATATAGCTGTGGTTCTAATAAGGACTATTAACTATTGGTATTAAAAGGAAACCAATCTAAACAGAAATCAGGGAAAAAAGAGAACCAACTATGCAATTGTATTTATTTCATACGGTGTAGCAGAATACACCATTAATACATAAAGTTAGCAGAAACAGCATATAAAATGTGTATCAAAATATAAAACAACAGAATAGTAAGTTATTTTAAAAATGAATAATAGGAATGATGGGTACAATTATGAATGAAATTAAATTTTATATGAGCAGTTACTAGAGTGGCTAAACCTATTGCTGGATATGTGGACCATTTAGTCATTGGGCAGCAATGCCCTTGAGATGATGTATTTCAAGCAGAGATCCAGAGAACCTTCTTAGGGGGCATTCCATCATAACATGATATAAAGTTTGTGGGATGATCCTACAGTCACAGTTAGTATTGTCAACCTGCCCCTTTGGGTTTTTCAATATTGGCACCTGCCATGGTTGGTCAGTATCATCTGACATCCAAAGAAGATCTTTCTTGAAAGGTGAAAAGAAAAGAAATATTACTTTCTGTTTTCTCAGATACTGAAAAATGCACCAAGTGCCCAGATGATCAATATGCAACAGAGAGCAGAGTCCAATGTATCCCGAAAAGAATAACCTTCCTCTCCTATGAAGAACATCTGGGCATCATCCTGGTGTCCATTGCCCTACTCTTGTTCCTATTCACAGGATTCATTTTAATCATATTCCTTAAATACCTAGAAACTCCCATTGTCAAAGCCAACAACCGGGACCTCTCCTACATCCTCCTGGTCTCCCTCTTGCTTTGCTTCTTGTCCTCCTTTTTCTTCATTGGACGACCAAGGAAAGCCACCTGTCTTCTCCGACAAACTGTGTTCAGCATTGTCTTCTCAATAGCTGTGTCATCTGTGTTGGCCAAGACAATCACGGTGGTGCTGGCATTCTTAGCCTCAAAACCAGGGAACAAAGTGAGAAGATGGTTGGGGAAGAGCTTGGCCAATTCCATCATCCTTTCTGGTTCTGCTGGACAAATTTTCATTTGTGCCTTATGGCTGGCAATTTCTCCCCCATTCCCTGACTCTGACTTAAACTCACAGCCTGGAGTGATCATCCTGCAATGCAATGAAGGCTCTGTCACCATGTTTTATGTTGTCCTTGGCTATATGTGTTTCCTAGCTGTCATTTGCTTCACTGTAGCTTTCCTGGCTAGGAATCTGCCTGGGGCCTTCAATGAAGCCAAGCTGATCACCTTCAGCATGCTGGTCTTCTGCAGTGTTTGGATCTCCTTCGTGCCCACTTACCTGAGCACCAAAGGAAAGTCCATGGTGATTGTTCAGGTCTTCTCCATCTTGGCCTCCAGTGCTGGACTGTTGGGTTGCATCTTCTTCCCCAAATGCTACATTATTATCCTGAGGCCAGATCTAAACACTAAGGAACATCTCATGATAAAAGTAGAGAAATGATAGCGAAATTGTTTCTTAGGCTCATAACGTTTAATTTTTTCATTGCAGTTATTGGTGTGTTGTATTCTTTTTTTGAATCAATGTGACAATTAAGGTTATTTAAAATGGAAGGAAATAAACATATGAAGAGTATAAGATTAATGAAATTAAATTCCACATTATCGTCAAACAGTAAAATAAACAATTAATAATTAAAATTGTCATGCATCCAGGGATGAACAAGCTAAGAAATAATATTAAATAATATTAAATAATATATTAAGTAAAGACAGCTGAATAGAAAAGTCTCCCGAAAGACAGGGGAAAGGAATCTTTTGCCTGAGGAGCCTTGAATATGAAATTCTAAATCTGTGTGAACATGGTCACTTTCTCTATGACTTTTTCTTGAAAGTAGGTGTGAGCAGTGGAGCTGGGTGTCAAGATCATGCAGATGATCCCACTTCCAACACTCTGGATATCTAGACCAGACATTTCTGGAGGTGTTAGGTGACTTCATAGATCATATGGGATCTCAGAGTTCCATGACTCTGTGTTCAGTCATAACCATCATAATATCCTTTCTGGACATGTCCAAAAACTAGTGATCCTGCTGCAAAACAGCACCTGAAAAGCTCAACATCCTCTGGGAAGACCTGATCCAGATAAGGAAATGGAAAAAAGCCATGAATCATATTGGTCTCCTATTCAAAGAAGCCATATGATCCCTTTGTATCCCAAATGTGAAGCTTTCAGCATTCACCTATGTGAATGGGAAAATCATCTATGATAGAAAATGGCAGGAGAGCATCCCTGAGGCTTCACTGTCTCGACTCGACCAGGGAGATGCAGGAAGAGTGCACCTCCTCTGGAAGCTGCCTAGAGACCGTCTTTGCCACACCCAATCATAGGGAAAGGATGGGAGCTAAATCCAAAACAGAGAAGGAAGGAAATCTGGAGGTCCAATTGTGGAATTCCTTTTGGGAAAAATGTATTTTCTAAAACTAGCTGATAACACCACTTTGTTTGGAACTATAAAATTATTTATCAATGGAAAGATAATTTAATCAAGAATGTAATGCAATAACTTTTATGAAGGATTTTCTATTACTGTAGAATAGCAGTTATAAAGAAGAAAAGTGAAACACATAGAAAAAACGAGATATACAAAAATGATCACCATGTCAGTTAATACTTAGTTGGGTAACCTTTAGCATGAATTACAGCCTTATGGCGTCTTCCCATGGAGTGAACCAAGTATTTTAGTTCTGCAGCTCTTATAATGTGAAACCAAGATTGAATGATAGCTTCTATTAACTGGGTTTTATTGTTGGGTCATTCTGACTAACAAGTTACTTTAGTCGGCTCCATAGATTTTCAATTGGGTTAAGGTCTGGGCTATTCCCAGGCCATTCCAGCAGTGGAATATGATTATCTTGAAACTCAAAAAAAAAAAAAAAAAAAAAGTGGTGTTATTAGCAATCAGACCTCAAAAATACACTTTTCCCAAAGGGTTTCCACAATTTTGGCTACTGTATACTGTATACTTATATACAGTATACTACTGTATACTGTATATAAGAAAGGAGAAAGGAGAAAAGGAACAATCCTCCTCTCTGTCATCTTAATCATAGCTGGAACTGTATTTGTAATAAAACTTCTCTATGTATTCTGATATTTTATGGAAGACTTCTCTTTGTGTTGATTTTTACGTTTGCTTTTTGATCAGTTCCAGCTGATACTGAGAGACAGGTAAGCCATAGTAAACGGTTAATATGACCCTTCATACATATATAAAACATTTTCTGTCTGGCTATCTTAAAGCAAATTTTGGACAAGTTAAAGCCCAGGAAAAAAACCCTTAATATACATAGCTATAACAACAAGCACCAAAAAAGAGAAAGACCTGTTGCCAGAACTACCTTTCACTGATGCAAGCCACCACATTCTCAACCTTCCCTAACCTTCCCTTATCCCAATGCCTGGGAGAAGAGCCAGGTCTTCAGAATTTTAAAAGGGGTGTATGTGTATTGGAATTCAAGGCTAAGGTGTTCAATAGAACAGGAGTTGCAACAGAAAAGGCATGTGTCATGGTTGAACCCAATTCAATCAGGGCTCTGAGGCTTCAGTCAGGCTCAAAAGACCTTTTATTGAGTATATCAGATCGGCATGTAGAAAGGTGATGCTAACTCTAAGTAATTTCTGCACTTTAAGGTAGTTAAAAGAATAGAAACTTCCCACCCCCCTCAGATGTCTTAACTCACATTAACCAATCAGTCCAGTAGGAGCTTCCCCCTCAGTCTCAGCAGATAGAATAGAATAACAGAGATGGAAGGGACCTTGGAGGTGTTCTAGTTCAACCCAGGTGTGAAATGCTCCCAGTTCGGACCAGATCGCCCAATCTAGTAGCGATGGCGGCAGGTGGTTCAGAGAACCAGTAGCAAAAATCCCTGCCCACCCCCCATGTCCAGCTGAGCTGCGCAATCATCAGAGGCTTTTTTTAAAAAAAAAAATTAAGAGCATTTTTTCTACAACCTCTTTGGCCAAAAAAAGTTTGTAAAAGTAAAAAAAAAAAAAAAGCCTCTGATGATTGCACGGCTCAGCTGGGATCGTCAGAGGCTTTTAAAAGCATTTTTTCTACAACCTCTTCACCCAAAGAGGTTGTAGAAAAAAATGTTTTTAAAAGAAAAAAAAAGCCTCTGCAAATCAGGCAACTCAGCTGGGATCGTCAGAGGCTTTTAAAAACATTTTTGTACAACCTCTTTGTCCGAAGAGGTTATAGAAAAGATGGTTTTAAAAGTAAAAAAAAAAAAAAGTTGGCCACACCCACCCAATCACATTACTCACCACCACCACTAAGCCACGCCCACAGAACCATAGTAACAAATTTTACATTTCACCACTGGTCCAACCCCCTGCTTAGGCAGGAAATCCTACATCACTTCAGACAAATGGTTATCCAACATCTTCTTATAATCTTCCAGTGTTGGAGCATTCAAAACTTCTTTAGGCAAGTTGTTCCATTGATTAATTGTTCTAACTGTCAGGAAATTTGTCCTTAATTCTAGGTTGCTTCTAGAGGCAAGATGTTCATTGCTATGACCTTGGTTCTCACACTGAGTCTGCTCGATGTTTTGTCTAGCGGTTTAAGGCACCACATTCCAACACCTTCTGACTCCCCCTTTTCCCCAAGAGTGGCAACTGAGAAACGCAACTAAGAAAGTAAGCACAGCTTCAGCCAAAGTCATTTCGAAAGTTGAGAGCAGGCTTTCTAGTACTCACAAAGTAGCAATGTTTTAGGGAACAGACCTGAAGCCTGTCTATTATATCCGCCCTCATGGGGAAAGCAAATATCCTGATGGAGAGGAAGTCTCACTGACACCCTGGACCTGTAGGAAATGATCAGGCTGTGCCTGAGGGAGGGGTCAAACACCTCATCAGTTTGGTTCCTGTAACTTCAATGCTTTTTGTCATTTCATCTCTGTTAATGAGAATTAAGTCCAATATGGTTGATCCTCTATTCCCTTCTCTGCTTTTGGAGGGACAAAGTTATCTGCTAGGTCAGGGATCAGCAACCTGCAGTCTCTGCTGCGGCTCCCTGTCACTCAAAATATGTGTCACAACCGCCAATGTGTGACACCGATTTGTTGAGCTTTTCAACCCCCAGTAGGCCAACCATGGATAAATCCAATTCAGAAGAAAACAGAACTTTTAATTCAACTATATATGCTAGTTTTGTGGCCGCTCAAGAAATAGTCAGGCATGGGAAGGGTTTTGTGGCTCCCGGTGCTTTCTTTTCTGTGGGAAACAGGTCCAAATGACTCTGGGTGTTTAAGATTGCAGACTCCTGTGCTAGGTTTTTCAGGAATCTGTTTGATCTTCCACTAGGTGCAGAATTTGTTCCTGTGGTACAAGCAGATATCCTCAAGGAGAAGAAGTCCTGTAGATACCCTGATCTTATTCCATGTAGGACTTTAAAAGTGAATTGGAAAGCTTTTAGAAAGACATTGGGAGCTGTTGTGACCCAGGCCCAAGTAAGTAGTAGGAAAATCAGTCAGTGAAAAAACAAATAAACTTTATTCGAACAGCTGAGAATTACTTCATTCCCAGCGTCGTTCAACTAAATTAAAGCAAATTCCTCCCAACACAAATTTCTCAGTCCTATTGCAAACCTTGTCCAATTAGGCAAACTGCCAAAGGCCTTTCTTGGCAAACGTTCAGAAGTCACAGATACAAAAATAAATACAAGACGTAGACGAAGAAGAAGACAAAGCTACCAACGTTGTTTCCCGGCAAAGTCCAAAGTCCAAATGCTGTTGTTGGTCTGTTTTAAGCCTAATGGGAGGGACCAATCATCTCTTGGCGCTACTCCCAAGTTGTCCCCTTTGCTTGAGCTGCTCTTGCCTTCTGGCAGCTCTTCTCATGCGTGCATTAGGAACAGGCTCTTCCTGTTCCTCTGCCTCACTCCTATCAGTCTCTGGAGGCTCTGGAGTCCGCACTTCACTCCCCGATGGCCCTGGCCCCAACTCTGCCTCTGACGCAGAGCCCTCATCCGGCCTTCCCCAGACTCCAGCTCCGCAGGCTGCTGGCAGGCCACAACAGGAGCCTGTGCAGCTCAAACACTAGACATGAATTGGGGACCCAATACCAACATGCCACTGTACTGTGAACAATTTATATATTCAAAGTGGTGTTCCAGAGCAATCCCAGGTAGAGCACATTGTAGTAATTCAAACAAGAAGTGACCGAGACAAGTACTATGCCCTTCAGTCTAGGAAAGAGCAAAGTTGTTGCACAAGAATAATCCGTGTGAAGTTCCTTCTAGCCATGACTGCCACATGCTCATTGAGGAGTAGCTGTCAGGTGCAAAAGACCAGGACCTAATGGACTTAATCCATCTGTGGCTACGTAGAGACTCTAGGCTGTTTCCTCTTGTTGGCTTTACCCCCAGCATCTGCCACTCCTCCTATAGTAGCCGTGTTTGTAGGAGCCATCTCTATCCAGAGAAGTGTCATTCCATTCAAAGTCATAGCTGACTTATCACTAAACACTTAGAGGGGCAAAAACAGGAAGCCATTGTATTTTGCTTGGGTTGACTCAATGTTGCTTCCTCCCCATCCATTCCACAGCCTCCAGATACTCAGTATCACAACACTACCATCTACCCAGCCATGGGTGGTGTACTTTGATATCAAGCCCGTGACTGCAAATGACCTCACCTAGCAATTCCATGTAAAAGGTAAAGAGGAAAGGAGAGAGACTCCAGTCCTGAGGGATGCCTCATTGCAGGGCCTCTGTTCCCAAGAACATGGATTGAAATCGTTCATGAATAAAGGGAAATATTTAGATATTTTTAATTGTTAATTGATTTTAGTTAGGGTGTTTTAAATTTATTGGGCCAAAATTTGTTTATTTTTTTTTTTAAATTAAATTTTGTATGCAATGTTTTTAGTCTTGGCTGTTCACTGCCCTGAGTCCAGTGGGAGAAATCTAATAAAATAAATAAATAAATAAACCTTTGGAAAACTAAAAGACAAACTTTATCCCTAATAATAATAAATTTAATTTACATTCCTTCTTTCACACAAAACTGCTCCATGTCTTTTATGGTGAGTCTTTTGTGTGTATTTCGGCAATTTTCCACACATTTGGACTGAGGCAGAGACTAAGCAGGAAAACAAGGAATGCCAAATCAACTATGTTAGAACTAACCATCAGTGAAAAATGGAGTTAGACATGAACATTAGTCAAGTAGTTGCTGGACTTCACTTAGATAAATAAGAAATATTTAACTAACTCCCAATGTTTCAGCAGATACAACTACTGGCAGATTCTTCATTTAGTTTTTCCCTTTTGCTTTTGTGCTAACAAGTTACAAAAAAGGACATTTCTACTTAATCAATTCTGAAGAGAAGCAATCAAGAAATGATTTAAACATTAAGTGACAATTAGTGGTTTCTCCACATGGTTTTATTAACCTGCACTCCTTTTTTCATATACCCAGGCATTTAAATGTGATGTTTTATTCATACTAAAGTTTAGAAGGAAATGTATTCTGAAAGTTTTATGAAATTTTTATTTTACTAGATTTATTAAACAGAATAAAACTGTGATGATGAAAGAGACTTCTTTCCAGCTGGATCTGGAAAGTTTTCTTCTGGATTACACGTAGCATTGCAAAGCTACGACCCCATTTGTAAGAGGTCCAGAACCTCCTCCCAGTTAAGATATAAAGGAAAACTTTATTACAGATTAGAACTATCAACCTTAATGGATCTGTTCTTTGTTTGTTTATCTGTATATTTATTTGCTAATTTTATATAGTCGCCATGCTGGTGAACTAAGACTAAAAATGACCGCATAGTTTCTAGGAGTGGAGTGAGATGAGATGGAGGTGAGGTCGTGAGAATGTCTCCCTCAAAAAGGGAAAGGCAGGCATTTTTTTGCTGTATCACATGGGACATGAGTATGAACTCTGTGTCAGCAAGAGATGTTTCTAAAATCAAGCTAGGTATCCAAAAAAGGGTCTTTTCTGTTGAAAAACCACAATTAGGTGATACCCATTGGCATGAAAAGATAGAGTTATTATTATTTAAATTTGGAGCCTCCTTTTTCCCAGACATTTAAGGCAACTAACAATCAGAATAAACAATAGTATTCAAGGATGTTTCATATGAAGTGATAAGCTGAAGACCAAATCTAAGTAACTTTCTTTTTCAAATTGTCCCTCTGTCAAGGTTCCAATAGATGCCCTAATTAACTCATGAATCTCAAGCCAAGTTTCAAAAGAAATCCAATGATTTATTAGGAGCAGCATGTCAGCATCTACTTAAGTGAGGTCTACTCTGCCGCAGGTAAGTTATGGCTCACCTTTGACCCGGTTTCCCCCTTCCTCTCAGTCTGTGTCATAAATCACATTCTCCAATGAGGCACTCCTGCGGGCTGTAGAAACATGCCTCACAAAACGGCTTTGGTAATGTGAGATCCAGCACTGGAAGAAGGTTTGCATGGAATGTGCTCCCCCCTTGCTGCCCATGGCAACTTGAGAGCAGACTAGAAATGCTTTGCGAGTTGACACCCTCATTTCTTCCAAGATGAGGAAGGGCTTTTCTTTGGCTCAAGTCATGTTTCAGTGCTTCTTCTTTTTTTGCATTAGGGCACATCAAAACAGTCATTATGATTTCATGTGAACTGAAAGCCTTGGACCTGCTCCCCAGGAGCAGAAGACCTATTCTTCTATCCCCTTAGCATGAAAGACAACTATGGATAACTCTGACTAGGTATTTATTGTTTAAGAACATCACAGATTAGAAACCTGCCCAACCATGGCAAGCTAAACCTGAATTCCAAAGCACATTTTCCAATGGTATCAACACGAAATGCATCCAGTCTTGATTAGAATAATCCTTGCCTCTTTTACCCCACTGGGAACTTGGGCATTGGACAAAAATAGTTTCATTCTATTTTGCTAATCTAAGGCAAGGAAACAAGACAAGTTGATGCTATCAACACCAAAATCCCCAGCATTTGATGGCGATGGCAATAGCACTTAGACCTATATACCACTTCACAGTGCCTCACAGCATTCTCTAATTGGTTTACAGAGTCAGCATATTGACCCCAACAACAACAACATCACTCCGCCTTCCTCTGACCAGGTGTGAAAAATGTCCTTGGTTCCTAAGAGAAAGTATTTTGTTTTGGCTACAAAATCCCAGCTATCTCAAATCCCACCCACCCCCTGTATCCCTCAGCTCCGTTGTGGCATCACTGAAGCTGTCAAAATGGCATCGATCAGGTCAGCTTCAAGGTTGACACCTTGAGACAAACATCTCCTCTACAATAGTCACCATGCTGGCCACCTACAAAATCCCACAGGTGAGTGCATATCACCCTATAGGCTTTCCCCATGGTGTAGGAATCATCAGAAAGAGGTGCAGTTTCTGAGCAGATCTACAATGCCTGCAACCAAACAGATATACAGTGCTTATATCCAAAGCTTTATTTTCAAGAGTTGGATTTCTCACTCTATCACACCAACTATCATACAGACATCTGGTATGGAAGAGATACTTTTTACCCTCTCTGATATAAAAGAAAGAATATTTTATATACACTACTTTCTTAGCATCCTTTTTCAGTCAGCTACATTTTTGTTCCTCCATTTCACTCCCTTCCTCTTTTTCCATCAGAGGAACTCCAGAAAAGGAGCCAGTATCTGGGGATTGTCAAACTTCTCCAATGGACCTTGACTTTATCCCCATGCTCCTCCAAAAAGAGCGGGGATAAAGGTTTGTTGTTTCTGTGTTTTTGTTGTTTTGTCATATGCCACATCAAATATGACTGTTTGATCCTGCTAGTTTTTTCAAGAAATGGAGTCACATTACTGTCATTATTTACTATTCAGAGGCGATGATTGACTTTTGAGTTCATGATTTCACAAACGTCTTACTTATAGGATGATAAACCCCACCACAGAAAAAGTGATACCAGGGTTCCAAGTAACAGCCCCAACGAAAGAAAATTTGAGTTTCCTCAAAGTTACATTTTATTAGAGATGTCATATTGGCACATCTGGGAAAACCCGAATCTGAAAGTTTCCAGGTTTTCCCCACCCAAAGGAAAGTTCAAGTCCCTGCCAAACACCCACAACTCCATCACATGGTCCAATCCAAGCACCATCCCAACTGGAGATGCCTCCCAGTTCCAGCCTTCCAAGTGCAGGGCAAGATGACCTTGACTCCTTGAGAAAGGAATGTTATTATGACTATACATCACCCTGGCTCCACACAATTCCCCCCTCCCAGTTTCCCACAGTAGTATATGTGGCAGGCCTGAAGATCCAACAAAAAAGATGGCTTCTAGGCCTGACAAGTGACAGATGTGCAATTTCACTTTGCAGTTGTTATGAAGGCCTCTCCCCTTTCACAAAAACTCTCTCTATCCCTCCCTCCCCCCCCCTCTCTCTCTCTCTCTCTCTCTCGTGAAATAGCAACATCTAACAATATGCAGGATCAATATTCTGGACCTGTGAAAGGCTGGGCAAAATGTCCAGGGAAAGAGGAACTGAAAACACTCTCCCAGGAGGAGATTGAAAGATCCTATCCATGGACAATCACACCATTTAGCTCACACTCTGGACTGTGGCACTGGCCTTAAGAGCTGTGTATTCATCCAGGTCCACAAACAATCTTGTAGTCAGACACTAAGAGTAAAAGCCGAGGTCTGTAAAATGGGAATGGATTCAAAAAGAAGATCACACCTCTCCAAGAATGGCCCATCTTCTCCATATCACCATAAGGATAGTCCTGCTACCCCCTCTAACTCTCACACACACACACCAGTTGTCCCTTTTATGTCAAGGTGTTGTTGATGGAAATGTCTATCTGGGTTCAGTTCCAAGTGGGGAAAAAAACACTGGTTTTTAATGGTGGACAGGATCACATGCCTTGATGATGTTGGATGAAGAAAAAAAGGGAAGAGATGCTGAGAGTGCCTGAGTTTTATACCCACTCTGGGCTTTTGAATTTGAGCTTGTATCCTGATTGGTTGTCAGACTCCCATGGGGCCATGCAGGGGCAACTCTGTAGGCTGTCCTGAGTCCCAAGCTTGGTTGAATCTTGCTGGGTGATGATGTAATGAAGGGGCTTTGGGCAATTCCTATCATGGTGTAATGGCTTTGACCTGGTTTTGATCATGAGTGAGGGCTCATGTTCTGAGGGCCATGTCTTTTGTGTTGAAGATAAACTGGCCTAGCCTTTGTCTTGTAGATAGGTTGGCACCAAAATAACTGCTGGGGGTGGGTGGGCAGGGAGCTGAGGCTCTGAGTTTGTCGTTAGAAACATGTTTTTCCTTTAGGGAAATATAATACTCTGCCTTTTTAATATTTGCTAGAATATTTCATTTTCCTAGGAGAGGGGTGAGTGCTAACTTCCTACAGTGTACATATCAATGTATCCTCTCTCCAAACAAGAAACAATCTTTCTGACAAGGGACCAAGATAATAGCAATAGAACTTAGATTTTAATACCATTTTATAGTGCTTTACAGCCCTCTTTAAGCAGTTTACAGAGTCAGCATATTGTCCCCAGCAATCTGGGTCCTCGTTTTACCGACTGTGGAAGGATGGAAAGCTGAGTCAACTTTGAGTCAGTCAGGACTGAACTCTTGGGAGGGAGCTGGATTAGCCTGCAATCATGCGTTCTAACCACTGCACCACCATATCTCCTCCTTTTCTTGGTGTCAAGCAGAGGTGGGTTTCATATCATTTTACAACTGGTTCGCCGTGCACCAAAAATGTGAGCATGTCCATGGCCTTCCATGGCGGCTTAGAAAACGTGGCTAAATAGAACGGCATAGCAACAAAGCAGGTGGACGGGGCACACCTGCAGGTTGCCACTACCAGTTCAGTTGAACCAGTCTGAAATGGCTGAATACCACCACTGGTGTCAAGGGGGGGGGGAATAAAATAACTCTGGGTGACCTTATTCAGCAGTCTCTGGAGAAATGATACCATGTCGAAGGACAGCATAAGTCAATAACATAGGTGTTGAAATACTGCGTTTTCCTCCAGTATCATTTTCTGGACATGTCCTGACAGGAAAGATGACAACTGCTACAGAACACTGCCCTCACATTGTAATTTTTCACTAACATGCTGTACATCAGCTTCCTTTCTGCAAATGGAGCCAAGGAAGAAGTTCAGGATTCCCAGAGGAAAAGTTGCTTCTCACTGTAATTATCACCATCCTGCTCTTTGAGGACTCTCCTTCTACTTCTCCAGTGTCTGACTTTTATGTAAACATCAGATTGAAGCAAATTGGAGGGGATCTTGCATAGGAAATGATAAATGCTTCAGGTCGCACTCTGTGTTGTGTGGATTTTAGAATAGGCAGGGCTGGGCTGTTAAATGTACCTAAGTTTCTCTCCTTTCCAGCTGAAGCTTGGTCTTCTCTCTGTCTGAATCAGCCATTGGCTCTTGTGAGAGTGCTTTTAATTCTTCAAGACTCGTTCTTATTCTTGTTTAGAAACAGGAAGGGGATTGATTCATCCCCATGAATTATGGACCTCCTGCTTCTGCTTCTGTTGTTACTGTTGTCCTTGCCAGTCTCTGAGAATCTTACAATGAAATGTCCACTGACACTGGAACACCAGGATGGAGAAAAACCATGGAGCTATTACAGACCAGGAGACCATCTCATTGCTGTTATCACCACTGCAACAAAAATATCTCCTATAATGTTCCCTTTCAATGCAGCTCCTTCTAGTCAGTCTCACTCGTAAGTCATTCAAGATGATGGAGTTGCATTCCCTCCATTTATAATTCTAACACTCTCATTTTGTTCTCCTTATTCCACTTGTTCTTATATGGCAGCACCTGCCCTATCTACTTCCCTGAATCATTTTGATTCCCATACTTTCTTTGTCTTATGTTGAGGAAGAGATTGAAAGCCAAAGATGGGAGAGAAAGAAAAATCTGAAATAAGTTCACATTATTTTCCTCTCCCCGTTCAACCTTGAATTCAAGACTTGAATGCTGACTTTAATTTAAATTAGTGATTATTGTAGTTTTCCTCTGCCCAGTTCATTTCAAATATAACTTACCCATTGATATTTACTTCCTGATCCTTATAGAAATACAGGATGACTTATTTTTAGAATTGGTTTCTGGGTCACTTTTGAAACATCCTCTTTCTTTTATGGTGGTTCTACCTTAATTATTCAATTTTTCTGAAACCTGGTTACTGGGCAGATGAAAATTAGTACTGCCCCAAAGAATTGTGTATTTGCAATTCTTAATCCAGGTGGAGGGTTGTATCAATTCCATATTTCCAACATTCATTAAAATTAAATGAAGATGGGTGAGTATCATTTGTTTCTGGGTTTGGAGTCAGTATTGGCATTAGGCCCTGTAGGCTTCAAAAGACAAACTGGATTAGATTGAAAAAAATGTTGTTGGTTCTGTTGTTGATGATAATAATATGATCATTTTTACTGGAGTTCATCTACCACTCATTCAAAAGTGCATGCTTTATTTTCACTAGTCAAACAAAAATATTAGTCGTGAGCTGTGAGCCATGGTGGCTCAGTGCTTAGAAATGCAGTAGTACAGGCTATTTCTACTGACTGCTGATTGCCAGTAGTTTGGCAGTTTGAATCTCACCAGGCTCAAGGTTGATTCAGCCTTCCATCCTTTACCGAGGTTGGTAAAATTAGGACCCAGCTTGTTGGGGGCAATAGGCTGACTCTGTAAACTGCTTAGAGAGGGCTGTAAAGCACTGGGAAGTGGTATATAAGTCTAAGTGCTATTGCTATTGCTATTAAAACTATATAAAATATATGTTGCTATTGATGGTGATGAAAAACATTTTCTTTTACAGTATAATGTCTTTTGATCAGTCTAGAATCCTACAGTTTATTTTCATTATTCAAGTTCTCAGTAAGAATTCCCAGCTCCTGCACAATCTCACACTTGGCTACAACATCCATGACAACTATTTGAACACCATTGGCACTTCAGATGCATTGCTGGACATGCTGTCTACTGGAGAAGCCAATGTTCCCAATTACAGCTGTGGAAGGAAGGACAACCTTTTGGCTTTTATTGATAGACCTGACAGGGACATCTCCATCCAGATGTCAAGATTACTAGGTCCCTACAAAATCTCACAGGTTTGGTGGTTTATATTTCTATAGGTAATGTGAGTGGGGTTGTGGTAGGTGAGCAATTGATCTAATCCTATCTTCCCTATGAAAATCAAAGGCTGCTTTTAATCATGGCAATTATAGGGTTGTGGCTGGGATTGGAATCCGCATTGTTCAGTGGGCAACAATGAAACTAACATATTAATTTCAGTAGGATGGGTAAGCGATAAATCCAACCATATCTACTCTGTGGAATTCAAGAGCTGCTTTTCTCTATGGCCACTCTAGGTATGTCATCTAGTGATGGGACTGATATTGGTGGGGGGAGCATTAAAGCAATCATATCATATCATATCATGACAGCATCTCCATTGCTTTGGGGGCTTCTGCTGCACACTTGTGAAGGTTAGGAAACACTCTGTGTCCAATCACAAGTTCTTCTGTACAAAAGGAAGCACTGATGGAAAATTATTATTTTCTATATCAGCTTAGCCAAACTAACGATATTTCCAATGTTGTACAAATCCCTGTTTCATGAAAAGAATCCCAATGGCTTCTCTTATCTAAAGTTTATAAGACATACAACATATAAGACAAACTCTGCCCCCAATCTGGAGTCCTGACAGGGCTCAAGGCTGATTCAGCCTTCCATCCTTTCAAGGTTGGTAAAATGAGGGCACAGATAGTTGAGGGGCAATATGTTGACTCTATAAACATCCATAGAGGGCCGTAAAGCATTATGAGACTGTATATACCCTTTGATTCAGCTGGAACAATCTGGAGCTGAACACCGTTAAAACTGTAGAAATGAAAGTGGATTTTAGGAGGACCCCTCCTATTATATTTGCTGTCCTTATAAACCTTATTAGTACTTATTAATAAATCAAACACAAAAGTTGTGGTCTTTGGAAAATGACAGGATAGCCAGGTATGGCTATTTGATGGTATAAGACAATAGAACAAGTAACCCCATTCCTTATCTTGAGGTATTTTTTTTCTGAGGCTGCAACTTGTCCCCCTCATCATCAAAGGAGCTCACTTAGGGCTAGAGCATGGCAGTTTAGTGATTAGATTTTTTTTAAAAAAATTAACTATCCCATTTATTTAGCCCCATTTGATAAATTATATAAAGCCAAGATTTGCCTGCACTCTTATATCAAGCTGAAATTTTGGTTTAAATTTATCACTACTAGAACAAATCCAATCACATCACCTGAGAAATAACTTGGGGGTGGGGCTGAATTGGGATTTCAAAACTTCTTTATATAAAATCTGGACACATTTTTTTTTAATCATAGCTATCCATCTTCTTTTGCCCCATTTATTAAAATGCATAATGTCAAGGTTATCCCCCATTCTCTTTAACAGAGGTGAAGTTTTGGGTCTAAAATATATTACTATTAGAAACAACCCAATCACAACATCTGATGACTAGCTTGGATGTGGATAAAAGGTTTTCAGCTTGTGCCTCAGAGCTGAATTGGAGGGAGGTTTTTTTTGTCTAAAATTGGGACATACAATTATTGGTATAAAATCAAATCTATGGAAACTGACAGACTCCCAAAATTCTGCCTTTTAGAACAGACAAGTTTCAATGAAAGACTGCTTGGATTGTATAAGTTACAAATTATATTAAGAGATATGATCTCTCTCTTGTACAATTGGAGTACAAGCTAAAAATATTGTTACAGAAAGAATCCGGGCTATCAAAGCAGAGAAAAATATAGCCATTCTCAGTAAGTCTGGGACATTGAAGTGGATGAACATCTAATAATGACCCTTCCAAATTGCAAATATGTAAATACAAAAATGGCTGCACATCTTAGGGTGGTATTTATACAAGCAAGAGTGGAGCAGCCTGACACATTGTTTAAATACGGGAGATACTGTATAACAGAATAACATTTGGAAGGGACCTTGGGGGTCTTCTATTCCAACCCCCCTGCTTGAACAGGAGCCCCTATACCATTCCAGACAAGTGGCTGTCCAGTACCTCCTTAAAAATTTCCAGTGATGGAGCACCCACAACTTCAGAAGACAAGGCGTTTCACTGGTTAATTGTTCTCTCTGTTAGGAAATTTCTCCTAAATTCTAGGTTGCTTCTCTCCTTGATTAGCTTCCATCCATTGTTTCTTGTCTTGCCTTCTGGTGCTTTGGGAAATAATTTGACTCCCTCTTTTTTGTGGCAGCCCCTCAAATATTGGAACCCTGCTATCATGTCATCCCTGGATCTTCTTTTCACTAGACTAGACTTGCACTTTTGGAAATCCAGAGACAGAAGACTTAACGTATCTATTATTTCTACGCCAGTTGAATATTTAAAAAGAGAGATCAGTTTCTTGGACTGCACGTTAAATGAATGACGTATTGCAAACCTTATATCAAAACTTCATATTTTCTCTGTAGACAGAATTTAAAACTTATGTTCAATATGGTTCTTTATTTGAACAAAAAAGTTCAGTTGAAATTTGCAAACGTGGCCCTGATTGCAGAAAAAAGTATGTGTGATAGAGAAATATGAATTGTGTTCTTTATTTTGATTCTTACTTTGTTTGTTTGTTTGTTTGTTTGTTTGTTTGTTTTGTTGCTTTTTTTCTGGTCTTACTAATGTTCTGTGTTTAATATTCTGTATCTTGATATGGTTACTGGCTAATCAATAATACAATATTATAATATGTTCATGACAAAAAAGTTGGATTTGTTGAAAGCTAATAACTGACCCTAAATATAGCATTCTTCACTGCTTTTTCAGATCCAATTCACTGCTTCAGAAGTTCTGAGTGATAAAAGCCAATTTCCTTTTTTCTACCACATGCTCCCCAAATTAGGAATTCTCTACCCAGGAATTATCCAAATTCTTCTCCATTTCAGATGGACCTTGATTGGTCTCTTCGCTTCAGACACAGAGAAGGGAAAGAACTTCATGAGGACTTTTATGCCTGTGCTTGTCAGGAATGGCATTTGTGTTGTTATATCACAACAATTCTCAGCTACTGGACAAATAGCAACCTTCAGGGATGCCCTCTCTAAGTGGAGACAAGTCAATGTCTTTGTTCACCTCATAGAATATTTTTCCCTTTGGGACAGAATTCGTCTTTTCCATTCAACACTTAAAAGTTTGCCAGAACCCATTGAAGGGAAAGTCTGGATAATTGCAGGCTTCGGAGAACTGCAAATAAGAAGACACACATTTTTGAAATATGTCCATAGTTTTTGGACCTACAGTTTTCAGTGGAAAAAAAAGCCAAATGACAGTTCCTTCGAACCAGATCTCTTTCTCCAGCCACAGTTTGGAGATGAGTCTTTTCACTGTTCTTTTTCAAAAGGCATCATTTCTGTCAAAGGCCGGAGAAGATGCACTCAAAAATCACCACTGAAAACAAAAGTGAAAAGTAACAAGATCTGGAACCGATACATCCATGTTGCTTACACTTTGTTTAATACTCTGGCCCATGCCTTGAATGCTGCCTATTCCTCCACATTCAAGAGAAGAAGGGAAGGGGGAGAAGAGAGGTTGGGGGCTCAAAGGCTGCAGCCATGGCAGGTATGGGGTTCTCACCATGAACCAAACTTACTTTCTTTGGAGAGGGAATGCAAGGGAGGGGGGAACCATCTCAACCTTTTTGTGCTTCAAAAGGCCAACAAGTTTGACCAATTCAAGCACTTGTGGTTAATGTTCCAAAGAGTGGGTACCATGGAGAGAGAGAGAGAGAGAGAGAGAGAGAGAGAGAGAGAGAGAGAGAGAGAGAGAGAGAGAGAGAGAAGTAGATATAGATATAGATATAGATATAGATATAGATATAGATGATATAGTTAAAGATATAGATAGATATAGATATTAAACATTAATTTTATATGCATTTTTAAATAAATTCCTGTCTTTATGAATTTGTGATTAGCATTTTAGCATTTTAGATTTATAATATGAAGAAGACCCTGAGACCAAAATCCCAGTTAAAGCTTCTTTAAGTGATTGGCTGCTGAGTGTTGGCATTAAAACAATCAATGAAGGGGAAACTGAATTTATCTGGTTCACTGGATAAGCTCTAAAACTGCTCCTCTTTTTAGGATGTTTTTCCTCTCATTCAGCTAGATTCTCCTCTCTTGTGATTGAACTCAGTTTTCCATTTTTCCATGTCCAACACTCTGGAATAAAAAGAAGCTTCCATGTAACATCTTTCAGTTATTGGAAGAGTGCTGTATCCTCTGTTTTCCAGTCAAGAGATCATTTCAGTTGGAAAAGGTGCTCCCAGACTCCTTCTGATTTTGAGCCCTCAAAGAGCAACATGGCTCTTCTCCTACTTGTCTTCCTTAAGGCTAAGATCAACTTCTTTTATCTTTGCCTTGATTTCATTGCCTTTCCTTAAAGCTGATCCAGCATTTGTGCTTCTCAAAATGTAGGTCTTGCAAGATGACTTTCTACTTGTCTTAATTTCTCTCGAAACCAGGATGTTCACTCCTGAGACTTTTATGGATGCATTTGTCTTCATTCCATGAGCATCACACTGGCAATTCACATTGGGTTTGCAATCTATGATTTTGCGATCATTTTCAGAAATATTCTTATCAAGTGTAGTTTCCATCATCCTTTCTCCAGTGCATCATTAAGAATATTATCATCCAATTACATATGTTAATTATCCAATCATTGATATCCTACTAATCTATTATAATCAGTGACCAGTATACATACTTACCAAACACACACATAAACACACATACGTAGATATACATACTGTATATAAGAAAATGTACAAATGAAATCTTAATGAAATGTCTATATTAAAGCTGACATCCCTTTTTTTCTTATAAGATATGCCTTACATTGTCAAGTCCTAGTTGCTACAAATCAGATACTTTTCTAATGGCTTTTGTTTATGTATTTATCTGTATTAGGAAATTATAAATGTCTTTTTTCTTGATGCTTTGTATTTTTAAATAAGTTCAAAATAGTTTTGTCTATCAATTGGTATAAATATATTATCCAAAAATCATGATTTCCCACCTCTACTTTTCCATACTACAGAAAACATAGAAGAATAGATGACCAAGGACTAATTACTATTTAGTGAGTTTTATGGGGAACATTGAACATTATTGAATACAATAGTAAGACATTTTTTATCCAGATAATTTTAAAAAAAATATTTTATTAATTTTTTGATAAACACAAAACCAAAAACATACATACAAATATGTATGTATGTATGTATGTATGTATGTATGTATGTATGTATACACACACACACACACACACACACACACAAAGATACAAAAAAAAGAACATTTTTTATGTGGAATTGTGTCCATTTACAAAACTTATCACTATAAAGTACTTACACTCTATATATTTTACTTCATCAAATTTTGTTATGTCTGAGCCTATTTCATCTTTCTCTTTTTAATCCATTTGTACCATTTCTCCCATGATACATAATACTCCAAGTCTGTCATTCCTTTCAATTCCAATGTTAGTTTGTCCATTTCAGCACAGTCATAATTTTTTTTAATTATTTGACCCTCGGAGGGTGTCTTTATATTTTTCCAACATTGCACAAAAGCCAATCTTGCTGCTGTTGTTATATGTAGAATCATATGTCTTGTCTTTTTATGGTAGTTTTTTCCCATTATTCCCAGGAGGTATAGTTCCGGTACAAATTCCAGTTGAGCACCTGTTATTTCTTACAACCATTTTTTTATTGTTTTCCAGTATTTTTTTTGATTCTGGACACAGCCACCATGAATGGTAGAAGGTACCCTGCTTCTGTCCACATTTCCAACAATTTGGGGCCAAATTTGGGTATATTTTTGCCAATCTTGAGGGAGCCAAATGCCAGCAGTTTTATCCAGATAATTATCATACCATCCAGCCATCACTTAACTAGATTCCTAATCTCATCAAAAATTGTTTTACTGAAATTAAGTTATATCACCAGCAATTCCATAATCTATTTAGGAAGTGTAATAAGATGGAGCCCCTACGGAAGGATCGGATAAAAGGGGGAAGCCCACAGCTGTATAATGTAAGAGAAAAAAGTGAGAAAGGATTTGCCTAAATTTTCAGGCTGAAAAAAAAGGTTGATAGGAAAATTGTACATTCAGAATTGCAAAATTCTGTCAATGTAGCATTTAAAGTAAAGTAGAATTACCTCATCTGTCCATCTTTTATGTCTGGTTTACCTGGAACAACATCAGCCTCACAAATTTCTTCCTGACAAATCCATGCTTTCTGGTAATCACCCTGTTGTTTTTAAGGGCTTTATGAATAATCTCTGCATTTATTTGTTTGTTCAATTTATTTGTGACTCAGTCTAGAATGTTCCCTATACTTTACCAATTTTATCAATTTTTTATCTTATCAATTTATATATATATATTGTCAACATATGGTTGACAAATTTTGCTGAACCTTTTTGTTTCTCTTTTGAGGATACTGATAACACCTGTTTTCCCAACTCAAGATATTCGCAAGTGAGACAACTATAGTAGATAGATTCAAATATGGAAAAAAAAATGTGTGGTAAAAAAAAAGAAACCAGGTTTCTGCTGTTAACATTCCTGGATATTTCTCTTCTAGTTCCATCCATTTCTGAAGAAGAACGAGTTTTGCAATCTTTCCCACTTGAAACTGTACTTGGACCAAAATGGTGATGTGGCAGCAGATCTGAACATCATAAGCATGATGGTTCTCGCCAAGGAGGATCCCATTACAGAGCAACTAGGCAGTTTTGAAAGACAGAAACTTATTATCGACCAAGATGCTTTTTCACAGCTAAAGTTGCTCAACAAGGTGGGTGAAATATTGGTGTCTTTTCTCTGTTTTCCAAAGCCTTGAGACACATTTCAAGTGGCTAAGCCTATTCACCAAATACAATGACCGCCAGTGAGAATTGAATGTGGGGAGTAGAACCCTTATAGTTTTCTTAAATGGCTTGGGAGGCTTCAGTACAATTGACTTGTACTGTTCTTGTACTGTGTTCTTCATTTTCAAATTGATTCAGATATGTCCAACGTGGGATGCTGTGTTTATTTTTTTTATTTTTTTTTTTAATTTATTTGTCAAGTACGTATTAGATAATCTATATAAGTATAAGCATGGATTGAATACTTAAAAGGAACACAAATAAAAGGAACATTAGGAGCGGGACGGTAGGCACGCTGTGCTCTTATGCACAGTGTGCCTGTCTTATAGGCCTCTTATAGACCTCTTAGGAATGGGGAGAGGTCAACAGTAAACAGTCTTAGGTTAAAATTTGGGGGGTGGGGGGTTGGGATGAAACCACAGAGTCAGGTAGTGCATTCGAGGCATTGACCACTCTGTTGCTGAAGTCGTATTTTCTGCAATCGAGCGATTCACTTTAAGTTTGTATCTATTGTGTGCTCGTGTATTGTCGTGGTTGAAGCTGAAGTAGTAATTGACAGGTAGGGCATTGTAGCAAATAATATTATGAGCTACACTTAGGTCAGACTGAAGGCAAAGTTTTAATTCTTTAGGACACAAATCATGGCTATTCTGTGTCCCCTGTGCAACCTGTTATCTGTACAAATCTGGTGAAAGGGGATGTCCTTTCCAGGTGGTGCATTGGTTAGAATTTAGTCTTGCCAGCTTATACTGCCCACAGCCAGGAGTTCAGTCCTGTCTGGCTCAAGGTTGACTCAGTCTTCCATCCTTCCGAGGTCAGTAAAATGAGGAGCCAGATTGTTGGGGGCAATATGCTGACTCTGTAAACCAATTGTCTGGTGGTTCAGCAGACTGATAGCATTGTCATTAACATTAGCTGTCTGCAATTACTGTAAGTTCGAATCTCACCAGGCTCAAGGTTGACTCAGCCTTCTATCCTTTCTAAGATAGGTAAATTGAGGACCCAGTTTGTGGGGGCAATAAGATGACTTTGTATAAATATACAAATGTTTTTACAAAACTTTTTTTTGTCCAATGCCCAAATTCCCAGTGGGGTAAAAGAGGCAAAGATTATTCTTGACTACTTGACTAATGTTCATGTCTACCTCCATTTTTCATTGATGGTTACTTCTCGTTTTCATTGGTTGTTAGTTCTAACATAATTGATTTGGCATTCCTTGTTTTTCTGCTTAGTCTCTGCCTCAGTCCAAATGTGTGGAAAATTGCCGTCCTGGATTTTTCAAGCAGGTTCAGAAAGGGGAGCCAATTTGCTGCTATGATTGTGTTCGTTGTCCAGAGGGGACCATCTCCACTCAGGAAGGTGAGTGACATCACAGAAAAGGTACTGGGTTCATCAAGAGCACTTTGATCAATTAAGTGGTGGGATTCAAATAATTTAACAACCGGTTCTCTACCCTAATGACCGGCTGGGTGGGCGTGGCCATGGTGGGAATGACCAAGGGGTGTGCCAGGCAGCACTCGGCATCCTTCAGACCCCTGGGAACAAAAATGGGCCATGGGGTTGCTGCACCCGCATACCCCATTTTGGGCCTAGTAGGCCTCCCTGCAGCCTCCTGAGAGCAAAAATGGGCTGCAGGGATGGAGGCACGCCGCACCCTCCCGTGCCCCATTTTTGGCCTAGTAGGCTTCCTTGCAGCCCTTTGGGAGCAAAAACAGGCTGCAGGGGGGCGTGGCCAGTGATGAAATGTAAAATTTGTTACTACTGGTTCTGTGGGTGTGACTTGGTGGGGGGGTAATGTGACTGGGTGGACGTGGCTAACTTTATTTTTTTTACCTTTTAAAAGCATTTTTTTCTACAACCTCTTAGGCTGAAGAGGTTGTTTTAAAAGCCTCTGACGATCCTAGCTGAGTTGCCTGATCGGCAGAGGCTTTTTTTTTTTTAAAAAAAAAACATTTTTTCTACAACCTCTTCAGCCGAAGAGGTTGCAGAAAAAATGCTTTTAAAAGCCTCTGACAATCCCAGCTGAGCCGCATTAAAAGTATTTTTTCAGCTGAAGAGGTTGTAGAAAAAATGCTTTTAAAAATAAAATAAAAAAAGCTTCTGATGATTGCATGGCTCAGCTGGGCATGGGGGGGGAGGGATTTTGCTACCAGTTCTCCGAACCACCCGCCTCTATCACTACCAGATTGGGCGATCCAGTCTGAACCAGGAACATTTCACCCCTGAGCGAAATGGGGGGACTTCACCGGGAAGGACTTCCCTTCCAGAAGTCTCCCTGGTGCCCCGTTTTCGGCCTAGTAGGCCTCCCTGCAGTTACCTAGGAGCCAAAACAGGGAGCATGGGGACTTCTGGAAGGGACAGGGAGGGAAGGAGCCATCCAGAAATTTAACAACCGGTTCGGCTGAAGTGGTACAGACTGGTTGAATCCCACCACTGGATCAATGGACTTTTTAAATGAGAGTCATCTAAGGTTAACAATTTTGTGGATCTTAATTTTCAAGCTGCCCAATTTCTCCCATAATGGGAGGAATAAGAAAAAGACCTTGAAGGATGAAGTAGAAAGAGACAGAAGAACATAGTGGGTTATGCAAGATTACTTGTGTCAGAGGAAACCTCTTTCCTATTTGCCAGTTTGGAACGGTCCTTGTATGTTCACCTTTCTTAGAAACATCTGAATTGTTTGAAATTTAGGAATGGTTTCAGGTCAATGGCTTTTGCTCATCCAACCCAGTTTATATTACAGGCCAAAAGATATATCAATCAATCAATTGATTAATCAGTCAATCTTTATCAAGGTCATGGAACCACATAAGCAGAAAGATCTAATTCAGGACCCCTGGAGAAAGAGTGTTTGGGTTCAAGGGACAAGAGAAATACACGCAAAGACTCACCATAAAAGACATGAAGAGATTAGGTGCAGGGGTGGGTTCTACTTACGTTTACTACCGCAACGGGGCCGCACACATGCTCTTATTTATTTATTTATTTATTTATTTATTTATTTATTTATTTATTTATTTATTTATTTATTTGTTCGATTTATATGCCGCCCTTCTCCGGAGACTCAGGGCGGCTTACAATGCGTTAAGCAATAGCCTTCATACTTTTGTATAAACCTGCTTAGTAGGGCTTTCGGCCCCCCCTAAGCAGTGTTCTTTTTTATACAAAGTCAGCTTATTGCCCCCACAATCCAGCTCCTCATTTTACCTACCTCAAAAGGATGGAAGGCTGAGTCAACCTTGAGCCTGGTGAGATTTGAACTTGCAATAATTGCAGGCAGCTGGTGCTACTTAATAGCACTTTAGTCTGCTGCACCGCCAAGGCTCTTTATGCACAAGTGCAGAAGCTTCTGCACATTGATGACATCAGGGTCAGTGGGTGAAGCCTCCTGCCAGTTTTACTACTGATTCTATAGAACTGGTGTGAACCGGGGGCAACCCACCACTGGTTAGGTGTGAAAGAAAGCATGTAAATTAAATTTACAATTATTAGGGGTAAAATTTGTCTTTTTTTCCTAATGCTTTAATTTTCCATGTTATGGATTAAGAGATAAAACACAAATATTGTTTATAGCCCAGGTTAACAATCCCAGATTCAGAAGAACCACCATCATGGAGTCCTTGGTTGGACTGCTCCTGCATCTTCCCTTTTCTTCTTATCTTTACAACTTTTTTGGATATTAAACAATGAAATTCAAACAGTAACAACAGCCACCAAAAAAAAAAAAAAAAAGGAATATAGTTGTGTTCTAAAAGTGAAAAAAAAATCTTACCTCCATTATTGGGATTAAAAGGAACTAGGTCTAAGAGAAAGCAGGGAGAAAAGAAAAATAATTAATCAATCAACCTACATAATATCTATTTATACCAATGTGGAACTCATTCAGTCTTTAAACAGTTATTAAATCTAGAAATTATGGTAATAGATTGCTGCTGCTTCTGATTTTTAGAAGCTAAAGTCATTGCAAAGAAAGATAATACCATATTTTTCAGAGTATAAAATGCACCTTCCCCCCCCCTAAAAGGCAGTGAAAATTTAGGTGCGTCTTATACACCGCATGTATCCCTGCCCACCCACTGGCCCCCACCCTTTGGCCTCTGCCTCGCAGCAGTTACCTCCTTGCAAGCAAACAGCAAGAAAAAACAGCTCCTTTCAGCTTCAGCACAGCCTAAATAGCACAAGTAGATTGGATCGGCCTCCCGACTCCCAACTGATTTGCTCTCAGCTGTTTTGCGCAGGGCTCTGCTGCTTGCTGAGAAGAGGTAAATTGCTGGAGCAGATTTTTCTTTTCCTTGTGCTAATCAAGCTATGCTGAAAACGAAAATTAAAGTAAAGCAGGCTGTTTGCTGTTTGCTGCAACGAGGCAAAATTGCTCAGAGGCAGAGGCAGAGGCAGATTTCTTTTTCTTCATTTCCTCACCAAAAAAGGTTGGTGCGTCTTATACTCCAGTGTGTTTTATACTCCGAAAAATACCGTAGCTTCTTTTCTTGAATTTCTTCAGCAATTAATTTTCCCTAAAATCCCAGTTTACAAGTTTATTTACTCTTTTTTTTTTTTAATTTGATTTATATGCCGTCCTTCTCCAGAGACTCAGGGCGGCTTACAATGCGTTTAAAATATATTGGCTGCCAAACTTACCACAAGGTATCAAATTTATATTGCTGCCATTCCAGACAATGGATCTCTGGGTGTCATCCAATTGAAACAACAATTGAATCTTGTACAAGACAGGGTTAAATCTATAATACATTAAATACCAAGATTGAAGAAGAGAATACATCAAGATGTTACATATGATGCAACCAGTGCACAGGGCCCTGGTACCATGAGATGACCAGGCCTGTTAAAAGAATACCATTTAAAGAATTATTATCAATGGTAGTGGTAATCTGACCAGAGGAAGCTCCAACTGGACTGATTGGTTAACATGACCTAAGACAGAGGTGGACAACTATGGCCCTTTTATGACTTGTGGACTTCAATTCCCAGAATTCCTGAGCTAACATGGCTGGCTCAGGAATTCTGAGAGTTGAAGTCCACAAGTCATAAAAGGCCCATAGTTGCCCACCCCTGACCTAAGACACCTGAGGGGGGTGGGAAATTTCTATTCTTTTAACTACCATAAAGTGCAGAAATTACTGAGAGTTAGCTTCACCTTTCGACTTGCTGATATGATGTATTCAATAAAAGGCCTTTTGAGCCTCACTGAAGCCTCAGAGTCCTGATTGGATTGGCTTCATTACTTGGAAGCATGACACATGCCTTTTCTGTTGCAATTCCTGCCCTGTTGAACACCTTAACCTTGAATTACCACAGCCTTTTAAAATTCTGGAGATCTGGTTCTTCTCCCAGGCATTGGGATAAGGGAAGGTTAGGGAAGGTTGAAAAGGTGGTGGGTTGAATCAGTGAAGGGTAGTTGTGACAACAAGTTTTTCTCTTTTTGGTGCTTGTTGTTATAGCTGTATATATTAAAGGATTATTTCTGGGATGTTCACTGTCCAAAGTTTGCTTTAAGATGGTCAGACCGAAAATGTTATATATACGTATGCAGGGTCATATTAACTATGGCTTCCCTGTCTCTCAGTATCAGCTATTATTTATTTTGTATGGTATAACAGAATACAGCATTAATGAATATGGTTCACAAAAGCATCAAAAAGTGCCCTTGAGATGATGCAGTTCTTGCAGGGAACTTTCTAAGGGGATATTCCATCACAATATGAGGTAAGGTTCATGGGATATTCCTCACAGTCACAGTAAGTATTATCAAGCTGTCCTCATTTGATTTTTTTTTTCAACATTTTTTTTTTCAACCAACATGCTGTGGTTGGTCAGTATCATCTGACAGCCAAGGAAGATCTTTCTTGAAAGGTGAAAAGAGATGTAAATGAAATATTACTTTCTGTTTTCTCAGATATTGAAAAATGCACCAAGTGCCCAGATGATCAATATCCAACCGAGAGCAGAGTCCAATGTATCCCAAAAAGAATAACCTTCCTCTCCTATGAAGAACCTCTGGGCATCATCGTGGTGTCCATTGCCCTATTCTTGTTCCTATCCACAGGATTCATTTTAATCATATTCATTAAATACTTAGAAACTCCCATTGTCAAAGCCAACAACCGGGACCTCTCCTACATTCTCCTGGTCTCTCTCTTGCTTTGCTTCTTGTCCTCCTTTTTCTTCATTGGACAACCAAGGAAAGCCACCTGTCTTCTCCGACAAACAGTGTTCAGCATTGTCTTCTCAATAGCTGTGTCATCTGTGTTGGCCAAAACAATCACAGTGGTGCTGGCATTCCTAGCCTCAAAACCAGGGAACAAAGTAAGAAGATGGTTGGGGAAGAGGTTGGCCAATTTCATCATCCTTTCTGGTTCTGCTGGCCAAATTTTCATCTGTGCCTCATGGCTTGGAATTTCTCCTCCATTCCCTGACTCTGACTTGCATTCCCAGCCTGGAGAGATCATCCTTCAATGCAATGAAGGCTCTGTCACCATGTTTTATGTTGTCCTTGGCTATATGTGTTTCCTAGCTGCCATTTGCTTCACTGTAGCTTTCCTGGCCAGGAATCTCCCTGGGGCCTTCAATGAAGCCAAGCTGATCACCTTCAGCATGCTGGTCTTCTGCAGTGTCTGGGTCTCCTTCGTGCCCACCTACCTGAGCACCAAAGGAAAGTCCATGGTGATTGTTCAGGTCTTCTCCATCTTGGCCTCCAGTGCTGGACTGTTGGGTTGCATCTTTTTCCCCAAATGCTACATTATAATCTTGAGGCCAGATCTAAACTCTAAGGAACATCTAATGATAAAAATAGGGAAATGACTGTGATATTGTTTCTTAGGCGCGTAACATTTAATTTTTTCATTGCAATTACTGGGCTTTTGTATACTTCCTTTGCATCCATGTGACAATTAAGGTTATTTAAAACAGAAGGAAATAAACATATAAAGAATGTAAGACTAATGAAATTAAATTCCAACATTATCATCAAACAGTAAAATAAATAAAATAAAATAATTAAAATTGTCATGCATCCAGGGATGAAGCTAAGAAATAAGATATTAAATAATATTAAATAATATATTAAGTAAAGAGTAGAATAGAAGAGACAAGACTCCCCAAAGAGAGAGGGATGGAGTCTTTTGCCTGAGGTTTTCTTGAATATGAAATTCTAAATCTGTGGGAACATGGTCACTTTCTCTGTGACTTTCTCTTGAAAGTAGGTGTGAGCAGTGGAGCTGGGTGTCAAGATCATGTAGATGACCCCACTTTCAACACTCTGGATATCTACACCAGACATTTTTGGAGGTGTTAGGTGACTTCATAGATCATATGGGATCTCAGAGTTCCATGACTCTGTGTTCAGTCATAACTATCCTAACATCCTTTCTGGACATGTCCAAAAACTAGTGATCCTGCTACAAAACAGCACCTGAAAGGCTCAACATCTTCTTTGAAGACCTGATCCAGATAAGAAAATGTAAAACAGTCATGAATCATATTGGTCTCCTATCCAAACAAGCCATATGATCCCTTTCTATCCCAAATGTGAAGCTTTCAGCATTCACCTATGTGAATGGGAAAATCATCTAAGATAGAAAATGATAGGAAGTAACCTGGTTTGACCCTCTGCTTATGTGCAGAAGGCTTTGCGCATGCACAGAGAGTTCAAAATTGCACGTGATGCACGCACGCACTTCCGAACCGGTAGGGAAGGTAAGTAGATTTCACCCATGATCTGGAGGTCCATTCTCTGGTCTTCCCTACTGTACTTAATATATATTCTGTACATACTATATATAAGAAAGGAGAAAGGGGAACCATCCTTCTCTCTGCCACCTTAATCATAACCGGAATTGTATTTGGAATAAAACTTCTCTGTGCATTCTGATGTTTTATGCAAGACATCTCTTTCTGTTGATTTTTCCATTTGATCTTTTTTGATCAATTCCAAGAGCAGGGTCACAGTTCTCAGCCATTCCAATGGCCTAAGGTCCCCTGTAATACACAGGGATCACTATTGAGCATTACATGTCATTTCCAGCAAAGAGAAGAGGGGGAACCCAGTCTCTTCTATCAACTGTCACTCGTCAGAATGTTGCTGCAGCCAACTGTCACTGACTGGAATCTTGACTCTGTTGCTAGGCAACTAACCTAACGGAACCTTCATTCTGCTCTTTATAGGCTGGAGTCTATGCCTTGGACCATCGTTCTCTATATGTGTTTCTTGAAGGATGGCCATATATATAGATGGACAGCAATATATATATATATATATATATATATATATATATATATATATATATATATATATATATATATATATATATGTATATATATGTATATATATATATCTGTCATCCCTGGTCACAAGACAAAAATTGTGAATCCCACTTTTGACACCAGTTTCTCTGGAATCAAAACACTGGATTCAAAGCAAATAATCAGACCTCGCTGCCGTGTTTATTACGAAGTATGTACCAAGAATGGAGTCTTCTTCAAAATAGCCAGAAATGCCTTTAAACAAAGAGATGCACCCATATTATACTCTTGTCGGGCCTGGAAGCCATCTTTTTCATTGGATCTTCATGCCTGCCACATTTACTACTTTTGGAAACTGGGAGAGGGGGTTGTTTGGAGCCAGGGTGATATGTAGTCATAATAACATTCCTTTCTAAAGGACATCTTGCCCTGCACCTGGACAGCTGGAACTGGGAGGCATCTCCAGTTGGGACGGTGCTTTGATTGGACCATATGATGTAGGTGTTGGGCAGGGACTTGGATTTTCCTTTGGGTGGAGAAAACCTGGAAGCTTTCACATTCGGGTTTCCCCAGATGTGCCAATACGACATCTCTAATAAAATGGAACTTTGAGGAAACTCAAGCCTCACCCGTTGGGGGTGTTACTTGGAACCCTGACAACTCTTACATCCCAGTCATAATGCAATGGGGTTTTTATGTGATGTTTAAGGCTGTAAGTCACCCAGAGTTGCTTATGTGTGAATTGAGTATCCACATAAATTTATTTATTAAATAAATGTATCAATATTTATACATTTCAGAAAGGAGGGAGAAATTACACAAAAAAAGAGGAGAAAATTATCAGTTCAATTCATACATATTCATAAATAATTGGATAATCAATCTCAGGTTACTTCTTGCCTCCTGTTATCTGCAAAGAAAAATGGTGTTACTTAGAAGAAACATTTGCTTCTTCAGATTCAGGGATTGATACAGGAATATTCTGATAAAGCTTCCCACAGGTCACTATGACCTGCAGAGTCACATTCTTTATGTCTCCATTTGTCTACTAAAACAGGGGTCATCAACCTTTTGGACCTCAGGGACCACTACATTTATTTATTTATTTATTATTTATTAATCAAATTTCTATACCGCCCTACTCCCGAAAGACTCAGGGCAGTGAACAGCCAAGATAAAATACAGATAATACAAATATTAAAAAATCCTTTAAAATTATTAAATATTTTGGCCAAAACACAGATTAAAACACCCAATTTATAAAATCACGAATTAAAAAATTTAAAAGAGGAGAGTTAGGCCAGGCCAGACAGCTGAAATAGAAAAGTTTTGAGAGCACAGAGAAACGTGTGCAGGTCTGAGATCCTCCGTATCTCTGCTCTCGTTCCAGATGGTAGGTGCCCCCACAGAGAAGGCTCTCCCCCTGGGGGCCACTAGTCGACACTGTTTGGCCGACGGCACCCTGAGGAACCCCTCTCTATGGGAGCGTACTGGTCGGTGAGAGGCTATTGGTAGCAGAAGACGGTCTTGTAAATACCCCGGTCCGATGCCATGGAGCGCTCTAAAGGTGGTAACCAAAACCTTGAAGCGCACCTGGAAGACCACCGGGAGCCAGTGCAGCTCGCGCAGGAGGGGGGTCACATGGGAGCGCCACGTCACTCCCATAACCACCCGCACAGCTGCATTCTGGACCAGCTGGAGCCTCAGGGTGCTCCTCAAGGGGAGCCCCATGCAGAGAGCATTGCAGTAGTCCAAGCGGGAAGTAACGAGAGCATGAGTGACCGTACTTAATGAGTCCCGATCCAGAAAGGGACGCAACTAGCGAATCAAGCGGACCTGATAAAAAGTCCCCCTGGCCATGGCCGTCATGTGCTCTTCTAAAGACAGCCGTGAGTCCAGGAGGACACCCAAGTTGCGAACCCTCTCCGTTCATAATTAAAATTCATAATTTTAAATCCCACGGACCACTAATATGATCTGCCTAATGACTGCCTGGGTGGGCATGGCTAGGTGGTCATGTGACTGGGTGGCCATGGCCAACTCAATGTCTCTCATGTTGAGGGGTGCCTCACTGACCTCTGCTCACCCCTCCCTTCCCAGCCACTCCTCGCCTGCCTGCCTGGGCTCATTAGGGACCCAACAGGAAGCAGTTGTTGGAGCTAAGCAGCCACCATGTGAAAGAGTTGGCAAAACAGCAGGCTCAGCTCAACTTGGATTGGACCAAGAAGGAGGCTCAGTAGAAGCACCTCACTGAGGACTATGAGCATAGGCTTTGCAAGCAGAGAGAAGACCTGTGGGAGTGCAAGGCCAGGTACCGGTGCCTGGAGGCTCAGCAGGCTGAGATGGTCAGCCAATTCCAGACCATGATGCAGTCCCACTGAAACAAGGCCCTCTGGTTCTTCGTCATCAGCGGTGCTTCCCTCCAGCCCCACTCCAGGAGGCTGAAGCAGACCCCAAGTCGGAATTTCTGCCCCCCTCTGACCCATACAAAAAGACCCCAAAGGGGGAGACTTTCTGCAGCAATACAAACATTCATTGCATGTATCCGGCCCAGGGGCTGTAGTTTGAGGACCCCTCATTTAGTGCAATATAAAAAATGCAAATAATTTTTCTCACAGACCACCAGTGGTCCATGGACCACCAGTTGGTGACATCTGTACTAAAAAGATCCATTCATCTGGAAGCTGATTTACCTACACTATTGTGACTAAAAGTAAGACTGGATGCACTGCTATTGGTTTCCTTAGGAATATAGAGGAATATAAATTGAAGAAGCTTTCAGAATAAGAAGAATACCTCCTCCCCAGGTATATCTTCCTGCCTTCATTCCCATATTTTTCTCCATTTTAAACAATGTTAGTGGTACTATTCATGCTTTGAATGTTTCTTCTTGTTTTTATTGATTATAAACTGCCTAAAGTCATCTTTAGGCAAGATAAGAAACATATAAGTTAACCACCCCACTGATGCCCTCGAAGTGATGTTCCACTGGAGGCCATGCGGGTCTGGATGGGGAGGAACAGGCTTCGACTCAACCCTTCCAAGACCGAAGTGGCTGTGGATACCGGCGTCCCGATATAGCCAGCTGGTGCCATCGCTGGTTATTGGGGGTGAGTCATTGACCCCCACAGAGGGGGCTCGCAATTTGGGTGTCCTCCTGGACACACGGCTGTCTTTAGAAGAGCATATGATGGCCGTGGTCAGGGTGGCTTTTTATCAGGTCCGCCTGAAACACCAGTTGCGCCCCTTTCTGGATCGGGACTCCTTGTGCATGGTCACTCATGCCCTGGTCACATCACGCCTAGACTACTGCAACGCTCTCTACATGGGGCTCCCCTTGAGGAGCACCCGGAGGCTCCAGCTGGTGCAGAATGCGGCCGCGCGGGTGATTTTGGGAGCGACGTGGCGCTCCCACATAACACCTCTCCTGCGTGAGCTGCATTGGCTCCCGGTGATCTTCCGGGTGCGCTTTAAGGTGTTGGTTCTCATCTTTAAAGTGCTCCATGGCTTAGGGCCAGGATATTTGCGAGACCGCCTGCTGCTATCGATAACCTCCCACCGGCCAATACGCTCTCACAAAGAGGGCCTCCTCAGGGTGCCGTCGGTCAGGCAATGTCGGCTGGTGGCCCCCAGGGGGAGAGCCTTCTCTGTGGGGGCACCCGCCCTGTGGAACGAGCTGCCTCCTGGAATACGATTGATCCCGGACCTCCGAACCTTCCGTAAAGCCCTGAAGATGTTTTTATTCCACCAAGCTGGCCTAGCCTAAATGGTTTTTAATTGGGATTTTAAATTTTATGGATTTGGGGGCTTTAAATTAGGAAGCTAATGATTTAATTTTTTTTAATTATCTTAACTTTTGTATTTGTATGTTTTTTAATTTTGGCTGTTCACCACCCTGAGTCCCCTCTGGGAGAAGGGCGGTATACAAATTAAATTAATAAATAAATAAATAAAAAATAAATAAATAAATATTAAATGGTCAAAAACTGTTAATGGAGACTACTAAATGCCATTTTTGAAAAATAACAAATTTGTAAAAGTCATTTTTTTCTATATTATTTTAACATGGTTAGTTTCATTTCAGCAGAGCAGATTGGTTTCAGTTTCTCTGCACAGACACAGAAGCTGCAGACTAAGACACACCCTGACTCCAGTCTGTCTCAGCTCCCAAACACCCCTCATTGGCTAACTTAGTTGCTATGCCTATACATTGGCTGACCTTGTTACCATGTCCTATTCCAGTTGATGAATATACTCTGACAGAATAGGTAGGAGTTATCTTTAACTTGCTGTGTAACTTAGTAATTGGAATGTATTTTCCATTTACTGAAAGTTGGATTCAGAGAAAAGGTTTCAAGAAGGAGAATAAGATTGTGGGAGTAGCTAAAAGGGCCCAAGGTAAGACAAAGACAAGAATGGAGTAGAAGCAGGTAGGGGAAGAACCTGGGATTCTTCAGAGTCTTCCTGATTTATTAGAAGAAAAGAGATATCCTAGAAAGGAGAAAGCTTTATGTAAAAGAACCTGTGACAAATTGAAATGGAGAAGAAAAACATTCAAATATTACCTATTGAACAAATGTACATTTGTTTATATTAGCTGGAATAAATGTACAGACATGAGCATAATGATGTGGGAAGAATTATAATAGTTCCTTGTATTTGATAGAAGATATGAATTATGCCCACTTTGACTATCTGAAGGAGTCAAAGAACTTCAGATCTACATATTTCTAAATGGAAAATGGTTGAATGGATGGAATTCTTATACCTCCTTTCCTTTGCATCTCAAAAAGACTTGTTAAAGAAAATTCCATCAAAATGATTCAATCAAATAGGCACCTAAAGGACCGCAAAAGCAATCTATCCTTTGCAACAGGCTGATATCCATGTCCTCATTGCCGTATCTCATTTCAAACACCCTGAGACAAAGAAGAGAACTTGATGCAGCCTCCTAAGAGCACATAACAAGCCACAGATGACAGCAGTCACTCTCTCTTTTCCCTTGGGGTCTTGGGGCACAGCCACAACCGAGGTGGCATATATTCAATCAAGATGGGGATTACTCCAGGGGTGAAATCTAAAATTTTTCCCTACCGGTTCTGTGGGTGTGGCTTGGTGGGGGGGTGTCCTGTGACTGAATGGGCGTGGCCAACTCAAAGTCACTCACAGCCACGCCCACTCAGTCACAAGACCCCCTCCCAACAAGCCACACCCACAGAACCCGGTAGGAAAACTTTAAATTTCTATTCTGCCTGCGTGTCCTTACCTTTCTCCCGCGGCTCCGCCCACCTACCCCATTCCCTGGAGTCGGGGAATAAAACATTCCCCGACTCCTACTCCCACCTTTCTCCTGCAGCTGGTTGTCAGGGAAGGCAAGTGCCCGAAAGGTACCGGAGTCGCTCACTCTCCTTCTTGAATGAGCCACTCTGGTCCACGCGCCAGCTGCACAAGCACACATCCAACCTGCCATCAAATTAAATAAACTGTGTGCTTCCACAGCCGGCGCGTGGACCAGAGTGGCTCATTCAAGAAGGAGAGTGAGCGACTCCGGTATCTTTCGGGCGCTTGCCTTCCCTCATAGCCAGCTGCGGGAGAAAGGTGAGCAGTAGGAGTTGGGGAATGGTGCATCCCCCACTCTGGGGAAAGGGGTAGGTTGCTACCGGTTCTCCAAACCACCGGCCATCATCGCTACCTACTTGTCCGAACCGGTCCAAACCGGGAGCATTTCACCCCTGGATTACTCCTCTCTGGGCACAACCAGGCATCCCTGAGACATGTCAGAAAATATGATGGGTGAAACCAGCCTTGTTATCCATCATCCAAAAACAACAACCAGAATTCAGTATCACAAAACTTCTTGTAGAAAGACACTGAGATAAGAAGTCAAGATCTGTAAAATGGGAATAGATTAAAAAAAAAAACAGATGTCCCCAAGGATGGCCCATCCTCTTTGTATCACCATCAGGGTGGCCTGCTGCCCCCTCTAACTAAATCCCCCAGTTCTCCCTTCTATGTCAAGGTGAACATCTCCAAACAAGAATCTTTCTGACAACTGACTGAGATAAACTAGGAACACAGGGATACCCAACAACCTCTTTCAAGATCTTAGCAGTCTTGGGAGGGGGATCACACATAGCCTCAGAGATGTGAAGGCCAAAAAGCTCCACTACCATGGAATACATCCACACAACCAGAAGAAGGGAATCCATTTCCCTTCAAACCAGTTTTTAGGTGGGTGTGGCACCGAATGGTGATGTGATCTGCCAGCAGCATGTGGAGCTGGCAGTGGAGTTGGACAGTGAAGAGGCTGGGGAGAACAATGGGCCAGTCCTTGCATCAGGGGAAGGCCCTGCTGAGGGCTCTGTGTTGGAGGCAGAGATGGGGCCAGGGCCATCTGGGAGTGATGAGCGGACTTCGGAGCCTCCAGAGGCAAATAGCAGAGAAGCAGAGGAACAGGAGGAGCCTGTTCCTAGTGCATGCACGCGAAGAGCTGCCAGAAGGCAAGAGCAGCTAAAGCAAAAGGACGACTCGGGAGTAAGGCCAGGAGATGATTGGCCCCTACCAGAAGGCTTAAAAGAGGAGCAACGGCTCTTGGGATCTTTGTAGGAAAGCAACATTGCTACATTTGTTTCTTGTCAGCATCTCTTGCTTCTGAACTTTTGCCAAGAAAAGCCTTTGGCAGGGTGCCAAAGAAGACAAAGGTTGCTGATAAGGCCAAAGGACTGTTTATGGAGAATTTGTTTTGGATATAATTTGGACTAAGCTGAGAATGAAGTAATTCTCAGCTGCTCCAATAAAATATGTTTGTTTAGGACTGATTGTGTCTGGACCATTTGGGCCTAGGTCACAACAATTGCTGTCAAGGGGAAAAAAGATCTATTAGCCCTATATCTTTCTTCATATTTATACAATGATATAATCCAAAAATATTCAGTGTCCTCAACCTTGAGTGGCACCAAACTCCATGGTTCTGGGTGACCTTACTCAGCAGTCTCTCGAGAAAAGAGTCATTTTTTAGACATATCCTAACAGGACAGATCATAATTACCACGGACCTCTGCCCTCAGGGGTATACTGTATCTGTAATTTTTCACTAACATGCTGTACATCAGGAATAAATTCAGGATCCCCAGAGGAAAAGTTGCTTCTCACTGTAAGTATCACCATCCTGCTCTTTGAGATGTCTCCTTCTACTTCGCTAGAGACTGCCTTTGATGTAATCATCAGACTGAAGCAGTGTGGAGGGCATCAGAAAAGGATAAATGCTTTTGGTCGCACTTTGTGTTATGTGAATTTTAGGACAGGCAGGGGCTATGCTGTTAAATGTCCTTTTCTCTCCTTTCCAGGTGAAGCCTGGTTTGTCTCTTAATTCTTCAGGGCTGTTAATTCTTCAACTCTTTTTGTTCTTGTTTAGAAACAGGAAGGGAATTGATTCAGCCCCATGAATTATGAACCTCCTACTTCTGCTTCTGATGCTACTGTTGCCCCAGCCAATCTCTGGGAAGCTTAGAATGAAATGTCCACTGACTCTGGAACACCAGGATGGAGAAAAACCATGGAGCTATTACAGACCAGGAGACCATCTCATTGCTGTTACCACCACTGGAACAAAAATATCTCCCGTTATGTTCCCATTCAATGCAGCTCCTTCTAGTCAGTCTAACTCGTAAGTCATTCAGGATAATGGAATTGCATTCCCTTCATTTATAATTCTAACACCTCATTTTTATTCCTTATTCCACTTATTCCAGATGGATATGGCAGCACCTCTCCTGTCTAATTTCCTAAATCATTTTGATTTCCATGCTTTCTTTGTCCACATTATTTTCCTCTCCCTGTTCAATTCTGAATTCATGACTTGAATGCTGATTTTTGTTTAAATTAGTGATTCTTGTAGTTTCCCCCTGCCCAGCTCAGTTCAAATACATCTACTCATAACAAAAAAAGACTAAGTGGCTTAGACTGAAAAGAAGTATTTTGTTAGTTCTGTTGATGATGATAATAACATGATCATATTTACAGCAGTTTGTAAGAGTTTATGTAATGCTCATTGAAAAATGCTATGCTTTATTTTGATTAGTCAAGCAAAAATATCTCAAAAATATAAAATATATTTTGCTATTCATGATGATAAAAATGAACATTCTTTTACAGTAGCATATCTTCTGATCGGTCTAAAATCCTACGCTTTATTTTCACTATTCAAGTGGTCAATAAGAATTCCCAACTCCTGCAAAATCTCACATTTGGCTACAACATCCATGACAACTATCTGAACACTATTGGCACTTCAGATGCCTTGCTGGACATGCTCTCCACTGGAGAAGCCAATGTTCCCAACTACAGCTGTGGAAGGAAGGACAACCTTTTGGCTCTTATTGATGCAGCTGACAGGGACATCTCCATCCAGATGTCAACATTAGCAGACACCTACAAAGTCCCACAGGTTTGTGTGTGTGCCTTTCTATCTAGTAAAAAGAATCAATCGGTAGGATGGGTAAGCAATAAATTCAACCATATCCATTCTAGGGCATTCAAGAGTTGCTTTCCTCCGTGGCCAGTGTAGGTATATTGTCTAGTGATGGATGGGATTGATACTGGGGAGGGGGAAAGCAGCAAAGCAGCCCTATCATCTCATGACACCATCCCCATTGCTTTGGGGGCTTCTACTGCACACTTGTGAAAGGAGAAGGTCTGCGTCAAAATCAAAATCCTTATATTAAAACAACCACACATAACATCTGTGGACAGAATTTAAAACTTACATAAAATATGCCTCTTTATTTGAACAAAACAATTCAACTGAATTTTCAAATGTGGGTCTGATTTCAGAAAAAAAGGGAGTGATAAAGAAATATGATTTGCATTCTTTATTCTGATCTTTTTATTACTTCGTTTCTGTTATTGTATTTTTTATCTTCCTAATATTCTGTCTGTATTATTAGCTAATCAAGAATACAATATTCTAATACTTTTATGAGAAGAAGGTTGGATTTATTGAAAGAATGACAGCATTGTTCATTGCTTTTTCAGATCAGTTATAATAGTGTTTCAGCGGCTCTGAGTGATAAAAGTCAATTCTCATTTTTTTACCTGATGCTTCCCCAAAAAGGGTTCCATTACCCAGGAATTGTCCAACTGCTCCTCCATTTCAGATGGACCTTGATTGGTCTCTTTGCTTCAGACACAGAGAATGGAGAGAATTCCATGAGGACATTGACTCCTTTGCTTGTCAGGAATGGAATTTGTGTTGTTATATCAGAACAATTTTCACCAACTGGACATACAGGACCCCTCAGGGATGTCATTTCCAAGTGGAGACAAGTCAATGTCTTTGTTCACATCGTAGAATATTTTTCTGTTTGGGACAGAATTCATCTTTTCCATTCAACACTTAAAAGTTTGCCAGAACCCACTGAAGGGAAAGTCTGGATAATTGCAGGCCTTGGGGAATTGCAAATAAAAAGACATATATTTCTGAAATATGTCCATAGTGTTTGGGCCTACAATTTCCAGTTGAAAAAAAGGCCAAAGGACAGTTCCTTTGAACCAGATCTCTTTGTGCAACCACAGTTCGGAGATCAATCTTTTCTCTGTTCTTTTTCAGAAGACATCATTTCTGTCAAAGGCCGGAGAAGATGCACTCAGAAATCTCCACTGAACACCAAAGTGGAAAGAAATTGGATCTGGTACCGATATAACCACCATATTTACACTTTGATGAATACTCTGGCCCATGCCTTGAATGCTGCATATTCCTCCATATCCAAGAGGAGAAGAAAAGAGGGAGAAGAGAAGCTGGGGACTCAAAGGCTGCAGCCATGGCAGGTATGGGGTCCTGACAAAGATCCATCCAAGTTACTTTCTTTGGATAAGGAATACAAAGGAGAAAAGGAAACTATCTCAACCTTTTTGTGCTTCAAAAAGCCAACAAGTCTGACCAATCCAATCACTTGTGGATAATTCTCGAAAGAGCGGGTACCATGACATATATATTTTGTTCATAAACAGTGTTAATTTTATAAAATATGAACGCATTTTAAATAAACTTCTATCTTTATAAATACATTTCAAAGATTTGAAGGACACCCTGAGACTTTCTTGCATAACCCCTCCTGTCTGCAGGAATCGCAGTTAAAGTTTCTATAAGTGATGGCTGCTGGGTCTTTGCATTAAAACAATCAGTGAAAGGATAACTGAACTTCTCTTGTTCACTGGATCAGCTCTAAAATTGTTCTTCCATTTATGATGGTTTTCATCTCATTCAACCAGAATCTCCCCTCTTGTGACTGAGCTCAATTTCCATGTCCAACACTCTAGAATAAGAGCAAATGTCTGTGTAACGTATTTCCAAAGCCTTTACTAAGAACTTTACTAGAACTTCATGTGATTTTGATTTGATCCCTCTATTAATGCAGCCTAGAATCTCCTTTTTTATTGATGTGCTGCCACACATTGTTGGCTCATATTATAACAGATTAACAGAGCTGGAAGGAACCTTGTAGGTCATCTATTCAAATCCCCTGCCCAAGCAGGAGAACCTACACCATTTCTGACAAATGGCAGTTCAATCTCTTCTTGAAAGCTTCCAGTAATGAAGCTCCAACAGCTTCTGAAGGCAAGCTGTTCCATTGGTTGATTGTTCTCACTGTCAAAAAAATTCTCCTTATTTCCAGGTTGACTCTCTCCTTGATCAGTTTCTGTCCATTATTCCTTGTCTGCCCTTTGGGTGCCCTGGAAAATAGTTTGATCCCTTCCTCTCTGTGGTAATCCTTCAAATATTGGAAGACTGATATCATGTCACCACTGGTCCTTCACTAGACTAGCCATGCAACCGTTCTTCATATGTTTTAGCCTCCAGTCTCCAATTCATCTTAGTTGCTCTTCTCTGCACTTTTTCTAGAGTCTCAACATCTTTTTTATAGAGTGGTGACCAAAACTGGATACAGTATTCTAGGTGTGGTCTTACTAAGGTTTTATAGAGTGGTATTAATACTTGATCATGATTGTATCTCTCTGTTAATGCAATTTAGGATTACATTGGCTTTTTTGGCTGCCGCCGTATACTGCTCACTCATATTTAACTAGTTGTCCACTAAGACTCCAAGATCCCTCTCACCATTACTGCTATTATTTATTTACTTACATACTTACTTACTTACTTACTTACTTACTTATTTATTTATTTATTTATTTATTTATTTATTTGTTTGTTTGTTTGTTTATTTATTTATTTGCATTTCTATGCCACCCAACTCCCAAGGGACTCTGGGTGGCTTACAACAAAGAATAAAACAATGCGAACAATCCCATAAAAAAAGTTAAAAGCAAAACATTAAAACATTAAAACTTTAAAAACGTTAAAACACATGCACTCCAATTCGTGGCTGGGTCTTGCAAGATCATTATAACAAGATCAATGGCCCCAGTCCTGCCGGAAGAGCCAGGTCTTCACCACTTTGCTGAAGGCCAATAGAGTAGGTCTGGACCTCAGGAGGTAATTGGTTCCAGAGATCTGGGGCAGCCACAGAGAAGGCCCTCCCTCGCGGGCCCGCCAGCCAACATTGTTTAGCTGACGGGACCCGGAGGAGACCGATTCTGTGGGATCTTACCTGTCACTGGGAGCTATGTGGTAGAAGGCGGTCTCGAAGATAAACTGGCCCTGAACCATATAGGGCTTTAAAGGTAATGACCAACACCTTGAATTGCACCCAGAGACCAATAGGGAGCCAGTGCAGCTCACGGAGAATTGGTCTAATGTGGGTGTATCTAGGCGCACCCACTAAGCCTGGTTTCACCCAGTCTATATGTCTTCTTTTGGTTTTTCTTGCCTAAGACTTTACTTTTTTCTACATTGAATTTCATTTTGTTAGGTAGGCCCCAGTGTTCAAGTCTGTCAAGATCCTTCTGGATCTTGAGCCTATCTCCTAAGGTGTTAGCTATTCCTGCCAGTATCATCCACAAATTTGGTCAATTCCCCTTCTATCCTCTCATCTAAGTCTTTTATGAAGCTATTAAAGAGTCTGGGTCTAAGACAGAACCTAGGTTACTATTTTTTCTGCTTGGTTGGGTGGCCAGTATTATACACTGGCAATGTCATCCTTTTTTTCTATTATATTGAGTCATATGCATTTTAAGAGGTTTTTTTTCCTTTGAGGTGCAACTCCACCTCCTCTTTTATGGGATCTGGATTTTTTTGATCAGTTTGTATCCTTCTATTACTATGTTCTAGTCATGGGTTTCATCCCATCACATTTCTGTAATGCCAACTATATCATATCAACCTTCATGTATTAATAATTCAGGTTCACTCTATTTGTTCCCCAAACTTTGTGCGTTTGTATATAGGCACTTGAGATCTTTATGTCTGAATCTGGGTATGCTTCCTATGTGTCCTATTTGGTGTTTGAGTTTGTCTTCCTTCCCATTCCTCCTTACCTCATTATTTAACTTGCTTTCTAGGGGATGTTGCTTGGAATTAGGTCCTGGAGATCCTAAAGATTGGTCACCCTCCCCCCCTCAATTTTAGTTTAAAGCCCTCCTGATAAGATGAACCAGTCATTTTTTGAAAATATTCTTCCTAGTCTTTGGGAGGTGCAGCCCATCCCTTGCCAAAAACCCATCATGGAGGTAGTGCAGACCATGGTCCAGGAATCCAAAGTTTTTTTGGTCACACTAGCCCTTCAGCCATTTAAGTGATTCTCCACTAAGACTCCAAGATCTTTTTCACACTTACTGACATTAAGTCAAATTTTACATAGTCTGTACCAATACATTTGGTTTTTCTTGTCTACATGTAAAACTTTACTTTTAAAGTTAAAGTTTTGGGGGTTTGGGGAAGAAACTACAGAGTCAGGTAGTGCATTCCAGGCATTGACCACTCTGTTACTGAAGTCATGTTTTCTACAATCAAGTTTGGAATGGTTTACTTTGAGTTTGTATCTATTATTTGCTCGTGTATTGTTTTGGTTGAAGCTGAAGTAGTCATTGACAGGAAGAACATTGTGGCAGATAATTTTATGTACTATACTTAGGTCAGACTGATGTCGCCATAGTTCTAAGTTGTCTAAGCCCAAAATTTGAAGTCTGGTGGCATAAGGTATTTTATTGTGGTAGAGGAATGGAAGACTCTTCTCGTAAAATATCTCTGGACTCTCTCGGTTGTATTTATGTCTGATATGCAATGCGAGTTCCAGACAGATGAGCTGTATTCAAGAATTGGTCTAGCAAATGTTTTGTATGCTCTAGTTAATAGTACAACATTACCAGAAAAGAAGCTATGCAAGATTAGGTTAACAACTCTCAATGCCTTTTTGGCAGTGTTGTTACAGTGGGCTCGGGGCACTTTTTTTTTTTTTTTGCTGACCCTTTCTTTTTTCCCTTTTGAGGACAGTGATAATACTTGTTCTCCCAACTCAGGATATTTGCAAGTGAGACAGAAAGTAGCAGAAAGACTCAAATCTGAAAAAAAAAATATAATGTGGGATGGAAAAACCAAGGTTTCTGCTTTTAACATTCCTGGATATTTCTCTTCTAGTTCCATCCATTTCTGAAGAAGAATGAGTTTTGCAATCTTTCCCACATGAAACTGTACTTGGACCAAAATGGTGATGTGGCAGCAGATCTGAACATCATAAGCTTCATAGTTCTCTCCAGGGAGGATCCCATTAGAAAGCAAGTGGGGAGTTTTGAAAGACAGAGACTTATTATCAATCAAGATGCTCTTTCACAGCTAAAGTTGCTCAATAAGGTGTGTGAAACATTGGTGACTTTTCTCTGTTTTTCAATGCCTTGAGACACTTTTCAAGTGGCTAAGCCTATTCATCAATACAGTGAGAATTGAATGTGGGGAATAGAATAGGGGTGAAATTCAGCAGGTTCTGACAGGTTCTGGAGAACCGGTAGCAGAAATTTTGAGTAGTTCGGAGAACCGGCAAATACCACCTCTGGCTGGCCCCAGAGTGGGGTGGGAATGGAGATTTTGCAGTATCCTTCACCTGCCACACCCACCAAGCCACGCTCACCAAGTCACACCACGTCCACCAAGTCACGCCCACCGAACCGTTAGTAAAAAAAAATTGAATTCCACTACTGGAATAGAACCCTTATACTTTTCTTAAATGGCTTGGGACGCTTCAGTACAATTGGCAAGGCATCCTTCAGATGCTGTCATATAGAACATTGTTTCAAATTGATTCAGCCATGTCCTATGTGGGATGCTAGGTGATCATTCTTTAGGATGTATGGCTATTTTGTGTCCTAACATATTTCATTTGTCATTCCTTGTTTTTCTATTTAGTCTCTGCCTCAGTCCAAATGTGTGGAAAATTGTCATCCTGGATTTTTCAAGCAAGCTCGAAAAGGAGAGCCAGTTTGCTGCTATGACTGTGTTCCTTGTCCAGAGGGGACCATCTCCACTCAGGAAGGTGAGTGACGCCAAAGAAAAGGCTACTAGATTCTTCCAGAGCATTTTGATCAATGTGCATTTTAAAAAAGACATCTAAGGTTAACAATTTTGTGGTTCTCAATTTTCAAGGTGCCCAATTTCTTCCCTAATGGGAGGAATAAGAAAAAGATTTTGAGGGATGAGGCAGGAAGAGATAGAACTCCATGGTGGATCATACAAGACAATGTACACCAGAGGAAATTTCTATTTTTTTGCCAGTATGGAGATGTCCTCTAAATAATGAAATACAAATAGTTACAATAGCAACAAAAAAGGGATATAGTTGTGGTTCTAATAGGAAAGCTATATTTCCAAATTGGTATTAAAAGGAAACCAATCTAAAGAGAAATCAGGGAAAAAAGAGAACCAACTAAGCAATTGTATTTATTTCATACGGTGTAGCAGAATACCACATTAATATATAAAGTTAGCAAAAAGAGCATATAAAATGTGCATCAAACTATAAAACACCAGAGCAGTAAATTATTTTAAAAATGCATAATAGGAATGATGGGTACAATTATGAATAAAATTAAATTATGTATGAACAGTTACTAGAGTGGCTAAACCTATTGCTGGATATGTGGACCATTTAGCCATTGGGCAGCAATGCCCTTGAGATGATGTATTTCAAGCAGAGATCCAGAGAACCTTCTGAGGGGGCATTCCATCCTAACATGATATAAAGTTTGTGGGATGATCCCACAGTCACAGTTAGTATTGTCAACCTGCCCCTTTGGGTTTTTCATTATTGGCACCTGCCATGGTTGGTCAGTATCATCTGACATCCAAAGAAGATCTTTCTTGAAAGGTGAAAAGAAAAGAAATATTACTTTCTGTTTTCTCAGATACTGAAAAATGCACCAAGTGCCCAGATGATCAATATCCAACCGAGAGCAGAGTCCAATGTATCCCAAAAAGAATAACCTTCCTCTCCTATGAAGAACATCTGGGCATCATCCTGGTGTCCATTGCCCTACTCTTGTTCCTATTCACAGGATTCATTTTAATCATATTCCTTAAATACCTAGAAACTCCCATTGTCAAAGCCAACAACCGGGACCTCTCCTACATCCTCCTGGTCTCCCTCTTGCTTTGCTTCTTGTCCTCCTTTTTCTTCATTGGACGACCAAGGAAAGCCACCTGTCTTCTCCGACAAATGGTGTTCAGCATTGTCTTCTCAATAGCTGTATCATCTGTGTTAGCCAAAACAATCATGGTGGTGCTGGCCTTCTTAGCCTCAAAACCAGGGAACAAAGTGAGAAGATGGTTGGGGAAGAGCTTGGCCAATTCCATCATCCTTTCTGGTTCTGCTGGACAAATTTTCGTCTGTGCCTTATGGCTGGGAATTTCTCCCCCATTCCCTGACTCTGACTTAAACTCCCAGCCTGGAGCGATCATCCTTCAATGCAATGAAGGCTCTGTCACCATGTTTTATGTTGTCCTTGGCTATATGTGTTTCCTAGCTGCCATTTGCTTCACTGTAGCTTTCCTGGCCAGGAATCTCCCTGGGGCCTTCAATGAAGCCAAGCTGATCACCTTCAGCATGCTGGTCTTCTGCAGTGTTTGGATCTCCTTCTTGCCCACCTACCTGAGCACCAAAGGAAAGTCCATGGTGATTGTTCAGGTCTTCTCCATCTTGGCCTCCAGTGCTGGACTGCTGGGCTGCATCTTCTTCCCAAAGTGCTACATTATTATCCTGAGGCCAGATCTAAACACTAAGGAACATCTCATGATAAAAGTAGAGAAATGACAGTGAAATTTTTTCTTAGGCTTATCACATTTAATTTTTTCATTGCAGTTATTGGTGTTTTGTATTCTTCCTTTGAATCAATGGGACAATTAAGGCTATTTAAAACTGAAGGAAATAAACATATACAGAGTATAATGTTAATGACATTAAATTCCAACATAATCATCAATTAGTAAAATAAACCAATTAGTAATAGAATTTGTCATACATCCAGGAATGAACAAGCTCAGAAATAAGACTCTCCTTCCAACAGGATTTTATGTGCTTTCCAGTTTTGTGCAAATACAATTCTAGCCGCTGTTATTATATGAATGATCAAATATGTATGTTCTTTGGTGTATTATTATTTTTTTTTTTGCTGTAAACCACCCAGAGTCCCTTGGGAGTTGGGCGGCATAGAAATTTGATAAATTAAATTAAATTAAATTAAATGTATCTTCTTTACTATAATTCTCTGGTAAAATTCCCAATAAGAATATCTCTGGTTTCAACTCTATATGTTGCCGCAACATTCCCTCTAACCATGTTTGTATTTTCACCCAATATTGTTTTGCTTCTTTACACAACCACCACATATGATAGTATGATCCCGGCAACTGGTGACATTTCCAACACTTAGCTGATTTATCTTGAAACATCTTAGCTAATCTTTCTGGCGGCATATGCATTCTATAAAACATTTTATACAAGTTTTCTTTATAGGCTGTTGCCATTGTTAATTTAACATTTCTTTCCCAAAGTTGTTGCCATTTTTCTAATTCTATGGTGTATCCAAAATTCTTTGTCCATGCTATCATTGTTTCTTTTACTTCTTCATCTTCTAGTCTAATACACAATAAATAATTATATAGTTTCTTAATCATTTTCTCATCTGTTCCTGTCAATATTTCATCCAGTTCAGATTTCCCCAAGTTAAAGTCATATTGTCTATGATCTGCTTCATATCTTGATTGTATTTGCAATCTTGTATACCAATCTATCTCGATCCCTTGACTCTCTAGTTCTTGTTTTTGTTTCAGCTCTCCCCGATCTGTCAGAATGTCTTTATATCTAACAATATTCCACATGTTCACAATATTTGGGTATGTCACTGCTTCTATTGTAGAAAGCCACATTAGAATATTTAAATAATGTTTTTCTTTTATTCTCTCCCACACTGATAACAAACCATTTCTTAGATAATGTCTTTGGAAATATCCATGTATCCTTTGTTTCCCATACCATAAAAAGGCATGCCAACCCAATTGTAAATCATTTCAATTTTTTTCAATTTAATTCAATTTATATGCCACCCTTCTCCGAAGACTCAGGTTGGCTCACAATACATTAAAAATCCTAATAAAAAACATTTTAAAATTAAAACGTTAAAACATTAAAACTCATACATACCATTCATGGCCGGATCTCACCGGATCACAAGAGCAAGATCAATGGCCCCAGGACTGCCGGAAAAGCCAGGTGTTCACCGCTTTTCGGAAGGCCAATAGGGTGGGGATGGTCCGGACCTCAGGAGGTAACTGGTTCCAAAGAGCTGGGGCAGCCACAGAAAAGGCCCTCCCCCATGGGCCTGCCAGACGGCATTGTTTAACTGACCTGACCCAGAGGAGACCAACTCTGTGGGATCTTACCGGTCGCTGGGAGCTATGCGGTAGAAGGCGGTCTCGAAAATAACCTGGCCCTGAGCCATGTAGGGCTTTAAAGGTAATAACCAACACCTTGAATTGTGACCGGACAACAATAGGGAGCCAGTGCAGTTTGCGGAGAATTGGTGTAATGTGGGTATACCTAGGTGCACCCATGACAGCTCGCGCGGCTGCGTTCTGGACTAACTGTAGTCTCCAAACACTTTTCAAGAGTCACCCCATGTAGAGCGCTTTGCAATAATCTAACCATGAGGTGACAAGGGCATGAGTGACCGTGAGGAGAGCCTCCCAATCCAAGTAGGGTCTCAATTGGTGCACCAGGCGAACCTGTGCAAAGGTCCCCCTAACCACAGCTGTCAGATATTGCTCTAATCTTAACTGTGAGTCTAGGAGGACACCCAAGTTGCGAGCCCGTTCTGAGGGGGACAATTTGTCCCCCCCCCAGAACCAAGGATGGATAGTCAACATAGTCTTTAGGAGGCAATACCCACAGCCATTCGGTCTTGTCTGGGTTAAGTCTGAGCCTGTCAATGTCAATAATATTGTATTCCTTAATAAAATCCATTCATTAATGCATGTTAACGCCGCCGCTTGATAATACAATTCGCAATTCGGAAGGCCAAACCCACCTCTAATTCTTGCATCTTGTAGCATTTTTATATTAATCCTTGCTCTCTTTCCTTGCCACACATATTTCCACATTATTTTCTTCAACTCTTCAAAATATTTTTTCTCCAGTTTTATTGGTATAGTTTGAAATAAAAATTTCAAGCTTCTGCCAACCTAGCAGTTCGAAAGCACGTAAAAAATGCAAGTAGAAAAATAGGGAGCACCCTTGGTGGGAAGGTAACAGCCTTCCATGCATCTTTGGCATTTAGTCATGCCATCCACATGACCACGGAGAGGTTTTCGGACAATGCTGGCTCTTCGGGTTTGAAATGGAGATGAGCACCGCCCCCTACAGTTGGGAATGACTAACCAATATGTGCAAGGTGTACCTTTACCTTTATTTCTGCCCAAACCAAGTGTGAGGGGAAAAGGATTCAAGCTTTTCCATCTCCAATTACCTAATCAAAGATCAGGTCATTTCTGAGGCCGGTGCCTGGAGGGTTTGAGATCTTCCTGAACTAAATTCTCTCCAACAGACAATTCATTCTTCTTCTTCACTGATGGCACTTAGGGGTCTACGGAATCTGAGGCAATCCCATCTTTGCCACCAATTGTTGAAAATTCCATTTTTCTTCCTTCTTTCTTTCTTTTATTTTGAACCACCAATAAGTACATTGATACAGACTTAATTTTCCAAAAATCACTGGAAACTTGAACAAGTGATTTTGGTTCTCTGTCTGCAGTTGCTGGGGAGACATTTTCCTTCAACAAAAGGAATGCTTACACATTTTTTTTCAAAAAGGAATTGTTTTCTATTTCTCCTCTCTATTTTTTGTAAGCTCATTGTCCACACTACAGTCATGTGAAATATAACAGCTGTTTCACGCGATCGTCTGAGTGTCCTTTTTTCACTTTTTTAAAGCATTTTTTTACTATCTATTTGCCTGAACTGGTTGTAAAAAAATGCTTAAAAAGTAAAATAAAAAAAAAGGTCCAACGATTTTGCATCACTCAGCTGATCGTCGGAACTTTTCTTTTACATTTTTTAATACCGGTTCGGTGAACCAGTAGCATTTTTTATTACCGGTTCAGGTGAACCGGCCCGAACTGGTACCATTTCACCCCTGGATTTTCCCTAAGTGGAGCCTTTGGGGCAAGTGGGAGTAGTGGCTGCAGGGGAGAATTTGGCTGGAAGGTCTGGTGGGGCCATGGGGGAACCTCAGGATGCATCTTCCTCAGAGTTGTAGAGAGTCGCCTACAGGGAGATGCAGATTGCATGTTTATAATCACCATTCACTTATGAATGGTAATGATAAAGTGTTCAGATAAAATTTAGCTGGTAGTCTAAATTTTTTTCCAAGAGTTTATTCATGAAGATCAATGTGGCTTTTTACTTAAATGACAAAAGACAATGTGAGAACTGTGTTGGTTGTCATAGTACTTTTACAACAACATAGCAAAAAACAAGCTGTATAGTTCTTCTTAGATGCAGAGAAAGCCTTTGATCATTTGCATTGGCCTTTTTTGCTTAATGTTCTTTAAGATATGAGTCTTGTTGAAAATTTTATTCAAAAAATTTAGTGTCATAACCATGTGATATCCAGAAGGGGACAAGTCAAGATTTTCCTTTGTCCCCTTTGCTGTTTATTATGGCTCTTGAAGTGTGAAGGGAGGAAAATGGGCCAGTCCTGGAGTCAGGGGAAGGTCCAGACGAGGGCTCTGCATTAGAGGCAGAGATGGGGCCAGGGCCATCTGGGAGTGATGAGCGGACTCCGGAGCCTCCAGAAGCGAATAACAGAGAGGCAGAGGAACAGGAGGAGCCTGTTCCTAGTGCACGCATGTGAAGAGCTGCCAGAAGGCAAAAGCAGCTAAAGCAAAAAGGATGACTCGGGAGTAAGGCCAGGAGATGATTGGCCCCTTAATTTGGACTAAACTGAGAATGAAGTAACTATCAGCTGTTCCAATAAAACAGGTTTGTTTAGGACTGATTGTGTCTGGTAATAACTACTTGGGCCTAGGTCACAACAATTGGTGTCAAGGGGAAAAAAGATCTATTAGCTCTATATCTTTCTTCATATTTATACAATGATATAATCCAAAAATATTCAGTGTCCTCAACCTAGAGTGGCACCAAACTCCATGTTTCTGGGTGACCTTACTCAGCAGTCTCTGGAGAAAAGAGTCCATATTGAAGGATAGCAGAAGTCAAATACATAGATGTTGAAATCCTGCATTTCCCTCCAGCATCATTTTCTGGACAGGTCCTGACAGGAAAGACCACAACGATTAAAGAACACTGCCCTCAGGGGTATATCTGTAATTTTTCACAAACATGCTGTATATCAGGAATAAGTTCAGGGTCCCCAGAGGAAAAGTTGCTTCTCACTGTAATTATCACCATCCTGCTCTTTGAGATGTCTCATTCTATTTCTCTAGTGACTGCCTTTGATGTAAACATCAGACTGAAGCACTGTGGAGGGGATCTTGCATAAGAAAAGGATAAATGCTTTAGGTGACACTGTGTTATGTGAATTTTAGGACAGGCAGGGGCTGTGCTGTTAAATGTCCTTTTCTCTCCTTTCCAGGTGAAGCATGATTTGTCTCTTTTAATTCTCAGGGCTTTTAATTCTTCAACTCTTCTTGTTCTTGTTTAGAAACAGGAAGGGAATTGATTCAGCCCCATGAATTATGAACCTCCTACTTCTGCTTCTGATGCTACTGCTGTCCCAGCCAATCTCTGGAAAGCTTAGAATGAAATGTCCACTGACTCTGGAACACCAGGATGGAGAAAAACCATGGAGCTATTACAGACCAGGAGACCATCTCATTGCTGTTATCACCAGTGGAACAAAAATATCTCCTATAATGTTCCCTTTCAATGCAGCTCCTTCTAGTCAGTCTAATTCGTAAGTCATTCAGGATAATGGAGTTGCATTCCCTCCATTTATAATTCTAACACCTCATTCTTTTTTCTCCTTATTCCACTTATTCCAGATGGATATGGCAGCACCTCTCCTGTCTAATTTCCTAAATCATTGAGATTTCCATGCTTTCTTTGTCTTATTTTGAGGAACAGATTCAAATCCAAAGATGGAACAGAAAAATAATATGAAACAAGTCCACATTATTTTCCTCTGCCTGTTCAATCTTGAATTCATGACTTGAATACTGATTTTTATTTAAATTAGTGATTCTTGTAGTTTTCCCCTTCCCAGCTTATTTCAAATACAACTACTCATTGATATTTACTTCCAGATCCTTATAGAAATACAGGATAACTTAGTTTTAGAATTGGTTTCTGGATCACTTTTGAAACATGCTCTTCCTTTTATGGTGGTTCTACTGTAATTATTCAATTATTTTGAATCCTGATTATTGGGCAGATGAAAATTAGTACTGCCCCAAAGAATAGTGTATTTCCCATTCTTATCCCATGTGGAGGACTGTATCAATTCCATCTTCCCAATGTTCATTAAAATTGAATGGAGTTGGGTGAGTATCATTTGTTTCTGGGTTTGGAGTCAGTAATGGCTTAAGACTCTGTAGGCTTCAAAAGACAAAGTGGTTTAGATTGAAAAGAAGTTTGTTGTTGGTTCTATTGATGATAATGACATGATCATATTTACAGCAGTTTGTTCATTTTTACAAGAGTTTATCTAATGCTCATTGAAAAATGCTATGCTTTATTTTGATTAGACAAGCAAAAATATATCAAAAATATAAAATATATTTTGCTATTAATGATGATGGTAATGGTGATGATGAAAATGAACATTCTTTTACAGTAGCATATCTTCTGATCGGTCTATAATCCTACGCTTTATTTTCGCTATTCAAGTGGTCAATAAGAATTCCCAGCTCCTGCAAAATCTCACACTTGGCTACGACATCCATGACAACTATATGAACACTATTGGCACTTCAGATGCCTTGCTGGACATGCTCTCCAGTGGAGAAGCCAATGTTCCCAACTACAGCTGTGGAAGGAAGGACCACCTTTTGGCTCTTGTTGATGCAGCTGTCAGGGACATCTCCATCCAGATGTCAACATTAGCAGACACCTACAAAGTCCCACAGGTTTGTGTGTGTGCCTTTCTATCTAGTAAAAAGAGGGAATCGGTAGGATGGGTAAGCAATGCATTCAATCATATCCATTCTAGGGCATTCAAGAGTTGCTTTCCTCTGTGGCCAGTGTAGGTATATTGTCTAGTGATGGATGGGATTGATACTGGGGAGGGGAAAACAGAAAAGCAGCCCTATCATCTAATGACACCATCCCCATTGCTTTGGGGGCTTCTACTGCACACCTGTGAAAATAAGGAGAAGGTCAAAATCCTTATATTAAAACAACATATAACCTTTGTGGACAGAATTTAAAAATCTGACATAAAATATGGCTCTTTATTTGAACAAAACAATTCAGTTGAATTTGCAAATGTGGGTCTGATTTCAGAAAAAAAGGGAGTAATCAAGAAATATCATTTGCATTCTTTATTCTGATTTTTTTTTTAATTATTTCCTTTCTTTTCTTGTATTTTTTATCTGGTCTTGCTAATATTCTTTCTGTAATATAAGCTAATCAGGGATACAATATTCTAATACCTTGATGAGGAAAAAGTTGGATTTATTGAAAGAATGACGGCATTGTTCATTGCTTTTTCAGATCACTTATAACATTGTTTCAGCGGCTCTAAGTGATAAAAGTCAATTCTCATTTTTTTACCGGATGCTTCCCAAAGAAGGGTTCCACTACCCAGGAATTGTCAAACTGCTCCTCCATTTCAGATGGACCTTGATTGGTCTCTTTGCTTCAGACACAGAGAAGGGAGAGAGTTCCATGAGGACATTGAGTCCTATGCTGGTCAGGAATGGAATTTGTGCTGTTATATCAGAACAAATTTCACCCACTGGACATACAGGACCCCTCAGGGTTGCCATTTCCAAGTGGAGACAAGTCAATGTCTTTGTTCACATCGTAGAACATTTTGCTGTTTGGGACAGAATTCATCTTTTCCATTCAACACTTAAAAGTTTGCCAGAACCCATTGAAGAGAAAGTCTGGATAATTGCAGTCCTTGGGGAAAGGCAAATAAAAAGACACATATTTCTGAAATATATCCATAGTATTTGGATCTACGTTTTCCAGTGGAAAAAAAGGCCAAAGGACAGTTCCTTTGAACCAGATCTCTATGTGCAACCACAGTTCGGAGATCAATCTTTTCTCTGTTCTTTTTCAGAAGACATCATTTCTGTCAAAGGCCGGAGAAGATGCACTCAGAAATCTCCACTGAAGACCAAAGTGGAAAGAAATTGGCTCTTGCACCTACGTAACTACCATGCTTACGCTTTGATTAATACTCTGGCCCATGCCTTGAATGCTGCGTATTCCTCCATATCCAAGAGGAGAAGAAAAGAGGAAGAAGAGAAGCTGGGTTCTCAAAGGCTGCAGCCATGGCAGGTATGGGGTCCTGACAAAGATCCATCAAAGTTACTTTCTTTGGATAAGGAATACAAAGGGGAAAAGGAAACTATCTCAACCTTTTTGTGCTTCAAAAGGCCAACAAGTTTGGTCCATCTAATCACTTGTGGATAATTTTCCAAAGAGCGGGTACCATGACATTTATATTTTGATCTTCAACAGTTAATTTTATAAAATATATATGCATTTGAAGTAAATTCCTATCTTTATGAATTTGTGATTAGCATTTTAGAGTTGTATGTTCATACATTTGAAGGAGACCCTAGCACCGTTATGGCAAACCTATGGCACGCGTGTCAGAGGTGGCACTCAGAGTCCTCTCTGTGGGCATGCACACTGTTGGCAGTTGCTCTTCGGGTTTCTGGCGCACAGCTAGTCTTCGTGCATGCCAGAAACCCCAAGACCATCTGGCCAGTGCACATGTGCTTGGTGGAAACCCCAAAACCAGGTGACCGCCGCTTGTGTATGCCGGCCAGCTGGTCTTCGGGTTTCTAGAGCTGTGGCGCATGCTCTGATTTGGGCACTTGGTGCCAAAAAGGTTCACCATCACTGATACAGCATAACCCTTTCTGTCTGCAGGAATCCCAGCTAAATCTTCTCTAAGTGATGGCTGTTTTGCATTAAAACAATCAGTGAAGGGGAAACTTCTCTGGTTCACGGGATCAGCTGTAAAATTGTTCCTCCTTTTAGGATGGTTTTCATTCAGCCAGAATCTCTCCTTGTTTTCAAGGGCTTCATGAATTATCTTTTCATTTGTTTGTTCAATTTATTTGTGATCCAGTCTAGAATGCTCCCTATACCCTACCAATTTCATCAATTATTTATTTTATCAATATTTATATGATAGACAAATTTTGCTGAACCTTTCTTTTCCCCATTTGAGGACAGTGATAACACTCGTTGTCCCAACTCAAGTGAGATAACTGTAGCAGAAAGACTTTTAACATTCCTGGATATTTCTCTTCTAGTTCCATCCGTTTCTGAAGAAGAACGAGTTTTGCAATCTTTCCAACTTGAAACTGTACTTGGACCAAAATGGGGATGTGACAGGATATTTGAACATTGTAAGCTTTACAGTTCTCTCCAGGGAGGATCCCGTTAGAAAGCAAGTGGGGAGTTTTGAAAGACAGAGATTTACTATCAATCCAGATGCTCTTTCACAGCTAAGGTTGCTCAATAAGGTGGGTGAAACATTGGTGTCTTTTCTCTGTTTTCCAAAGCCTTGAGAGACTTTTCAAGTGGCTAAGTCTATGCACCAATACAGGGAGAATTGAATGTGGGGAATAGAACCCTTATAATTTTCTTAAAAGGCTTGGGACGCTTCAGTACAATTGGCAAGGTATCTTTCGGATGCTGTAATATAGAACAGTGTTTCAAATTGATTCAGCTGTGTCCTATGTGGGGTGCTAGGTGATAATTCTTTAAGACGTATGACTATTAAAAAAAAAAGTTTTATTAAAAAAAAAATTCTTTCACCATACATATTTTATGAACAGAGTTCACATTTTATACATAATCAAAATCATCCTTATAATACTTCTTAATCTTCCTATTTTTTCCAATATTTAACTCTTTTGTGTAATCCTTTATCCCAAATTTATCATTTTTCTCCATATCTTATTATTTCAACTTCTGCCATATTAATTCCTCCCCCCCTATTATTTTTTATTGTTTTCAATTTTATATTCGAATAATATCACTTTGCGCCTTATATTTCTTCTCAATGACAATTGCTCCAGTTGTTTGCCATCTTTCTTCATTTCCAGAAGAGTCTCTCTAATTCCTTTTTCTCATTCATTAACAATAATACAGTCATCTTAATTTACTTGATTATCAAAATGAGCCGAGGTGGCACAGTGGTTAGAGTGCAGTACTGCAGCTACTACAGCTGACTGCTAGTTCAGCAAATCAGCGGATCAAATCTCACCGGCTCAAGGTTGACTCAACCTTCCATCCTTCCAAGGTGGGTAAAATGAAGACCCAGATTGTTGGGGGCAATATGCTATTTAGTATACTGTCTTTGGTGTAAGCCACCCAGAGTCCTCAGAGAGTGGGTGGCATAGAAATAATAATAATAATAATAATAATAATAATAATAATAATAATAATAATAATAATAATAATAATAATAGTACCTATTTTCCCCTTTCCATCTGCTGTGGTTTATCACCAACATATTCTATTTTTTCTTCTTTGCAAAAAGAAACACTTTCATGTTTTGAACATTATTATTTTCTATACATTAGCATTTTATATATTCATTTTAATTACATTATCAAAATTAATAGTATTGTCAAATTACTTATTTTCACCTTTCTATCTATTAGGACTTAATGTAAACAAATTCTATTCAGATTAACAGAGTTGGAAGGGATCCAACCCCCTGCCCAAGGGGATCCAACCCCCTGCAAGATACCCTACATCTGCCCCTATCTAGGATCAAACTCACAACCTCCTGATTGTGAGGCAAGAGCTCCACCTCTAGGCCACAGCAGCTGGGCTTCGTTCATCTTTGTCATATAATCACTTATAATCATTTTCCACCCTATATTATTTTTTCAACTTCTGCCATGTTATTCTCACATATTGCTTTATCAAGTCATTAATGCTTTCATTTAGCTAACATCACAGTATATCCTATACTTCTTCTCTCTTGCCACTACTATAACAATTAAAATTTCATTCTAATTTAAAAAGCTTTAAAAAACACCATTATTATTATATTTTCTACTTTCCCATTCCCATTTATTAATCTATTTTGTGTATATTTCCTAATGTTTACTTCATCATCTCATCTTTACCCATCATCTCGAAACCTTTTTAACATCCCCCTTTCTAATAGTTTTTTGCACGACCCTTTATCTCGCTCTAATTTCTCAGTTCTCTCTTTTTTTCTTTTTATATATGTTACATTTCTTCTTCTGGCTCCTTTTATCTTTTTCTTCTTGTTGTTGTTGTGTTGTTTGAACTGTTTCCCCCTTTTCCCTTTTGTCTGTTTCTGTTTTAGGGGGGATTTTTCCCCTTTCTGATTTCTATTTTTTAATATTTGCTCTTCAACATTATTAATTTCTTGCTTCTCATTTAAATTTTTCTCTTACAACTCCTCTTCCTTTTCTTTTCTGTATTTTTAAATGAATTTTCCATTTCTTTTTTGCCTATTAAAGATTCACGCATGCTTTTAAGCATCAAAAGTAACTCTTCATACATCTGCAACTCCATTTTTTAACAATTTAATACCTCCCCAATTATTTCTCTATGAACTTAACCAGAATTTAAGGACTTCTTTCCTTCTTTGTGTGAAGTTTCCAAAAGATGCCCTAATTAATTCATGAGCCATGAGCCAAACTTCAAAAGAAATACAGTCATTTATTAGGAGCACCATTTCGGCAATATTCGGATGCAGTTAGAACTAATCCCATGTAGATTTACATTCCCCTATGACCCTGTCTCTCCCCTCCTCCCTGGCCATGTCATAAATCACATTCTCCAATTACCCACTTTGGCTGGCTGTGAAATCCAACAACCTCCTTCCGATTGCGGTACGGAAGCATGTATGGAATGTATCTTCAGTTAGGGAAATCAATCAGCTCTATCAGTTCTCCCTCCCTCCTGCTCATGGCAACTTGAAAGCTTTGCAAATTGACACTTTGATTATTCCTTTTATTCTTTAAAATTAAAATGTTATTCTCAATTATTCATTATTATTCAAATTCAGCAACAGTCAAATCCCATTATGAAGTTGTCTTCCAGAAGAGAAGGGAAATAAACAGCCACCCAGATGTAAAACACAGTCACTCCTTAAACGTTCTCACTTAGTCAAAATTTAAAGTCTATGTAATTTTCTGATATCTCCTTTTCTTCTTTTCTTCTTAAAATAGTCCTTTGTTCTTCAAACAGCTGCTTCCTGTTTTGTCTATTTGAATACAGTATCACAGTACTTTTTCTTTTCTCCAGCAGATGGCACTCTCAGTTTCTACACGTTGCAAAATAGTCTTTTAAATCCAATTGTTTATCAAAATATTCAGTAATTTTTCAAAACCTCTTATAATTTGTTATCTTTCTTCTGAACATTGTTTATTCCCTTTTAAAAATATTTTGCTTTTTCCCAATTTTCCAAATCCAAGCCTTTCTCTTAGATTCTTTGTGTTATAGTCCATGCTTTCTCTTTTTTCTGTATTTGTGTTTTTTCTTCCCAAGTGCCAGATAGCCACTAATCCAAATTCAGGGATTCTTTTAAGACTTCAATTCCCGTTTTTCTTAGCTTAAATTGGCAGTTATCTCACCCAATTCTGGCTCTCCATCAAAATGCCACTCCTGCTCAATACTTCGGTCCGGTTGTCCCAGTTTCAACGCGGCCACCATAAAATGGCCGCTGTCCCCGCTGCTGCTTCGGGAGAGCTGTTTCTGTTCCAGCAAGGAAATTGCCAATTCCTCGCGGTCCATGAAACGCTTCTCCTTTCTTCACCATCCCTACAAGATGGCTATGGCTCGAAAACCTCCCGCCAGCAGTTCGTCCGGCTGGATTTTGCGTGGCTCATCAGAGCCTGCTATTTTCCAGTCCGTTCCTGCTGTGACCTCAACCGGCTGGACATATGGATATTTTGTGTCCCTATTTTGGAACAACACTGTTCCAAAACTATCAACTAGAAATACAAAACAAAACCATTTTTAATTCCCAGTCTTCATTAATTAAGATATATAAATAGCTGAAAGATTCTATTTTCACCAATGAATTAATCAGCTAACATTTATTTATCTGGAAGTATCAGTTTTAAATTGGCCATACAGCAAATTAAAGGTGCATATAACATAGATGTGAAATTGGGCTGTAAAATAATTGACTTATGAATCACGCCACCAATGAACTCCTGTATCTGTATAAAACAGATCTGTATCTGTATAAAAGAGATATACAGATTATGTGTATCTATTGGGGATTTAGGTGCTGATAGCATCAACCTGTCTTGTTTCCTTGCCTAAGATTAGCCCAGGTTCCCAGTGAAGTGAAAGAGGCAAGGATAACTCTAATCAAGACTGGACATGTTTCCTGTTGACACCATTGGGAAATATGCTTTGTCATTCAGGTTTAGCTTGTCATGGCTGGGCAAGTTTATATTCTTAAATAGATCATACTGGTCAGAATTTTCCATACTTGTCTTTTATGCCTTGGGGATAGAAGAATAGGCCTTCTGCTCCTAGGGAGAAGGTCCAAGGCTTTCCATTCAGAAGAAATCATAATGACTGTTCTGATGTTACATGATGCAGAAAACTGAAGCACTGAAACAAGGATTGACCCAATTTCTACCATATGTGGGAGATTTCTACCATATGTGGTGGGAATGGCCAAAGGCAAAAAATATTGGAATTTAATAAAGAATTGGTTTGAAGAAATTTTATTAATAAAATAGAAGTTAAGCTGGAATTTTTCCTTTTGGGAATGACAGAGGGTAAATATAAGAAAGATATAAATTATCTATTACTGTATATACTCACAGTTGCACGGATAGCCTTTGCTCAGAAGTGGAAAGAGAAAGATACCCCAACTGAAGAGGAAATAATATTAAAAAATTTTCACTGCACAGAAATGAATAGACTTACCTTGGAGCTCCAGGATAAATGTGAAACACAGTACTATATAATCTGGAAAAAAAATTAGGAAAGTCTAGATAAAAGGAAGATAGCCGAGACAAAGCTGTAGTGTTAGATGAGAAATATATACGATATGTAAGATAAATATGTATGTAAATTGCATAGATAGGTACAGGTATAGATTAATAGACAAGTATGTATAATTGTATAGAAATATGATATAGATTATTAGTATGATGTTATGTATAAATAACGTATAAGGTTAAAGAATTATAATATTAACATTAATATAATTTGTATTAGTTTAAAGTGTTGGAAGATATTTAGAACCAGTGATGTCATATCTATGTCTGATGTTTTTAATTTTGAATGATTAATAAAAAACTTTTTTTAAAAAAAGGATTGACCTGAAGAAAAGCCCTTCCTAATTTTGAAAGAAATGAGGGACAATTGGGGGGGGAGTTATTTGGCCTTTAGTTTATCACTTCATATGAAACATCCTTGAATGCAATTGTTTATCTTGATTGTCAGCTACCTTAAGTCTCTCTGGGAAAAAGGAGACTCCATATTTAACCAATAGTAAATGTAGCTCAGTCTTTTCATGCTAATTGGTGTCTCCTAATGGTGGTTGTTCAACAGAAAAAAAACCTTTTTCTGAAAACCTTGCTTGACCCTGTCAGAGGGTTCATATTCATGTCACATGTGATACAGCAAAAAAATGCCTGATTTTTGAGGGTCATGTTCTCATGCAGAATTGGGCTTCACATTCTGTCACCACCAGTTCACCCAGCACCGGAAATGTGAGTGTGCGCTCCACATGTGTGAGACATCAAACAACATGGTAATTCACTCACGTGCGACGTCCAACATTCGTGCAACATCAAAACCACAGCGATATAGGACAGGATTGCGCCTGGGTGGGTGGGTGGACCCACCCGCAGATCGCTATTACCGGTTCACTCAAACCAGTCCGAACCGGCTGAATACCAGCTCTATTCTCATGACTAACCTCCATTTCATCTCACTCTAGTTTTAGAAACTAGGCAGTCAGTTTTAGCCTTGGTTCACCATCATGGTGGCCATATAAAATTAGCAAATAAACATACAAATAAACAAAGAACATGTTCATGTCTATCTCCATTTTTCATTAAGGGTTAGTTCTAACATATTTTGTTTGGCATTCCTGGTTTTCCTGTTTAGTCTTTGCCTCGGTCCAAATGTGTGGAAAATTGTCATCCTGGATTTTTTAAGCAAGCTCGAAAAGGAGAGCCAGTTTGCTGCTATGACTGTATTCCTTGTCCAGAAGGGACCATCTCCACTCAGGAAGGTGAGTGACGCCAAAGAAAAGGCTACTAGATTCATCCAGAGCATTTTGATCAATGTGCATTTTAAAAGAGACATCTAAGGTCAACAATTTTGTGGTTCTCAATTTTCAAGGTGCCCTATTTATTCCCTAAGGGGAAGAATAAGAAAAAGATTTTGAGGGACAAGGTAGGAAGATATAGAAGAACATGGTGGATTCTGCAAGATTATTTGCATCAGAGGACATTTCTCTTTGCTTGCCAGTTTGGAGCTGTCCTCCCATGTTTACTGCTCTTAGGAACATCTGCATTCTTTGAAATTGAGAAATGGTTACAGATCAATGACTTTTGCTAACCCAAACCCAGTTTGTATTACAGGCCAAAAGATATATAAATCAATCAATTAATTAATCAGTCAATCTTTATCAAGGACATGGAACCACATAAGCAGGAAGAAGTAATTCAGGGGACCACAGAGGGAGTGGATTTGGGTTCAAGGGACAAGAGAAATATATACAAAAGACTCACCATAAAAGACCTGGAGCAGTTTTGTGAGAAAGAAGGGATGTAAATTAAATTTACCATTAGTAGCGGTAAAATTTGCCTCTTTTATTTTTACTGCTTTAATTTTCCATATTACGGATTAAGAGGTAAAACACAAATATGGTTTATAGGCCAGTTCAACATTCCCAGATTCAGCATTGCCACCATCATGGCTTCCTTGGTTGGAGTGTGACTGAATCTTCCCTCTTCGTCTTATCTTTCCAATTTCCTTGGATATTAAATAATGAAATACAACAGCAAAAAAAAAAGGGATATAGCTGTGGTTCTAAAAAGGACTATTAACTATTGGTATTAAAAGGAAACCAATCTAAACAGAAATCAGGGAAAAAAGAGAACCAACTAAGCTATTGTATTTATTTCATACGGTGTAGAAGAATGCAGCATTAATACATAAAGTTAGCAGAAACAGCATATAAAATGTGCATCAAAATATAAAACAGCAGAACAGTAAGTTATTTTAAAAATGAATAATAGGAATGATGGGTACAATTATGAATAAAATTAAATTATATATGAGCAGTTACTAGAGTGGCTAAGCCTATTGCTGGATATCTGGACCATTTAGCCATTGTGCAGCAATGCCCTTGAGATGATGTATTTCATGCAGGGATCCAGAGAACCTTCTGAAGGGGCATTCCCTCATAGGTAAAGGTAAAGGTTCCACTTGCACATATGTGCTAGTCGTTCCCAACTCTAGGGGGCAGTGTTCATCTCCGCTTCAAAGCCGAAGAGCCAGCACTGTCCGGAGACATCTCCGTGGTCATGTGGCCAACATGACTAAATGCCAAAGGCACACGGAACTCTGTTACCTTCACACCAAAGGTGGTCCCTATTTTTCTACTTGCATTTTTAATGTATTTTCGAACTGCTAGGTTGGCAGAAGATGGGACAAATAAAGGGAACTCACCATGTTACGCGGCACTAGGGATTTGAACCGCTGAACTGCCAACCTTTCGATCAACAAGCCACTGAGCCACCGCATCTGGATTCCATCATAACATGATATAAAGTTTTTGGAATGATCCCACAGTCACAGTTAGTATTGTCAACCTGCCCCTGTTGTTTTTTTTCAAAATTGGCACCTGCCATGGTTGGTTGGTATCATCTGCCATCCAAAGAAGATCTTTCTTGAAAGGTGAAAAGAGATATGAAAGAAATATTTCTTTTTGTTTTCTCAGATACTGAAAAATGCACCAAGTGCCCAGATGATCAATATCCAAATGAGAGCAGAGTCCAATGTATCCCAAAAAGAATAACCTTCCTCTCCTATGAAGAACATCTGGGCATCATCCTGGTGTCCATTGCCCTACTCTTGTTCCTATCCACAGGATTCATTTTAATCATATTCATTAAATACTTAGAAACTCCCATTGTCAAAGCCAACAACCGGGACCTCTCCTACATCCTCCTGGTCTCCCTCTTGCTTTGCTTCTTGTCCTCCTTTTTCTTCATTGGACAGCCAAGGAAAGCCACCTGTCTTCTTCGACAAACTGTGTTCAGCATTGTCTTCTCAATAGCTGTGTCATCTGTGCTGGCCAAGACAATCACAGTGGTGCTGGCATTCTTAGCCTCAAAACCAGGGAACAAAGTGAGAAGATGGTTGGGGAAGAGCTTGGCCAATTCCATCATCCTTTCTGGTTCTGCTGGACAAATTTTCATCTGTTCCTTATGGCTGGGAATTTCTCCCCCATTCCCTGACTCTGACCTCCACTCCCAGCATGGAGCGATCATCCTTCAATGCAATGAAGGCTCTGTCACCATGTTTTATGTTGTCCTTGGCTATATGTGTTTCCTTGCTGCCATTTGCTTCACTGTAGCTTTCCTGGCCCGGAATCTCCCTGGGGCCTTCAATGAAGCCAAGCTGATCACCTTCAGCATGCTGGTCTTCTGCAGTGTTTGGATCTCCTTCGTGCCCACCTATCTGAGCACCAAAGGAAAGTCCATGGTGATTGTTCAGGTCTTCTCCATCTTGGCCTCCAGTGCTGGACTGCTGGGTTGCATCTTCTTCCCAAAGTGCTTCATTATTATTCTGAGGCCAGATCTAAACACTAAGGAACATCTCATGATAAAAGTAGAGAAATGATAGTGAAATTGTTTCTTAGGCTTATAACATTTAATTTTTTCATTGTAGTTATTGGTGTTTTGTATTCTTCCTTTGAATCAATGTGACAATTAAGACTATTTAAAACTGAAGGAAATAAACATATAAAGAGTATAATGTTAATGACATTAAATTCCAACATAATCATCAATTAGTAAAATAAACCAATTAGTAATAGAATTTGTCATACATCCAGGAATGAACAAGCTCAGAAATAAGACTCTCCTTCCAACAGGATTTTATGTGCTTTCAAGTTTTGTGCAAATGCAATTCTAGCCGCTGTTATTATATGAATGTTCAAATATGTATGTTCTTTGGTGTATTATTATTTTTTTTGCTGTAAACCACCCAGAGTCCCTTGGGAGTTGGGCGGCATAGAAATTTGATAAATTAAATTAAATTAAATTAAATGTATCTTCTTTACTATAATTCTCTGGTAAAATTCCCAATAAGAAAATCTCTGCTTTTAACTCTATATGTTGCTGCAACATTCCCTCTAACCATGTTTGTATTTTCACCCAATATTGTTTTGCTTCTTTACACAACCACCACATATGATAGTATGATCCCGGCAACTGGTGACATTTCCAACACTTAGCTGATTTATCTTGAAACATCTTAGCTAATCTTTCTGGTGGCATATGCCATCTATAAAACATTTTTTACAGGTTTTCTTTATAGGCTGTTGCCATTGTTAATTTATCATTTCTTTCCTAAAGTTGTTGCATTTTATCTAATTCTATGGTGTATCCAAAATTCTTTGTCCATGCTATCATTGTTTCTTTTACTTCTTCGTCTTCTAGTCTAATACACAATAAATAATTATATAGTTTCTTAATCATTTTCTCATCTGTTCCTGTCAATATTTCATCCAGTTCGGATTTCCCCAAGTTAAAGTCATATTGTCTATGATCTGCTTCATATCTTGATTGTATTTGCAATCTTGTATACCAATCTATCTCGATCCTTTGACTCTCTAGTTCTTGTTTTTGTTTCAACTCTCTCCGATCTGTCAGAATGTCTTTATATCTCACAATATTCCCCACGTACACAATATTTGGGTATGTCACTGCTTCTATTGTAGAAAGCCACATTGGAATATTTAAATAATGTTTTTCTTTTACTCTCTCCCACACTGATAACAAACCATTTCTTACATAATGTCTTTGGAAATATCCATGTATCCTTTGTTTCCCGTACTATAAAAAGGCATGCCAACCCAATTGTAAATCATGACCCTCCAATGTCAATAATCTTGTATTCTGTAATAAAATCCATTCTTTAATCCATTTTAACGCTGCCGCTTGATAATACAAGTAGGGTCTCAATTGGTGCGCCAGGCGAACCTGTGCAAAGGTCCCCCTAGCCACAGCTGTTAGATGTTGCTCTAATCTTAGCTGCGAGTCTAGGAGGACACCCAAGTTGCGAGCCCGTTCTGAGGGGGACAATTTCTCCCCCCCAGAACCAAGGATCGACAGTCAACATAGTCTTTAGGAGGCAATACCCACAGCCATTCGGTCTTGTCTGGGTTAAGTCTGAGCCTGTCAATGTCAGCAATATTGTATATCCATTCTTTAATCCATGTTAACGCCGCCACTTGATAATACAATTCCCAATTCGGAAGGCCAAACCCACCTCTAATTCTTGCATCTTGTAGCATTTTTATATTAATCCTTGCTCTCTTTCTTTGCCACACATATTTCCACGTTATTTTCTTCAACTCTTCAAAATATTTTTTTCTCCAGTTCTATTGGTATAGTTTGAAATAAAAATAATATTTTTGGTAATACATTCATTTTTATTAATGCTATTACTATGGAGCTTTCAGCTCTCTATTTTTTCTAAGCTCACTGTCCACACTACAGTCTTGTGAAATATAGCAGCTGTTTCATGCAATCATCTGAGTAACCTTTTTTCACTTTTTTAAAGCATTTTTTTACTACCTATTTGCCCGAACTGCTGGTAAAAAAATGCTTAAAAAGTAAAAAAAAAAAAAAAAAAAAGTTCCGACGATTGTGTATCACTCAGCTGATCATCGGAACTTTTCTTTTACATTTTTTCATTGCCAGTTCAGCGAACCAGTAGCATTTTTTTACTATCGGTTCGGGCAATCTGGCCAAAATGGTACCATTTCACCCCTGGATTCTCCCCAAGTGGAGCCTTTGGGACAAGTGGGAGCAGTGGCTGCAGGGGAGAATTTGGCTGGGGGCTCTGGTGGGGCCATGGGGGACCCTCAGGATGCATCTTCCTCAGAGTTGTAGAGAATCGCCTACAGGGAGATGCTGATTGCATGTTTATAATCACCATTCACTTAGGAATGGTAATGATAAAGTGTTCAGATAAAATTTAGCTGGTAGTCTAAAAACATTTTCCAAGAGTTTATTCATGAAGACAATGTGAGAACTGTGTTGGTTGTCATAGTACTTTTACAACAACATAACAAAAATACAAACCGCATAGTTCTTCTTAGATGCAGAGAAAGCCTTTGATCATTTGCATTGGCCTTTTTTGCTTAATGTTCTGGAAGATATGAGCCTTGCTGAAAATTTTATTCAAGAAATTTAGTGTCAGAAGGCTGAACTTATGGTTAATGGTGTTCTAACTAAATCCTGTGATATCCATAAGGGGACAAATCAAAGTTTTCCTTGGTCCCCTTTGCTGTTTATTTTGGCTCTTGAAGTGTTGACTTCTCATGGAGGAAGGAGAGCAGAAGGGAGGTTCCGTTAGGTTAGTTGCCTAGCAACAGAACAAAGATTCCGATCAGTGACAGTTGGCTGCAGCAACGTTGGGAGGAGTGTGTCCTTACCTTCTTAAGTGTGGCCTGACCTTGGAATACTGCATCCAGTTTTGGTTGCCACAATGTAAAAAAGATGTTGAGACTCTTGAAAGAGTGCCAAGAAGTGCAGTGACATGTTATTTAACTATTCTTTCAAAAATTGTATTTTTAATCCTTCAAAGGCTGAGAGGTTTGGAGGCATTTTCAAATCTCCAAGAATCATTGGCTGAAGCTTGAGAATTATTATTATTATTATTTATTTATTCAATTTATATCCCACCCTTCTCCAAGTGGACTCAGGGCGGTGCACAGCCAGAACTAAAACACATACCAATACAAAATTTAAAATTTTTAAAAGAATTATATGACTTTGGCCCAAAATTTAAAATATTCATACTAAAACCCATTGACAATTTAAAAAGCTAAAATAAAAGGGGGGGGGTTTCTCACCAGCCCTGCTTGATGGAAAAGAAAAGTTTTTAGGGCACAGCGAAAGACCCAGAGATCCGATATCCTTCGTATCTCTGGGGGCAAATCGTTCCAGAGGGCAGGAGCTGCCACAGATGGCTCTCCCCTTGGGGGTTGCCAGCCGACATTGCCTGGCTGACGGCACCCTGAGGAGTCCCTCTCTGTGGGAGCGTACTGGTCGGTGGGAGGCTATCGGCGACAGAAGGCGGTCCTGCAAATACCCAGATCCTATGCCATGGAGCACTTTAAAGGTGGTGACCCACACCTTGAAGTGCACCCGGAAGACCACTGGAAGCCAATGCAGCTCACGCAGGAGAGGTGTCACATGGGAGCACCCCATCGCTCCCATAATCCCCCGTGCGGCCGCATTCTGCACCAGTTGGAGCCTCCGGGTGCTCCTCAAGGGGAGCCCCATGTAGAGAGCATTACAGTAGTCCAGGCGGGAAGTGACGAGTGCCTGAATGACTGTGCGTAAGGAGTCCCAATCCAGAATGGGACGCAACTGGCGAATCAGGCAAACCTGATAAAAAGCCCTCCTAGCCACGGCTGTCATATGCTCTTCTAAAGACAGCCATGCATCCAGGAGGACGCCCAAGTTGCGAGCCCTGTTCGTGGGGGCCAATAACTCGCCCCCAATGGCCAGCGATGGCACCATCTGGCTATATCGGGACGCCGGATGCCACAGTCACTCGGTCTTGGAAGAGTTGAGTCGAAGCCTGTTACTCCCCATCGAGATCCACACGGCCTCCAGGCACCGGGACATTACTTCAAGGGCATCAATGGGATGGCCTGGGGAGGAGATGTACAGCCGAGTATCATCAGCGTACTGATGGAACTCCACCCCAAAGTCACGGAAGATCTCACCCAGCAGCTTCACATAAATGTTGAACAGAAGGGGCGAGAGGACCAACCCCTGTGGCACCCCACAAACAAGGCGCCTTGGGGTCGACCTCTGCCCCCCTGCCAACACCGACTGCGACTGGTTGGAGAGATAGGAGGAGAACCACCGCAAAACGGTGCCCCCCACTCCCAACCCCTCCAACCGGCGCAGCAGGATACCATGGTCGATGGTATCAAAAGCCACTGAGTGATCTAACAGGACCAGGATAGAGGAACAACCCCTATCCCGAGCCCTCCAGAAATCATCCACCAACACGACCAATGCCGTTTCCGTGCTGTGCCCAGATCCAGATAGACAGCTTCATCCAGGTACCCAGGAAGCTGTCGTGCCACCACACTCTCAACAACCTTCACCAAGAGGGGAAGGTTGGAGACCGGACAGTAGTTAGCCAAAAAGCCGGATCCAGAGCAGGCTTCTTGAGGAGGGGCCTCACCACCGCCTCTTTCAAGGCAGATGGCAAGACACCCTCACTCAAGGAAGCATTGATAATCCCCTGGAGCCAGCCTCATGTAACCTCCTGGGAGGCCAGCACCAACCAGGAGGGACACGGGTCCAATAAACATGTGGTCACATTCAGCCGCCCCAGTATCCTGTCCACGTCCTCCGGAGCAACGGGGTTGAACTCCTCCCAAATGGCAGTCTCAAGACTGGCACCCATCATCCCATCTATACCTACTCAGTCAGAGACCAAGCCTTTCCGAATCTGAGTGATTTTATCGTGCAGATACTGGACAAAATCCTCAGCACGACCCTGCAAAGGATCCTCCCATGCTCCCAGATGGAGGAGGGAGTGGGTCACCCTAAACAGGGCAGCCGGGCGGTTATCTGCCAATGCGATAAGAGCAGAAAAATAGTTACATTTTGCCATTTTTATCGCCACCAGGTAGGTCTTAATATGAGACCTTACCAGCGTTCGGTCGGATTCGGAGCGACTAGATCTCCAGCTGCTCTCTAGTCTTCTTTTCCGGTGCTTCATCTCCCTCAGCTCCTCGGAGAACCAAGAAGCCAGGTAGTCTCGGCGACGGGTCAGAGGCTGCACAGGCACAGGCACGACTCGATCCAAAGCGTCAGCGGCCACCCTATCCCAGGCGGCCACCAGCTCCTCAGCCGAGCCATGAGTCAGAGCCTCAGGAAGTGGCCCAAGCTCCATCTGGAACCTATCAGGATCCATCAGGTGCCTGGGGTGGCCCCTGTACCTCAGATAGCCGGATGTGAGTCTCTCCTGGTGAAGTGGGGCCATGGGATGCAGATGGGCCTGCTGATCGCATACCTGGCTCCCTGCCACATGACAGCGGCCCTGCCCGAGCTTCTCAACATTATTGCCGGGGTGGCGGTTGATACCCCCAGACTTTTGGTCATGGGGGATTTCAACCTGCCGTCTACCGGTGAGGCGTCTGGGATGGCTCGGGAGTTTATGGCTTCCATGACAGCCATGGACCTGACACAATTAATTCATGGCCCCACTCACGTGGGAGGACACACTCTGGACTTGGTTTTTATCTCTGGTCAGTGGCGGAGTGGTCTGGATATAGGGGATATAGTTATTGAACCCCTGTCATGGTCGGACCATTTTCTCCTGAGACTGGACCTTTTGACCGCTGCACCCCACTGCAGGGAGGCGGAACCGACCACGTGGTTCCGCCCCAGGCGCCTGATGGATCCTGATAGGTTCCAGAGGGAGCTTGGGCCAGTTCCTAAAACTCTGGCTCACGACTCGGCTGAAGATCTGGTGGCTGCCTGGGATAGGACAGCCGCCGGTGCTCTGGACCAAGTCGTGCCTTTGCGACCTCTGACCCGATGCCGAACCTGCCTGGCCCCTTGGTTTTCCGAGGAGCTGAGGGAGATGAAGCTCCGGAAAAGACGCCTAGAGAGTGGTTGGAGGGCTAGTCGCTCTGAATCTGACCGAACACTAGTTAGGTCTCATATTAAGACCTATCTAGTGGCAATAAAAGCAGCAAAGCGTAACCACTTTTCCGCTCTTATTGCATCGGCAGATAACCACCCAGCCGCCTTGTTTAGGGTGACTCGCTCCCTCCTACATCAGGGAGCGTGGGAAGACCCCTTGCAAGGGCAGGCTGAGGATTTTGCACAGTATCTGCATGATAAAAGATTCGGGAAGGCTTGGACTCTGACTGGGTAGATTCTGGCGGGGTGACTGAAGCTGGTCTTGAGAATGTTACCTGGGATGAGTTCGACCCTGTGACTCCTGACGACGTGGACAGGATCCTGGGGAGGTTAAACGCAACCACATGTTTATTGTACCCGTGCCCCGGTATAGCCAGCTGGTGCCATCGCTGGCTATTGGGGGTGAGTTATTGGCTCCCATGGACAGGGCTCGCAACTTGGGCGTCCTCCTGGACACACGGCTGTCTTTAGAAGAGCATATGACGGCCGTGGCCAGGGGGGCTTTTTATCAGATTCGCCTGATACGCCAGTTGCGCCCTTTTCTGGATCGGGACTCCTTGTGCACAGTCACTCATGCCTTGGTTACGTCACGCCTGGACTACTGTAACACTCTCTACATGGGGCTCCCCCTGAGGAGCACTCAGAGGCTCCAACTGGTGCAGAATGTGGCCACACAGGTGATTATGGGAGCGACATGGCGCTCCCACGTAACACCTCTCCTGTGCCAGCTGCATTGGCTCCCGGTGGTCTTCCGGGTGCACTTTAAGGTGTTGGTTCTCATCTTTAAAGCGCTCCATGGCTTAGGGCCAGGGTATTTGCGAGACCGCCTGCTGCTACCGATAACCTCCCACCAGCCAATACGCTCTCACATAGAGGGCCTCCTCGGGGTGCAGTCAGTCAGGCAATGTCGGCTGGCGGCCCCCAGGGGGCGAGCCTTCTCTGTGGGGGCACCCGCCCTGTGGAATGAGCTGCCTCCTGGAATACAATTGATTCCGGACCTCCGGACCTTCCGTAAAGCCCTGAAGACGATTTTATTTCATCAAGCCGGCCTAGCCTAAATGGTTTTTAATTGGGATTTTAAATTTTATGGATTTGGGGTTTTAAATTGGGTAGCCAGTGATTTAATTCTTTTAATTATCTTAACTTTTGCATTTGTATGTTTTTTAATTTTGGCTGTTCACCGCCCTGAGTCCCTTCTGGGAGAAGGGCGGTATACAAATTAAATTAAATTAAATTATTAATAATAATAATAATAATAATAATAATAATAATAATAATAATAATAATAATCTGGTCTGTTCCGCTTCCCTGCGGTGGGGTGTGGCAGTTAGAAAGTCAAGCCTAAGAAGGGAATGAGCCAACCATGACAAGGGCTCAATCACTAACTCCCCTATCTCGAGAATTGATACTGCAACCCTCCCATGGATAAAAAGTTGTATGAAGTTGAACCTAGGCGATAATCATAAGAAAGAGACAGAGAAAAAGAAAGAGAAAAATGCAACAATGGGGAAAGTGGCCATTTGTACACTGTAGAAACCAGGGAAAAAAAGAGAATGACTGAAGTAGGGCAAAACAAATACGATTTCAGCAAAAGTTAATGGAATCGCTGTGAGAGGCTTAGTAGATACTGGCAATAGACCAACACTAATATGGCCTCATTTATTTAAAAAAAGGCAACATTATACCTCTTACATAATGTTTGGGCAGACAAAGATGGTTGCAATGGTCAAAGCCAAAGTACAGTCACCGGGAAAGGAATAGGTGGAAGTTATTTTTAACTTGGAAGGTATTTTCCATTTGCTGAAAGTTGGATTCAGAGAAAAGCATTTAAGACGGAGGATAAGATTGTGGGAGTAGCTAAAAGGGCCCAGTCTAAGACAAAAACGAGGATGGAGTAGAAGCAGGTAGGGGGAGAACCTGGGATTCTTCCCAGTCTTCCTGATTTAATTGAAAAAAAGAGATGTTCTAGAAAGGAGAAAGCTTTATGTAAAAGAACCTGTAACAAATTGAAATGGAGAAGAAAAACATTCAAATATTACCTATTGAACAAATGTATTTTTGTTTATATTAGCTGGAATAAATGTACAGACATGAGCATAATGATGTGGGGAGAATTATAATAGTTCCTTGTATTTGATGGAAGATATGAATTATGCCCACTTTGGTTATGTGAAGGAGTCAAGGAAATTCAGATGTCCATATTTCTACATGGAAAATGGCTGAATGGATGGAATTCTTATACCTCCTTTCCTTTGCATCTCAAAAAGACTTGTTAAAGAAAATTCCATCAAAACAATCCAATCAAATAGGCACTTAAAGGACTGCAAAAGCAACTTGTCCTTTGCAACACACTGATATTCATGTCATCCTGTCATGGTAAATGTCTAACTGCAACATCTCCCTGACCACCCAGCCATGCGAGGGTTAACTGACCACATATCCCATAACCCCTGTAACCACTCCTTACCTCCTTGCCCCTCCTCCTGGGTATAATAGCTCCAACCACGAGGTCCACCTTCTATTCCAGATGTATACCTGAAAGAGAAAGGTACAAGGTCAGTGACCTTCAGTACCACTAAGCCTACAATAAAGATCCAGAAAAGGATTGAAATTTGTCTTTGAGTTATTGGGCTAGATCCAACATTTCACACATCCAGTGCCATATTTCATTTCAACCACCCTGAGACAAAAAAGAGATCTCGATGCAGCCTCCTAAGAGCCCATAACAAGCCATGGATGACAGCAGTCACCCTTTCTCTTTTCCCCTGGGGTCTAACTTGGGGCAAACCACAACCGGGGTGGCACATATTCTTTTTTTTTTTTTTTGAAAAAAGTTTTACTTTAGGTTAAAATTAAAAAATAAAATAAAACAACAACAACAACATAAAAATATCATCCTTACAAACAATTATAAACAGCATCTCAATCGGTTGAAATCATTTCGTGCTTACAATTCTCCAGATCTCCTCATATAACAATTATTCTTTACTTAAACTGAAGATAAAAATTTAAGCATTTCATATATGCTATCTCATCTCCATACTTTTTTGTCAAACCATTGATAAAATATCTCCCATATCAAATAATAGTGTTTATCTTCCTGTTCTCTTATTTCAAATGTCAATCTACTCATTTCAGCACAGTCCAACATTTTCATAATAATTTCTTCATCAGTAATTATCTTCTCCCCTTTCCAGTTTTTGGCAAATACAATTCTGGCCACTGTTAAAATGTTCACAATTAAGTATTGTAATTCTTTATTTAATGTCTCTGGTAAAGAGCCTGTAGTACAGTGGACTAAGCACTGTCATTAACAACTGCTGCTTGCAATTACTGCAAGTTCGAATCTCACCAGGCTCAAGGTTGACTCAGCCTTCCATCCTTTCTAAGGTAGGTGAAATGAGGACCCAGATTGTGGGGGCAATAAGCTGACTTTGTATAAATATACAAAAGTATGAAGGCTATTGCTTAACGCATTGTAAGCCGCCCTGAGTCTCTGGAGAAGGGCGGCATATAAATTAAAAGCAAAAAAAAAATTCCTAATAAAAATATTTCTGGTTTAAAGTCAATATGTCTCTTTGTCATTTTTTCTAACCACATATGTATTTTAGTCCAAAATCTCCTTGCTTCCACACATGTCCACCACATATGGTAGTACGAACCTGGAGTTTGATGACACTTCCAACATTTCTCTGATTTATTCTTAAACATCCTGGCTATTATCGTTGGGGGTAAATGCCATCTGTAAAACATCTTATACAAATTCTCTTTATATGCTGTTGACATTGTCATTTTATAATTATGTGACCACAATTTTTGCCATTTCTCTAAATCAATACTATAACCAAAATTTTTCCCCCATGCTATCATTGATTCTTTAACTTGTTCTTCTTCCAGTTTTGCTTCAAGTAAATATTCATATAACTTTTTAATTATATGGTCATCTGAACCCATTAATATCTTGTCTAAACCAGTCAAAACACTATAAATACCTTCTTGTTTAAGGTCTTCTCGATATCTGGAAAGTATTTGCATGTATGAAAATCAATCTATCTTAATTCCCTGATCTTCTAAGTTTTGTTTCAATTTAAGTTCACCCTTTTCATCCAATAATTCATTATATCTAATAATTTGCTCCCCTTCAAATACCACTGGATAAGAAAAAGCTTCAATTGTAGATACCCAGACTGGAATCTTCAAATGATAGTATTTTTTAAACTTCTCCCATGTCAAAAACAAAGCTTCACGTTTCTGGTGTCTTCTAAAATACCCCTGAATTTTAGTTCCTTTATACCATAAGAAAGCATGCCATCCCATCAGCAAATCATGTCCCTCCAAATTTAATAATCTAGTGTTTTTCAATGTTACCCATTCTTCAATCCACATTAAACAAATCTCTTGATAGTATAATTCAAAATCCGGTAATCCAAAACCACCCCTCATTTTAGCAGCTTGTAACAGTTTGAGTTTTATCCTTGCCTTCTTTCCCTGCCAAACATATTTCAAAACCATTTTATTTAAGTCTGCAAAATATTCTTTACCCAGCTTTACAGGAATTGTCTGAAAAAGATACAAGATTCTAGGTAAAATATTCATCTTAATAGTTGCAATTCTACCAATCAAAGATTTCCCCATTTCACCAAATCCTGTCCTATCTGTTGCTTGAGCTTATTATACTTATTTTCTTTAAGAGAACTATATCTTGCTGTTAATTGAATCCCCAAGTATTTTACCTTATTTGTGACCTGCATCTTAGAGATCTCCCTCAGTTCTTCTTTTTGTTTTTTTAACATATTTTTAGTCATTATCTTCATCTTTCTCTTTATTAATTTTCAAACCAGCAACCTCCCCAAATTCGCCTATTTTTTCTATCAATTTATTTATTGATGTTAATGGTTCTTCAACAATAAAAACCAGGTCATCAGCAAAAGCTTGTAATTTATATTCTTCCTTTCTAATTTTCATTCCTTTTATCTCTTTTTCTTCTCTAACCTTTCTATTCAACACTTCCAATGTCAATATAAATAACAATGGGGATAAGGGATATCCTTGTTGAGTACCTTTTTCTATTTCAATAGCATCAATCAATTCTCCATTAATCATTACCTTTGCCGTCTGTTTCGTATATATAGCTTCAATTGCCTGAATAAATTTCCTTCCAAAGCCCATCTCTTCCATTTGTAACATCATAAATCGGCAGTTCACATTATCAAATGCTTTTTGTGTGTCTAAAAATACCAAGGCCATTTGTTTTTCAGGGTGCGCTTCAGTGGTGGGATTCAAGTAATTTAACAACCGGTTCTCTGCCCTAATGATTTCTTCCAACAACTAGTTTTCCAAACTGCTCAGAAAGTTAACAACCGGTTCTCCCGAATTGGTGCAAACTGGTTGAATCCCACCACTGGTGCGCTTCATAATATTCTAGGGTATTCCAAATTATTCTTATGTTGTCTCTGATTTGTCTTTTTGGAAGAAATCCATTTTGATCTGGATGAATAAAGTTATTCAAGTATCTCGTAAGTCTTTCTGCCAGTATTGAAGCAAAGATTTTATAATCCGAATTTAGCAGGGATATAGGCCTATAGTTTTTAACTTGCTGTGGGTCTGTGTCTTCTTTATGAATCAGTGTGATATAAGCCTCAGTCCATGATTGGGGTATTGTTTTATTAATCATTACTTCATTCATAACGTCCAAAAATGGGAGGCATAAGGATTCTTGTAATGTCTTATAATATTCAACAGGCAAACCATCTGGTCCTGGTGTCTTTCAATTTTTTGTTTCTTAATTGCTTCTGTTAGTTCCATCATTGTTATATGGCCATTTAGCATTTCTTCAATGTCCTTGGGGATCAAAGGTAGTTTTGCGTTCTGTAGGTATTTTTTAACTTTCCCTTCTTCAACCTGCTCTCTTTTATAAAGTTGCTTATGGTATTCTTGTATTATTTTCCCATCTCTTTATTTCCAAATTTACTTTTTTTTTTTTATTATTCCCTTTCTTTTTTCAATTTATATGCTAGCCACCTTCCTGGTTTATTTGCATTTTCAAAATAATTCTGTTTAGCACTTCTTATTTTTTGGGCTAGCTCTTCCTTCTCCAGTAACTCCATTTTATGTTTTAGCATATCCATTTTCATTTTTACATCTTTCTTTCGGGGTGGCACATATTCAACCAAGATGGGGATTGCTCCTCTCTGGGCACAACCAGGCTTCCCTGAGACATGTCAGAAAATATCATGGGTGAAACCAGCCTTGTTATGCATCATCCAAAACAATAGCCAGAATTCAGCATCACAAAACTTCTTGTGGTCAGGCACTGAGATAAGATCTGAAAAATGGGAATAGATTTTTTTTTAAAAAAGACCAGATGTCCCCAAGGATATTCCCATCCTCTCTGTATCACCATCAGGTGGCTTGCTGCCCCCTCTAACTCAATCTCCCAGTTCTCCCTTCTATGTCAAGGTGTACATCTCAATTTACTTTCTCTCCAAACAAGAATCTTTCTGACAACTGACTATGATAAACTAGGAACACAGGGATGCCCAACCACCTCTTTCAAGAACTTGGCAGTCTTGGGAGGGGGATCACACATAGCCTCAGAGATGTGAAGACCAAAGAGCTCCACTACCATGGAATACATCCACACAACTAGAAGAAGGGAATTCATGTGGTCATCCAGCAGCCTGTGGAGCTGGCAGCAGAGTTGACAGTGAGGAGGCTGGGGAGGAAAATGGGCCAGTCCTGGAATCAGGGGAAGGCCCAGACGAGGGCTCTGTGTCAGAGGCAGATATGGGGCCAGGGACATCTGGGAATGATGAGCGGACTCCGGAGCCTCCAGAGTCCGTAGAGAGGCAGAGGAACAGGAGGAACCTGTTCCTAGTGCATGCATGTGAAGAGCTGCCAGAAGGCAAAAGCAGCTAAAGCAAAAAGGACGACTCGGGAGTAAGGCCAGGAGATGATTGGCCCCTCAAAGAAGCCTTAAAACAGCAGCAACAGCTCTTGGGATCTTTGTAGGAAAGCAACATTGCTACATTTGTTTCTTGTCAGCGTCTCTTGCTTCTGAACTTTTGCCAAGAAAAGCCTTTGGCAGGGTGCCAAAGAAGACAAAGGTTGGTGATAAGGCCGAAGGACTGTTTATGAAGAATTTGTTTTGGATTTAATTTGGACTAAGGTGAGAATGAAGTAATTCTCAGCTGTTCCAATAAAATATATTTGTTTAGGACTGATTGTGTCTGGTAATAACCATTTGGGCCTAGGTCACAACAATTGCTGTCAAGGGGAAAAAAGATCTATTAGCCCTATATCTTTCTTCATATTTATACAATGATATAATCCAAAAATATTCAGTGTCCTCAACCTAGAGTGGCACCAAACTCCATGTTTCTGGGTGACCTTACTCAGCAGTCTCTGGAGAAAAGAGTCCATATTGAAGGATAGCAGAAGTCAAATACATAGGTGTTGAAATCCTGTATTTCCCTCTGGCATGATTTTCTGGATAGGTCCTGACAGGAAAGACCACAACCATTAAAGAACACTGCCCACAGGGGTATATCTGTAATTTTTCACAAACATGCTGTATATCAGGAATAAGTTCAGGGTCCCCAGAGGAAAAGTTGCTTCTCACTGTAATTATCACCATCCTGCACTATTTCTCTAGTGACTGCCTTTGATGTAAACATCAGACTGAAGCACTGTGGAGGGGATCCTGCATCAGAAAAGGATAAAGGCTTTAGGTGACACTGTGTTATGTGAATTTTAGGACAGGCAGGGGCTGTGCTTTTCTCTCCTTTCCAGGTGAAGCATGATTTGTCTCTTTTAATTCTTCAGGGCTTTTAATTCTTCAACTCTTCTTGTTCTTGTTTAGAAACAGGAAGGGAATTGATTCAGCCCCATGAATTATGAACCTCCTACTTCTGCTTCTGATGCTACTGCTGTCCCAGCCAATCTCTGGAAATCTTAGAATGAAATGTCCACTGACTCTGGAACTCCAGGATGGAGAAAAACCATGGAGCTATTACAGACCAGGAGACCATCTCATTGCTGTTATCACCACTGGAACAAAAATATCTCCTATAATGTTCCCTTTCAATGCAGCTCCTTCTAGTCAGTCTAATTCGTAAGTCATTCAGGATAATGGAGTTGCATTCCCTCCATTTATAATTCTAACACCTCATTTTTTCCCTCCTTATTCCTTATTCCCTCCTTATTCCACTTATTCCAGATAGATATGGGCATATCCCCTGCCCAGCTCAGTTCAAATACAACTACCCATTGATATTTACTTCCAGATCCTTATAGAAATACAGGATAACATATTTTTAGAATTGGTTTCTGGGTCACTTTTGAAGCATCCTCTTCCTTTTATGGCAGTTCTACTGTAATTATTCAATTATTTTGAACCCTGATTATTGGGCAGATGAAAATTAGTACTGCCCCAAAGAATAGTGTATTTCCGATTCTTATCCCATGTGGAGGACTGTATCAATTCCATCTTCCCAATGTTCATTAAAATTGAATGGAGATGGGTGAGTATCATTTATCTCTGGGTTTGGAGTCAGTAATGGCTTAAGACTCTGTAGGCTTCAAAAGACAAAGTAGTTTAGATTGAAAAGAAGTAAATTGTTGGTTCCATTGATGATAATGACATGATCATATTTACAGCAGTTTGTTCATTTTTACAAGAGTTTATCTAATGCTCATTGAAAAATGCTATGCTTTATTTTGATTAGTCAAGCAAAAATATATCAAAAATATAAAATATAGTTTGCTATTCATGATGATGGTAATGGTGATGATAAAAATGAACATTCTTTTACAGTAGCATATCTTCTGATCGGTCTAAAATCCTACGCTTTATTTTCGCTATTCAAGTGGTCAATAAGAATTCCCAGCTCCTGCAAAATCTCACACTTGGCTACGACATCCATGACAACTATCTGAACACTATTGGCACTTCAGATGCCTTGCTGGACATGCTCTCCACTGGAGAAGCCAATGTTCCCAACTACAGCTGTGGAAGGAAGGACCACCTTTTGTCTCTTGTTGATGCAGCTGACAGGGACATCTCCATCCAGATGTCAACATTAGCAGACATCTACAAAGTCCCACAGGTTTGTGTGTGTGCCTTTCTATCTAGTAAAAAGAGTGAATCGGTAGGATGGGTAAGCAATAAATTCAACCGTATCCATTCTAGGACATTCAAGAGTTGCTTTCCTCTGTGGCCAGTGTAGGTATATTGTCTACTGATGGGATTGGTACTATTGATACTGGGGAGGGGAAAACAGAAAAGCAGCCCTATCATCTAATGACACCATCCCCATTGCTTTGGGGGCTTCTACTGCACACCTGTGAAAATAAGGAGAAGGTCAAAATCCTTATATTAAAACAACATATAACCTTTGTGGACAGAATTTAAAAATCTTACATAAAATAGAGCTCTTTATTTGAACAAAACAATTCAGTTGAATTTGCAAATGTGCATCTGATTTCAGAAAAAAAGGGAGTGAGCAAGAAATATCATTTGCATTCTTTATTCTGATTTTTGTTTATTACTTCCTTTCTTTTCTTGTATTTTTTATCTGGTCTTGCTAATATTCTTTCTGTAATATAAGCTAATCAGGAATACAATATTCTAATACCTTGATGAGGAAAAAGTTGGATTTATTGAAAAAATGACGGCATTGTTCATTGCTTTTTCAGATCACTTATAACATTGTTTCAGCGGCTCTGAGTGATAAAAGTCAATTCTCATTTTTTTACCGGATGCTCCCCAAAGAAGGGTTCCACTACCCAGGAATTGTCAAACTGCTCCTCCATTTCAGATGGACCTTGATTGGTCTCTTTGCTTCAGACACAGAGAAGGGAGAGAATTCCATGAGGGCTTTGAGTCCTATGCTGGTCAGGAATGGAATTTGTGCTGTTATATCAGAACAAATTTCACCCGCTGGACATACAGCACCCCTCAGGGTTGCCATTTCCAAGTGGAGACAAGTCAATGTCTTTGTTCACATCGTAGAATATTTTGCTGTTTGGGACAGAATTCATCTTTTCCATTCAACACTTAAAAGTTTGCCAGAACCCATTGAAGGGAAAGTCTGGATAATTGCAGTCCTTGGGGAAAGGGAAATAAAAAGACACATATTTCTGAAATATATCCATAGTGTTTGGATCTACATTTTCCAGTTGAAAAAAAGCCCAAAGGACAGTTCCTTTGAACCAGATCTCTTTGTGCAACCACAGGTCGGAGATCAATCTTTTCTCTGTTCTTTTTCAGAAGACATCATTTCTGTCAAAGGCCGGAGAAGATGCACTCAGAAATCTCCACTGAAGACCAAAGTGGAAAGAAATTGGCTCTTGTACATATGTAACTACCATGTTTACTCTTTGATTAATGGTCTGGCCCATGCCTTGAATGCTGCATATTCCTCCATATCCAAGAGGAGAAGAAAAGTGGGAGAAGAGAGGCTGGGGACTCAAAGGCTGCAGCCATGGCAGGTATGGGGTCCTGACAAAGATCCATCAAAGTTACTTTCTTTGGATAAGGAATACAAAGGGGAAAAGGAAACTATCTCAACCTTTTTGTGCTTCAAAAGGCCAACAAGTTTGGTCCATCTAATCACTTGTGGATAATTTTCCAAAGAGCGGGTACCATGACATTTATATTTTGATCTTAAACAGTTAATTTTATAAAATATGTATGCATTTTAAGTAAATTCCTATCTTTATGAATTTGTGATTAGCATTTTAAAATTGTATGTTCTTACGTTTGAAGGAGACCCTAGCACTGTTAATGGCTGTTTTGCATTAAAACAATTAGTGAAGGGGAAACTTCTCTGGTTCACGGGATCAGCTGTAAAATTGTTCCTCCTTTTAGGATGGTTTTCATTCAGCCAGAATCTCTCCTTGTTTTCAAGGGCTTCATGAATTATCTTTTCATTTGTTTGTTCAATTTATTTGTGATCCAGTCTAGAATGCTCCCTATACCCTACCAATTTCATCAATTATTTATTTTATCAATATTTATATGATTGACAAATTTTGCTGAACCTTTCTTTTCCCCTTTTGAGGATAGTGATAACACTTGTTGTCCCAACTCAAGTGAGACAACTGTAGCAGAAAGACTCAAATCTGAAAACAACAACAACAACGTGTGATAGAAAAACCAAGGTTTCTGCTTTTAACATTCCTGGATATTTCTCTTCTAGTTCCATCCATTTCTGAAGAAAAACGAGTTTTGCAATCTTTCCCAACTGAAACTGTACTTGGACCAAAATGGGGATGTCACAGCAGATTTGAACATCGTAAGCTTGATAGTTCTGTCCAGGGAGGATCCCGTTATAAAGCAAGTGGGGAGTTTTGAAAGACAGAGACTTATTATCACTCCAGATGCTCTTTCACAGCTAAGGTTGCTCAATAAGGTGGGTGAAACATTGGTGTCTTTTCTCTGTTTTCCAAAGCCTTGAGACACTTTTCAAGTGGCTAAGCCTATGCACCAATACAGTGAGAATTGAATGTGGGGAATAGAACCCTTACAATTTTCTTAAAAGGCTTGGGATGCTTCAGTACAATTGGCAAGGTATCTTTCGGATGCTGTAATATAGAACAGTGTTTCAAATTGATTCAGCTGTGTCCTATGTGGGGTGCTAGGTGATAATTCTTTAAGACGTATGGCTATTAAAAAAAAAAGTTTTATTAAAAAAAAAATTCTTTCACCATACATATTTTAGGAACAGAGTTCACATTTTATACATAATCAAAATCATCATTATAATACTTCTTAATCTTCCTATTTTTTCCAATATTTATCTCTTTTGTGTAATCCTTTATCCCAAATTTATCATTTTTCTCCATATCTTATTATTTCAACTTCTGCCATATTAATTCCTCCCCCCCTATTATTTTTTATCGTTTTCAATTTTATATTCGAATAATACCACTTTGCGCCTTATATTTCTTCTCAATGACAATTGCTCCAGTTGTTTGCCATCTTTCTTCATTTCCAGAAGAGTCTCTCTAATTCCTTTTTCTCATTCATTAACAATAATACAGTCATCTTAATTTACTTGATTATCAAAATGAGCCGAGGTGGCACAGTGGTTAGAGTGCAGTACTGCAGCTACTACAGCTGACTGCTGATATACAGATTATGTGTATCTATTGGGGATTTAGGTGCTGATAGCATCAACCTGTCTTGTTTCCTTGCCTAAGATTAGCCCAGGTTCCCAGTGAAGTGAAAGAGGCAAGGATAACTCTAATCAAGACTGGACATGCTTCCTGTTGACACCATTGGGAAATATGCTTTGGCATTCAGGTTTAGCTTGTCATGGCTGGGCAAGTTTATATTCTTAAGTAGATCATACTGGTCAGAATTTTCCATACTTGTCTTTTATGCCTTGGGGATAGAAGAATAGGCCTTCTGCTCCTAGGGAGAAGGTCCAAGGCTTTCCATTCAGAAGAAATCATAATGACTGTTCTGATGTTACGTGATGCAGAAAACTGAAGCACTGAAACAAGGATTGACCCAATTTCTACCATATGTGGGAGATTTCTACCATATGTGGTGGGAATGCCCAAAGGTAAAAAATATTGGAATTTAATAAAGAATTGGCTTGAAGAAATTTTATTAATAAAATAGAAGTTAACCTGGAATTTTTCCTTTTGGGAATGACAGAGGGTAAATATAAGAAAGATATAAATTATCTATTACTGTATATACTCACAGTTGCACGGATAGCCTTTGCTCAGAAGTGGAAAGAGAAAGATACCCCAACTGAAGAGGAAATAATATTAAAATATTTTCACTGCACAGAAATGAATAGACTTACCTTGGAGCTCCAGGATAAATGTGAAACACAGTACTATATAATCTGGAAAAAAAATTAGGAAAGTCTAGATAAAAGGAAGATAGCCGAGACAAAGCTGTAGTGTTAGATGAGAAATATATACGATATGTAAGATAAATATGTATGTAAATTGCATAGATAGGTACAGGTATAGATTAATAGACAAGTATGTATAATTGTATAGAAATATGATATAGATTATTAGTATGATGTTATGTATAAATAACGTATAAGGTTAAAGAATTATAATATTAACATTAATATAATTTGTATTAGTTTAAACTGTTGGAAGATATTTAGAACCAGTGATGTCATATCTATGTCTGATGTTTTTAATTTTGAATGATTAATAAAAAACTTTTTTAAAAAAAGGATTGACCTGAAGAAAAGCCCTTCCTCATTTTGAAAGAAATGAGGGACAATTGGGGGCGGGGAGTTATTTGGCCTTTAGTTTATCACTTCATATGAAACATCCTTGAATGCAATTGTTTATCTTGATTGTCAGCTACCTTAAGTCTCTCTGGGAAAAAGGAGACTCCATATTTAACCAATAGTAAATGTAGCTCAGTCTTTTCATGCTAATTGGTGTCTCCTAATCGTGGTTGTTCAACAGAAAAAAAACCTTTTTCTGAAAACCTTGCTTGACCCTGTCACATGTCACATGTGATACAGCAAAAAACGCCTGATTTTTGAGGGTCATGTTCTCATGCAGAAATGGGCTTCACATTCTGTCACCACCAGTTCACCCAGCACCGGAAATGTGAGTGTGCGCTCCACATGTGTGAGACATCAAACAACATGGTAATTCACTCACGTGCGACGTCCACGCATTCGTGCAACATCAAAACCACAGCGATATAGGACAGGATTGCGCCTGGGTGGGTGGGTGGACCCACCCGCAGATCGCTATTACCGGTTCACTCAAACCAGTCCGAACCGGCTGAATACCAGCTCTATTCTCATGACTAACCTCCATTTCATCTCACTCTAGTTTTAGAAACTAGGTAGTCATTTTTAGCCTTGGTTCACCATCATGGTGGCCATATAAAATTAGCAAATAAACATACAAATAAACAAAGAACATGTTCATGTCTATCTCCATTTTTCATTAAGGGTTAGTTCTAACATATTTTGTTTGGCATTCCTGGTTTTCCTGTTTAGTCTTTGCCTCGGTCCAAATGTGTGGAAAATTGTCATCCTGGATTTTTTAAGCAAGCTCGAAAAGGAGAGCCAGTTTGCTGCTATGACTGTATTCCTTGTCCAGAAGGGACCATCTCCACTCAGGAAGGTGAGTGACGCCAAAGAAAAGGCTACTAGATTCTTCCAGAGCATTTTGATCAATGTGCATTTTAAAAGAGACATCTAAGGTCAACAATTTTGTGGTTCTCAATTTTCAAGGTGCCCTATTTCTTCCCTAAAAAGATTTTGAGGGACAAGGTAGGAAGAGATAGAAGAATATGGTGGATTCTGCAAGATTATTTGCATCCGAGGACATTTCTCTTTGCTTGCCAGTTTGGAGCTGTCCTCCCATCTTTACTGCTCTTAGAAACATCTGCATTCTTTGAAATTGAGAAATGGTTTCAGATCAATGACTTTTGCTCACCCAAACCCAGTTTGTATTACAGGCCAAAAGATATATAAATCAATCAATTAATTAATTAATCAGTCAATCTTTATTAAGGTCATGTAACCAGAAAAGCAGAAAGATCTAATTCAGGTAACCATGGAGAGACGAGGGAAATACACACAGAAGACTTTCCATAAACAATGTGGAAGAAAGGACATAAATTACATTTACCATTATTAGGGGTAAAATCTGCCTCTTTCATTTTTAGTGCTTTATTTTTCCATATTATGGATTAAGAGGTAAAACCCAAATATTGTTTATAGCCCAGTTTAGCATTCCCAGATTTAGCATAACCATGGTTTCCTTGCTTTCCTTGGTTGGACTGCTCCTGTGACTTACCTTGAATATTGTATATAAATCAATTAATCGATCAATCAATCGATCAATCTTTATCAAGGTCATGGAACCACATAAGCAGGAAGAAGTAATTCAGGGGACCACAGAGGGAGTGGATTTGGGTTCAGGGGACAAGAGAAATATATACAAAAGACTCACCATAAAAGACCTGGAGCAGTTTTCTGTGAAAGAAGGGATGTAAATTAAATTTACCATTAGTAGCGGTAAAATTTGCCTTTTTTATTTTTACTGCTTTAATTTTCCATTTACGGATTAAGAAGTAAAACACAAATATGGTTTATAGGCCAGTTCAACATTCCCAGATTCAGCATTGCCACCATCATGGCTTCCTTGGTTGGATTGTGACTGAATCTTCCCTCTTCGTCTTATCTTTCCAATTTCCTTGGATATTAAATAATGAAATACAACAGCAACAAAAAAAGGGATATAGCTGTGGTTCTAATAAGGACTATTAACTATTGGTATTAAAAGGAAACCAATCTAAACAGAAATCAGGGAAAAAAGAGAACCAACTAAGCTATTGTATTTCTTTCATACGGTGTAGCAGAATACAGCATTAATACATAAAGTTAGCAGAAACAGCATATAAAATGTGTATCAAAATATAAAACAGCAGAACAGTAAGTTATTTTAAAAATGAATAATAGGAATGATGGGTACAATTATGAATGAAATTAAATTATATATGAGCAGTTACTAGAGTGGCTAAGCCTATTACTGGATATCTGGACCATTTAGCCATTGGGCAGCAATGCCCTTGAGATGATGTATTTCATGCAGGGATCCAGAGAACCTTCTGAAGGGGCATTCCCTCATAGGTAAAGGTAAAGGTTCCACTTGCACATATGTGCTAGTCGTTCCCAACTCTAGGGGGCAGTGCTCATCTCCGTTTCAAAGCCGAAGAGCCAGCACTGTCCAGAGACATCTCCATAGTCATGTGGCCAACATGACTAAATGCCAAAGGCACACGAAACTCTGTTACCTTCACACCAAAGGTGGTCCCTATTTTTCTACTTGCATTTTTAATGTACTTTCGAACTGCTAGGTTGGCAGAAGATGGGACAAGTAAAGGGAACTCACCATGTTACGCGGCACTAGGGATTTGAACCGCTGAACTGCCAACCTTTCGATCGACAAGCCACTGAGCCACCCATCCCGATTCCATCATAACATGATATAAAGTTTTTGGGATGATCCCACAGTCACAGTTAGTATTGTCAACATGCCCCTGTTGTTTTTTTTCAAAATTGGCACCTGCCATGGTTGGTTGGTATCATCTGCCATCCAAAGAAGACCTTTCTTGAAAGGTGAAAAGAGATATAAAAGAAATATTGCTTTTTGTTTTCTCAGATACTGAAAAATGCACCAAGTGCCCAGATGATCAATATCCAACCCAGAGCAGAGTCCAATGTATCCCAAAAAGAATAATCTTCCTCTCCTATGAAGAACATCTGGGCATCACCCTGGTGTCCATTGCCCTACTCTTGTTCCTATCCACAGGATTCATTTTAATCATATTCCTTAAATACCTAGAAACTCCCATTGTCAAAGCCAACAACCGGGACCTCTCCTACATCCTCCTGGTCTCCCTCTTGCTTTGCTTCTTGTCCTCCTTTTTCTTCATTGGACAGCCAAGGAAAGCCACCTGTCTTCTTCGACAAACTGTGTTCAGCATTGTCTTCTCAATAGCTGTGTCATCTGTGTTGGCCAAGACAATCACGGTGGTGCTGGCATTCTTAGCCTCAAAACCAGGGAACAAAGTGAGAAGATGGTTGGGGAAGAGCTTGGCCAATTCCATCATCCTTTCTGGTTCTGCTGGACAAATTTTCATCTGTGCCATATGGCTGGCAATTTCTCCCCCATTCCCTGACTCTGACTTAAACTCCCAGCCTGGAGCGATCATCCTTCAATGCAATGAAGGCTCTGTCACCATGTTTTATGTTGTCCTTGGCTATATGTGTTTCCTAGCTGCCATTTGCTTCACTGTAGCTTTCCTGGCTAGGAATCTGCCTGGGGCCTTCAATGAAGCCAAGCTGATCACCTTCAGCATGCTGGTCTTCTGCAGTGTTTGGATCTCCTTCGTGCCCACCTATCTGAGCACCAAAGGAAAGTCCATGGTGATTGTTCAGGTCTTCTCCATCTTGGCCTCCAGTGCTGGACTGCTGGGTTGCATCTTCTTCCCAAAGTGCTTCATTATTATTCTGAGGCCAGATCTAAACACTAAGGAACATCTCATGATAAAAGTAGAGAAATGATAGTGAAATTGTTTCTTAGGCTTATAACATTTAATTTTTTCATTGTAGTTATTGGTGTTTTGTATTCTTCCTTTGAATCAATGTGACAATTAAGGCTATTTAAAACTGAAGGAAATAAACATATAAAGAGTATAATGTTAATGACATTAAATTCCAACATAATCATCAATTAGTAAAATAAACCAATTAGTAATAGAATTTGTCATACATCCAGGAATGAACAAGCTCAGAAATAAGACTCTCCTTCCAACAGGATTTTATGTGCTTTCCAGTTTTGTGCAAATACAATTCTAGCCGCTGTTATTATATGAATGATCAAATATGTATGTTCTTTGGTGTATTATTATTATTTTTTTTTTTGCTGTAAACCACCCAGAGTCCCTTGGGAGTTGGGCGGCATAGAAATTTGATAAATTAAATTAAATTAAATTAAATTAAATGTATCTTCTTTACTATAATTCTCTGGTAAAATTCCCAATAAGAATATCTCTGCTTTTAACTCTATATGTTGCTGCAACATTCCCTCTAACCATGTTTGTATTTTCACCCAATATTGTTTTGCTTCTTTACACAACCACCACAGATGATAGTATGATCCCGGCAACTGGTGACATTTCCAACACTTAGCTGATTTATCTTGAAACATCTTAGCTAATCTTTCTGGTGGCATATGCATTCTATAAAACATTTTTTACAGGTTTTCTTTATAGGCTGTTGCCATTGTTAATTTATCATTTCTTTCCTAAAGTTGTTGCCATTTATCTAATTCTATGGTGTATCCAAAATTCTTTGTCCATGCTATCATTGTTTCTTTTACTTCTTCGTCTTCTAGTCTAATACACAATAAATAATTATATAGTTTCTTAATCATTTTCTCATCTGTTCCTGTCAATATTTCATCCAGTTCTGATTTCCCCAAGTTAAAGTCATATTGTCTATGATCTGCTTCATATCTTGATTGTATTTGCAATCTTGTATACCAATCTATCTCGATCCTTTGACTCTCTAGTTCTTGTTTTTCTTTCAGCTCTCTCCGATCTGTCAGAATGTCTTTATATCTAACAATATTCCCCACGTACACAATATTTGGGTATGTCACTGCTTCTATTGTAGAAAGCCACATTGGAATATTTAAATAATGTTTTTCTTTTACTCTCTCCCACACTGATAACAAACCATTTCTTACATAAGGTTTTTGGAAATATCCATGTATCCTTTGTTTCCCATACTATAAAAAAGCATGCCAACCCAATTGTAAATCATGACCCTCCAATGTCAATAATCTTGTATTCCGTAATAAAATCCATTCTTTAATCCATTTTAACGCTGCCGCTTGATAATACAAGTAGGGTCTCAATTGGTGCACCAGGCGAACCTGTGCAAAGGTCCCCCTAGCCACAGCTGTCAGATGTTGCTCTAATCTTAGCTGTGAGTCTAGGAGGACACCCAAGTTGCGAGCCCGTTCTGAGGGGGACAATTTCTCCCCCCCAGAACCAAGGATCGACAGTCAACATAGTCTTTAGGAGGCAATACCCACAGCCATTCGGTCTTCTCTGGGTTAAGTCTGAGCCTGTCAATGTCAATAATATTGTATTGTCAGTAATATTGTATATCCATTCTTTAATGCATGTTAACGCTGCCACTTGATAATACAATTCCCAATTCGGAAGGCCAAACCCACCTCTAATTCTTGCATCTTGTAGCATTTTTATATTAATCCTTGCTCTCTTTCTTTGCCACACATATTTCCACGTTATTTTCTTCAACTCTTCAAAATATTTTTTTCTCCAGTTCTATTGGTATAGTTTGAAATAAAAATAATATTTTTGGTAATACATTCATTTTTATTAATGTTATTACTATGGAGCTTTCAGCTCTCTATTTTTTCTAAGCTCACTGTCCACACTACAGTCATGTGAAATATAGCAGCTGTTTCATGCAATCATCTGAGTAACCTTTTTTCACTTTTTTAAAGCATTTTTTTACTACCTATTTGCCCGAACTGCTGGTAAAAAAATGCTTAAAAAGTAAAAAAAAAAAAAAAAAAAAAAGTTCCGACGATTGTGCGTCACTCAGCTGATCATCGGAACTTTTCTTTTACATTTTTTCATTGCCAGTTCAGCGAACCAGTAGCATTTTTTACTATCGGTTCAGGCAAACTGGCCAAACTGGTACAATTTCACCCCTGGATTCTCCCCAAGTGGAGCCTTTGGGACAAGTGGGAGCAGTGGCTGCAGGGGAGAATTTTGCTGGAGGCTCTGGTGGGGCCATGGGGGACCCTCAGGATGCATCTTCCTCAGAGTTGTAGAGAATCGCCTACAGGGAGATGCTGATTGCATGTTTATAATCACCATTCACTTATGAATGGTAATGATAAAGTGTTCAGATAAAATTTAGCTGGTAGTCTAAAAACATTTTCCAAGAGTTTATTCATGAAGATCAATGTGGCTTTTTATTAAATGACAAAAGACAATGTGAGAACTGTGTTGGTTGTCATAGTACTTTTACAACAACATAACAAAATACAAACCACATAGTTCTTCTTAGATGCAGAGAAAGCCTTTGATCATTTGCATTGGCCTTTTTTGCTTAATGTTCTGGAAGATATGAGCCTTGCTGAAAATTTTATTCAAGAAATTTAGTGTCAGAAGGCTGAACTTATGGTTAATGGTGTTCTAACTAAATCCTGTGATATCCATAAGGGGACAAATCAAGGTTTTCCTTGGTCCCCTTTGCTGTTTATTTTGGCTCTTGAAGTGTTGACTTCTCATGGCCCAGGAGGCAGGAGAGCAGAAGGGAGGTTCCGTTAGGTTAGTTGCCTAGCAACAGAACAAAGATTCCGATCAGTGACAGTTGGCTGCAGCAACGTTGGGAGGAGAGTGTCCTTACTTTCTTAAGTGTGGCCTGACCTTGGAGTACTGCATCCAGTTTTGGTTGCCACGATGTAAAAAAGATGTTGAGACTCTTGAAAGAGTGCAGAGAAGTGCAGTGACATGTTATTTAACTATTCTTTCAAGAATTGTATTTTTAATCCTTCAAAGGCTGAGAGGTTTGGAGGCATTTTCAAATCTCCAAGAATCATTGGCTGAAGCTTGAGAATTATTATTATTATTATTTATTTATTCAATTTATATCCCGCCCTTCTCCAAGTGGGCTCAGGGCGGTGCACAGCCAGAACTAAAACACATACCAATACAAAATTTAAAATTTTTAAAAGAATTATATGACTTTGGCCCAAAATTTAAAATATTCATACTAAAACCCATTGACAATTTAAAAAGCTAAAATAAAAGGGGGGGGGTTTCTCACCAGCCCTGCTTGATGGAAAAGAAAAGTTTTTAGGGCACAGTGAAAGACCCGGAGATCCGATATCCTTCGTATCTCTGGGGGCAAATCGTTCCAGAGGGCAGGAGCTGCCACAGATGGCTCTCCCCTTGGGGGTTGCCAGCCGACATTGCCTGGCTGATGGCACCCTGAGGAGTCCCTCTCTGTGGGAGCGTACTGGTCGGTGGGAGGCTATCGGCGACAGAAGGCGGTCCTGCAAATACCCAGATCCTATGCCATGGAGCACTTTAAAGGTGGTGACCAACACCTTGAAGTGCACCTGGAAGACCATTGGAAGCCAATGCAGCTCACGCAGGAGAGGTGTCACATGGGAGCGCCCCATCGCTCCCATAATCCCCTGCGCGGCCGTATTCTGCACCAGTTGGAGCCTCCGGGTGCTCCTCAAGGGGAGCCCCATGTAGAGAGCATTACAGTAGTCCAGGCGGGAAGTGACGAATGCCTGAATGACTGTGCGTAAGGAGTCCCGATCCAGAATGGGACGCAACTGGCGAATCAGGCGAACCTGATAAAAAGCCCTCCTAGCCACGGCTGTCATATGCTCTTCTAAAGACAGCCATGCATCCAGGAGGATGCCCAAGTTGCGAGCCCTGTTCATGGGGGCCAATAACTCACCCCCAATGGCCAGCGATGGCACCATCTGGCTATATCGGGACGCCGGAAGCCACAGCCACTCGATCTTGGAAGAGTTGAGTCGAAGCCTGTTACTCCCCATCCAGATCCACATGGCCTCCAGGCACTGGGACATCACTTCAAGGGCATCAATGGGATGGCCTGGGGAGGAGATGTACAGCAGAGTATCATCAGCGTACTGATGGAACTCCACCCCAAAGCCACAGAATATCTCACCCAGCAGCTTCACATAAATGTTGAACAGAAGGGGCGAGAGGACCAACCCCTGTGGCACCCCACAAACAAGGCGCCTCGGGGTCGACCTCTGTCCCCCTGCCAACACCGACTGTGACTGGTCGGAGAGATAGGAGGAGAACCACCGCAAAACGGTGCCCCCCACTCCCAACCCCTCCAACCGGCGCAGCAGGATACCATGGTCGATGGTATCAAAAGCCGCTGAGTGATCTAACAGGACCAGGATAGAGGAACAACCCCTATCCCGAGCCCTCCAGAAATCATCCACCAACACGACCAATGCCGTTTCCGTGCTGTGCCCAGATCCAGATAGACAGCTTCATCCAGGTACCCAGGAAGCTGTCGTGCCACCACACTCTCAACAACCTTCACCAAGAGGGGAAGGTTGGAGACCGGATGGTAGTTAGCCAAAAAGCCGGATCCAGAGCAGGCTTCTTGAGGAGGGGCCTCACCACCGGCTCTTTCAAGGCAAATGGCAAGACACCCTCACTCAAGGAAGCATTGATAATCCCCTGGAGCCAGCCTCATGTAACCTCCTGGGAGGCCAGCACCAACCAGGAGGGACATGGGTCCAATAGACATGTGGTCACGTTCAGCCGCCCCAGTATCCTGTCCACGTCCTCCGGAGCAATGGGGTCGAACTCCTCCCAAATGGCAGTCTCAAGACCGGCACCCATCATCCCATCTGTACCTACTCAGTCAGAGACCAAGCCTTCCCGAATCTGAGTGATTTTATCGTGCAGATACTGGACAAAATCCTCAGCACGACCCTGCAAAGGATCCTCCCATGCTCCCAGATGGAGGAGGGAGTGGGTCACCCTAAACAGGGCAGCCGGGTGGTTATCTGCCAATGCGATAAGAGCGGAAAAATAGTTACATTTTGCCATTTTTATCGCCACCAGGTAGGTCTTAATATGAGACCTTACCAGCGTTCGGTCGGATTCGGAGCGACTAGATCTCCAGCTGCTCTCTAGTCTTCTTTTCCGGTGCTTCATCTCCCTCAGCTCCTCGGAGAACCAAGAAGCCAGGTAGTCTCGGCGACGGGTCAGAGGCTGCACAGGCACAGGCACGACTCGATCCAAAGCGTCAGCGGCCACCCTATCCCAGGCGGCCACGAGCTCCTCAGCCGAGCCATGAGTCAGAGCCTCAGGAAGTGGCCCAAGCTCCATCTGGAACCTATCAGGATCCATCAGGTGCCTGGGGTGGCCCCTGTACCTCAGATAGCCAGATGTGAGTCTCTCCTGGTGAAGTGGGGCCATGGGATGCAGATGGGCCTGCTGATCGCATACCTGGCTCCCTGCCACATGACAGCGGCCCTGCCCGAGCTTCTCAACATTATTGCCGGGGTGGCGGTTGATACCCCCAGACTTTTGGTCATGGGGGATTTCAACCTGCCGTCTACCGGTGAGGCATCTGGGATGGCTCGGGAGTTTATGGCTTCCATGACAGCCATGGACTTGACACAATTAATTCATGGCCCCACTCACGTGGGAGGACACACTCTGGACTTTTTATCTCTGGTCAGTGGCGGAGTGGTCTGGATATAGGGGATATAGTTATTGAACCCCTGTCATGGTCGGACCATTTTCTCCTGAGACTGGACCTTTTGACCGCTGCACCCCACTGCAGGGAGGCGGAACCGACCACGTGGTTCTGCCCCAGGTGCCTGATGGATCCTGATAGGTTCCAGAGGGAGCTTGGGCCAGTTCCTAAAACTCTGGCTCACGACTCGGCTGAAGATCTGGTGGCTGCCTGGGATAGGACAGCCGCTGGTGCTCTGGACCAAGTCGTGCCTTTGCGGCCTCTGACCCAATGCCGAACCTGCCTGGCCCCTTGGTTTTCCAAGGAGCTGAGGGAGATGAAGCTCCGGAAAAGACGCCTAGAGAGTGGTTGGAGGGCTAGTCGCTCCGAATCCGACCGAACACTAGTTAGGTCTCATATTAAGACTTATCTAGTGGCGATAAAAGTAGCAAAGCGTAACCACTTTTCCGCTCTTATTGCATCGGCAGATAACCGCCCAGCCGCCTTGTTTAGGGTGACTCGCTCCCTCCTACATCAGGGAGTGCGGGAAGACCCCTTGCAAGGGCAGGCTGAGGATTTTGCACAGTATCTGCATGATAAAATCGCTCAGATTAGGGAAGGCTTGGACTCTGACTGGGTAGATCCTGGCGGGGTGACTGAAGCTGGTCTTGAGAATGTTGCCTGGGATGAGTTCGACCCTGTGACTCCTGACGACGTGGACAGGATCCTTTTATTGTTTATTGGACCTGTGCCCCTCCTGGCTGGTATTGGCCACCCGGGAGGTAACACGAGGCTGGCTCCAGAGGATTATAAATGCTTCTCTGAGAGAGGGTTTCTTGCCTCCCGACTTGAAAGAGGCGGTGGTGAGGCCCCTCCTCAAGAAGCCTTCTCTGGACCCGGCCGTTTTGGCAAACTACCGTCCGGTCTCCAACCTTCGCTTTGTTGTGAAGGTTGTGGAGAGTGTGGTTGCGCGACAGCTCCCACAGTTCCTGGATGAAACCGTCTATCTAGATCCGTGCCAGTCTGGCTTCAGGCCTGGGTACAGCACGGAGACGGCATTGGTCGCATTGGTGGATGATCTCTGGAGGGCTCGGGACAGGGGTTGTTCCTCTGTTCTGGTCCTGTTAGACCTCTCAGAGGCTTTTGATACCATCGACCATGGTATCAGGCTGCGCCGGCTGGAGGGACTGGGGGTGGGAGGCACCGTGCTGCGGTGGTTCTCCTCCTATCTCTCTGACCGGTCGCAGTCTGTGTTGGCAGGGGGGCAGAGGTCGACCTCGAGGCGCCTTGCTTGTGGGGTGCCACAAGGGTCGGTCCTCTCGCCGCTCCTGTTCAACATTTATGTGAAGCCGCTGGGTGAGATCATCTGTGGTTTTGGGGTGCGATGCCATCTGTACGCTGATGACACTCAGCTGTACATTTCCACCCCAGACCACCCCAATGATGCCCTCGAAGTGATGTCCCAGTGTCTGGAGGCCGTGCGGGTCTGGATGGGGAGGAACAGGCTTCGGCTCAATCCTTCCAAGACCGAGTGGCTGTGAATGCCAGCGTCCTGGTATAGCCAGCTGGTGCCATCGCTGGCTATTGGGGGTGAGTTATTGGCCCCCACGGACAGGGCTCGCAACTTGGGCGTCCTCCTGGACACACGGCTGTCTTTAGAAGAGCATATGACGGCCGTGGCCAGGGGGGCTTTTTATCAGATTCGCCTGATACGCCAGTTGCGCCCTTTTCTGGATCGGGACTCCTTGTGCACAGTCACTCATGCCTTGGTTACATCACTCCTGGACTACTGTAACGCTCTCTACATGGGGCTCCCCCTGAGGAGCACCCGGAGGCTCCAACTGGTGCAGAATGCGGCCACACGGGTGATTATGGGAGCGACGTGGCGCTCCCACGTAACACCTCTCCTGCGCCAGCTGCATTGGCTCCCGGTGGTCTTCCGGGTGCGCTTTAAGGTGTTGGTTCTCATCTTTAAAGCGCTCCATGGCTTAGGGCCAGGGTATTTGCGAGACCGCCTGCTGCTACCGATAACCTCCTACCAGCCAATACGCTCTGACAGACAGGGCCTCCTCGGGGTGCAGTCAGTCAGGCAATGTCGGCTGGCGGCCCCCAGGGGGCGAGCCTTCTCTGTGGGGGCACCCGCCCTGTGGAATGAGCTGCCTCCTGGAATACGATTGATTCCGGACCTCCGGACCTTCCGTAAAGCCCTGAAGACGATTTTATTTCATCAAGCCGGCCTAGCCTAAATGATTTTTAATTGGGATTTTAAATTTTATGGATTTGGGGTTTTAAATTGGGTAGCCAGTGATTTAATTCTTTTAATTATCTTAACTTTTGCATTTGTATGTTTTTTAATTTTGGCTGTTCACCGCCCTGAGTCCCTTCTGGGAGAAGGGCGGTATACAAATTAAATTAATAATAATAATAATAATGGGTGCAGGGAATCCTCAACCTACTACCTCTGCTGCTGCTGCGCCGCCGACCCGCGGAAGTCCTCGACTTACGACCGCATCGCCTCCTCACCTTCTTCCCTTCTTCGCCAGGGATCCAGCCATCCAGCAGTGGTGTCCACCTTCAGGAGGAACTTCCGGACCCACCGGGGGTGGGTCCAGCCTCCCACTGACAGGCCTAGGCCTAGGCTTGGGAGCTCCAGCAGCAGGAACCTCACCCGATGGACTCCAGCGTGGACTGAGCTTCGTGCATGCCCAGTACCTGCCTGTAATAAGAGAAGCAAGCTACATAGATCCAAGCAAGCACAGAATGGCCACAGACATCCCAAAGCCTTATTGTGAGTTCAATCACAGTATGGACCATGGACAGCTCCCCCCAGTAAGTAACCTTACTAACTTTTCTGGGGCAAATTATGCCAATTTGCCAAAGTTACAGTTAGATGGGGGTAATATTATAGAATGGAGTCAGCAATTAAGGATTGCTCTCATGAGAGAGAATGCACTGTTCCTGGCTAACAGGCCTCCCCAAAAGCCCTGGTCACTGGAAATTGACTGTATTCATCACAGGGTATTTTGTATCATGTTAACCTCCATTCCATCTGCTATGTATCCATCTATTGAAGACAATCTGACTGTTTATGATGTTATGCAAAAACTATGTAATCTGTTTTACAGCCAGAGTAGAGCCACAACCACTAGAATATCTAGGAAGTTTCATTCCACCAAACACAAGGCGGGAGTCCCCATGAGTGAGCACATTTTAAAGATGAATGCTACAAGGGCAGAGCTCATGCAGAGGGGGGAAATCATCACTGAAGAGAGCATGATAAGCATAATCATAAACTCTCTTGATAGCAGTTGGAACAACTTCATAACCCAACTAAATAGCCTCAGCTTGCAATACCTAACACTAGGCACACTAACCAATCAGCTCATTGCAGAGGACAATCTGAGGAGGGACCGCCAACTGTCCAGGAGGGATCCTAGACTCACAAAAAGGGTGGATTTCCAAGATAGGGCCAGGGGCACCTCAGAGTGTTACTCTTGTGGATCAAGGAACCACTTAAAGGGGGATTGCCCCAGGAACCATAGGGATAGGGGACACCATGACAGCAGAGGGGGGCGGTCACCTGAACGCAGGTACCCAAAGGAAAGGGGGCGAAGGTGGTCACCCAACCCCAGGAAGCAACACGAATGCTGAGACAACTCCAGGGACAGTAACTCAGGCTCTATGTACGGGATCAGGCATGATGACCCAACTGATAAACATAAGGTAGAGAGGAACACATGGCTCCTGGACTCAGGGGCCACAAACCACACTACTTGTAACCCAGAGCTGCTAGACTCACTCACAGAAATAGACTCAGAAATAAAGGTAGTGAACCAAAACAAAGTCAAGGTAGTAGGGAAGGGAAACATACACATCACACAGATAGGGGATTTAAAAGGGGTACTGTACGTACCAGAGATACCCCACAACATACTAGCCATCACTAAACTGACACGGGACACAAACATAGAAATAAAGTTCAAGGATGGAAAGGCCTCCTTGATCAAACAAGGGAAAGAGATAGGAAAGGTAACCATACATGAGGGACTTCCTTACTTCACACCCAACGCAAGGGAGAAAGAAGGCATTGACACCAACACGAACCACGAAATAGATAAGTGTCCAGAAGTAGAGGGGGTACAGCGAGAGGCAGGAAGTTGCAATGAAAATGCCAACAAGTCTGTGTCTATCGGGAAGCCATTGCATGATAACTGCGCCCACCTCCTCCACAGGAGACTGGGGCACATAAGTTTCCCCATTGTAAAGAGAATGACAGAATGTACCAAAGGTCTCAAAGTAAAGAACTGCGAAAACTATCTGGAGTGTTCAATCTGTAAGAGTTCAAAGATCAAGGTTAAGGCCATCCCCAGGGGATCAAAATGAACCACAGAGTCCCCCTTCCAATTAGTGCATATGGACTTGGTAGGGCCATTGAAACCATCTGTGGGGCACAGGAAGTGATTCTTCCTCACGATTGTGGATGACTACACCAGATACAGGTATGTCTACTCCCTCAGACACAAAAACGAAGTGTTCCAAAGGTTTAAAGAATTCCACAAAAGAGTAGATATGCAACACAATATGAAAATAAGGCAAATAATGACAGACAGGGGCTCAGAGTTCATGGCCAAGGAATTCACGAGGTGGCTGAGAGAACAGGGCATAACGCATTACACCTCTTCACCCTTCTCCCCCTTCCAGAATGGGGTCGTAGAAAGGAAAAACTGGGTGCTTCAAACGATGATGAGGCGTGCCCTGGAGGATGCTGGGATGGGGCAGCATTTCTGGTCAGAGGCACTACACTACTCCAATTACACCCTGAACAGACTGTGGTCAAGCTCTATCAATAAAACACCATACAAGATGCTATACAACAGAAAACCCAACATCGCACACCTACACATATTTGGCGCCCCAGCCGATGTCCACATCCCCAGGCAACTAAGAAAGAAAGGGGAAAAATTATCAAAAAGACTGAGATTCGTGGGTTACGAACCAGGCACAAAGGGCTACAGATTTGTCGACAACAACAATCGTTTTGTCATTTCCAGGTCTGCCAGTTTCCACGAAAATGCAAACTGGTCAAGGGTACACTCCAACGACATCCCCACCAATAGGGTTGCATTCGAACATGGCCAGGGGGAAAAGGAGGTCAGAGAGCATAAAGCCAACAACCGCAAAGCGAACATCAGAGAGTGGAAAGAAGGGCACCCCTCCCTGAAGATAGATGACCTGACAAACAAAGAGGCAGACAACATGCAGGAAACCGAACCAACCCCCAGCAGGCCAGTCAGAAAAAACAGAAATAAGCTGCCAAAGAAGCTGGAGGACTACGTCATGGCCATCCACAACACCCATTTCACACCCAGCTCATATGAAGACATCCTAGGGCTTCCCCAGGAAGAGAAGGAAAAATGGATGTCTGCCATGGAGAAAGAGATGGAGAGCCTAAGGAACCTCCAAGTATACTCACCTGCCCAAATTCCAGAGGACAAAAGGCCAATAGGAACCAAATGGGTGTTCAGAGTTAAGACACTAGAAGACAACAAAGTCCTGTACAAGGCAAGACTGGTCGCACAGGGTTTCGCCCAAAGATACCCTGAAGACTATACAGACACCTACTCACCTACCATCAGGGCGGAGAGTGTCAAAAGTGCCCTGATGGTGGCCACCATCCTAGACTTGGAAGTCTTCCAATTCAATGTACAAACAGCATACCTGCACGCCGAACTGGACAAAGAGATATATGTTAAAGCACCGCCTGGGTACAACGAGGGCGAGAACCAGACCTGGCTGCTGAACAAAAGCCTGTACGGACTCAAGCAGTCAGGCAAAAGGTGGTATGATTGCCTAGCCAAGGCTCTCAGATCCATGGGCTTCGAAGCCACTTCAGCTGACAAATGCTTCTTTAAGAAGAGAGAAAACAACACATTAGAAGGCGTGCTCATTTATGTGGACGACATCTTGTACATCAGCAAACACAAGGACAGATGTGACAAGTTCGCCACTGAGCTGGGTAGCCACTTCTCCCTAAAGTCACTTGGAAAGATCGATAAATACCTAGGGGTCCAAGTGATGAAAACCGACAAAGGTTTTCGCCTCTCCCAGAAAGAAAAGATCATAGAGTTGCTGTCCAAATGCAACATGTCTGAAGCAAAAACCAGTGAGACTCCCATGCAGCCAGAGTTCCTGAAGACTATGTACGAGGAATCTGAACCCTTCATCGACAATAAATTGTATAGATCAACGATAGAGTCACTGCTGTATATATCCAACTGGACCAGGCCCGACATCGCCTTAGCCGTTAATCTGCTGTCCAGACATGTAAGCAAACCCACAGTATCACACTGGAACGCCATCAAAAGACTGCTTAGATACCTAAAATTCAGCGCAGATGCCCAACTCTGCCTAGAGCCAGAAATATCTGAGAAACCAAAACTAACCTGCTACGCTGACGCTGATTGCGCCGGGGACATCAAAAGCAGAAAAAGCACCTCCGGCTACGTGCTGCTACTCAACGATTGCCCCATCCATTGGTACACTGGAAAACAAAAACTGGTGGCCACATCAACCACGGAAGCAGAATTCGTTTGTCTATCCAAGGCCGCAAACAACTTAGTGTGGTTCGATGACCTGCTCTGCAGTATTTGGGCTGAACCCTTATATCCAATAATCATCCACGAAGACAACAAAGCAGCAATAGAGATCTCAAGGGCCGATGCTGTAGGTCAATGATCTAGGCACATTGACATTAAGTGCAAACATGTCAGGCAGTTTTCAGAGATAGGTTTCATTAAGGTAGTACACTGTGACACAGAGGAGCAAACAGCAGATATTCTCACTAAACCCCTGCCACATAAACAGCATGCGTACCTCATGTCAAAAATGTGTGTTTACATGTGATCCGTACTTGTGCATGTATGTATATAACCACCCCACCAGGTACCCAGTTAGACATTTAGAGGGGTTTTTGTCATGGTAAATGTCTAACTGCAACATCTCCCTGACCACCCGGCCCTGCGAGGGTTAACTGACCACATATCCCATAACCCCTGTAACCACTCCTTACCTCCTTGCCCCTCCTCCTGGGTATAATGGCTCCAACCACGAGGTCCACCTTCTATTCCAGATGTATACCTGAAAGAGAAAGGTACAAGGTCAGTGACCTTCAGTACCACTAAGCCTACAATAAAGATCCAGAAAAGGATTGAAATTTGTCTTTGAGTTATTGGGCTAGATCCAACATTTCACACATCCAGTGCCATATTTCATTTCAACCACCCTGAGACAAAAAAGAGATCTCGATGCAGCCTCCTAAGAGCCCATAACAAGCCATGGATGACAGCAGTCACCCTTTCTCTTTTCCCCTGGGGTCTAACTTGGGGCAAACCACAACCGGGATGGCACATATTCTTTTTTTTTTTTTTGAAAAAAGTTTTACTTTAGGTTAAAATTAAAAAATAAAATAAAACAACAACAACAACATAAAAATATCATCCTTACAAACAATTATAGACAGCATCTCAATCGGTTGAAATCATTTTGTGCTTACAATTCTCTAGATCTCCTCATATAACAATTATTCTTTACTTAAACTGAAGATAAATATTTAAGCATTTCATATATGCTATCTCATCTCCATACTTTTTTGTCAAACCATTGATAAAATATCTCCCATATCAAATAATAGTGTTTATCTTCCTGTTCTCTTATTTCAAATGTCAATCTACTCATTTCAGCACAGTCCAACATTTTCATAATAATTTCTTCATCAGTAATTATCTTCTCCCCTTTCCAGTTTTTGGCAAATACAATTCTGGCCACTGTTAAAATGTTCACAATTAAGTATTGTAATTCTTTATTTAATGTCTCTGGTAAAGAGCCTGTAGTACAGTGGACTAAGCACTGTCATTAACAACATTTAACAACAAGGGCGGCATATAAATTAAAAGAAAAAAAAATCCTAATAAAAATATTTCTGGTTTAAAGTCAATATGTCTCTTTGTCATTTTTTCTAACCACATATGTATTTTAGTCCAAAATCTCCTTGCTTCCACGCATGTCCACCACATATGGTAGTACGATCCTGGAGTTTGATGACACTTCCAACTTTTCTCCGATTTCTTCTTAAACATCCTGGCTATTCTCGTTGGGGGTAAATGCCACCTGTAAAACATCTTATACAAATTCTCTTTATATGCTGTTGACATTGTCATTTTATAATTATGTGACCACAATTTTTGCCATTTCTCTAAATCAATACTATAACCAAAATTTTCCCCCATGCTATCATTGATTCTTTAATTTGTTCTTCTTCAAATTTTGCTTCAAGTAAATATCCATATAACTTTTTAATTACATGGTCATCTGAACCCATTAATATCTTGTCTAAACCAGTCAAAACACTATAAATACCTTCTTGTTTAAAGTCTTCTCGAAGGTATTTGCATGTATGAAAACCAATCTATCTTAATTCCCTGATCTTCTAAGTTTTGTTTCAATTTAAGTTCACCCTTTTCATCCAATAATTCATTATATCTAATAATTTGCTCCCTTTCAAATACCACTGGATAAGAAAAAGCTTCAATTGTAGATACCCAGACAGGAATCTTCAAATAATGGTATTTTTTAAACTTCTCCCATGTCAAAAACAAAGCTTCACGTATCTGGTGTCTTCTAAAATACCCCTGAATTTAAGTTCCTTCATACCATAAGAAAGCATGCCATCCCATCAGCAACTCATGCCCCTCCAAATTTAATAATCTAGTGTTTTTCAATGTTACCCATTCTTTAATCCACATTAAACAAACCGCTTGATAGTATAATTCAAAATCCGGTAATCCAAAACCACCCCTCATCTTAGCATCTTGTAACAGTTTGAGTTTTATCCTTGCCTTCTTTCCCTGCCAAACATTTCAAAACCATTTTATTTAAGTCTGCAAAAAATTCTTTACCCAGCTTTACAGGAATGGTCTGAAAAAGATACAAGATTCTAGGTAAAATATTCATCTTAATAGTTGCAATTCTACCAATCAAAGATAACTGCAAGTTTCCCCATTTCACCAAATCCTGTCCTATCTGTTGCTTGAGCTTATTATACTTATTTTCTTTAAGAGAACTATATCTTGCTGTTAATTGAATCCCCAAGTATTTTACCTTATTTGTGACCTGCATCTTAGAGATCTCCCTCAGTTCTTTTTCTTTTTTTTAACATATTTTTAGTCATTATCTTCATCTTTCTCTTTATTAATTTTCAAACCAGCAACCTCCCCAAATTCACCTATTTTTTCTATCAATTTATTTATTTATGTTAATGGTTCTTCAACAATAAAAACCAGGTCATCAGCAAAAGCTTGTAATTTATATTCTTCCTTTCTAATTTTAATTCCTTTTATCTCTTTTTCTTCTTTAACCTTTCTATTCAACACTTCCAATGTCAATATAAATAACAATGGGGATAAGGGACATCCTTGTCGAGTACCTTTTTCTATTTCAATAGCATCAATCAATTCTCCATTAATCATTACCTTTGCCGTCTGTTTCGTATATATAGCTTCAATTGCCTGAATAAATTTCCTTCCAAAGCCCATCTCTTCCATTTGTAACATCATAAATCGGCAGTTCACATTATCAAATGCTTTTTGTGTGTCTAAAAATACCAAGGCCATTTGTTTTTCAGGGTGCGCTTCAGTGGTGGGATTCAAGTAATTTAACAACCGGTTCTCTGCCCTAATGATTTCTTCCAACAACTAGTTTGCCAAACTGCTCAGAAAGTTAACAACTGGTTCTCCCGAAGTGGTGCGAACTGGCTGAATCCCACCACTGGTGCGTTTCATAATATTCTAGGGTATTCCAAATTATTCTTATATTGTCTCTGATTTGTCTTTTTGGAAGAAATCCATTTTGATCTGGATGAATAAAGTTATTCAAGTATCTCGTAAGTCTTTCTGCCAGTATTGAAGCAAAGTTTTTATAATCCGAATTTAGCAGGGATATAGGCCTATAGTTTTTAACTTGCTGTGGGTCTGTGTCTTCTTTATGAATCAGTGTGATATAAGCCTCAGTCCATGATTGGGGTATTGTTTTATTTATCATTCTTCATTCATACTTCATTCATAACGTCCAAAAGTGGGAGGCATAAGGATTCTTGTAATGTCTTATAATATTCAACAGGCAAACCATCTGGTCCTGGTGTCTTTCAATTTTTTGTTTCTTAATTGCTTCTGTTAGTTCCATCATTGTTATATGGCCATTTAGCATTTCTTCAATGTCCTTGGGGATCAAAGGTAGTTTTGCGTTCTGTAGGTATTTTTTAACTTTCCCTTCTTCAACCTGCTCTCTTTTATAAAGTTGCCTATGGTATTCTTGTATTATTTTTCCCATCTCTTTATTTCCAAATTTACTTTGTCCTTGGTCGTCAAACAGTTGCGTTATTTTTTTTTTTATTTCCTTTCTTTTTTCAATTTATATGCTAGCCACCTTCCTGGTTTATTTCAATTTTCAAAATAATTCTCTTTAGCACTTCTTATATTTTGGGCTAGCTCTTCCTTCTCCAGTAAATCCATTTTATGTTTTAGCATATCCATTTTCATTTTTACATCTTTCTTTCGGGGTGGCACATATTCAAACAAGATGGGGATTGCTCCTCTCTGGGCACAACCAGGCTTCCCTGAGACATGTCAGAAAATATCATGGGTGAAACCAGCCTTGTTATGCATCATCCAAAACAATAGCCAGAATTCAGCATCACAAAACTTCTTGTAGTCAGGCACTCAGATAAGATCTGTAAAATGGGAATAGATTTTTTTTTTAAAATGACCAGATGTCCCCAAGGATATTCCCATCCTCTCTGTATCACCATCAGGTGGCTTGCTGCCCCCTCTAACTCAATCCCCCAGTTCTCCCTTCTATGTCAAGGTGTACATCTCAATTTACTTTCTCTCCAAACAAGAATCTTTCTGACAACTGACTGAGATAAACTAGGAACACAGGGATACCCAACCACCTCTTTCAAGAACTTGGCAGTCTTGGGAGGGGGATCACACATAGCCTCAGAGATGTGAAGGCCAAAGAGGTCCACTACCATGGAATACATCCACACAACCAGAAGAAGGGAATTCATGTGGTCATCCAGCAGCCTGTGGAGCTGGCAGCGGAGTTGACAGTGAGGAGGCTGGGGAGGAAAATGGGCCAGTCCTGGAGTCAGGGGAAGGCCCAGACGAGGGCTCTGTGTCAGAGGCAGAGATGGGGCCAGGACAATCTGGGAATGATGAGCGGACTCCGGAGCCTCCAGAGTCCGCAGAGAGGCAGAGGAACAGGAGGAGCCTGTTCCTAGTGCATGCATGCGAAGAGCTGCCAGAAGGCAAAAGCAGCTAAAGCAAAAAGGACGACTCAGGAGTAAGGCCAGGAGATGATTGGCCCCTCAAAGAAGCCTTAAAACAGCAGCAACAGCTCTTGGGATCTTTGTAGGAAAGCAACATTGCTACATTTGTTTCTTGTCAGCATCTCTTGCTTCTGAACTTTGGCCAAGAAAAGCCTTTGGCAGTGTGCCAAAAAAGAGAAAGGTTGGTGATAAGGCCGAAGGACTGTTTATGAAGAATTTGTTTTGGACTTAATTTGGACTAAGCTGAGAATGAAGTAATTCACAGCTGTTCTAATAAAATATGTTTGTTTAGGACTGATTGTGTCTGTTAATAACCATTTGGGCCTAGGTCACAACAATTGGTGTCAAGGGGAAAAAATATCTATTAGCCCTATATCTTTCTTCATATTTATACAATGATATAATCCAAAAATATTCAGTGTCCTCAACCTTGAGTGGCACCAAACTCCATGGATCTGGGTGATCTTACTCAGCAGTCTCTGGAGAAAAGAGTCATTTTTTAGACATATCCTGACAGGACAGATCATAATTACCACGGAACTCTGCCCTCAGGGGAAAACTGTATCTGTAATTTTTCACTAACATGCTGTATATCAGGAATAAGTTCAGGGTCCCCAGGGGAAAAGTTGTTTCTCACTGTAATTATCACCATCCTGCTCTTTGAGATGTCTCCTTCTATTTCTCTAGTGACTGCCTATGATGTAATCATCAGACTGAAGCACTGTGGAGGGTATCCTGCATCAGAAAAGGATAAATGCTTTCGGTCGCACTTTGTGTTATGTGAATTTTAGGACAGGCAGGGGCTATGCTGTTAAATGTACTTTTCTCTCCTTTCCAGGTGAAGCCTGGTTTGTCTCTTAATTCTTCAGGGCTGTTAATTCTTCAACTCTTTTTGTTCTTGTTTAGAAACAGGAAGGGAATTGATTCAGCCCCATGAATTATGAACCTCCTACTTCTGCTTCTGATGCTACTGCTGTCCCAGCCAATCTCTGGGAAGCTTAGAATGAAATGTCCACTGACTCTGGAACACCAGGATGGAGAAAAACCATGGAGCTATTACAGACCAGGGGACCATCTCATTGCTGTTACCACCAGTGGAACAAAAATATCTCCTATAATGTTCCCTTTCAATGCAGCTCCTTCTAGTCAGTCTAACTCGTAAGTCATTCAGGATAATGGAGTTGCATTCCCTCCATTTATAATTCCAACACCTCATTTTTTTCTCCTTATTCCACTCTCCTGTCTAATTTCCTGAATCATTTTGATTTCCATGCTTTCTTTGTCTTATTTTGAGGAACAGATTCAAATCCAAAGATGGAACAGAAAAAGAATATGAAATAAGTCCACATTATTTTCCTCTCCCTGTTCAATCTTGAATTCATGACTTGAATACTGATTTTTATTTAAATTAGTGATTCTTGTAGTTTTCCCCTGCCCAGCTCATTTCAAATACAACTACTCATTGATATTTACTTCCAGATCCTTATAGAAATACAGGATAACTTATTTTTAGAATTGGTTTCTGGGTTACTTTTGAAACATCCTCTTTCTTTTATGGTGGTTCTACTGTAATTATTCAATTATTTTGAATCCTGATTATTGGACAGATGAAAATTACTACTGCCGCAAAGAGTAGTGTATTTGAAATTCTTGTCCCATGTGGAGGACTGTATCAATTCCATCTTCCCAATGTTCCTTAAAATTGAATGGAGATGGGTGAGTATCATTTGTCACTGGGTTTGGAGTCAGTAATGGCTTAAGGCTCTGTTGGCTTGAAAAGACAAAGTGGTTTAGATTGAAAAGAAGTATGTTGTTGGTTCTGTTGATGATAATGACATGATCATATTTACAGCAATTTTTTCATTTTTACAAGAGTTTATCTAATGCTCATTGAAAAATGCTATGCTTTATTTTGGTTAGTCAAGCAAAAGTATATCAAAAATATAAAATATATTTTGCTATTCATGATGATGGTAATGGTGATGATGAAAATGAACATTCTTTTACAGTAGCATATCTTCTGATCGGTCTATAATCCTACGCTTTATTTTCGCTATTCAAGTGGTCAATAAGAATTCCCAGCTCCTGCAAAATCTCACACTTGGCTTTGACATCCATGACAACTATATGAACACTTTTGGCACTTCAGATGCCTTGCTGGACATGCTCTCCACTGGAGAAGCCAATGTTCCCAACTACAGCTGTGGCAGGAAGAACCACCTTTTGGCTCTTGTTGATGCAGCTGTCAGGGACATCTCCATCCAGATGTCAACATTAGCAGACACCTACAAAGTCCCACAGGTTTGTGTGTGTGCCTTTCTATCTAGTAAAAAGAGTGAATCGGTAGGTTGGGTAAGCAATAAATTCAACGATATCCATTCTAGGGCATTCAAGAGTTGCTTTCCTCTGTGGCCAGTGTAGGTATATGGTCTAGTGATGGATGGGATTGATACTGGGGAGGGGAAAAGCAGCAAAGCAGCCCTATCATCTCATGACACCATCCCCATTGCTTTGGGGGCTTCTACTGCACACCTGTGAAAATAAGGAGAAGGTCAAAATCCTTATATTAAAACAACATATAACCTTTGTGGACAGAATTTAAAAATCTGACATAAAATATGGCTCTTTATTTGAACAAAACAATTCAGTTGAATTTGCAAATGTGGGACTGATTTCAGAAAAAATAAAGAAATATCATTTGCATTCTTTATTCTGATTTTTTTTTAATTACTTCCTTTCTTTTCTTGTATTTTTTATCTGGTCTTGCTAATATTCTGTCTGTAATATTAGCTAATCAGGAATACAATATTCTAATACCTTGATGAGGAAAAAGTTGGATTTATTGAAAGAATGACGGCATTGTTCATTGCTTTTTCAGATCACTTATAACATTGTTTCAGCGGCTCTGAGTGATAAAAGTCAATTCTCATTTTTTTACCGGATGCTCCCCAAAGAAGGGATCCACTACCCAGGAATTGTCCAACTGCTCCTCCATTTCAGATGGACCTTGATTGGTCTCTTTGCTTCAGACACAGAGAAGGGAGAGAATTCCATGAGGACTTTGAGTCCTATGCTGGTCAGGAATGGAATTTGTGCTGTTATATCAGAACAAATTTCACCCGCTGGACATACAGGACCCCTCAGGGTTGCCATTTCCAAGTGGAGACAAGTCAATGTCTTTGTTCACATCGTAGAATATTTTTCTGTTTGGGACAGAATTCATCTTTTCCATTCAACACTTAAAAGTTTGCCAGAACCCATTGAAGGGAAAGTCTGGATAATTGCAGTCCTTGGGGAAAGGCAAATAAAAAGACACATATTCCTGAAATATATCCATAGTGTTTGGATCTACAATTTCCAGTTGAAAAAAAGCCCAAAGGACAGTTCCTTTGAACCAGATCTCTATGTGCAACCACAGTTCGGAGATCAATCTTTTCTCTGTTCTTTTTCAGAAGACATCATTTCTGTCAAAGGCCGGAGAAGATGCACTCAGAAATCTCCACTGAAGACCAAAGTGGAAAGAAATTGGCTCTTGTACCTAAGTAACTACCATGCTTACGCTTTGATTAATACTCTGGCCCATGCCTTGAATGCTGCGTATTCCTCCATATCCAAGAGGAGAAGAAAAGAGGGAGAAGAGAGGCTGGGGACTCATAGGCTGCAGCCATGGCAGGTATGGGGTCCTGACAAAGAGCCATCAAAGTTACTTTCTTTGGATAACGAATACAAAGGAGAAAAGGAAACTATCTCAACCTTTTTGTGCTTTAAAAGGCCAACAACTTTGGTCCATCTAATCACTTGTGGATAATTTTCCAAAGAGCGGGTACCATGACATTTATATTTTGATATTAAACAGTTAATTTTATAAAATATGTATGCATTTTAAGTAAATTCCTATCTTTATGAATTTGTGATTAGCATTTTAGAATTGTATGTTCATACATTTGAAGGAGACCCTAGCACCGTTATGGCGAACCTATGGCACGCGTGTCAGAGGTGGCACTCAGAGTCCTCTCTGCGGGCATGCACACTGTTGGCAGTTGCTCTTTGGGTTTCTGGCGCACAGCTAGTCTTCGCGCACGCCAGAAACCCCAATACCATCTGGCCAGTGCACATGTGCTTGGTGGAAACCCGAAAACCAGGTGACCGCCGCTTGTGTATGCCGGCCAGCTAGTCTTCGGGTTTCTAGAGCTGTGGCGCATGCTCTGATTTGGGCACTTGGTGCCAAAAAGGTTCACCATCACTGATACAGCATAACCCTTTCTGTCTGCAGGAATCCCAGCTAAATCTTCTCTAAGTGATGTCTGTTTTGCATTAAAACAATCAGTGAAGCGGAAACTTCTCTGGTTCACGGGATCAGCTGTTAAATTGTTCCTCCTTTTAGGATGGTTTTCATTCAGCCAGAATCTCTCCTTGTTTTCAAGGGCTTCATCAATTATCTTTTCATTTGTTTGTTCAATTTATTTGTGATCCAGTCTAGAATGCTCCCTATACCCTACCAATTTCATCAGTTATTTATTTTATCAATATTTACATGATAGACAAATTTTGCTGAACTTTTCTTTTCCCCTTTTGAGGACAGTGATAACACTCGTTGTCCGAACTCAAGTGAGACAACTGTAGCAGAAAGACTCAAATCTGAAAACAACAACAACAACGTGTGATAGAAAAACCAAGGTTTCTGCTTTTAACATTCCTGGATATTTCTCTTCTAGTTCCATCCATTTCTGAAGAAGAACGAGTTTTGCAATCTTTCCAACTTGAAACTGTACTTGGACCAAAATGGTGATGTGACAGCAGATTTGAACATTGTAAGCTTTATAGTTCTGTCCAGGGAGGATCCCGTTAGAAAGCAAGTGGGGAGTTTTGAAAGACAGAGACTTATTATCAGTCCAGATGCTCTTTCACAGCTAAGGTTGCTCAATAAGGTGGGTGAAACATTGGTGTCTTTTCTCTGTTTTCCAAAGCCTTGAGAGACTTTTCAAGTGGCTAAGCCTATGCACCAATACAGGGAGAATTGAATGTGGGGAATAGAAGCCTTATAATTTTTTTTAAAGGCTTGGGACGCTTCAGTACAATTGGCAAGGTATCTTTCGGATGCTGTAATATAGAACAGTGTTTCAAATTGATTCAGCCGTGTCCTATGTGGGGTGCTAGGTGATAATTCTTTAAGACGTATGGCTATTAAAAAAAAAAAAGTTTTATTAAAAAAAAAATTATTTCACCATACATATTTTATGAACAGAGTTCACATTTTATACATAATCAAAATCATCCTTATAATACTTCTTAATCTTCCTATTTTTTCCAATATTTATCTCTTTTGTGTAATCCTTTATCCCAAATTTATCATTTTTCTCCATATCTTATTATTTCAACTTCTGCCATATTAATTCCTCCCCCCTATTATTTTTTATCGTTTTCAATTTTATATTCGAATAACATCACTTTGCGCCTTATATTTCTTCTCAATGACAATTGCTCCAGTTGTTTGCCATCTTTCTTCATTTCCAGAAGAGTCTCTCTAATTCCTTTTTCTCATTCATTAACAATAATACAGTCATCTTAATTTACTTGATTATCAAAATGAGCCTAGGTGGCACAGTGGTTAGAGTGCAGTACTGCAGCTACTACAGCTGACTGCTAGTTCAGCAAATCAGCGGATCAAATCTCACTGGCTCAAGGTTGACTCAACCTTCATCCTTCCAAGGTGGGTAAAATGAAGACCCAGATTGTTGGCGGCAATATGCTATTTAGTATACTGTCTTTGGTGTAAGCCGCCCAGAGTCCTCGGAGAGTGGGCGGCATAGAAATAATAATAATAATAATAATAATAATAATAATAATAATAATAATAATAATAATAATAATAATAATAATATTACCTATTTTCCCCTTTCCATCTGCTGTGGTTTATCACCAACATATTCTATTTTTTCTTCTTTGCAAAAAGAAACACTTTCATGTTTTGAACATTATTATTTTCTATACAATTAGCATTTTATATATTCATTTTAATTACATTGTTATCAAAATTAATAGTATTGTCAAATTACTTATTTTCACCTTTCTATCTATTAGGACTTAATGTAAACAAATTCTATTCAGATTAACAGAGTTGGAAGGGATCCAACCCCCTGCCCAAGCAAGATACCCTACATCTGCCCCTATCTAGGATCAAACTCACAACCTCCTGATTGTGAAGCAAGAGCTCCACCTCTAGGCCACAGCAGCTGGGCTTCATTCATCTTTGTCATATAATCACTTATAATAATTTTCCACCCTATATTATTTTTTCAACTTCTGCCATGTTATTCTCACATATTGCTTTATCAAGTCATTAATGCTTTCATCTAGCTAACATCACAGTATATCCTATACTTCTCTCTTGCCACTACTATAACAATTAAAATTTCATTCTAATTTAAAAAGCTTTAAAAAACACCATTATTATTATATTGTCTACTTTCCCATTCCCATTTATTAATCTATTTTGTGTATATTTCCTAATGTTTACTTCATCATCTCATCTTTACCCATCATCTCGAAACCTTTTTAACATCCCCCTTTCTAATAGTTTTTTGCACGACCCTTTATCTCGCTCTAATTTCTCAGTTCTCTCTTTTTTTCTTTTTATATATGTTACATTTCTTCTTCTGGCTCCTTTTATCTTTTTCTTCTTGTTGTTGTTGTGTTGTTTGAACTGTTTCCCCCTTTTCCCTTTTGTCTGTTTCTGTTTTAGGGGGGATTTTTCCCCTTTCTGATTTCTATTTTTTAATATTTGCTCTTCAACATTATTAATTTCTTGCTTCTCATTTAAATTTTTCTCTTACAACTCCTCTTCCTTTTCTTTTCTGTATTTTTAAATGAATTTTCCATTTCTTTTTTGCCTATTAAAGATTCACGCATGCTTTTAAGCATCAAAAGTAACTCTTCATACATCTGCAACTCCATTTTTTAACAATTTACTACCTCCCCAATTATTTCTCTATGAACTTAACCAGAATTTAAGGACTATATAGTTTTCTTGTATCTCCGCTTCTTTGCTTCTTTCCTTCTTTGTGTGAAGTTTCCAAAAGATGCCCTAATTAATTCATGAGCCATGAGCCAAACTTCAAAAGAAATACAGTCATTTATTAGGAGCACCATTTCGGCAATATTCGGATGCAGTTAGAACTAATCCCATGTAGATTTACATTCCCCTATGACCCTGTCTCTCCCCTCCTCCCTGGCCATGTCATAAATCACATTCTCCAATTAACCACTTTGGCTGGCTGTGAAATCCAACAACCTCCTTCTGATTGCGGTACGGAAGCATGTATGGAATGTATCTTCAGTTAGGGAAATCAATCAGCTCTATCAGTTCTCCCTCCCTCCTGCTCATGGCAACTTGAAAGCTTTGCAAATTGACACTTTGATTATTCCTTTTATTCTTTAAAATTAAAATGTTATTCTCAATTAATCATTATTATTCAAATTCAGCAACAGGCAAATCCCATTATGAAGCTGTCTTCCAGAAGGGAAGGGAAATAAACAGCCACCCAGATGTAAAACACAGTCACTCCTTAAACGTTCTCACTTAGTCAAAATTTAAAGTCTATGTAATTTTCTGATATCTCCTTTTCTTCTTTTCTTCTTAAAATAGTCCTTTGTTCTTCAAACAGCTGCTTCCTGTTTTGTCTATTTGAATACAGTATCACAGTACTTTTTCTTTTCTCCAGCAGATGGCACTCTCAGTTTCTACACGTTGCAAAATAGTCTTTTAAATCCAATTGTTTATCAAAATATTCAGTAATTTTTCAAAACTTCTTATAATTTGTTATCTTTCTTCTGAACATTGTTTATTCCCTTTTAAAAATATTTTGCTTTTTCCCAATTTTCCAAATCCAAGCCTTTCTCTTAGATTCTTTGTGTTATAGTCCATGCTTTCTCTTTTTTCTGTATTTGTGTTTTTTCTCCCCAACTGCCAGATAGCCACTAATCCAAATTCAGGGATTCTTTTAAGACTTCAATTCCCGTTTTTCTTAGCTTAAATTGGCAGTTATCTCACCCAATTGTGGCTCTCCATCAAAATGTCACTCCTGCTCAATACTTCGTTCCGGTTGTCCCAGTTTCAACGCGGCCACCATAAAATGGCCGCTGTCCCCGCTGCTGCTTTGGGAGAGCTGTTTCTGTTCCAGCAAGGAAATTGCCAATTCCTCGCGATCCATGAAATGCTTCTCCTTTCTTCACCATCCCTACAAGATGGCTATGGCTCGAAAGCCTCCTGCCAGCAGTTCGTCCGGCTGGATTTTGCGTGGCTCATCAGAGCCTGCTATTTTCCAGTCCGTTCCTGCTGTGACCTCAACCGGCTGGACATATGGATATTTTGTGTCCCTATTTTGGAACAACACTGTTCCAAAACTATCAACTAGAAATACAAAACAAAACCATTTTTAATTCCCAGTCTTCATTAATTAAGATGTATAAAGAGCTGAAAGATTCTATTTTCACCAATGAATTAATCAGCTAACATTTATTTATCTGGAAGTATCAGTTTTAAATTGGCCATACAGCAAATTAAAGGTGCATATAACATAGATGTGAAATTGGGCTGTAAAATAATTGACCTATGAATCACGCCACCAGTGAACTCCTGTATCTGTATAAAACAGATCTGTATCTGTATAAAACAGATATACAGATTATGTATATCTATTGGGGATTTAGGTGCTGATAGCATCAACCTGTCTTGTTTCCTTGCCTAAGATTAGCCCAGGTTCCCAGTGAAGTGAAAGAGGCAAGGATAACTCTAATCAAGACTGGACATGTTTCCTGTTGAAACCATTGGGAAATATGCTTTGGCATTCAGGTTTAGCTTGTCATGGCTGGGCAAGTTTATATTCTTAAGTAGATCATACTGGTCAGAATTTTCCATACTTGTCTTTTATGCCTTGGGGATAGAAGAATAGGCCTTCTGCTCCTAGGGAGAAGGTCCAAGGCTTTCCATGCACAGGAAATCATAATGACTGTTCTGATGTTACGTGATGCAGAAAACTGAAGCACTGAAACAAGGATTGACCCAATTTCTACCATATGTGGGAGATTTCTACCATATGTGGTGGGAATGCCCAAATGCAAAAAATATTGGAATTTAATAAAGAATTGGCTTGAAGAAATTTTATTAATAAAATAGAAGTTAAGCTGGAATTTTTCCTTTTGGGAATGACAGAGGGTAAATATAAGAAAGATATAAATGATCTATTACTGTATATACTCACAGCTGCACTGATAGCCTTTGCTCAGAAGTGGAAAGAGAAAGATACCCCAACTGAAGAGGAAATAATATTAAAAATTTTTCACTGCACAGAAATGAATAGACTTACCTTGGAACTCCAGGATAAATGTGAAACACAGTACTATATAATCTGGAAAAAAAATTAGGAAAGTCTAGATAAAAGGAAGATAGCCGAGACAAAGCTGTAGTGTTAGATGAGAAATATATACGATATGTCAGATAAATATGTATGTAAATTGCATAGATAGGTACAGGTATAGATTAATAGACAAGTATGTATAATTGTATAGAAATATGATATAGATTATTAGTATGATGTTATGTATAAATAACATATAAGGTTAAAGAATTATAATATTAACATTAATATAATTTGTATTAGTTTAAAGTGTTGGAAGATATTTAGAACCAGTGATGTCATATCTATGTCTGATGTTTTTAATTTTGAATGATTAATAAAAAACTTTTTTAAAAAAAGGATTGACCTGAAGAAAAGCCCTTCCTCATTTTGGAAGAAATGAGGGACAATTGGGGGGGGGGGGAGTTATTTGGCCTTTAGGTTAAAAACCTTTTTCTGAAAACCTTGCTTGACCCTGTCACATGTCACATGTGATACAGCAAAAAACGCCTGATTTTTGAGGGTCATGTTCTCATGCAGAAATGGGCTTCACATTCTGTCACCACCAGTTCACCCAGCACCGGAAATGTGAGTGTGCGCTCCACATGTGTGAGACATCAAACAACATGGTAATTCATTCACGTGCGACGTCCACCCGCAGATCGCTATTACCGGTTCACTCAAACCAGTCCGAACCGGCTGAATACCAGCTCTATTCTCATGACTAACCTCCATTTCATCTCACTCTAGTTTTAGAAACTAGGCAGTCAGTTTTAGCCTTGGTTCACCATCATGGTGGCCATATAAAATTAGCAAATAAACATACAAATAAACAAAGAACATGTTCATGTCTATCTCCATTTTTCATTAAGGGTTAGTTCTAACATATTTTGTTTGGCATTCCTGGTTTTCCTGTTTAGTCTTTGCCTCGGTCCAAATGTGTGGAAAATTGTCATCCTGGATTTTTTAAGCAAGCTCGAAAAGGAGAGCCAGTTTGCTGCTATGACTGTATTCCTTGTCCAGAAGGGACCATCTCCACTCAGGAAGGTGAGTGACGCCAAAGAAAAGGCTACTAGATTCATCCAGAGCATTTTGATCAATGTGCATTTTAAAAGAGACATCTAAGGTCAACAATTTTGTGGTTCTCAATTTTCAAGGTGCCCTATTTCTTCCCTAAGGAGAAGAATAAGAAAAAGATTTTGAGGGACAAGGTAGGAAGAGATAGAAGAATATGGTGGATTCTGCAAGATTATTTGCATCCGAGGACATTTCTCTTTGCTTGCCAGTTTGGAGCTGTCCTCCCATCTTTACTGCTCTTAGGAACATCTGCATTCTTTGAAATTGAGAAATGGTTTCAGATCAATGACTTTTGCTCACCCAAACCCAGTTTGTATTACAGGCCAAAAGATATATAAATCAATCAATTAATTAATTAATCAGTCAATCTTTATTAAGGTCATGTAACCAGAAAAGCAGAAAGATCTAATTCAGGTAACCATGGAGAGACGAGGGAAATACACACAGAAGACTTTCCATAAACAATGTGGAAGAAAGGACATAAATTACATTTATCATTATTAAGGGTAAAATCTGCCTCTTTCATTTTTAGTGCTTTATTTTTCCATATTATGGATTAAGAGGTAAAACCCAAATATTGTTTATAGCCCAGTTTAGCATTCCCAGATTTAGCATAACCATGGTTTCCTTGTTTTCCTTGGTTGGACTGCTACTGTGACTTACCTTGAATATTGTATATAAATCAATCAATCGATCAATCAATCGATCAATCAATCTTTATCAAGGTCATGGAACCACATAAGCAGGAAGAAGTAATTCAGGGGACCACAGAGGGAGAGGATTTGGGTTCAAGGGACAAGAGAAATATATACAAAAGACTCACCATAAAAGACCTGGAGCAGTTTTGTGTGAAAGAAGGGATGTAAATTAAATTTACCATTAGTAGGGGTAAAATTTGCCTTTTTTATTTTTACTGCTTTAATTTTCCATATTACGGATTAAGAGGTAAAACACAAATATGGTTTATAGGCCAGTTCAACATTCCCAGATTCAGCATTGCCACCATCATGGCTTCCTTGGTTGGATTGTGACTGAATCTTCCCTCTTCGTCTTATCTTTCCAATAACCTTGGATATTAAATAATGAAATACAACAGCAACAAAAAAAGGGATATAGCTGTGGTTCTAATAAGGACTATTAACTATTGGTATTAAAAGGAAACCAATCTAAACAGAAATCAGGGAAAAAAGAGAACCAACTAAGCTATTGTATTTCTTTCATACGGTGTAGCAGAATACAGCATTAATACATAAAGTTAGCAGAAACAGCATATAAAATGTGTATCAAAATATAAAACAACAGAACAGTAAGTTATTTTAAAAATGCATAATAGGAATGATGGGTACAATTATGAATGAAATTAAATTATATATGAGCAGTTACTAGAGTGGCTAAGCCTATCGCTGGATATCTGGACCATTTAGCCATTGGACAGCAATGCCCTTGAGATGATGTATTTCATGCAGGGATCCAGAGAACCTTCTGAAGGGGCATTCCCTCATAGGTAAAGGTAAAGGTTCCATTTGCACATATGTGCTAATCGTTCCCAACTCTAGGGGGCAGTGCTCATCTCCATTTCAAAGTCGAAGAGCCAGCACTGTCCAGAGACATCTCCACGGTCATGTGGCCAACATGACTAAATGCCAAAGGCACATGGAACTCTGTTACCTTCACACCAAAGGTGGTCCCTATTTTTCTACTTGCATTTTTAATGTACTTTCGAACTGCTAGGTTGGCAGAAGATGGGACAAGTAAAGGGAGCTCACCATGTTACGCGGCACTAGGGATTTGAACCGCTGAACTGCCAACCTTTCGATCGACAAGCCACTGAGCCACCCATCCCGATTCCATCATAACATGATATAAAGTTTTTGGGATGATCCCACAGTCACAGTTAGTATTGTCAACCTGCCCCTGTTGTTTTTTTTCAAAATTGGCACCTGCCATGGTTGGTCGGTATCATCTGCCATCCAAAGAAGACCTTTCTTGAAAGGTGAAAAGAGATATAAAAGAAATATTGCTTTTTGTTTTCTCAGATACTGAAAAATGCACCAAGTGCCCAGATGATCAATATCCAACCCAGAGCAGAGTCCAATGTATCCCAAAAAGAATAATCTTCCTCTCCTATGAAGAACATCTGGGCATCACCCTGGTGTCCATTGCCCTACTCTTGTTCCTATCCACAGGATTCATTTTAATCATATTCCTTAAATACCTAGAAACTCCCATTGTCAAAGCCAACAACCGGGACCTCTCCTACATCCTCCTGGTCTCCCTCTTGCTTTGCTTCTTGTCCTCCTTTTTCTTCATTGGACAGCCAAGGAAAGCCACCTGTCTTCTTCGACAAACTGTGTTCAGCATTGTCTTCTCAATAGCTGTGTCATCTGTGTTGGCCAAGACAATCACGGTGGTGCTGGCATTCTTAGCCTCAAAACCAGGGAACAAAGTGAGAAGATGGTTGGGGAAGAGCTTGGCCAATTCCATCATCCTTTCTGGTTCTGCTGGACAAATTTTCATCTGTGCCTTATGGCTGGCAATTTCTCCCCCATTCCCTGACTCTGACTTAAACTCCCAGCCTGGAGCGATCATCCTTCAATGCAATGAAGGCTCTGTCACCATGTTTTATGTTGTCCTTGGCTATATGTGTTTCCTAGCTGCCATTTGCTTCACTGTAGCTTTTCTGGCTAGGAATCTGCCTGGGGCCTTCAATGAAGCCAAGCTGATCACCTTCAGCATGCTGGTCTTCTGCAGTGTTTGGATCTCCTTCCTGCCCACCTATCTGAGCACCAAAGGAAAGTCCATGGTGATTGTTCAGGTCTTCTCCATCTTGGCCTCCAGTGCTGGACTGCTGGGCTGCATCTTCTTCCCAAAGTGCTTCATTATTATTCTGAGGCCAGATCTAAACACCAAGGAACATCTCATGATAAAAGTAGAGAAATGATAGTGAAATTGTTTCTTAGGCTTATAACATTTAATTTTTTAATTGTAGTTATTGGTGTTTTGTATTCTTCCTTTGAATCAATGGGACAATTAAGGCTATTTAAAACTGAAGGAAATAAACATATAAAGAGTATAATGTTAATGACATTAAATTCCAACATAATCATCAATTAGTAAAATAAACCAATTAGTAATAGAATTTGTCATACATCCAGGAATGAACAAGCTCAGAAATAAGACTCTCCTTCCAACAGGATTTTATGTGCTTTCAAGTTTTGTGCAAATGCAATTCTAGTCGCTGTTATTATATGAATGTTCAAATATGTATGTTCTTTGGTGTATTATTATTTTTTTTGCTGTAAACCACCCAGAGTCCCTTGGGAGTGGTTAATTAAATTAAATTAAATTAAATGTATCTTCTTTACTATAATTCTCTGGTAAAATTCCCAATAAGAAAATCTCTGCTTTTAACTCTATATGTTGCTGCAACATTCCCTCTAACCATGTTTGTATTTTCACCCAATATTGTTTTGCTTCTTTACACAACCACCACATATGATAATATGATCCCAGCAACTGGTGACATTTCCAACACTTGGCTGATTTATCTTGAAACATCTTAGCTAATCTTTCTGGTGGCATATGCCATCTATAAAACATTTTTTACAGGTTTTCTTTATAGGCTGTTGCCATTGTTAATTTATCATTTCTTTCCTAAAGTTGTTGCAATTTATCTAATTCTATGGTGTATCCAAAATTCTTTGTCCATGCTATCATTGTTTCTTTTACTTCTTCGTCTTCTAGTCTAATACACAATAAATAAATATATAGTTTCTTAATCATTTTCTCATCTGTTCCTGTCAATATTTCATCCAGTTCTGATTTCCCCAAGTTAAAGTCATATTGTCTATGAACTGCTTCATATCTTGATTGTATTTGCAATCTTGTATACCAATCTATCTCCATCCCTTGACTCTCTAGTTCTTGTTTTTGTTTCAGTTCTCCCCGATCTGTCAGAATGTCTTTATATCTAACAATATTCCCCACGTACACAATATTTGGGTATGTCACTGCTTCTATTGTAGAAAGCCACATTGGAATATTTAAATAATGTTTTTCTTTTACTCTCTCCCACACTGATAACAAACCATTTCTTACATAATGTCTTTGGAAATATCCATGTATCCTTTGTTTCCCATAATATAAAAAGGCATGCCAACCCAATTGTAAATCATGACCTTCCAATGTCAATAATCTTGTATTCCGTAATAAAATCCATTCTTTAATCCATTTTAACGCTGCCGCTTGATAATACAAGTAGGGTCTCAATTGGTGCACCAGGCGAACCTGTGCAAAGGTCCCCCTAGCCACAGCTGTCAGATGTTGCTCTAATCTTAGCTGTGAGTCTAGGAGGACACCCAAGTTGCGAGCCCGTTCTGAGGGGGACAATTTCTCCCCCCCAGAACCAAGGATCGACAGTCAACATAGTCTTTAGGAGGCAATACCCACAGCCATTCGGTCTTCTCTGGGTTAAGTCTGAGCCTGTCAATGTCAATAATATTGTATTGTCAGTAATATTGTATATTTATTTATTTTATTTATTTTATTGAATTTCTATACCGCCCTACTCCCGAAGGACTCAGGGCGGTGCACAGCCATGAAATAAAACACATAGATATACAAATTTAAAATCGAATAAAATGAATTAAATAAATTTGGCTGAATTAATACCCATAATTTAAAATACCCATATTTTAAAATCCAATTAAAATTTAGAATTTACACTTAAAAGGGAGAAGATTTAGGCGAGGCCAGCTTGATGAAATAAAAGCGTCTTCAACTCGCGGCGGAAGGTGCGCAGATCCGGAATCCTCCGTATCTCTGGGGGGAGCTCATTCCAGATCGTCGGTGCCCCCACAGAGAAGGCTCTCCCCCTAGGGGCCGACAGCCGACATTGTTTGGCCGACGGCACCTGGAGGAGCCCCTCTCTGTGGAAGTGTACTGGTCGGTGGGAGGCTGTTGATGGTAGTAGGCGGTCCCGTAAGTAACCAGGTCCCAAGCCATGGAGCGCTTTAAAGGTGGTAACCAAAACCTTGAAGCGCACCCGGAAGACCACCGGGAGCCAGTGCAGCTCGCACAGGAGAGGTGTTACATGGGAGCTCCATGTTGCTCCCATAACCACCCGCGCGGCCGCACTCTGCGCCAGTTGGAGCCTCCGGGTGCACCTCAAGGGGAGCCCCGTGTAGAGAGCATTACAATAGTCCAGACGAGAGGTGACGAGGGCCGCATCCCTGCGGCACCCCACATATAAGGGGCCTCGGGGTCGATCTCTGCCCCCCTGTCAACACAGACTGCGACCGGTCAGAGAGAAAGGAGGAGAACCACCGTAAAACGGTGCCTCCCACCCCCAACCCCTCCAGCCTGTGCAGCATGATACCATGGTCGATGGTATCAAAAGCCGCTGACAGGTCTAACAGGACCAGGACAGAGGAACAACCCCTGTCCCGAGCCCTCCAGAGATCATCAACCAACGCGACCAATGCCGTTTCCGTGCTGTACCCAGGCCTGAAACCTGACTGGAATGGATCTAGATACGACGCTTCATCCAGGTACTGGGGTAGCTGTCGCGCAACCACACTCTCAACAACCTTCGCTCTTATTGCGTCATCAGATAATCGCCCGGCCACCCTGTTTAGGGTGACCCACTCCCTGCTCCACCAGGAAGCGCGGGAGGACCCCTTGGAGGGAAGAGCCGAGGATTTTGTTCAGTATCTGTATGACAAAATCACTCAGATTCAGGCAGGTCTGGACTCTGACGGGATAGATCCAGCAAGGGTGACGGGGACAGGCCTTGAGACTGTTATCTGGGATGAGTTTGATCCTGTGACCCCAGATGACATGGACAGGATTCTGGGTAGATTGAACGCGACCACATGTTTGTTGGATCCGTGTCCCTCCTGGTTAGTGCTGGCTTCCCGGGAGGTGATGCGAGGCTGGCTCCAGGGGATTATAAATGCTTCGTTGGGTGAGGGTGTCTTTCCCGCTGCATTCTGCACCAGTTGGAGCCTCCGGGTGCTCCTCAAGGGGAGCCCCATGTAGAGAGCATTACAGTAGTCCAGGCGGGAAGTGACGAGTGCCTGAATGACTGTGCGTAAGGAGTCCCGATCCAGAATGGGACGCAACTGGCGAATCAGGCGAACCTGATAAAAAGCCCTCCTGGTCACGGCTGTCAAGTGCTCTTCTAAAGACAGCCGTGAGTCCAGGAGGACACCCAAGTTGCGAGCCCTGTTCGTGGGGGCCAATGACTTGTCCCCAATGGCCAGCAATGGCACCATCTGGCTATATCGGGACGCCGGAAGCCACAGTCACTCGGTCTTGGAAGAGTTGAGTCGAAGCCTGTTACTCCCCATCGAGATCCACACGGCCTCCAGGCACCGGGACATTACTTCAAGGGCATCAATGGGATGGCCTGGGGAGGAGATGTACAGCCGCGTATCATCAGCGTACTGATGGAACTCCACCCCAAAGCCACGGAAGATCTCACCCAGCAGCTTCACATAAATGTTGAACAGAAGGGGCGAGAGGACCAACTCCTGTGGCACCCCACAAACAAGGCGCCTTGGGGTCGACCTCTGTCCCCCTGCCAACACCGACTGCGACTAGTCGGAGAGATAGGAGGAGAACCACCGCAAAACGGTGCCCCCCACTCCCAACCCCTCCAACCGGCGCAGCAGGATACCATGGTCGATGGTATCAAAAGCCGCTGAGTGATCTAACAGGACCAGGATAGAGGAACAACCCCTATCCCGAGCCCTCCAGAAATCATCCACCAACACAACCAATGCCGTTTCCGTGCTGTGCCCAGATCCAGATAGACAGCTTCATCCAGGTACCCAGGAAGCTGTCGCGCCACCACACTCTCAACAACCTTCACTAAGAGGGGAAGGTTGGAGACCGGACGGTAGTTAGCCAAAAAGCCGGATCCAGAGCAGGCTTCTTGAGGAGGGGCCTCACCACCGCCTCTTTCAAGGCAGATGGCAAGACACCCTCACTCAAGGAAGCATTGATAATCCCCTGGAGCCAGCCTCATGTAACCTCCTGGGAGGCCAGCACCAACCAGGAGGGACACGGGTCCAATAAACATGTGGTCACGTTCAGCCGCCCCAGTATCCTGTCCACGTCCTCCGGAGCAACGGGGTCAAACTCCTCCCAAATGGCAGTCTCAAGACTGGCACCCATCATCCCATCTGTACCTACTCAGTCAGAGACCAAGCCTTTCCGAATCTGAGTGATTTTATCGTGCAGATACTGGAGAAAATCCTCAGCACGACCCTGCAAAGGATCCTCCCATGCTCCCAGATGGAGGAGGGAGTGGGTCACCCTAAACAGGGCAGCCGGGCGGTTATCTGCCAATGCGATAAGAGCGGAAAAATAGTTACATTTTGCCATTTTTATCGCCACCAGGTAGGTCTTAATATGAGACCTTACCAGCGTTCGGTCGGATTCGGAGCGACTAGATCTCCAGCTGCTCTCTAGTCTTCTTTTCCGGTGCTTCATCTCCCTCAGCTCCTCGGAGAACCAAGAAGCCAGGTAGTCTCGGCGATGGGTCAGAGGTTGCACAGGCACAGGCACGACTCGATCCAAAGCGTCAGCGGCCACCCTATCCCAGGCGGCCACCAGCTCCTCAGCCGAGCCATGAGTCAGAGCCTCAGGAAGTGGCCCAAGCTCCATCTGGAACCTATCAGGATCCATCAGGTGCCTGGGGTGGCCCCTGTACCTCAGATAGCCGGATGTGAGTCTCTCCTGGTGAAGTGGGGCCATGGGATGCAGATGGGCCTGCTGATCGCGTACCTGGCTCCCTGCCACATGACAGCGGCCCTGCCCGAGCTTCTCAACATTATTGCCGGGGTGGCGGTTGATACCCCCAGACTTTTGGTCATGGGGGATTTCAACCTGCCGTCTACCGGTGAGGCGTCTGGGATGGCTCGGGAGTTTATGGCTTCCATGACAGCCATGGACCTGACACAATTAATTCATGGCCCCACTCACGTGGGAGGACACACTCTGGACTTGGTTTTTATCTCTGGTCAGTGGCGGAGTGGTCTGGATATAGGGGATATAGTTATTGAACCCCTGTCATGGTCGGACCATTTTCTCCTGAGACTGGACCTTTTGACCACTGCACCCCACTGCAGGGAGGCGGAACCGACCACGTGGTTCCGCCCCAGGCGCCTGATGGATCCTGATAGGTTCCAGAGGGAGCTTGGGCCAGTTCCTAAAACTCTGGCTCATGACTCGGCTGAAGATCTGGTGGCTGCCTGGGATAGGACAGCCGCCGGTGCTCTGGACCAAGTCGTGCCTTTGCGACCTCTGACCCGATGCCGAACCTGCCTGGCCCCTTGGTTTTCCGAGGAGCTGAGGGAGATGAAGCTCCAGAAAAGACGCCTAGAGAGTGGTTGGAGGGCTAGTCGCTCCGAATCTGACCGAACACTAGTTAGGTCTCATATTAAGACCTATCTAGTGGTGATAAAAGCAGCAAAGCGTAACCACTTTTCCGCTCTTATTGCATCGGCAGATAACCGCCCAGCCGCCTTGTTTAGGGTGACTCACTCCCTCCTACATCAGGGAGCGTGGGAAGAACCCTTGCAAGGGCAGTGTCAAACCCCTCCCACACGCTGCAGCGCTAAGGCAAAGAAAGAACTCGAACGTCAGCTCCTGCGTGTGTATGAATCCTTTAATCCGTCAGCGCACAACGATGCCGGTGGGTGAAACGAGTGCAACACGCACAAAGTCGGCGTTGGGAGCGGCTGCCTCCCAACGCCTTTTAAATCTTCGCGCTGCTGAAATATACGCCCTTCCGGGTTGTGCGGCCACAGCGCATGCGCACAGGACTACAATGCCGAAAGCGGGCGAGGAACATCAGAGGCTAGCAAACCCTAACCCGTCCGCTGCGTGACCGGCCGCCTGCATTATTCTAACACCCCCCCGTCACCCAGTGTGAATTGTACATCGCCCAGCCCACCCCAGTCTTTTGTCGCAGTGCCGCTTCGCCGCTGTCTTGTAGCAAGCCCCAGGTGCCTGTCCAGGAGGTCGAGGTCGGGCTGCTATGCGGTGAGTTGTCGAGGCCTCTCGACAGGCAGGCTGAAGATTTTGCACAGTATCTGCATGATAAAAGATTCGGGAAGGCTTGGACTCTAACTGGGTAGATCCTGGCGGGGTGACTGAAGCTGGTCTTGAGAATGTTACCTGGGATGAGTTCGACCCTGTGACTCCTGATGACGTGGACAGGATCCTGGGGAGGTTAAACGCAACCACATGTTTATTGGACCCGTGCCCCTCCTGGCTGGTACTGGCCACCCGGGAGGTAACACGAGGCTGGCTCCAGAGGATTATAAATGCTTCTCTGAGAGAGGGTTTCTTGCCTCCCGCCTTGAAAGAGGCGGTGGTGAGGCCCCTCCTCAAGAAGCCTTCTCTGGACCCAGCCGTTTTGGCAAACTACCGTCCGGTCTCCAACCTTCGCTTTGTTGTGAAGGTTGTGGAGAGTGTGGTTGCGCGACAGCTCCCACAGTTCCTGGATGAAACTGTCTATCTAGATCCGTGCCAGTCCGACTTCAGGCACGGAGACGGCATTGGTCGCATTGGTGGATGATCTCTGGAGGGCTCGGGACAGGGGTTGTTCCTCTGTTCTGGTCCTGTTAGATCTCTCAGCGGCTTTTGATACCATCGACCATGGTATCAGGCTGCGCCGGCTGGAGGGACTGGGGGTGGGAGGCACCGTGCTGCGGTGGTTCTCCTCCTATCTCTCTGACCGGTCGCAGTCTGTGTTGGCAGGGGGGCAGAGGTCTTCCTCGAGGCGCTTTGCTTGTGGGGTGCCGCAAGGGTCGGTCCTCTCGCCGCTCCTGTTCAACATTTATGTGAAGCTGCTGGGTGAGATCATCCGTGGTTTTGGGGTGCGATGCCATCTGTACGCTGATGACACTCAGCTGTACATTTCCACCCCAGACCACCCCAATGATGCCCTCGAAGTGATGTCCCAGTGTCTGGAGGCCGTGCGGGTCTGGATGGGGAGGAACAGGCTTCGGCTCAACCCTTCCAAGACCGAGTGGCTGTGAATGCCAGCGTCCCGGTATAGCCAGCTGGTGCCATCGCTGGCTATTGGGGGTGAGTTATTGGCCCCCACGGACAGGGCTCACAACTTGGGCGTCCTCCTGGACACATGGCTGTCTTTAGAAGATCATATGACGGCCGTGGCCAGGGGGGCTTTTTATCAGATTCGCCTGATACGCCAGTTGCGCCCTTTTCTGGATCGGGACTCCTTGTGCACAGTCACTCATGCCTTGGTTATGTCACGCCTGGACTACTGTAACGCTCTCTACATGGGGCTCCCCCTGAGGAGCACTTGGAGGCTCCAACTGGTGCAGAATGCAGCCACACGGGTGATTATGGGAGCGACATGGCACTCCCACGTAACACCTCTCCTGCGCCAGCTGCATTGGCTCCCGGTGGTCTTCCGGGTGCGCTTTAAGGTGTTGGTTCTCATCTTTAAAGCGCTCCATGGCTTAGGGCCAGGGTATTTGCGAGACCGCCTGCTGCTACCGATAACCTCCCACCAGCCAATACGCTCTCACAGAGAGGGCCTCCTTGGGGTGCAGTCAGTCAGGCAATGTCGGCTGGCGGCCCCCAGGGGGCGAGCCTTCTCTGTGGGGGCACCCGCCCTGTGGAATGAGCTGCCTCCTGGAATACAATTGATTCCGGACCTCCGGACCTTCCGTAAAGCCCTGAAGACGATTTTATTTCATCAAGCCGGCCTAGCCTAAATGGTTTTTAATTGGGATTTTAAATTTTATGGATTTGGGGTTTTAAATTGGGTAGCCAGTGATTTAATTCTTTTAATTATCTTAACTTTTGCATTTGTATGTTTTTTAATTTTGGCTGTTCACCGCCCTGAGTCCCTTCTGGGAGAAGGGCGGTATACAAATTAAAATAATAATAATAATAATAATAATAATAATAATAATAATAATAATAATAATAATAATAATAATCTGGTCTGTTCCGCCTCCCTGCGGTGGGGTGTGGCAGTTAGAAAGTCAAGCCTAAGAAGGGAATGAGCCAACCATGACAAGGGCTCAATCACTAACTCCCCTATCTCGAGAATTGATACTGCAACCCTCCCATGGATAAAAAGTTGTATCAAGTTGAACCTAGGCGATAATCATAAGAAAGAGACAGAGAAAAAGAAAGAGAAAAATGCAAGAATGGGGAAAGTGGCCATTTGTACACTGTAGAAACCAGGGAAAAAAAGAGAATGACTGAAGTAGGGCAAAACAAATACGATTTCAGCAAAAGTTAATGGAATTGCTGTGAGAGGCTTAGTAGATACTGGCAATAGACCAACACTAACATGGCCTCATTTATTTAAAAAAAGGCAACATTATACCTCTTACATAATGTTTGGGCAGACAGAGATGGTTGCAATGGTCAAAGCCAAAGTACAGTCACAGGGAAAGGAATAGGTGGAAGTTATTTTTAACTTGGAAGGTATTTTCCATTTGCTGAAAGTTGGATTCAGAGAAAAGGATTTAAGAAGGAGGATAAGATTGTGGGAATAGCTAAAAGGGCCCAGTCTAAGACAAAAACAAGGATGGAGTAGAAGCAGGTAGGGGAAGAACCTGGGATTTTTCCCAGTCTTCCTGATTTAATTGAAAAAAAGAGATGCTCTAGAAAGGAGAAAGCTTTATGTAAAAGAACCTGTGACAAATTGAAATGGAGAAGAAAAACATTCAAATATTACCTATTGAACAAATGTACTTTTGTTTATATTAGCTGGAATAAATGTACAGACATGAGCATAATGATGTGGGAAGAATTATAATAGTTCCTTGTATTTGATGGAAGATAGGAATTATGCCCACTTTGGTTATGTGAAGGAGTCAAGGAAATTCAGATGTCCATATTTCTACATGGAAAATGGTTGAATGGATGGAATTCTTATACCTCCTTTCCTTTGCATCTCAAAAAGACTTGTTAAAGAAAATTCCATCAAAACAATTCAATCAAATAGGCACTTAAAGGACCGCAAAAGCAACTTGTCCTTTGCAACAGACTGATATTCATGTCATCCTGTCATGGTAAATGTCTAACTGCAACATCTCCCTGACCACCCAGCCCTGCGAGGGTTAACTGACCACATATCCCATAACCCCTGTAACCACTCCTTACCTCCTTGCCCCTCCTCCTGGGTATAATAGCTCCAACCACGAGGTCCACCTTCTATTCCAGATGTATACCTGAAAGAGAAAGGTACAAGGTCAGTGACCTTCAGTACCACTAAGCCTACAATAAAGATCCAGAAAAGGATTGAAATTTGTCTTTGAGTTATTGGGCTAGATCCAACATTTCACACATCCAGTGCCATATTTCATTTCAACCACCCTGAGACAAAAAAGAGATCTCGATGCAGCCTCCTAAGAGCCCATAACAAGCCATGGATGACAGCAGTCACCCTTTCTCTTTTCCCCTGGGGTCTAACTTGGGGCAAACCACAACCGGGATGGCACATATTCTTTTTTTTTTTTTTGAAAAAAGTTTTACTTTAGGTTAAAATTAAAAAATAAAATAAAACAACAACAACAACATAAAAATATCATCCTTACAAACAATTATAGACAGCATCTCAATCGGTTGAAATCATTTTGTGCTTACAATTCTCTAGATCTCCTCATATAACAATTATTCTTTACTTAAACTGAAGATAAATATTTAAGCATTTCATATATGCTATCTCATCTCCATACTTTTTTGTCAAACCATTGATAAAATATCTCCCATATCAAATAATAGTGTTTATCTTCCTGTTCTCTTATTTCAAATGTCAATCTACTCATTTCAGCACAGTCCAACATTTTCATAATAATTTCTTCATCAGTAATTATCTTCTCCCCTTTCCAGTTTTTGGCAAATACAATTCTGGCCACTGTTAAAATGTTCACAATTAAGTATTGTAATTCTTTATTTAATGTCTCTGGTAAAGAGCCTGTAGTACAGTGGACTAAGCACTGTCATTAACAACTGCTGCTTGCAATTACTGCAAGTTCGAATCTCACCAGGCTCAAGGTTGTCTCAGCCTTCCATCCTTTCTAAGGTAGGTGAAATGAGGACCCAGATTGTGGGGGCAATAAGCTGACTTTGTATAAATATACAAAAGTATGAAGGCTATTGCTTAACGCATTGTAAGCCGCCCTGAGTCTCTGGAGAAGGGCGGCATATAAATTAAAAGCAAAAAAAAATTCCTAATAAAAATATTTCTGGTTTAAAGTCAATATGTCTCTTTGTCATTTTTTCTAACCACATATGTATTTTAGTCCAAAATCTCCTTGCTTCCACACATGTCCACCACATATGGTAGTACGAACCTGGAGTTTGATGACACTTCCAACATTTCTCTGATTTATTCTTAAACATCCTGGCTATTATCGTTGGGGGTAAATGCCATCTGTAAAACATCTTATACAAATTCTCTTTATATGCTGTTGACATTGTCATTTTATAATTATGTGACCACAATTTTTGCCATTTCTCTAAATCAATACTATAACCAAATTTTTTTTCCCCATGCTATCATTGATTCTTTAATTTGTTCTTCTTCAAATTTTGCTTCAAGTAAATATCCATATAACTTTTTAATTACATGGTCATCTGAACCCATTAATATCTTGTCTAAACCAGTCAAAACACTATAAATACCTTCTTGTTTAAGGTCTTCTCGATATCTGGAAAGTATTTGCATGTATGAAAATCAATCTATCTTAATTCCCTGATCTTCTAAGTTTTGTTTCAATTTAAGTTCACCCTTTTCATCCAATAATTCATTATATCTAATAATTTGCTCCCCTTCAAATACCACTGGATAAGAAAAAGCTTCAATTGTAGATACCCAGACAGGAATCTTCAAATAATGGTATTTTTTAAACTTCTCCCATGTCAAAAACAAAGCTTCACGTATCTGGTGTCTTCTAAAATACCCCTGAATTTTAGTTCCTTTATACCATAAGAAAGCATGCCATCCCATCAGCAAATCATGTCCCTCCAAATTTAATAATCTAGTGTTTTTCAATGTTACCCATTCTTTAATCCACATTAAACAAACCGCTTGATAGTATAATTCAAAATCCGGTAATCCAAAACCACCCCTCATCTTAGCAGCTTGTAACAGTTTGAGTTTTATCCTTGCCTTCTTTCCCTGCCAAACATATTTCAAAACCATTTTATTTAAGTCTGCAAAAAATTCTTTACCCAGCTTTACAGGAATTGTCTGAAAAAGATACAAGATTCTAGGTAAAATATTCATCTTAATAGTTGCAATTCTACCAATCAAAGATAACTGCAAGTTTCCCCATTTCACCAAATCCTGTCCTATCTGTTGCTTGAGCTTATTATACTTATTTTCTTTAAGAGAACTATATCTTACTGTTAATTGAATCCCCAAGTATTTTACGTTATTTGGGACCTGCATCTTAGAGATCACCCTCAGTTCTTTTTCTTTTTTTTAAACATATTTTTAGTCATTATCTTCGTCTTTCTCTTTATTAATTTTCAAACCAGCAACCTCCCTAAATTCACCTATTTTTTCTATCAATTTATTTATTGATGTTAATGGTTCTTCAACAATAAAAACCAGGTCATCAGCAAAACTTGTAATTTATATTCTTCCTTTCTAATTTTCATTCCTTTTATCTCTTTTTCTTCTTTAACCTTTCTATTCAACACTTCCAATGTCAATATAAATAACAATGGGGATAAGGGACATCCTTGTCGAGTACCTTTTTCTATTTCAATAGTATCAATCAATTCTCCATTAATCGTTACCTTTGCCGTCTGTTTTGTATATATAGCTACAATTGCCTGAATAAATTTCCTTCCAAAGCCCATCTCTTCCATTTGTAACATCATAAATCGGCAGTTCACATTATCAAATGCTTTTTGTGTGTCTAAAAATACCAAGGCCATTTGTTTTTCAGGGTGCGCTTCAGTGGTGGGATTCAAGTAATTTAACAACCGGTTCTCTGCCCTAATGATTTCTTCCAACAACTAGTTTGTCCTTGGTCGTCAATCAGTTGTGTTTTTTTTTTATTATTCCCTTTCTTTTTTCAATTTATATGCTAGCCACCTTCCTGCTTTATTTGCATTTTCAAAATAATTCTGTTTAGCACTTCTTATTTTTTGGGCTAGCTCTTCTTTCTCCAGTAACTCCATTTTATGTTTTAGCATATCCATTTTCATTTTTACATCTTTCTTTCGGGGTGGCACATATTCAACCAAGATGGGGATTGCTCCTCTCTGGGCACAACCAGGCTTCCCTGAGACATGTCAGAAAATATCATGGGTGAAACCAGCCTTGTTATGCATCATCCAAAACAACAGCCAGAATTCAGCATCACAAAACCTCTTATAGTCAGGCACTGAGATAAGATCTGTAAAATGGGAATAGATTTTTTTTTAAAAATGACCAGATGTCCCCAAGGATATTCCCATCCTCTCTGTATCACCATCAGGTGGCTTGCTGCCCCCTCTAACTCAATCTCCCAGTTCTCCCTTCTATGTCAAGGTGTACATCTCAATTTACTTTCTCTCCAAACAAGAATCTTTCTGACAACTGACTGAGATAAACTAGGAACACAGGGATACTCAACCACCTCTTTCAAGAACTTGGCAGTCTTGGGAGGGGGATCACACATAGCCTCAGAGATGTGAAGGCCAAAGAGGTCCACTACCATGGAATACATCCACACAACCAGAAGAAGGGAATTCATGTGGTCATCCAGCAGCCTGTGGAGCTGGCAGCGGAGTTGACAGTGAGGAGGCTGGGGAGGAAAATGGGCCAGTCCTGGAGTCAGGGGAAGGCCCAGACGAGGGCTCTGTGTCAGAGGCAGAGATGGGGCCAGGACAATCTGGGAATGATGAGCGGACTCCGGAGCCTCCAGAGTCCGCAGAGAGGCAGAGGAACAGGAGGAGCCTGTTCCTAGTGCATGCATGCGAAGAGCTGCCAGAAGGCAAAAGCAGCTAAAGCAAAAAGGACGACTCGGGAGTAAGGCCAGGAGATGATTGGCCCCTCAAAGAAGCCTTAAAACAGCAGCAACAGCTCTTGGGATCTTTGTAGGAAAGCAACATTGCTACATTTGTTTCTTGTCAGCAACTCTTGCTTCTGAACTTTGGCCAAGAAAAGCCTTTGGCAGGGTGCTAAAGAAGACAAAGGTTGGTGATAAGGCCGAAGGACTGTTTATGAAGAATTTGTTTTGGGCTTAATTTGGACTAAGCTGAGAATGAAGTAATTCACAGCTGTTCTAATAAAATATGTTTGTTTAGGACTGATTGTGTCTGGTAATAACAATTTGGGCCTAAGTCACAACAATTGGTGTCAAGGGGAAAAAATATCTATTATCCCTATATCTTTCTTCATATTTATACAATGATATAATCCAAAAATATTCAGTGTCCTCAACCTTGAGTGGCACCAAACTCCATGATTCTGGGTGATCTTACTCAGCAGTCTCTGGAGAAAAGAGTCATTTTTTAGACATATCCTGACAGGACAGATCATAATTACCACAGAACTCTGCCCTCAGGGGTATATTGTATCTGTAATTTTTCACTAACATGCTGTATATCAGGAATAAGTTCAGGGTCCCCAGGGGAAAAGTTGTTTCTCACTGTAATTATCACCATCCTGCTCTTTGAGATGTCTCCTTCTACTTCTCTAGTGACTGCCTTTGATGTAATCATCAGACTGACGCACTGTGGAGGGTATCCTGCATCAGAAAAGGATAAATGCATTAGGTGACACTGTGTAATGTGAATTTTAGGACAGGCAGGGGCTATGCTGTTAAATGTACTTTTCTCTCCTTTCCAGGTGAAGCCTGGTTTGTCTCTTAATTCTTCAGGGCTGTTAATTCTTCAACTCTTTTTGTTCTTGTTTAGAAACAGGAAGGGAATTGATTCAGCCCCATGAATTATGAACCTCCTACTTCTGCTTCTGATGCTACTGCTGCCCCAGCCAATCTCTGGGAAGCTTAGAATGAAATGTCCACTGACTCTGGAACACCAGGATGGAGAAAAACCATGGAGCTATTACAGACCAGGGGACCATCTCATTGCTGTTATCACCACTGGAACAAAAATATCTCCTATAATGTTCCCTTTCAATGCAGCTCCTTCTAGTCAGTCTAACTCGTAAGTCATTCAGGATAATGGAGTTGCATTCCCTCCATTTATAATTCTAACACCTCATTTTTTTCTCCTTATTCCACTCTCCTGTCTAATTTCCTGAATCATTTTGATTTCCATGCTTTCTTTGTCTTATTTTGAGGAACAGATTCAAATCCAAAGATGGAACAGAAAAAGAATATGAAATAAGTCCACATTATTTTCCTCTCCCTGTTCAATCTTGAATTCATGACTTGAATACTGACTTTTGTTCAAATTAGTGATTCTTGTAGTTTTCCCCTGCCCAGCTCATTTCAAATACAACTACTCATTGATATTTACTTCCAGATCCTTATAGAAATACAGGATAACTTATTTTTAGAATTGGTTTCTGGGTTACTTTTGAAACATCCTCTTTCTTTTATGGTGGTTCTACTGTAATTATTCAATTATTTTGAATCCTGATTATTGGGCAGATGAAAATTAGTACTGCCGCAAAGAATAGTGTATTTGCGATTCTTATCCCATGTGGAGGACTGTATCAATTCCATCTTCCCAATGTTCATTAAAATTGAATGGAGATGGGTGAGTATCATTTGTCACTGGGTTTGGAGTCAGTAATGGCTTAAGGCTCTGTTGGCTTGAAAAGACAAAGTGGTTTAGATTGAAAAGAAGTATGTTGTTGGTTCTGTTGATGATAATGACATGATCATATTTACAGCAATTTGTTCATTTTTACAAGAGTTTATCTAATGCTCATTGAAAAATGCTATGCTTTATTTTAGTTAGTCAAGCAAAAGTATATCAAAAATATAAAATATATTTTGCTATTAATGATGATGGTAATGGTGATGATAAAAATGAACATTCTTTTACAGTAGCATATCTTCTGATCGGTCTAAAATCCTACGCTTTATTTTCGCTATTCAAGTGGTCAATAAGAATTCCCAGCTCCTGCAAAATCTCACACTTGGCTACAACATCCATGACAACTATCTGAACACAATTGGCACTTCAGATGCCTTGCTGGACATGCTCTCCACTGGAGAAGCCAATGTTCCCAACTACAGCTCTGGAAGGAAGCACCACCTTTTGGCTCTTATTGATGCAGCTGACAGGGACATCTCCATCCAGATGTCAACATTAGCAGACACCTACAAAGTCCCACAGGTTTGTGTGTGTGCCTTTCTATCTAGTAAAAAGAGTGAATCGGTAGGATGGGTAAGCAATAAATTCAACCATATCCATTCTAGGGCATTCAAGAGTTGCTTTCCTCTGTGGCCAGTGTAGGTATATTGTCTAGTGATGGATGGGATTGATACTGGGGAGGGGAAAAGCAGCAAAGCAGCCCTATCATCTCATGACACCATCCCCATTTCTTTGGGGGTTTCTACTGCACACCTGTGAAAGTAAGGAGAAGGTCAAAATCTTTATATTAAAACAACATGTAACCTTTGTGGACAGAATTTAAAAATCTTACATAAAATAGAGCTCTTTATTTGAACAAAACAATTCAGTTGAATCTGCAAATGTGGGTCTGATTTCAGAAAAACAGGGAGTGAGCAAGAAATATCATTTGCATTCTTTATTCTTATTTTTTTTTATTACTTCCTTTCTTTTCTTGTATTTTTTATCTTGTCTTGCTAATATTCTGTCTGTAATAATAGCTAATCAGGAATACAATATTCTAATACCTTTATGAGAAAAAAGTTGGATTTATTGAAAGAATGACGGCATTGTTCATTGCTTTTTCAGATCAGTTATAATATTGTTTCAGAGGCTCTGAGTGATAAAAGTCAATTCTCATTTTTTTACCGGATGCTCCCCAAAGAAGGGTTCCACTACCCAGGAATTGTCCAACTGCTCCTCCATTTCAGATGGACCTTGATTGGTCTCTTTGCTTCAGACACAGAGAAGGGAGAGAATTCCATGAGGACATTGAGTCTTATGCTGGTCAGGAATGGAATTTGTGCTGTTATATCAGAACAAATTTCACCAGCTGAACATACAGCTCCCCTCAGGGTTGCCATTTCCAAGTGGAGACAAGTCAATGTCTTTGTTCACATCGTAGAATATTTTTCTGTTTGGGACAGAATTCAACTTTTCCATTCAACACTTAAAAGTTTGCCAGAACCCATTAAAGGGAAAGTCTGGATAATTGCAGGCCTTGGGGAAAGGCAAATAAAAAGACACACATTTCTGAAATATGTCCATAGTGTTTGGACCTATGGCTTACAATGGAGAAAAAGGCCAAAGGACAGTTCCTTCGAACCAGATCTCTCTGTGCAACCACAGTTTGGAGATCAATCTTTTCTCTGTTCTTTTTCAGAAGACATCATTTCTGTCAAAGGCCGGAGAAGATGCACTCAGAAATCTCCACTGAAGACCAAAGTGGAAAGTAATAGGATCTGGAATCAATATAACTACCATATTTACTCTTTGATGAATACTCTGGCCCATACCTTGAGTGCTTCCTATTCCTCCATATCCAAAAGGAGAAGAAAAGAGGGAGAAGAGAGACTGGGTACTCAAAGGCTGCAGCCATGGCAGGTATGGGGTCCTGACTAAGATCCATCAAAGTTACTTTCTTTGGATAAGAAATACAAAGGGGAAAAGGAAACTATCTCAACCTTTTTGTGCTTCAAAAGGCCAACAGGTTTGGTCCATCTAATCACTTGTGGATAATTTTCGAAAGAGTGGGTACCATGATATATATATTTTGATCTTAAACAGTGTTAATTTTATAAAATATGTTGCATTTTAAATAAACTCCTATCTGTATGAATATATTTCATAGATTTAAAGGAGACCCTGAGACTTTCTAGCATAACCCCTCCTGTCTGCAAGAATCACAGTTAAAGTTTCTATAAGTGATGGCTGCTGGGTCTTTGCATTAAAACAATCAGTGAAAGGGTAACTGAACTTCTCTTGTTCACTGGATCAGCTCTAAAATTGTTCTTCCGTTTATGATGGTTTTCATCTCATTCAACCAGAATCTCCTCTCTTGTGACTGAGCTCAATTTCCATGTCCAACACTCTAGAATAACAGCAAACGTCTGTGTAACGTATTTCCAAAGCCTTTAATAAGATCTTTACTAGAAGTTCATGTGATCTTGATTTGATCCCTCTATTAATGCAGCCTAGAATCTCCTTTTTTATTGATGTGCTGCCACACATTGTTGGCTCATATTATAACAGATTAAGAGAGTTGGAAGGAACCTTGTAGGTCATCTATTCAAATCCCTTGCCCAAGCAGGAGAACCTACACCATTTCTGACAAATGGCAGTTCAATATTTTCTTGAAAGCTTCCAGTAATGAAGCTCCCACAACTTCTGAAGGCAAGCTGTTCCATTGGTTGATTGTTCTCATTGTCAAAAAAATTCTCCTTATTTCCAGGTTGACTCTCTCCTTGATCAGTTTCCATCCATTATTCCTTGTCTGCCCTTTGGGTGCCCTGGAAAATAGTTTGATCCCTTCCTCTCTGTGGTAATCCCTCAAATATTGGAAGACTGATATCATGTCACCACTGGTCCTTCACTAGACTAGCCATGCAACCGTTCTTCATATGTTTTAGCCTCCAGTCTCCAATTCATCTTAGTTGCTCTTCTCTGCACTTTTTCTAGAGTCTCACCATCTTTTTTATAGAGTGGTGACCAAAACTGGATACAGTATTCTAGGTCTTACTAAGGCTTTATAGAGTGGTATTAATACTTGATCATGATTGTATCTCTCTGTTAATGCAATTTAGGATTACATTGGCTTTTTTGGCTGCTGCCGCATACTGCTCGCTCATATTTAACTAGTTGTCCACTAAGACTCCAAGATCCCTCTCACCATTGCTGCATTTATTTATTTATTTATTTATTTATTTATTTATTTATTTTGTCGCATTTCTATGCCGCCCAACTCCCAAGGGACTCTGGGTGGCTTACAACAAAGAATAAAACAATGTGAACAATCCCATAAAAAAAGTTAAAAGAAAAACATTAAAACATTAAAACTTTAAAAACGTTAAAATACATACACTCCAATTCATGGCCAGGTCTCGCAAGATCATTATAACAAGATCAATGGCCCCAGGCCTGCTGGAAGAGCCAGGTCTTCACCGCTTTGCGGAAGGCCAATAGGGTGGGTCTGGACCTCAGGAGGTAATTGGTTCCAGAGATCCGGGGCAGCCACAGAGAAGGCCCTCCCCATGGGCCCACCAGCTGACATTGTTTAACTGACAGGACCCGGAGGAGACCAACTCTGTGGGATCTTTCCTGTCACTGGGAGCTATGTGGTAGAAGGCGGTCTCTAAGATAGCCTGACCCTGAGCTATATAGGGCTTTAAAGGTAATGACCAACACCTTGAATTGCACCCGGAGACCAATAGGGAGCCAGTGCAGCTCATGGAGAATTGGTGTAATGTGGGTGTATCTAGGCGCACCCACTAAGCCTGGTTTCACCCAGTCTATGTCTTCTTTTGGTTTTTCTTGCCTAAGACTTTACTTTTCTCTACACTGAGTTTCATTTTGTTAGATAGACCCTAGTGTTCAAGTCTGTCAAGATCCAACTGGATCTTGAGCCTCTCTCCTAAGGTGTTAGCTATTCCTGCCAGTATCATCCACAAATTTATTTATTTATTTATTTATTTATTTATTTATTTATTTATTTATTTATTTATTTATTTATTTATTTATTTATCAAATTTCTATACCGCCCTACTCCCGAAGGACTCAGGTGGTGAACAGCCAAGATAAAATACAGATAATACAAATATTAAAAGTCCCTTAAAATTAATAGTACATTACCAGAAAAGATGCTATGCAAGATTCGGTTAACAACTCTTAGTGCCTTTTTAGCAATGTTGTTACAGTGGGCTCGGAGCACTTTTTTTTTTTTTTTTTTTTGCTGAACCTTTCTTTTTTCCCTTTTGAGGACAGTGATAACACTTGTTCTCCCAAGTCAGGATATTTGCAAGTGAGACAGAAAGTAGCAGAAAGACTCAAATCTGAAAAAAAAGATAATGTGGGATGGAAAAACCAACGTTTCTGCTTTTAACATTCCTGGATATTTCTCTTCTAGTTCCATCCATTTCTGAAGAAGAATGAGTTTTGCAATCTTTCCCACATGAAACTGTACTTGGACGAAAATGGTGATGTGGCAGCAGATCTGAACATCATAAGCTTCATAGTTCTCTCCAGGGAGGATCCCATTAGAAAGCAACTGGGGAGTTTTGAAAGACAGAGACTTATTATCAATTCAGATGCTCTTTCACAGCTAAAGTTGCTCAATAAGGTGTGTGAAACATTGGTGACTTTTCTCTGTTTTTCAATGCCTTGAGACACTTTTCAAGTGGCTAAGCCTATTCATCAATACAGTGAGAATTGAATGTGGGGAATAGAACAGGGGCGAAATTCAGCAGATTCTGACAGGTTCTGGAGAACCAGTAGCAGAAATTTTGAGTAGTTCGGAGAACCGGCAAATACCACCTCTGGCTGCCCCCAGAGTGAGGTGGGAATGGAGATTTTGCAGTATCCTTCACCTGGAGTGGGGTGGGAATGGAGATTTTGCAGTACCAACCCCTGCCATGCCCACCAAGCCACGCTCACCAAGTCACACCACATCCACCAAGTAACACCCACAGAACCGTTAGTAAAAAAAATTGAATTCCACTACTGGAATAGAACCCTTATAGTTTTCTTAAATGGCTTGGGACGCTTCAGTACAATTGGCAAGGTATCCTTCAGATGCTGTAATATAGAACATTCTTTCAAATTGATTCAGCCATGTCCTATGTGGGATGCTAGGTGATAATTCTTTAGGATGTATGGCTATTTTGTGTCCTAACATATTTCATTTGTCATTCCTTGTTTTTCTTCTTAGTCTCTGCCTCAGTCCAAATGTGTGGAAAATTGTCATCCTGGATTTTTCAAGCAAGCTCGAAAAGGAGAGCCAGTTTGCTGCTATGACTGTGTTCCTTGTCCAGAAGGGACCATCTCCACTCAGAAAGGTGAGTGACACCAAAGAAAAGGCGACTAGATTCATCCAGAGCATTTTGATCAATGTGCATTTTAAAAGAGACATCTAAGGTTAACAATTTTGTGGTTCTCAATTTTCAAGGTGCCCTATTTCTTCCCTAATGGGAGGAATACGAAAAAAGATTTTGAGGGATGAGGCAGGAAGAGATAGAAGACCATGGTGGATCATACAAGACAATGTGCACCAGAGGAAATTTCTATTTTTTTGCCAGTATGGAGATGTCCTCTAAATAATGAAATACAAATAGTTACAATAGCAACAAAAAAGGGATATAGTTGTGGTTCTAATAGGAAAGCTATATTTCCAAATTGGTATTAAAAGGAAACCAATCTAAAGAGAAATCAGGGAAAAAAGAGAACCAACTAAGCTATTGTATTTATTTCATACGGTGTAGCAGAATACAGCATTAATACATAAAGTTAGCAGAAAGAGCATATAAAATGTGCATCAAACTATAAAACACCAGAGCAGTAAATTATTTTAAAAATGCATAATAGGAATGATGGGTACAATTATGAATAAAATTAAATTATGTATGAAGAGTTACTAGAGTGGCTAAACCTATTGCTGGATATCTGGATCATTTAGCCATTGGGCAGCAATGCCCTTGAGATGATGTATTTCAAGCAGAGATCCAGAGAAATTTCTGAGGGGGCATTCCATCCTAACATGATATAAAGTTTGTGGGATGATCCCACAGTCACACTTAGTATTGTCAACCTGCCCCTTTGGGTTTTTCATTATTGGCACCTGCCATGGTTGGTCAGTATCATCTGACATCCAAAGAAGATCTTTCTTGAAAGGTGAAAAGAAAAGAAATATTACTTTCTGTTTTCTCAGATACTGAAAAATGCACCAAGTGCCCAGATGATCAATATCCCACCGAGAGCAGAGTCCAATGTATCCCAAAAAGAATAACCTTCCTCTCCTATGAAGAACCTCTGGGCATCATCCTGGTGTCCATTGCCCTACTCTTGTTCCTATTCACAGGATTCATTTTATTCATATTCCTTAAATACCTAGAAACTCCCATTGTCAAAGCCAACAACCGGGACCTCTCCTACATCCTCCTGGTCTCCCTCTTGCTTTGCTTCTTGTCCTCCTTTTTCTTCATTGGACGACCAAGGAAAGCCACCTGTCTTCTCCGACAAACAGTGTTCAGCATTGTCTTCTCAATAGCTGTGTCATCTGTGTTGGCCAAGACAATCACGGTGGTGCTGGCCTTCTTAGCCTCAAAACCAGGGAACAAAGTGAGAAGATGGTTGGGGAAGAGCTTGACCAATTCCATCATCCTTTCTGGTTCTGCTGGCCAAATTTTCATCTGTGCCTTATGGCTGGGAATTTCTCCCCCATTCCCTGACTCTGACTTAAACTCCCAGCATGGAGCGATCATCCTTCAATGCAATGAAGGCTCTGTCACCATGTTTTATGTTGTCCTTGGCTATATGTGTTTCCTAGCTGCCATTTGCTTCACTGTAGCTTTCCTGGCCAGGAATCTCCCTGGGGCCTTCAATGAAGCCAAGCTGATCACCTTCAGCATGCTGGTCTTCTGCAGTGTTTGGATCTCCTTCTTGCCCACCTACCTGAGCACCAAAGGAAAGTCCATGGTGATTGTTCAGGTCTTCTCCATCTTGGCCTCCAGTGCTGGACTGCTGGGCTGCATCTTCTTCCCAAAGTGCTACATTATTATTCTGAGGCCAGATCTAAACGCTAAGGAACATCTCATGATAAAAGTAGAGAAATGACAGTGAAATTGTTTCTTAGGCTTATCACATTTAATTTTTTCATTGCAGTTATTGGTGTTTTGTATTCTTCCTTTGAATCAATGTGACAATTAAGGCTATTTAAAACTGAAGGAAATAAATATATGAAGAGTATAATGTTAATGACATTAAATTCCAACATAATCATCAATTAGTAAAATAAACCAATTAGTAATAGAATTTGTCATACATCCAGGAATGAACAAGCTCAGAAATAAGACTCTCCTTCCAACAGGATTTTATGTGCTTTCCAGTTTTGTGCAAATACAATTCTAGCCGCTGTTATTATATGAATAATCAAATATGTATGTTCTTTGGTGTATTATTTTTTTTTGGCTGTAAGCCACCCAGAGTCCCTTGGGAGTTGGGCGGCATAGAAATTTGATAAATTAAATTAAATTAAATTAAATTAAATGTATCTTCTTTACTACAATTCTCTGGTAATATTCTGAATAAGAATATCTCTCGTTTCAATTCTATATGTTGCTGCAACATTCCCTCTAACCATGTTTGTATTTTCACCCAATATTGTTTTGCTTCTTTACACAACCACCACATATGATAGTATGATCCCGGCAACTGGTGACATTTCCAACACTTAGCTGATTTATCTTTAAACATTTTAGCTAATCTTTCTGGTGGCACATGCCATCTATAAAGCATCTTATACAGGTTTTCTTTATAGGCTGTTGCCATTGTTAATTTATCATTTCTTTCCTAAAGTTGTTGCCATTTATCTAATTCTATGGTGTATCCAAAATTCTTTGTCCATGCTATCATTGTTTCTTTTACTTCTTCGTCTTCTAGTCTAATACACAATAAATAAATATATAGTTTCTTAATCATTTTCTCATCTGTTCCTGTCAATATTTCATCCAGTTCTGATTTCCCCAAGTTAAAGTCATATTGTCTATGAACTGCTTCATATCTTGATTGTATTTGCAATCTTGTATACCAATCTATCTCCATCCCTTGACTCTCTAGTTCTTGTTTTTGTTTCAGTTCTCCCCGATCTGTCAGAATGTCTTTATATCTAACAATATTCCCCATGTACACAATATTTGGGTATGTCACTGCTTCTATTGTAGAAAGCCACATTGGAATATTTAAATAATGTTTTTCTTTTACTCTCTCCCACACTGATAACAAACCATTTCTTACATAATGTCTTTGGAAATATCCATGTATCCTTTGTTTCCCGTACCATAAAAAGGCATGCCAACCCAATTATAAATCATGACCCTCCAATGTCAATAATCTTGTATTCCGTAATAAAATCCATTCTTTAATCCATTTTAACGCTGCCCCTTGATAATATAATTCCCAATTCGGAAGGCTAAACCCACCTCTAATTCTTGCATCTTGTAGCATTTTTATGTTAATCCTTGCTCTCTTTCTTTGCCACACATATTTCCACGTTATTGTCTTCAACTCTTCAAAATATTTTTTTCTCCAGTTCTATTGGTATAGTTTGAAATAAAAATAATATTTTTGGTAATACATTCATTTTTATTAATGGAGCTTTCAGCTCTCTATTTTTTGTAAGCTCACTGCCCACACTACAGTCATGTGAAATATAGCAGCTGTTTCATGCAATCATCTGAGCAACCTTTTTTCACTTTTTTAAAGCATTTTTTTACTACCTATTTGCCTGAACTGCTGGTAAAAAAATGCTTAAAAAGTAAAAAAAAAAAAAAAGTTCCGACGATTGTGCGTCACTCAGCTGATCATCGGAACTTTTCTTTTACATTTTTTCATTGCCAGTTCAGCGAACCAGTAGCATTTTTTTTAACGGTTCAGGTGAACCGGCCCGAACTGGTACCATTTCACCCCTGGATTCTCCCCAAGTGGAGCCTTTGGGACAAGTGGGAGCAGTGGCTGCAGGGGAGAATTTGGCTGGAGGGTCTGGAGGGGCCATGGGGAACCCTCAGGATGCATCTTCGTCAGAGTTGTAGAGAGTCGCCTACAGGGAGATGCAGATTGTATGTTTATAATCACCATTCACTTATGAATGGAAATGATAAAGTGTCCAGATTAAATTTAGCTGGTAGTCTAAAATTTTTTTCCAAGAGTTTATTCATGAAGATCAATGTGGCTTTTTATTAAATGACAAAAGACAATGTGAGAACTGTGTTGGTTGTTATAGTACTTTTATAACAACATAACAAAATACAAGCCGCATAGTTCTTCTTAGATGCAGAGAAAGCCTTTGATCATTTGCATTGGCCTTTTTTGCTTAATGTTCTGAAAGATATGAGCCTTGCTGAAAATTTTATTCAAGAAATTTAGTGTCAGAAGGCTGAACTTATGGTTAATGGTGTTCTAACTAAATCCTGTGATATCCATAAGGGGACAAATCAAAGTTTTCCTTGGTCCCTTTTGCTGTTTATTTTGGCTCTTGAAGTGTTGACTTCTCATGGAGGAAGGAGAGCAGAAGGGAGGTTCTGTTAGGTTAGTTGCCTAGCAACAGAACAAAGATTCCAATCAGTGACAGTTGGCTGCAGCAACGTTGGGAGGAGAGTGTCCTTACCTTCTTAAGTGTGGCCTGACCTTGGAATACTGCATCCAGTTTTGGTTGTCACGATGTAAAAAAGATGTTGAGACTCTTGAAAGAGTGCAGAGAAGTGCAGTGACATATTATTTAACTATTCTTTCAAGAATTGTATTTTTAATCCTTCAAAGGCTGAGAGGTTTGGAGGCATTTTCAAATCTCCAAGAATCATTGGCTGAAGCTTGAGAATTATTATTATTATTATTTATTTATTCAATTTATATCCCGCCCTTCTCCAAGTGGACTCAGGGCGGTGCACAGCCAGAACTAAAACACATACCAATACAAAATTTAAAATTTTTAAAAGAATTATATGACTTTGGCCCAAAATTTAAAATATTCATACTAAAACCCATTGACAATTTAAAAAGCTAAAATAAAAGGGGGGGGTTTCTCACCAGCCCTGCTTAATGGAAAAGAAAAGTTTTTAGGGCACAGCGAAAGACCCAGAGATCCGATATTCTTTGTATCTCTGGGGGCAAATCGTTCCAGAGGGCAGGAGCTGCCACAGATGGCTCTCCCCTTGGGGGTTGCCAGCCGACATTGCCTGGCTGATGGCACCCTGAGGAGTCCCTCTCTGTGGGAGCGTACTGGTTGGTGGGAGGCTATCGGCGACAGAAGGCGGTCCTGCAAATACCCAGATCCTATGCCATGGAGCACTTTAAAGGTGGTGACCAACACCTTGAAGTGCACCCGGAAGACCACTGGAAGCCAATGCAGCTCACGCAGGAGAGGTGTCACATGGGAGCGCCCCATCGCTCCCAAAATCCCCGGCGCGGCCGCATTCTGCACCAGTTGGAGCCTCCGGGTGCTCCTCAAGGGGAGCCCCATGTAGAGAGCATTACAGTAGTCCAGGCGGGAAGTGACGAGTGCCTGAATGACTGTGCGTAAGGAGTCCCGATCCAGAATGGGACGCAACTGGCGAATCAGGCGAACCTGATAAAAAGCCCTCCTAGCCACGGCTGTCATATGCTCTTCTAAAGACAGCCATGCATCCAGGAGGATGCCCAAGTTGCGAGCCCTGTTCGTGGGGGCCAATAACTCGCCCCCAATGGCCAGCGATGGCACCATCTGGCTATATCGGGACTCCGGAAGCCACAGTCACTCGGTCTTGGAAGAGTTGAGTCGAAGCCTGTTACTCCCCATCGAGATCCACACGGCCTCCAGGCACCGGGACATTACTTCAAGGGCATCAATGGGATGGCCTGGGGAGGAGATGTACAGCCGAGTATCATCAGCGTACTGATGGAACTCCACCCCAAAGCCACGGAAGATCTCACCCAGCAGCTTCACATAAATGTTGAACAGAAGGGGCGAGAGGACCAACCCCTGTGGCACCCCACAAACAAGGCGCCTTGGGGTCGACCTCTGTCCCCCTGCCAACACCGACTGCGACTGGTCGGAGAGATAGGAGGAGAACCACCGCAAAACGGTGCCCCCCACTCCCAACCCCTCCAACCGGCGCAGCAGGATACCATGGTCGATGGTATCAAAAGCCGCTGAGTGATCTAACAGGACCAGGATAGAGGAACAACCCCTATCCCGAGCCCTCCAGAACTCATCCACCAACACGACCAATGCTGTTTCCGTGCTGTGCCCAGATCCAGATAGACAGCTTCATCCAGGTACCCAGGAAGCTGTCGCACCACCACATTCTCAACAACCTTCACCAAGAGGGGAAGGTTGGAGACCGGACGGTAGTTAGCCAAAAAGCCGGATCCAGAGCAGGCTTCTTGAGGAGGGGCCTCACCACCGCCTCTTTCAAGGCAGATGGCAAGACACCCTCACTCAAGGAAGCATTGATAATCCCTTGGAGCCAGCCTCATGTAACCTCCTGGGAGGCCGGCACCAACCAGGAGGGACACGGGTCCAATAAACATGTGGTCACGTTCAGCCGCCCCAGTATCCTGTCCACGTCCTCCGGAGCAACGGTGTCGAACTCCTCCCAAATGGCAGTCTCAAGACTGGCACCCATCATCCCATCTGTACCTACTCAGTCAGAGACCAAGCCTTTCCGAATCTGAGTGATTTTATCGTGCAGATACTGGACAAAATCCTCAGCACGACCCTGCAAAGGATCCTCCCATGCTCCCAGATGGAGGAGGGAGTGGGTCACCCTAAACAGGGCAGCCAGGCGGTTATCTGCCAATGCGATAAGAGCGGAAAAATAGTTACATTTTGCCATTTTTATCGCCACCAGGTAGGTCTTAATATGAGACCTTACCAGCGTTCGGTCGGATTCGGAGCGACTAGATCTCCAGCTGCTCTCTAGTCTTCTTTTCCAGTGCTTCATCTCCCTCAGCTCCTCGGAGAACCAAGAAGCCAGGTAGTCTCGGCGACGGGTCAGAGGCTGCACAGGCACAGGCATGACTCGATCCAAAGCGTCAGCGGCCACCCTATCCCAGGCGGCCACCAGCTCCTCAGCCGAGCCATGAGTCAGAGCCTCAGGAAGTGGCCCAAGCTCCATCTGGAACCTATCAGGATCCATCAGGTGCCTGGGGTGGCCCCTGTACCTCAGATAGCCGGATGTGAGTCTCTCCTGGTGAAGTGGGGCCATGGGATGCAGATGGGCCTGCTGATCGCGTACCTGGCTCCCTGCCACATGACAGTGGCCCTGCCCGAGCTTCTCAACATTATTGCCGGGGTGGCGGTTGATACCCCCAGACTTTTGGTCATGGGGGATTTCAACCTGCCGTCTACCGGTGAGGCGTCTGGGATGGCTCGGGAGTTTATGGCTTCCATGACAGCCATGGACCTGACACAATTTATTCATGGCCCCACTCACGTGGGAGGACACACTCTGGACTTGGTTTTTATCTCTGGTCAGTGGCGGAGTGGTCTGGATATAGGGGATATAGTTATTGAACCCCTGTCATGGTCGGACCATTTTCTCCTGAGACTGGACCTTTTGACCGCTGCACCCCACTGCAGGGAGGCGGAACCGACCACGTGGTTCTGCCCCAGGCACCTGATGGATCCTGATAGTTTCCAGAGGGAGCTTGGGCCAGTTCCTAAAACTCTGGCTCACGACTCGGATGAAGATCTGGTGGCTGACTGGGATAGGACAGCCGCCGGTGCTCTGGACCAAGTCGTGCCTTTGCGACCTCTGACCCGATGCCGAACCTGCCTGGCCCCTTGGTTTTCCGAGGAGCTGAGGGAGATGAAGCTCTGGAAAAGACGCCTAGAGAGTGGTTGGAGGGCTAGTCGCTCCGAATCTGACCGAACACTAGTTAGGTCTCATATTAAGACCTATCTAGTGGCGATAAAAGCGGCAAAGCGTAACCACTTTTCCGCTCTTATTGCATCGGCAGATAACCGCCCAGCCGCCTTGTTTAGGGTGACTCGCTCCCTCCTACATCAGGGAGCGTGGGAAGACCCCTTGCAAGGGCAGGCTGAGGATTTTGCACAGTATCTGCATGATAAAAGATTCGGGAAGGCTTGGACTCTGACTGGGTAGATCCTGGCGGGGTGACTGAAGCTGGTCTTGAGAATGTTACCTGGGATGAGTTCGACCCTGTGACTCCTGACGACGTGGACAGGATCCTGGGGAGATTAAACGCAACCACATGTTTATTGGACCCATGCCCCTCCTGGCTGGTACTGGCCACCCGGGAGGCAACACGAGGCTGGCTCCAGAGGATTATAAATGCTTCTCTGAGAGAGGGTTTCTTGCCTCCTGCCTTGAAAGAGGCGGTGGTGAGGCCCCTCCTCAAGAAGCCTTCTCTGGACCCAGCCGTTTTGGCAAACTACCGTCCGGTCTCCAACCTTCGCTTTGTTGTGAAGGTTGTGGAGAGTGTGTTGTGCGACAGCTCCCACAGTTCCTGGATGAAACCGTCTATCTAGATCCGTGCCAGTCCGGCTTCAGGCATGGAGACGGCATTGGTCGCATTGGTGGATGATCTCTGGAGGGCTCGGGACAGGGGTTGTTCCTCTGTTCTGGTCCTGTTAGACCTCTCAGCGGCTTTTGATACCATCGACCATGGTATCAGGCTGCGCCGGCTAGAGGGACTGGGGGTGGGAGGCACCGTGCTGTGGTGGTTCTCCTCCTATCTCTCTGACCGGTCGCAGTCTGTGTTGGCAGGGGGGCAGAGGTCGACCTCGAGGCGCCTTGCTTGTGGGGTGCCACAGGGGTCGGTCCTCTCGCCGCTCCTGTTCAACATTTATGTGAAGCCGCTGGGTGAGATCATCCGTGGTTTTGGGGTGCGATGCCATCTGTACGCTGATGACACTCAGCTGTACATTTCCAACCCAGACCACCCCAATGATGCCCTCGAAGTGATGTCCCAGTGTCTGGAGGCCGTGCGGGTCTGGATGGGGAGGAACAGGCTTCGGCTCAACCCTTCCAAGACCGAGTGGCTGTGAATGCCAGCGTCCCGGTATAGCCAGCTGGTGCCATTGCTGGCTATTGGGGGTGAGTTATTGGCCCCCACGGACAGGGCTCACAACTTGGGTGTCCTCCTGGACACACGGCTGTCTTTAGAAGAGCATATGACGGCCGTGGCCAGGGGGGCTTTTTATCAGATTTGCCTGATACGGCAGTTGCGCCCTTTTCTGAATCGGGACTCCTTGTGCACAGTCACTCATGTCTTGGTTACGTCACGCCTGGACTACTGTAATGCTCTCTACATGGGGCTCCCCCTGAGGAGCACTCGGAGGCTCCAACTGGTGCAGAATGCGGCCACACGGGTGATTATGGGAGCGACGTGGCGCTCCCACGTAACACCTCTCCTGCGCGAGCTGCATTGGCTCCCGGTGGTCTTCCGGGTGCGCTTTAAGGTGTTGGTTCTCATCTTTAAAGCGCTCCATGGCTTAGGGCCAGGGTATTTGCGAGACCGCCTGCTGCTACCGATAACCTCCCACCAGCCAATACGCTCTCACAAAGAGGGCCTCCTCGGGGTGCAGTCAGTCAGGCAATGTCGGCTGGCGGCCCCCAGGGGGCGAGCCTTCTCTGTGGGGGCACCCGCCCTGTGGAATGAGCTGCCTCCTGGAATACAATTGATTCCGGACCTCCGGACCTTCCGTAAAGCCCTGAAGACGATTTTATTTCATCAAGCCGGCCTAGCCTAAATGGTTTTTAATTGGGATTTTAAATTTTATGGATTTGGGGTTTTAAATTGGGTAGCCAGTGATTTAATTCTTTTAATTATCTTAACTTTTGCATTTGTATGTTTTTTAATTTTGGCTGTTCACCGCCCTGAGTCCCTTCTGGGAGAAGGGCGGTATACAAATTAAATTAATAATAATAATAATAATAATAATAATAATAATAATAATAATAATAATAATAATCTGGTCTGTTCCACCTTCCTGCGGTGGGGTGTGGCAGTTAGAAAGTCAAGCCTAAGAAGGGAATGAGCCGACCATGACAAGGGCTCAATCACTAACTCCCCTATCTCGAGAATTGATACTGCAACCCTCCCATGGATAAAAAGTTGTATCAAGTTGAACCTAGGCGATAATCATAAGAAAGAGACAGAGAAAAAGAAAGAGAAAAATGCAACAATGGGGAAAGTGGCCATTTGTACACTGTAGAAACCAGGGAAAAAAAGAGAATGACTGAAGTAGGGCAAAACAAATACGATTTCAGCAAAAGTTAATGGAATCGCTGTGAGAGGCTTAGTAGATACTGGCAATAGACCAACACTAATATGGCCTCATTTATTTAAAAAAAGGCAACATTATACCTCTTACATAATGTTTGGGCAGACAAAGATGGTTGCAATGGTCAAAGCCAAAGTACAGTCACCGGGAAAGGAATAGGTGGAAGTTATTTTTAACTTGGAAGGTATTTTCCATTTGCTGAAAGTTGGATTCAGAGAAAAGGATTTAAGACAGAGGATAAGATTGTGGGAGTAGCTAAAAGGGCCCAGTCTAAGACAAAAACGAGGATGGAGTAGAAGCAGGTAGGGGGAGAACCTGGGATTCTTCCCAGTCTTCCTGATTTAATTGAAAAAAAGAGATGTTCTAGAAAGGAGAAAGCTTTATGTAAAAGAACCTGTGACAAATTGAAATGGAGAAGAAAAACATTCAAATATTACCTATTGAACAAATGTATTTTTGTTTATATTAGCTGGAATAAATGTACAGACATGAGCATAATGATGTGGGGAGAATTATAATAGTTCCTTGTATTTGATGGAAGATATGAATTATGCCCACTTTGGTTATGTGAAGGAGTCAAGGAAATTCAGATGTCCATATTTCTACATGGAAAATGGCTGAATGGATGGAATTCTTATACCTCCTTTCCTTTGCATCTCAAAAAGACTTGTTAAAGAAAATTCCATCGAAACAATCCAATCAAAAAGGCACTTAAAGGACCGCAAAAGCAACTTGTCCTTTGCAACACACTGATATTCATGTCATCCTGTCATGGTAAATGTCTAACTGCAACATCTCCCTGACCACCCAGCCCTGCGAGGGTTAACTGACCACATATCCCATAACCCCTGTAACCACTCCTTACCTCCTTGCCTCTCCTCCTGGGTATAATAGCTCCAACCACGAGGTCCACCTTCTATTCCAGATGTATACCTGAAAGAGAAAGGTACAAAGTCAGTGACCTTCAGTACCACTAAGCCTACAATAAAGATCCAGAAAAGGATTGAAATTTGTCTTTGAGTTATTGGGCTAGATCCAATATTTCACACATCCAGTGCCATATTTCATTTCAACCACCCTGAGACAAAAAAGAGATCTCGATGCAGCCTCCTAAGAGCCCATAACAAGCCATGGATGACAGCAGTCACCCTTTCTCTTTTCCCCTGGGGTCTAACTTGGGGCAAACCACAACCGGGGTGGCACATATTCTTTTTTTTTTTTTGAAAAAAGTTTTACTTTAGGTTAAAATTAAAAAATAAAATAAAACAACAACAACAACATAAAAATATCATCCTTACAAACAATTATAAACAGCATCTCAATCGGTTGAAATCATTTCGTGCTTACAATTCTCTAGATCTCCTCATATAACAATTATTCTTTACTTAAACTGAAGATAAATATTTAAGCATTTCATATATGCTATCTCATCTCCATACTTTTTTGTCAAACCATTGATAAAATATCTCCCACATCAAATAATAGTGTTTATCTTCCTGTTCTCTTATTTCAAATGTCAATCTACTCATTTCAGCACAGTCCAACATTTTCATAATAATTTCTTCATCAGTAATTATCTTCTCCCCTTTCCAGTTTTTGGCAAATACAATTCTGGCCACTGTTAAAATGTTCACAATTAAGTATTGTAATTCTTTATTTAATGTCTCTGGTAAAGAGCCTGTAGTACAGTGGACTAAGCACTGTCATTAACAACTGCTGCTTGCAATTACTGCAAGTTCAAATCTCACCAGGCTCAAGGTTGACTCAGCCTTCCATCCTTTCTAAGGTAGGTGAAATGAGGACCCAGATTGTGGGGGCAATAAGCTGACTTTGTATAAATATACAAAAGTATGAAGGCTATTGCTTAACGCATTGTAAGCCGCCCTGAGTCTCTGGAGAAGGGCGGCATATAAATTAAAAGCAAAAAAAAATTCCTAATAAAAATATTTCTGGTTTAAAGTCAATATGTCTCTTTGTCATTTTTTCTAACCACATATGTATTTTAGTCCAAAATCTCCTTGCTTCCACACATGTCCACCACATATGGTAGTACGAACCTGGAGTTTGATGACACTTCCAACATTTCTCTGATTTATTCTTAAACATCCTGGCTATTCTCGTTGGGGGTAAATGCCATCTGTAAATGCAAATGTAAATGTAAATGCCATCTTATACAAATTCTCTTTATATGCTGTTGACATTGTCATTTTATAATTATGTGACCACAATTTTTGCCATTTCTCTAAATCAATACTATAACCAAAATTTTCCCCCATGCTATCATTGATTCTTTAACTTGTTCTTCTTCCAATTTTGCTTCAAGTAAATATCCATATAACTTTTTAATTACATGGTCATCTGAACCCATTAATATCTTGTCTAAACCAGTCAAAACACTGTAAATACCTTCTTGTTTAAGGTCTTCTCGATATCTGGAAAGTATTTGCATGTATGAAAATCAATCTATCTTAATTCCCTGATCTTCTAAGTTTTGTTTCAATTTAAGTTCACCCTTTTCATCCAATAATTCATTATATCTAATAATTTGCTCCCCTTCAAATACCACTGGATAAGAAAAAGCTTCAATTGTAGATACCCAGACTGGAATCTTCAAATAATGGTATTTTTTAAACTTCTCCCATGTCAAAAACAAAGCTTCATGTATCTGGTGTCTTCTAAAATACCGCTGAATTTTAGTTCCTTTATACCATAAGAAAGCATGCCATCCCATCAGCAAATCATGTCCCTCCAAATTTAATAATCTAGTGTTTTTCAATGTTACCCATTCTTTAATCCACATTAAACAAACCGCTTGATAGTATAATTCAAAATCCAGTAATCCAAAACCACCCCTCATCTTAGCATCTTGTAATAGTTTGAGTTTTATCCTTGCCTTCTTTCCCTGCCAAACATATTTCAAAACCATTTTATTTAAGTCTGCAAAATATTCTTTACCCAGCTTTACAGGAATTGTCTGAAAAAGATACAAGATTCTAGGTAAAATATTCATCTTAATAGTTGCAATTCTACCAATCAAAGATAACTGCAAGTTTCCCCATTTCACCAAATCCTGTCCTACCTGTTGCTTGAGCTTATTATAATTATTTTCTTTAAGAGAACTATATCTTACTGTTAATTGAATCCCCAAGTATTTTACCTTATTTGTGACCTGCATCTTAGAGATCACCCTCAGTTCTTTTTCTTTTTTTTAACATATTTTTAGTCATTATCTTCGTCTTTCTCTTTATTAATTTTCAAACCAGCAACCTCCCTAAATTCACCTATTTTTTCTATCAATTTATTTATTGATGTTAATGGTTCTTCAACAATAAAAACCAGGTCATCAGCAAAACTTGTAATTTATATTCTTCCTTTCTAATTTTCATTCCTTTTATCTCTTTTTCTTCTTTACCCTTTCTATTCAACACTTCCAATGTCAATATAAATAACAATGGGGATAAGGGACATCCTTGTCGAGTACCTTTTTCTATTTCAATAGTATCAATCAATTCTCCATTAATCGTTACCTTTGCCGTCTGTTTTGTATATATAGCTACAATTGCCTGAATAAATTTCCTTCCAAAGCCCATCTCTTCCATTTGTAACATCATAAATCGGCAGTTCACATTATCAAATGCTTTTTGTGTGTCTAAACATACCAAGGCCATTTGTTTTTCAGGGTGCGCTTCAGTGGTGGGATTCAAGTAATTTAACAACCGGTTCTCTGCCCTAATGATTTCTTCCAACAATTAGTTTGTCCTTGGTCGTCAATCAGTTGTGTTTTTTTTTTATTCCCTTTCTTTTTTCAATTTATATGCTAGCCACCTTCCTGCTTTGTTTGCACTTTCAAAATAATTCTGTTTAGCACTTCTTATTTTTTGGGCTAGCTCTTCTTTCTCCAGTAACTCCATTTTATATTTTAGCATATCCATTTTCATTTTTACATCTTTCTTTCAGGGTGGCACATATTCAACCAAGATGGGGATTGCTCCTCTCTGGGCACAACCAGGCTTCCCTGAGACATGTCAGAAAATATCATGGGTGAAACCAGCCTTGTTATGCATCATCCAAAACAACAGCCAGAATTCAGCATCACAAAACTTCTTGTAGTCAGGCACTGAGATAAGATCTGTAAAATGGGAATAGATTTTTTTTAAAAAATGACCAGATGTCCCCAAGGATATTCCCATCCTCTCTGTATCACCATCAGGTGGCTTGCTGCCCCCTCTAACTCAATCTCCCAGTTCTCCCTTCTATGTCAAGGTGTACATCTCAATTTACTTTCTCTCCAAACAAGAATCTTTCAGACAACTGACTGAGATAAACTAGGAACACAGGGATACTCAACCACCTCTTTCAAGAACTTGGCAGTCTTGGGAGGGGGATCACACATAGCCTCAGAGATGTGAAGGCCAAAGAGCTCCACTACCATGGAATACATCCACACAACCAGAAGAAGGGAATTCATGTGGTCATCCAGCAGCCTGTGGAGCTGGCAGCGGAGTTGACAGTGAGGAGGCTGGGGAGGAAAATGGGCCAGTCCTGGAGTCAGGGGAAGGCCCAGACGAGGGCTCTGTGTCAGAGGCAGAGATGGGGCCAGGACAATCTGGGAATGATGAGCGGACTCCGGAGCCTCCAGAGTCCGCAGAGAGGCAGAGGAACAGGAGGAGCCTGTTCCTAGTGCATGCATGCGAAGAGCTGCCAGAAGGCAAAAGCAGCTAAAGCAAAAAGGACGACTCGGGAGTAAGGCCAGGAGATGATTGGCCCCTCAAAGAAGCCTTAAAACAGCAGCAACAACTCTTGGGATCTTTGTAGGAAAGCAACATTGCTACATTTGTTTCTTGTCAGCATCTCTTGCTTCTGAACTTTGGCCAAGAAAAGCCTTTGGCAGGGTGCTAAAGAAGACAAAGGTTGGTGATAAGGCCGAAGGACTGTTTATGAAGAATTTGTTTTGGACTTAATTTGGACTAAGCTGAGAATGAAGTAATTCACAGCTGTTCTAATAAAATATGTTTGTTTAGGACTGATTGTGTCTGGTAATAACAATTTGGGCCTAAGTCACAACAATTGGTGTCAAGGGGAAAAAATATCTATTATCCCTATATCTTTCTTCATATTTATACAATGATATAATCCAAAAATATTCAGTGTCCTCAACCTTGAGTGGCACCAAACTCCATGGATCTGGGTGATCTTACTCAGCAGTCTCTGGAGAAAAGAGTCATTTTTTAGACATATCCTGACAGGACAGATCATAATTACCACAGAACTCTGCCCTCAGGGGTATACTGTATCTGTAATTTTTCACTAACATGCTGTATATCAGGAATAAGTTCAGGGTCCCCAGGGGAAAAGTTGTTTCTCACTGTAATTATCACCATCCTGCTCTTTGAGATGTCTCCTTCTACTTCTCTAGTGACTGCCTTTGATGTAATCATCAGACTGAAGCACTGTGGAGGGTATCCTGCATCAGAAAAGGATAAATGCATTAGTTGACACTGTGTAATGTGAATTTTAGGACAGGCAGGGGCTATGCTGTTAAATGTACTTTTCTCTCCTTTCCAGGTGAAGCCTGGTTTGTCTCTTAATTCTTCAGGGCTGTTAATTCTTCAACTCTTTTTGTTCTTGTTTAGAAACAGGAAGGGAATTGATTCAGCCCCATGAATTATGAACCTCCTACTTCTGCTTCTGATGCTACTGCTGCCCCAGCCAATCTCTGGAAAACTTAGAATGAAATGTCCACTGACTCTGGAACACCAGGATGGAGAAAAACTATGGAGCTATTACAGACCAGGAGACCATCTCATTGCTGTTATCACCACTGGAACAAAAATATCTCCTATAATGTTCCCTTTCAATGCAGCTCCTTCTAGTCAGTCTAACTCGTAAGTCATTCAGGATAATGGAGTTGCATTCCCTCCATTTATAATTCTAACACCTCATTTTTTTCTCCTTATTCCACTCTCCTGTCTAATTTCCTGAATCATTTTGATTTCCATGCTTTCTTTGTCTTATTTTGAGGAACAGATTCAAATCCAAAGATGGAACAGAAAAAGAAACTGAAATAAGTCCACATTATTTTCCTCTCCCTGTTCAATCTTGAATTCATGACTTGAATACTGACTTTTGTTCAAATTAGTGATTCTTGTAGTTTTCCCCTGCCTAGCTCATTTCAAATACAACTACTCATTGATATTTACTTCCAGATCCTTATAGAAATACAGGATAACTTATTTTTAGAATTGGTTTCTGGGTTACTTTTGAAACATCCTCTTTCTTTTATGGTGGTTCTACTGTAATTATTCAATTATTTTGAATCCTGATTATTGGACAGATGAAAATTAGTACTGCCGCAAAGAGTAGTGTATTTGAAATTCTTGTCCCATGTGGAGGACTGTATCAATTCCATCTTCCCAATGTTCATTAAAATTGAATGGAGTATCATTTGTCTCTGCGTTTGGAGTCAGTAATGGCTTAAGGCTCTGTTGGCTTGAAAAGACAAAGTGGTTTAGATTGAAAAGAAGTATGTTGTTGGTTCTGTTGATGATAATGACATGATCATATTTACAGCAATTTGTTCATTTTTACAAGAGTTTATCTAATGCTCATTGAAAAATGCTATGCTTTATTTTGATTAGTCAAGCTAAAATAGATCAAAAATATAAAATATACCATGATGATGGTAATGGTGATGATAAAAATGAACATTCTTTTACAGTAGCATATCTTCTGATCGGTCTATAATCCTACGCTTTATTTTCGCTATTCAAGTGGTCAATAAGAATTCCCAGCTCCTGCAAAATCTCACACTTGGCTACGACATCCATGACAACTATATGAACACTATTGGCACTTCAGATGCCTTGCTGGACATGCTCTCCACTGGAGAAGCCAATGTTCCCAACTACAGCTGTGGAAGGAAGGACCACCTTTTGGCTCTTGTTGATGCAGCTGTCAGGGACATCTCCATCCAGATGTCAACATTAGCAGACACCTACAAAGTCCCACAGGTTTGTGTGTGTGCTTTTCTATCTAGTTAAAAGAGTGAATCTGTACGATGGGTAAGCAATAAATTCAACCGTATCCATTCTAGGGCATTCAAGAGTTGCTTTCCTCTGTGGCCAGTGTAGGTATATTGTCTAGTGATGGATGGGATTGATACTGGGGAGGGGAAAAGTAGCAAAGCAGCCCTATCATCTCATGACACCATCCCCGTTGCTTTCGGGGCTTCTACTGCACACCTGTGAAAATAAGGAGAAGGTCAAAATCCTTATATTAAAACAACATATAACCTTTGTGGACAGAATTTAAAAATCTTACCTGAAATATGGCTCTTTATTTGAACAAAACAATTCAGTTGAATTTGCAAATGTGGGTCTGATTTCAGAAAAAAAGGGAGTAATCAAGAAATATCATTTGCATTCTTTATTCTGATTTTTTTTAATTACTTCCTTTCTTTTCTTGTATTTTTTATCTTGTCTTGCTAATATTCTGTCTGTAATATTAGCTAATCAGGAATACAATATTCTAATACCTTGATGAGGAAAAAGTTGGATTTATTGGAAGAATGACGGCATTGTTCATTGCGTTTTCAGATCACTTATAACATTGTTTCAGCGGCTCTGAGTGATAAAAGTCAATTCTCATTTTTTTACCGGATGCTCCCCAAAGAAGGGTTCCACTACCCAGGAATTGTCAAACTGCTCCTCCATTTCAGATGGACCTTGATTGGTCTCTTTGCTTCAGACACAGAGAAGGGAGAGAATTCCATGAGCACATTGAGTCCTATGCTGGTCAGGAATGGAATTTGTGCTGTTATATCGGAACAAATTTCACCAGCTGGACATACAGGACCCCTCAGGGTTGTCATTTCCAAGTGGAGACAAGTCAATGTCTTTGTTCACATCGTAGAATATTTTGCTGTTTGGGACAGAATTCATCTTTTCCATTCAACACTTAAAAGTTTGCCAGAACCAATTGAAGAGAAAGTCTGGATAATTGCAGTCCTTGGGGAAAGGCAAATAAAAAGACACATATTTCTGAAATATATCCATAGTGTTTGGGCCTACAGTTTCCAGTGGGAAAAAAGGCCAAAGGACAGTTCCTTTGAACCAGATCTCTTTGTGCAACCACAGTTCGGAGATCAATCTTTTCTCTGTTCTTTTTCAGAAGACATCATTTCTGTCAAAGGCCGGAGAAGATGCACTCAGAAATCTCCACTGAAGACCAAAGTGGAAAGAAATTGGGTCTTGTACCGACATAACTACCATATTTACACTTTGATGAATACTCTGGCCTATGCCTTGAATGCTGCGTATTCCTCCATATCCAAGAGGAGAAGAAAAGAGGGAGAAGAGAGACTGGGGACTCAAAGGCTGCAGCCATGGCAGGTATGGGGTCCTGACAAAGATCCATCAAAGTTACTTTCTTTGGATAAGGAATACAAAGGGGAAAAGGAAACTATCTCAACCTTTTTGTGCTTCAAAAGGCCAACAAGTCTGACTAATCCAATCACTTGTGGATAATTTTCGAAAGAGCGGGTACCATGACATATATATTTTGATCTTAAACAGTGTTAATTTTATAAAATATGAATGCATTTTAAATAAACTTCTCTCTTTATAAATACATTTCATAGATTTGAAGGAGACCCTGAGACTTTCTAGCATAACCCCTCCTGTCTGCAGGAATCGCAGTTAAAGTTTCTATAAGTGATGGCTGCTGGGTCTTTGCATTAAAACAATCAGTGAAAGGGTAACTGAACTTCTCTTGTTCACTGGATCAGCTCTAAAATTGTTCTTCCGTTTATGATGGTTTTCATCTCATTCAACCAGAATCTCCTCTCTTGTGACTGAGCTCAATTTCCATGTCCAACACTCTAGAATAACAGCAAACGTCTGTGTAACGTATTTCCAAAGCCTTTAATAAGATCTTTACTAGAAGTTCATGTGATCTTGATTTGATCCCTCTATTAATGCAGCCTAGAATCTCCTTTTTTATTGATGTGCTGCCACACATTGTTGGCTCATATTATAACAGATTAAGAGAGTTGGAAGGAACCTTGTAGGTCATCTATTCAAATCCCTTGCCCAAGCAGGAGAACCTACACCATTTCTGACAAATGGCAGTTCAATATCTTCTTGAAAGCTTCCAGTAATGAAGCTCCCACAACTTCTGAAGGCAAGCTGTTCCATTGGTTGATTGTTCTCATTGTCAAAAAAATTCTCCTTATTTCCAGGTTGACTCTCCTTGATCAGTTTCCATCCATTATTCCTTGTCTGCCCTTTGGGTGCCCTGGAAAATAGTTTGATCCCTTCCTCTCTGTGGTAATCCCTCAAATATTGGAAGACTGATATCATGTCACCACTGGTCCTTCACTAGACTAGCCATGCAACCGTTCTTCATATGTTTTAGCCTCCAGTCTCCAATTCATCTTAGTTGCTCTTCTCTGCACTTTTTCTAGAGTCTCACCATCTTTTTTATAGAGTGGTGACCAAAACTGGATACAGTATTCTAGGTGTGGTCTTACTAAGGTTTTATAGAGTGGTATTAATACTTGATCATGATTGTATCTCTCTGTTAATGCAATTTTAGGATTACATTGGCTTTTTTGGCTGCCGCCGCATACTGCTCGCTCATATTTAACTAGTTGTCCACTAAGACTCCAAGATCCCTCTCACCATTGCTGCATTCATTCATTTATTTATTTATTTATTTATTTATTTATTTATTTATTTATTTATTTATTTATTTATTTATTTTGTCGCATTTCTATGCCGCCCAACTCCCAAGGGACTCTGGGTGGCTTACAACAAAGAATAAAACAATGTGAACAATCCCATAAAAAAAGTTAAAAGAAAAACATTAAAACATTAAAACTTTAAAAACATTAAAACACATACACTCCAATTCATGGCCAGGTCTCGCAAGATCATTATAACAAGATCAATGGCCCCAGTCCTGCCGGAAGAGCCAGGTCTTCACCGCTTTGTGGAAGGCCAATAGAGTAGGTCTGGACCTCAGGAGGTAATTGGTTCCAGAGATCCGGGGCAGCCACAGAGAAGGCCCTCCCCATGGGCCCACCAGCTGACATTGTTTAACTGACGGGACCCGGAGGAGACCAACTCTGTGGGATCTTTCCTGTCACTGGGAGCTATGTGGTAGAAGGCGGTCTCTAAGATAGCCTGACCCTGAGCTATATAGGGCTTTAAAGGTAATGACCAACACCTTGAATTGCACCCGGAGACCAATAGGGAGCCAGTGCAGCTCACGGAGAATTGGTGCAATGTGGGTGTATCTAGGCGCACCCACTAAGCCTGGTTTCACCCAGTCTATGTCTTCTTTTGGTTTTTCTTGCCTAAGACTTTACTTTTCTCTACCCTGAGTTTCATTTTGTTAGATAGACCCCAGTGTTCAAGTCTGTCAAGATCCAACTGGATCTTGAGCCTCTCTCCTAAGGTGTTAGCTATTCCTGCCAGTATCATCCACAAATTAATTAATTAATTAATTAATTTATTTATTTATTTATTTATTTATTTATTTATTTATTTATCAAATTTCTATACCGCCCTACTCCCGAAGGACTCAGGGTGGTGAACAGCCAAGATAAAATACAGATAATACAAATATTAAAAGTCCCTTAAAATTAATAGTACAACATTACCAGAAAAGAAGCTATGTAAGATTCGGTTAACAACTCTTAGTGCCTTTTTAGCAATGTTGTTACAGTGGGCTCGGAGCACTTTTTTTTTTTTTTTTTGCTGAACCTTTCTTTTTTCCCTTTTGAGGACAGTGATAACACTTGTTCTCCCAAGTCAGGATATTTGCAAGTGAGACAGAAAGTAGCAGAAAGACTCAAATCTGAAAAAAAAGATAATGTGGGATGGAAAAACCAAGGTTTCTGCTTTTAACATTCCTGGATATTTCTCTTCTAGTTCCATCCATTTCTGAAGAAGAATGAGTTTTGCAATCTTTCCCACATGAAACTGTACTTGGACGAAAATGGTGATGTGGCAGCAGATCTGAACATCATAAGCTTCATAGTTCTCTCCAGGGAGGATCCCATTAGAAAGCAACTGGGGAGTTTTGAAAGACAGAGACTTATTATCAATCAAGATGCTCTTTCACAGCTAAAGTTGCTCAATAAGGTGTGTGAAACATTGGTGACTTTTCTCTGTTTTTCAATGCCTTGAGACACTTTTCAAGTGGCTAAGCCTATTCATCAATACAGTGAGAATTGAATGTGGGGAATAGAACAGGGGCGAAATTCAGCAGATTCTGACAGGTTCTGGAGAACCAGTAGCAGAAATTTTGAGTAGTTCGGAGAACCGGCAAATACCACCTCTGGCTGCCCCCAGAGTGAGGTGGGAATGGAGATTTTGCAGTATCCTTCACCTGGAGTGGGGTGGGAATGGAGATTTTGCAGTACCCACCCCTGCCATGCCCACCAAGCCACGCTCACCAAGTCATACCACATCCACCAAGTCACACCCACAGAACCGTTAGTAAAAAAAATTGAATTCCACTACTGGAATAGAACCCTTATAGTTTTCTTAAATGGCTTGGGACGCTTCAGTACAATTGGCAAGGTATCCTTCAGATGCTGTAATATAGAACATTGTTTCAAATTGATTCAGCCATGTCCTATGTGGGATGCTAGGTGATAATTCTTTAGGATGTATGGCTATTTTGTGTCCTAACATATTTCATTTGTCATTCCTTGTTTTTCTTCTTAGTCTCTGCCTCAGTCCAAATGTGTGGAAAATTGTCATCCTGGATTTTTCAAGCAAGCTCGAAAAGGAGAGCCAGTTTGCTGCTATGACTGTGTTCCTTGTCCAGAAGGAACCATCTCCACTCAGAAAGGTGAGTGACACCAAAGAAAAGGCGACTAGATTCATCCAGAGCATTTTGATCAATGTGCATTTTAAAAGAGACATCTAAGGTTAACAATTTTGTGGTTCTCAATTTTCAAGGTGCCCTATTTCTTCCCTAATGGGAGGAATAAGAAAAAGATTTTGAGGGATGAGGCAGGAAGAGATAGAAGACCATGGTGGATCATACAAGACAATGTGCACCAGAGGAAATTTCTATTTTTTTGCCAGTATGGAGATGTCCTCTAAATAATGAAATACAGGTGAAACTCGAAAAATTAGAATATTGTGCAAAAGTTCATTTATTTCAGTAATGCAACTTAAAAGGTGAAACTAATATATGAGATAGACTCATTACATGCAAAGCGAGATAGTTCAAGCCTTGATTTGTCATAATTTTGATGATTATGGCTTACAGCTCATGAAAACCCCAAATTCACAATCTCAGAAAATTAGAATATTACATGAAATCAATAAAACAAGGATTGTACATAGAACAATATCGGACCTCTGAAAAGTATAAGCATGCATATGTACTCAGTATTTGGTTTGGACCCATTTTGCATCAATTACTGCCTCAATGCGGCGTGGCATGGATGCTATCAGCCTGTGGCACTGCTGAGGTATTATGGAAGACCAGGATGCTTCAATAGCAGCCTTCAGCTCTTCTGCATTGTTCGGTCTCATGTCTCTCATCTTTCTCTTGGCAATGCCCCATAGATTCTCAATGGGATTCAGATCAGGCAAGTTTGCTGGCCAATCAAGCACAGTAATCCCATGGTCACTGAACCATGTTTTGGTACTTTTGGCAGTGTGGGAAGGTGCCAAGTTCTGCTGGAAAATGAAGTCAGCATCCCCATAAAGCTCGTCTGCGGAAGGAAGCATGAAGTGCTCCAAAATCTACTGGTAGACGGTTGCGTTGACCCTGGACTTAATGAAGCACAGTGGACCAACACCAGCAGATGACATGGCTCCCCAAATCAACACAGACTGTGGAAACTTCACACTGGACTTCAAGCATCTTGCAGTGCGTGCCTCTCCATTCTTCCTCCAGACTCTGGGTCCTTGGTTTCCAAATGAAATGCAAAAGTTGCTCTCATCAGAAAAGAGGACTTTGGACCACTGAGCAACAGACCAGTTCTTTTTTTCTTTAGCCCAGGTAAGATGCTTCTGACGTTGTTTGTTGTTCAGGAGCAGCTTGACGAAGAATACGACATTTGAAGCCCATGTCCAGGATCCGTCTGTGTGTGGTGGCTCTTGATGCACTGACTCCAGCCTCAGTCCACTCCTTGTGAAAGTCCCCAATACTTTTGAATGGCCTTTTCCTGACAATCCTCTCCAGGCTGCAGTCATCCCTGCTGCTTGTGCACCTTTTTCTTCCACGCTTTTCCTTTCCACATAACTTTCTATTAATGTGCTTTGATACAGCACTTTGGGAACATCCAACTTCTTTTGCAATTACCTTTTGAGGCTTTCCCTCCTTATAGAGGGTGTCAATGATGGTTTTCTGCACAACTGTCAGGTCAGCAGTCTTTCCCATGATTGTGATTCCTACTGAACCAGACTGAGAGACCATTTAAAGGCTCAGGAACCCTTTGCAGGTGTTATGGCTTAATTAGCTGATTAGAGTGGGACACTTTGAGCCTAGAATATGGAACCTTTTCACAATATTCTAATTTTCTGAGATTGTGAATTTGGGGTTTTCATGAGCTGTAAGCCATAATCATCAAGAGTATGACAAACCAAGGCTTGAACTATCTCTCTTTGCATGTAATGAGTCTATCTCATATATTAGTTTCACCTTTTAAGTTGCAGTACTGAAATAAATGAACTTTTGCACGATATTCTAATTTTTCGAGTTTCACCTGTATTTCAAGCAGAGATCCAGAGAACCTTCTGAGGGGGCATTCCATCCTAACATGATATAAAGTTTGTGGGATGATCCCACAGTCACAGTTAGTATTGTCAACCTGCCCCTTTGGGTTTTTCATTATTGGCACCTGCCATGGTTGGTCAGTATCATCTGACATCCAAAGAAGATCTTTCTTGAAAGGTGAAAAGAAAAGAAATATTACTTTCTGTTTTCTCAGATACTGAAAAATGCACCAAGTGCCCAAATGATCAATATCCCAGCGAGAGCAGAGTCCAATGTATCCCAAAAAGAATAACCTTCCTCTCCTATGAAGAACATCTGGGCATCATCCTGGTGTCCATTGCCCTACTCTTGTTCCTATTCACAGGATTCATTTTAATCATATTCCTTAAATACCTAGAATCTCCCATTGTCAAAGCCAACAACCGGGACCTCTCCTACATCCTCCTGGTCTCCCTCTTGCTTTGCTTCTTGTCCTCCTTTTTCTTCATTGGACGACCAAGGAAAGCCACCTGTCTTCTCCGACAAACAGTGTTCAGCATTGTCTTCTCAATAGCTGTGTCATCTGTGCTGGCCAAAACTATCACGGTGGTGCTGGCCTTCTTAGCCTCAAAACCAGGGAACAAAGTGAGAAGATGGTTGGGGAAGAGCTTGACCAATTCCATCATCCTTTCTGGTTCTGCTGGCCAAATTTTCATCTGTGCCTTATGGCTGGGAATTTCTCCCCCATTCCCTGACTCTGACTTAAACTCCCAGCATGGAGCGATCATCCTTCAATGCAATGAAGGCTCTGTCACCATGTTTTATGTTGTCCTTGGCTATATGTGTTTCCTAGCTGCCATTTGCTTCACTGTAGCTTTCCTGGCCAGGAATCTGCCTGGGGCCTTCAATGAAGCCAAGCTGATCACCTTCAGCATGCTGGTCTTCTGCAGTGTTTGGATCTCCTTCTTGCCCACCTACCTGAGCACCAAAGGAAAGTCCATGGTGATTGTTCAGGTCTTCTCCATCTTGGCCTCCAGTGCTGGACTGCTGGGTTGCATCTTCTTCCCAAAGTGCTACATTATTATCCTGAGGCCAGATCTAAACACTAAGGAACATCTCATGATAAAAGTAGAGAAATGACAGTAAAATTTTTTCTTAGGCTTATCACATTTAATTTTTTCATTGCAGTTATTGGTGTTTTGTATTCTTCCTTTGAATCAATGGGACAATTAAGGCTATTTAAAACTGAAGGAAATAAACATATACAGAGTATAATGTTAATGACATTAAATTCCAACATAATCATCAATTAGTAAAATAAACCAATTAGTAATAGAATTTGTCATACATCCAGGAATGAACAAGCTCAGAAATAAGACTCTCCTTCCAACAGGATTTTATGTGCTTTCCAGTTTTGTGCAAATACAATTCTAGCCGCTGTTATTATATGAATGATCAAATATGTATGTTCTTTAGTGTATTATATTTTTTTTGGTGTAAGCCACCCAGAGTCCCTTGGGAGTTGGGCGGCATAGAAATTTGATAAATTAAATTAAATTAAATTAAATGTATCTTCTTTACTATAATTCTCTGGTAAAATTCCCAATAAGAATATCTCTGGTTTCAACTCTATATGTTGCTGCAACATTCCCTCTAACCATGTTTGTATTTTCAGCCAATATTGTTTTGCTTCTTTACACAACCACCACATATGATAGTATGATCCCGGCAACTGGTGACATTTCCAACACTTAGCTGATTTATCTTGAAACATCTTAGCTAATCTTTCTGGTGGCATATGCCATCTATAAAACATTTTTTACAGGTTTTCTTTATAGGCTGTTGCCATTGTTAATTTAACATTTCTTTCCCAAAGTTGTTGCCATTTATCTAATTCTATGGTGTATCCAAAATTCTTTGTCCATGCTATCATTGTTTCTTTTACTTCTTCATCTTCTAGTCTAATACACAATAAATAATTATATAGTTTCTTAATCATTTTCTCATCTGTTCCTGTCAATATTTCATCCAGTTCAGATTTCCCCAAGTTAAAGTCATATTGTCTATGATCTGCTTCATATCTTGATTGTATTTGCAATCTTGTATACCAATCTATCTCGATCCTTTGACTCTCTAGTTCTTGTTTATGTTTCAGCTCTCCCCGATCTGTCAGAATGTCTTTATATGTAACAATATTCCACATGTTCACAATATTTAGGTATGTCACTGCTTCTATTGTAGAAAGCCACATTAGAATATTTAAATAATGTTTTTCTTTTATTCTCTCCCACACTGATAACAAACCATTTCTTACATAATGGCTTTGGAAATATCCATGTATCCTTTGTTTCCCGTACCATAAAAAGGCATGCCAACCCAATTGTAAATCATTTCAATTTTTTTCAATTTAATTCAATTTATATGCCACCCTTCTCCGAAGACTCAGGTTGGCTCACAATACATTTAAAATCCTAATAAAAAACATTTTAAAATTAAAACGTTAAAACATTAAAACTCATTCATACCATTCATGGCCGGATCTCGCCAGATCGAACGAGCAAGATCAACGGCCCCAGGCCTGCCGGAAAAGCCAGGTGTTCACCGCTTTTCGGAAGGCCAATAGGGTGGGGATGGTCCGGACCTAAGGAGGTAACTGATTCCAAAGAGCTGGGGCAGCCACAGAAAAGGCCCTCCCCCACGGGCCTGCCAGACGGCATTGTTTAGCTGACGGGACCCAGAGGAGACCAACTCTGTGGGATCTTACCGGTCGCTGGGAGCTATGCGGTAGAAGGCGGTCTCGAAGATAACCTGGCCCTGAGCCATGTAGGGCTTTAAAGATAATAACCAACACCTTGAATTGTGACCGGACAACAATAGGGAGCCAGTGCAGCTTGCGGAGAATTGGTGTAATGTGGGCATACCTAGGTGCACCCACGACAGCTCGCGCGGCTGCGTTCTGGACTAACTGTAGTCTCCAAACACTTTTCAAGAGTCACCCCATGTAGAGCGCTTTGCAATAATCTAACCATGAGGTGACAAGGGCATGAGTGACCGTGAGGAGAGCCTCCCAATCCAAGTAGGGTCTCAATTGGTGCACAAGGTGAACCTGTACAAAGGTCCCCCTAGCCACAGCTGTTAGATATTGCTCTAATCTTAGCTGTGAGTCTAGGAGGACACCCAAGTTGCGAGCCCGTTCTGAGGGGGACAATTTGTCCCCCCCCCCCCCAGAATCAAGGATGGATAGTCAACATAGTCTTTAGGAGGCAATACCCACAGCCATTCGGTCTTGTCTGGGTTAAGTCTCAACCTGTCAATGTCAATAATATTGTATTCCTTAATAAAATCCATTCTTTAATCCATGTTAACGCCGCCGCTTGATAATACAATTCCCAATTCGGAAGGCCAAACCCACCTCTAATTGTTGCATCTTGTAGCATTTTTATATTAATCCTTGCTCTCTTTCCTTGCCACACATATTTCCACATTATATTCTTCAATTCTTCAAAATATTTTTCCTCCAGTTTTATTGGTATAGTTTGAAATAAAAATTTCAAGCTTCTGCCAACCTAGCAGTTCGAAAGCATGTAAAAAATGCAAGTAGAAAAATAGGGAGCACCCTTGGTGGGAAGGTAACAGCCTTCCATGCATCTTTGGCATTTAGTCATGCCAGCCACATGACCATGGAGATGTTTTCGGACAGTGCTGGCTTTTCGGGTTTGAAATGGAGATGAGCACCGCCCCCTACAGTTAGCAATGACTAACCAATATGTGCAAGGTGTACCTTTACCTTTATTTCTACCCAAACCAAGTGTGAGGGAAAAAGGATTCAAGCTTTTCCATCTCCAATTACCTAATCAAAGATCAGGTCATTTCTGAGGCCGGTGCCTGGAGGGTTTGAGATCTTCCTGAACTAAATTCTCTCCAACAGACAATTCATTCTTCTTCTTCACTTAGGGGTCTATGGAATCTGAGGCAATCCCATCTCTGCCACCAATTGTTGAAAATTCCATTTTCCTTCCTTCTTTCTTTCTTTTATTTTGAACCACCAATAAGTAGATTGATACAGACTTAATTTTCCAAAAATCACTGGAAATTTGAACAAGTGATTTCGGTTCTCTGTCTGCAGTTGCTGGGGAGACATTTTCCTTCAACAAAAGGAATGCTTACACATTTTTTTTCAAAAAGGAATTGTTTTCTATTTCTGCTCTCTATTTTTTGTAAGCTCTTTGTCCACACTACAGTCATGTGAAATATAACAGCTGTTTCACGCGATCGTCTGAGTTTCCTTTTTTCACTTTTTTAAAGCATTTTTTTACTATCTATTTGCCTGAACTGGTTGTAAAAAAATGCTTAAAAAGTAAAATAAAAAAAAAAGTTCCAACGAGTGTGCATCACTCAGCTGATCGTCGGAACTTTTCTTTTACATTTTTTAATACCGGTTCGGTGAACCAGTAGCATTTTTTATTACCGGTTCGGGTGAACCGGCCCAAACTGGTACCATTTCATCCCTGGATTGTCCCCAAGTGGAGCCTTTGGGGCAAGTGGGAGCAGTGGCTGCAGGGGAGAATTTGGCTGGAGGGTCTGGTGGGGCCATGGGGGACCCTCAGGATGCATTTTCCTCAGAGTTGTAGAGAGTCACCTACAGGGAGATGCAGATTGCATGTTTATAATCACCATTCACTTATGAATGGAAATGATAAAGTGTCCAGATTAAATTTAGCTGGTAGTCTAAAATTTTTTTTCCAAGAGTTTATTCATGAAGATCAATGTGGCTTTTTACTTAAATGACAAAAGACAATGTGAGAACTGTGTTGGTTGTCATAGTACTTTTACAACAAAAAACAAGCTGTTTGATGTAGATGCAGAGAAAGCCTTTGATCATTTGCATTGGCCTTTTTTGCTTAATGTTCTGGAAGATATGAGTCTTGCTGAAAATTTTATTCAAGAAATTTAGTGTCATAACCATGTGATATCCAGAAGGGGACAAGTCAAGATTTTCCTTTGTCCCCTTTGCTGTTTATTTTGGCTCTTGAAGTGTGAAGGGAGGAAAATGGGCCAGTCCTGGAGTCAGGGGAAGGTCCAGACGAGGGCTCTGCATTAGAGGCAGAGATGGGGCCAGGGCCATCTGGGAGTGATGAGCGGACTCCGGAGCCTCCAGAAGCGAGTAACAGAGAGGCAGAGGAGCAGGAGGAGCCTGTTCCTAGTGCACGCGTGTGAAGAGCTGCCAGAAGGCAAAAGCAGCTAAAGCAAAAAGGACGACTCGGGAGTAAGGCCAGGAGATGATTGGGCCCTTAATTTGGACTAAACTGAGAATGAAGCAACTCTCAGCTGTTCCAATAAAACAGGACTGATTGTGTCTGGTAATAACTACTTGGGCCTAGGTCACAACAATTGGTGTCGAGGGGAAAAAAGATCTATTAGCCCTATATCTTTCTTCATATTTAAACAATTATATAATCCAAAAATATTCAGTTTCCTCAACTTAGAGTGGCACCAAACTCCATGTTTCTGGGTGACCTTACTCAGCAGTCTCTGGAGAAAAGAGTCCATATTGAAGGATAGCAGAAGTCAAATACATAGGTGTTGAAATCCTGTATTTCCCTCTGGCATGATTTTCTGGATAGGTCCTGACAGGAAAGACCACAACCATTAAAGAACACTGCCCACAGGGGTATATCTGTAATTTTTCACAAACATGCTGTATATCAGGAATAAGTTCAGGGTCCCCAGAGGAAAAGTTGCTTCTCACTGTAATTATCACCATCCTGCACTATTTCTCTAGTGACTGCCTTTGATGTAAACATCAGACTGAAGCACTGTGGAGGGGATCCTGCATCAGAAAAGGATAAAGGCTTTAGGTGACACTGTGTTATGTGAATTTTAGGACAGGCAGGGGCTGTGCTTTTCTCTCCTTTCCAGGTGAAGCATGATTTGTCTCTTTTAATTCTTCAGGGCTTTTAATTCTTCAACTCTTCTTGTTCTTGTTTAGAAACAGGAAGGGAATTGATTCAGCCCCATGAATTATGAACCTCCTACTTCTGCTTCTGATGCTACTGCTGTCCCAGCCAATCTCTGGAAATCTTAGAATGAAATGTCCACTGACTCTGGAACTCCAGGATGGAGAAAAACCATGGAGCTATTACAGACCAGGAGACCATCTCATTGCTGTTATCACCACTGGAACAAAAATATCTCCTATAATGTTCCCTTTCAATGCAGCTCCTTCTAGTCAGTCTAATTCGTAAGTCATTCAGGATAATGGAGTTGCATTCCCTCCATTTATAATTCTAACACCTCATTTTTCCCTCCTTATTCCTTATTCCCTCCTTATTCCACTTATTCCAGATAGATATGGGCATATCCCCTGCCCAGCTCAGTTCAAATACAACTACCCATTGATATTTACTTCCAGATCCTTATAGAAATACAGGATAACATATTTTTAGAATTGGTTTCTGGGTCACTTTTGAAGCATCCTCTTCCTTTTATGGCAGTTCTACTGTAATTATTCAATTATTTTGAACCCTGATTATTGGGCAGATGAAAATTAGTACTGCCCCAAAGAATAGTGTATTTCCGATTCTTATCCCATGTGGAGGACTGTATCAATTCCATCTTCCCAATGTTCATTAAAATTGAATGGAGATGGGTGAGTATCATTTATCTCTGGGTTTGGAGTCAGTAATGGCTTAAGACTCTGTAGGCTTCAAAAGACAAAGTAGTTTAGATTGAAAAGAAGTAAATTGTTGGTTCCATTGATGATAATGACATGATCATATTTACAGCAGTTTGTTCATTTTTACAAGAGTTTATCTAATGCTCATTGAAAAATGCTATGCTTTATTTTGATTAGTCAAGCAAAAATATATCAAAAATATAAAATATATTTTGCTATTCATGATGATGGTAATAGTGATGATAAAAATGAACATTCTTTTACAGTAGCATATCTTCTGATCGGTCTAAAATCCTACGCTTTATTTTCGCTATTCAAGTGGTCAATAAGAATTCCCAGCTCCTGCAAAATCTCACACTTGGCTACGACATCCATGACAACTATCTGAACACTATTGGCACTTCAGATGCCTTGCTGGACATGCTCTCCACTGGAGAAGCCAATGTTCCCAACTACAGCTGTGGAAGGAAGGACCACCTTTTGTCTCTTGTTGATGCAGCTGACAGGGACATCTCCATCCAGATGTCAACATTAGCAGACATCTACAAAGTCCCACAGGTTTGTGTGTGTGCCTTTCTATCTAGTAAAAAGAGTGAATCGGTAGGATGGGTAAGCAATAAATTCAACCGTATCCATTCTAGGACATTCAAGAGTTGCTTTCCTCTGTGGCCAGTGTAGGTATATTGTCTACTGATGGGATTGGTACTATTGATACTGGGGAGGGGAAAACAGAAAAGCAGCCCTATCATCTAATGACACCATCCCCATTGCTTTGGGGGCTTCTACTGCACACCTGTGAAAATAAGGAGAAGGTCAAAATCCTTATATTAAAACAACATATAACCTTTGTGGACAGAATTTAAAAATCTTACATAAAATAGAGCTCTTTATTTGAACAAAACAATTCAGTTGAATTTGCAAATGTGGGTCTGATTTCAGAAAAAAAGGGAGTGAGCAAGAAATATCATTTGCATTCTTTATTCTTATTTTTTTATTACTTCCTTTCTTTTTTTGTATTTTTTATCTGGTCTTGCCAATATTCTGTCTGTAATATTAGCTAATCAGGAATACAATATTCTAATACCTTGATGAGGAAAAAGTTGGATTTATTGAAAGAATGACGGCATTGTTCATTGCTTTTTCAGATCACTGCTAACATTGTTTCAGCGGCTCTGAGTGATAAAAGTCAATTCTCATTTTTTTATCGGATGCTTCCCAAAGAAGGGATCCACTTCCCAGGAATTGTCCAACTACTCCTCCATTTCAAATGGACCTTGATTGGTCTCTTTGCTTCAGACACAGAGAAGGGAGAGAATTCCATGAGGACATTGAGTCTTATGCTGGTCAGGAAAGGAATTTGTGCTGTTATATCAGAACAAATTTCACCCGCTGGACATACAGCTCCCCTCAGGGTTGCCATTTCCAAGTGGAGACAAGTCAATGTCTTTGTTCACATTGTAGAATTTTTTGCTGTTTGGGACAGAATTCATCTTTTCCATTCAACACTTAAAAGTTTGCCAGAACCCATTGGAGGGAAAGTCTGGATAATTGCAGGCCTTGGGGAAAGGCAAATAAAAAGACACATATTTCTGAAATATATCCATAGTGTTTGGATCTACATTTTCCAGTGGAAAAAAAGGCCAAAGGATAGTTCCTTTGAACCAGATCTCTTTGTGCAACCACAGTTCGGAGATCAATCTTTTCTCTGTTCTTTTTCAGAAGACATCATTTCTGTCAAAGGCCGGAGAAGATGCACTCAGAAATCTCCACTGAAGACCAAAGTGGAAAGAAATAAGATCTGGAACCAATATAACTCCTATATTTACTCTTTGATGAATACTCTGGCCCATGCCTTGAATGCTGCGTATTCCTCCATATCCAAGAGGAGAAGAAAAGAGGGAGAAGAGAGGCTGGGGACTCAAAGGCTGCAGCCATGGCAGGTATGGGGTCCCGACAAAGATCCATCAAAGTTACTTTCTTTGGATAAGGAATACAAAGGGGAAAAGGAAACTATCTCAACCTTTTTGTGCTTCAAAAGGCCAACAAATTTGGTCCATCTAATCACTTGTGGATAATTTTCCAAAGAGCGGGTACCATGACATTTATATTTTGATCTTAAACAGTTAATTTTATAAAATATGTATGCATTTCAAGTAAATTCCTATCTTTATGAATTTGTGATTAGTATTTTAGAATTGTATGTTCATACATTTGAAGGAGACCCTAGCACCGTTATGGTGAACCTATGGCACGCGTGTCAGAGGTGGCACTCAGAGTCCTCTCTGTGGGCATGCACACTGTTGGCAGTTGCTCTTCGGGTTTCTGGCGCACAGCTAGTCTTCGTGCATGCCAGAAACCCCAAGACCATCTGGCCAGTGCACATGTGCTTGGTGGAAACCCCAAAACCAGGTGGCCGCCTCTTGTGTATGCCAGCCAGCTGGTCTTCGGGTTTCTAGAGCTGTGGCGCATGCTCTGATTTGGGCACTTGGTGCCAAAAAGGTTCACCATCACTGATACAGCATAACCCTTTCTGTCTGCAGGAATCCCAGTTAAATCTTCTCTAAGTGATGGCTGTTTTGCATTAAAACAATCAGTGAAGGGGAAACTTCTCTGGTTCACGGGATCAGCTGTTAAATTGTTCCTCCTTTTAGGATGGTTTTCATTCAGCCAGAATCTCTCCTTGTTTTCAAGGGCTTTATGAATTATCTTTTCATTTGTTTGTTCAATTTATTTGTGATCCAGTCTAGAATGCTCCCTATACCCTACCAATTTCATCAATTATTTATTTTATCAATATTTATATGATTGACAAATTTTGCTGAACCTTTCTTTTCCCCTTTTGAGGACAGTGATAACACTTGTTGTCCCAACTCAAGTGAGATAACTGTAGCAGAAAGACTTTTAACATTCCTGGATATTTCTCTTCTAGTTCCATCCATTTCTGAAGAAGAACGAGTTTTGCAATCTTTCCAACTTGAAACTGTACTTGGACCAAAATGGGGATGTGACAGCAGATTTGAACATTGTAAGCTTGGTAGTTCTGTCCAGGGAGGATCCCGTTAGAAAGCAAGTGGGGAGTTTTGAAAGACAGAGACTTACTATCAATCCAGATGCTCTTTCACAGCTAAGGTTGCTCAATAAGGTGGGTGAAACATTGGTGTCTTTTCTCTGTTTTCCAAAGCCTTGAGAGACTTTTCAAGTGGCTAAGCCTATGCACCAATACAGTGAGAATTGAATGTGGGGAATAGAACCCTTATAATTTTCTTAAAAGGCTTGGGACGCTTCAGTACAATTGGCAAGGTATCTTTCGGATGCTGTAATATAGAACAGTGTTTCAAATTGATTCAGCCGTGTCCTATGTGGGGTGCTAGGTGATAATTCTTTAAGACGTATGGCTATTAAAAAAAAAAAGTTTTATTAAAAAAAATTCTTTCACCATACATATTTTATGAACAGAGTTCACATTTTATACATAATCAAAATCATCCTTATAATACTTCTTAATCTTCCTATTTTTTCCAATATTTATCTCTTTTGTGTAATCCTTTATCCCAAATTTATCATTTTTCTCCATATCTTATTATTTCAACTTCTGCCATATTAATTCCTCCCCCCTATTATTTTTTATCATTTTCAATTTTATATTCAAATAACATCACTTTGCGCCTTATATTTCTTCTCAATGACAATTGCTCCAGTTGTTTGCCATCTTTCTTCATTTCCAGAAGAGTCTCTAATTCCTTTTTCTCATTCATTAACAATAATACAGTCATCTTAATTTACTTGATTATCAAAATGAGCTGAGGTGGCGCAGTGGTTAGAGTGCAGTACTGCAGCTACTACAGCTGACTGCTAGTTCAGCAAATCAGCGGATCAAATCTCACCGGCTCAAGGTTGACTCAACCTTCCATCCTTCCGAGGTGGGTAAAATGAAGACCCAGATTGTTGGGGGCAATATGCTATTTAGTATACTGTCTTTGTTGTAAGCTGCGCAGAGTCCTCGGAGAGTGGGCGGCATAGAAATATGAATAATAATAATAATAATAATAATAATAATAATAATAATAATAATAATAATAATAATAATAAATTACCTATTTCCCCCTTTCCATCTGCTGTGGTTTATCACCAACATATTCTATTTTTTCTTCTTTGCAAAAAGAAACACTTTCATGTTTTGAACATTATTATTTTCTATACAATTAGTATTTTAAATATTCATTTTAATTACATTGTTATCAAAATTAATAGTATTGTCAAATTACTTATTTTCACCTTTCTATCTATTAGGATTTAATGTAAACAAATTCTATTCAGATTAACAGAGTTGGAAGGGATCCAACCCACTGCCCAAGCAAGATACCCTACATCTGCCCCTTCCTAGGATCAAACTCACAACCTCCTGATTGTGAGGCAAGAGCTCCACCTCTAGGCCACAGCAGCTGAGTTTCATTCATCTTTGTCATATAATCACTTATAATCATTTTCCACCCTATCTTATTTTTTCAACTTCTGCCATGTTATTCTCACATATTGCTTTATCAATTTATTAATGCTTTCATCTAGCTAACATCACAGTATATCCTATACTTCTTCTCTCTTGCCACTACTATAACAATTAAAATTTCATTCTAATTTAAAAAGCTTTTAAAAACACCATTATTATTATATTGTCTACTTTCCCATTCCCATTAATTAATCTATTTTATGTATATTTCCTAATGTTTACTTCATCATCTCATCTTTACCCATCATCTCGAAATCTTTTTAACATCCCCCTTTCTAATAGTTTTTTGCACGACCCTTTATCTCGCTCTAATTTCTCAGTTCTCTCTTTTTTTCTTTTTATATATGTTACATTTCTTCTTCTGGCTCCTTTTATCTTTTGTTGTTGTTGTTGTTGTTGTTGTTGTTGTTGTATTGTTTGAACTTCCCTTACTAAAGTTTTCCCTTGTCTCCTCCAGATATTCCCCCTTTTCCCTTTTGTCTGTTTCTGTTTTAGGGGGGATTTTTCCCCTTTCCTCTCTGCTCTTTTAACTTAATTAATTTCTTAATTAATTAATTAATTAATTAATTTCTTGCTTCTCATTTAAATTTTCTCTTCCTTTTCCTTTTCTGTATTTTTAAATGAATTTTCCATTTCTTTTTTGCCTATTAAAGATTCACACATGCTTTTAAGCATCAAAAGTAACTCTTCATACATCTGCAACTCCATTTTGTAACAATTTAATACCTCCCCAATTTTTTCTCAATGAACTTAACCAGAATTTAAGACCTATATAGTTTTCTTGTATCTCCGCTACTTTGTTTTTTCCTTCTTTGATTATTCCTTTTATTCTTTAAAATTAAAATGTTATTCTCAATTATTCATTATTATTCAAATTCAGCAACAGGCAAATCCCATTATGAAGCTGTCTTCCAGAAGGGAAGGGAAATAAACAGCCACCCAGATGTAAAACACAGTCACTCCTTAAACATTCTCACTTAACCAAAATTTAAAGTCTATGTAATTTTCTTATATCTCCTTTTCTCCTTTTCTTCTTAAAATAGTCCTTTGTTCTTCAAACAGCTGCTTCCTGTTTTGTCTATTTGAATACAGTATCACAGTACTTTTTCTTTTCTCCAGCAGATGGCACTCTCAGTTTCTACATGTTGCAAAATAGTCTTTTAAATCCAATTGTTTATCAAAATATTCAGTAATTTTTCAAAACCTCTTATAATTTGTTATCTTTCTTCTGAACATTGTTTATTCCCTTTTAAAAATATTTTGCTTTTTCCCAATTTTCCAAATCCAAGCCTTTCTCTTAGATTCTTTGTGTTATAGTCCATGCTTTCTCTTTTTTCTGTATTTGTGTTTTTTCTCCCCAAGTGCCAGATAGCCACTAATCCAAATTCAGGGATTCTTTTAAGACTTCAATTCCCATTTTTCTTAGCTTAAATTGGCAGTTATCTCACCCAATTCTGGCTCTCCATCAAAATGCCACTCCTGCTCAATACTTCGGTCTGGTTGTCCCAGTTTCAACGCGGCCACCATAAAATGGCCGCTGTCCCCGCTGCTGCTTTGGGAGAGCTGTTTCTGTTCCAGCAAGGAAATTGCCAATTCCTCGCGGTCCATGAAACGCTTCTCCTTTCTTCACCATCCCTTCAAGATGGCTATGGCTCGAAAGCCTCCTGCCAGCAGTTCGTCCGGCTGGATTTTGCGTGGCTCATCAGAGCCTGCTATTTTTCAGTCCGTTCCTGCTGTGACCTCAACCGGCTGGACATACGGATATTTTGTGTCCCTATTTTGGAACAACACTGTTCCAAAACTATCAACTAGAAATACAAAACAAAACCATTTTTAATTCCCAGTCTTCATTAATTAAGATGTATAAAGAGCTGAAAGAATATATTTTCTTTTTTTTTTATTGAAAAAGTTTTTCAAATACAAATTTTCCCCCCTTTTTTCTCCCCCACTCCTCCCTAACCCCCCCTCACCACCCGTCCCTCTGTGACTTCTTCAAAATAAAATCCAACTTCGTAACAGATTATATAATATTTTACCATCCCCTTGCTCCATCCCTCAAATACTGACCCTTTCTTTCTAATAATATTATTACATCCCCCTTTTACCATACATTTCAAAATAACATTCTACTGTAACATTATATAATAACTTCTAGTTTAGCATAATAACATTATTTTAACTCCCAATTTAGCAATAATCTGCCCTTTTTCTCCTCCCCCATACATATATCTATATATTAATATAACATTTCAAAACAACCTTCCACTTTAAGACTATATAATAAATCCTATTTTAACATTTAATCTTTAATGTATATTAATATAACATTTCAAAGCAGCCTTCCCCTAAAAAGCTATATAATAAATCCTAATTTAACATTTATTCAGCTCTATCCATTTCCTCCACTCCCATAAATGTATCTCTTAAACATCCCTTTTCTTAAACTAAACAATCAATAAACTAACCTGTCTCCGCCCACTTTCCTACAAAATTACCATACATAACAATTCTTAATATCTTTATTCTTCTGCCCACCCTACTAAAAAAAATATTCCCTTATATAGATAAAATCAATGACTTTAAACTTATAATCCATATAATATAATATCTTCTTTGATGTCTCTCCACTGGATTGTTAACTCCATCGCCCATATTAGGGTAACATAGCATCCTGATTGCAACAGAATGTTCAAAAAATCCTCAGTTATCATCTGCCCCCATAAACAATAAATATCTTCATGTATATAAAAAAGGAAAACAACCACCCGAGTGACATTGTAATTGTATTCCATATAATATCTGTAGTAGTGGATTTCTTCAGGATTATTAATTCCCACCATCATAATGGGGTAACAACCAGATCTTCTGCATGCCCCAGCATAACTCTCTTGCCATATAGCTGAGGATAAGCATGATATATTTATCAAAAAAAAAAAAAAATCAAAAATGGATAATTCCAATCCAACAATTTAAGGCCCTTTTCACATCCCAAAATTACAGCACTGCAGAGGTCTGTCACTCTCCTCAGGATAATATTGACCAATACTTCGCCTCAACTATCTTTTCATGTATTCAGTCATCTTTTAAATAACTGGCTTCACTGTTGCCTAATTTAGAAATTTTTGTTTTTGCGAGATCTATTTCTTTTTTTCTTGACTTGTTGTGGGTTTGATCTCCATCCTAATTTCCTTTCTACGAGTTGTATATCGACTGATCGGTTTTCATTCTGATTTATAGCTTGATCTTGTTGGTTTTGCTTTTGTGACTCATATTTCTTTTCTATAAGTTGTATATCAACTGATTGATTTCCATTCTTGTCTGTGACTTGATGAATCATCACATTAGAATCCAATGCCACATCTCTTTTATTTGTGGATAATCCAGCTGAGGTATCTAAAGAATCCAAAGGCAATTCATCTACAGAGGCCCCTGTAGCTCGATATTTTTCCTTTATTTCCAACTCCTTCTGCTTATCTTGTGTTGTGCATAAAAATGTTGAACTCATTTTCAAAAATTTTTGGTAAAATTCTTCCGCTTTTTCAACAGTATTTAATTGATATCTTACTCCTTGATATCTCAATATTATACCAACTGGAGTATCCCACCTAAATATAATATTTCTCTTTTTAAGCTCAGTCACCAGAAAACCAAATTTCTTTCTTTCCAATAACATCTTAGGTGGTAGCTCTTTGTATATCCAAATCTTTCTTCCAAACAAATGCAGAGTAGAATTAAAAGATTTTTGCACGATATTATTTCTTATTTCTTTGTCTGTAAAATAAATCACCACATCTCTTGGCAATTGCCTTTGCTTTGCAATCCAGGAGTTTATTCTATAAACTCTGTCAATCCTACAAAATACTTCCTCAGGATGAACCTTTAAGATCCCAGCCAGAATTTCAGAAGATATTTTTCTTAAGTCATCTCTGTTGCTTTCCTGTAATCCTCTCAGTCTAATCGCATATTCTGTAAGATTATATTGCATCATTAAAACTTCTTTTTCAATCCGTTGTTTTATATTTTCTGCATTACAAGTCTTATAATCAGCTTCCATTTTAAGTTTTTCTTCTAAGCTATTATCTTGAGTGTTTATCAAATCATTTTCAGTTCTTTGTATTTTATTGTACAAATTATCCTCAATTTCCTCCATTTTAGACTCTAATAAGTCAATATTTGTACCCAACTTCATAACAATTTCTGAAAAACCATTAGTCACTTTTACAATCTTTCGTTGCAAAATATCAAACTTTGATTGCACCTTTTCTTTAATTTCCTGCTTAAATTTTTCAAAGTTCTGATTCACAATCTCATCCCTTCTTACAATCTCCTCCAAGAGAAATTCAATTATATTAAAATCAGTTTTCTGAGTCTGTAGGTTTAGAACTTGTTCATATAGTTTATAGATGGGGGAATCCCCCCCCCACTGCTTGTTTGTCTGGCTTTGTAAGTCTGAACACCATATTTCCACACAGACAAACTCTCTTAGAAAAGAAAAGAAAAAGAAAGAAAGAGAAAAAAGCTTCTTTCCAAACAAGATCAATACCAAATCTCCAGGAAAGAGAAAACACAAAAGTGGAGCTTTTTCTTCAATTGTAGCCAGGAGTATTTATTCCGCTACTTTGTGGCTTAATAAGAAATGGAAGGACTTTCCCTTTTCAGCTTCCCTGCTCAAACTTCGGCAGTCGCCATTTTAAAAGTTCTTTTTTACTTTGTTCAGTATCCTTTACAAAATAAATATAAATACTTGCGATTTAGGGTTGCAGGTCGAGGTCCAGATCTCATCCTCTTTACTTAGTCTGTTAATTATCTTGAAAAGCTTGTTTTTGTCACCTTGCTCTGCAAAAAGGCAGAGGTCTCCCAACGCCCAGAGCAAATGGCGAGTGATATAGGGAGCCTCATCCGCTCGCCCCCAAGAGTAAAAAAAAACTCAGGGGGCTTAGCGGAAAGCTCTACCTACACTCACCTGCTCTATCTCACATTTCCTCCTGGAAATGGAGTTTTCTAGCCGCCTTTCCGTTGTAAAGGTGGCTCTTTACAGGTGATGGGGCTGGCAGTCCCGAGGGACCATCTGGCAGCGACGAGAAGCAAGCAGGAAGTCCCGAAAGAATCTATTTTCACCAATGAATTAATCAGTTAACATTTATTTATCTGGAAGTATCAGTTTTAAATTGGCCATACAGCAAATTAAAGGTGCATAAAACATAGATGTGAAATTGGGCTGTAAAAGAATTGACCCATGAATCACGCCACCAATGAACTCCTGTATCTATATAAAACAGATCTGTATCTGTATAAAACAGATATACAGATTATGTGTATCTATTGGGGATTTAGGTGCTGATAGCATCAACCTTTCTTGTTTCCTTGCCTAAGATTAGCCCAGGTTCCCAGTGAGGTGAAAAAGGCAAGGATAACTCTAATCAAGACTGGACTTGTTTCCTGTTGACACCATTGGGAAATATGCTTTGGCATTCAGGTTTAGCTTGTCACGGCTGGGCAAGTTTATATTCTTAAATAGATCATACTGGTCAGAATTTTCCATACTTGTCTTTCATGCCTTGGGGATAGAAGAATAGGCCTTCTGCTCCTAGGGAGAAGGTCCAAGGCTTTCCATTCACAAGAAATCATAATGAGTGTTCTGGTGTTCCCTGACCCAGAAAACTGAAGCACTGAAACAAGGATTGACCCAATTTCTACCATATGTGGGGGATTTCCACCATATGTTGTGGGAATGCCCAAAGGCAAAAAATATTGGAATTTAATAAAGAATTGGCTTGAAGAAATTTCATTAATAAAATAGAAGTTAAGCTGGAATTTTTCCTTTTGGGAATGACAGAGGGTAAATATAAGAAAGATATAAATTATCTATTACTGCATATACTCAGAGCTGCACGGATAGCCTTTGCTCAGAAATGAAAAGAGAAAGATACCCCAACTGAAGAGGAAATAATATTAAAAATTCTTAACTGCACAGAAATGGATAGACTTACCTTGGAGCTCAAGGATAAATGTACTGTATAATCTGGAAAAAAAATTAGGAAAGTCTAGATAAAAGGAAGATAGCCGAGGCAAAGCTGTAGTGTTAGATGAGAAATATATACGATATGACAGATAAATATGTATGTAAATTGCATAGATAGGTACAGGTATAGATTAGTAGAAAGTATGTATAATTATATAGAAATATGATATAGATTATTAGTATGATGTTATGTATAAATAACGTATAAGGTTAAAGAATTATAATATTAACATTAATATAATTTGTATTAGTTTAAAGTGTTGAAAGATATTTAGAACCAGTGATGTCATAGCTATGAAAACCTTGCTTGACCCTGTCACAGGGTTCATATTCATGTCACATGTGATACAGCAAAAAATGCCTGATTTTTAAGGGTCATATTCTCATGCAGAATTGGGCTTCACATTCTGTCACTACCAGTTCACCCAGCACCGGAAATGTGAGTGTGTGCTCCACATGTGTGAGACATCAAACAACATGGTAATTCACTCACGTGCGACGTCCACGCATTCGTGCAACATCAAAACCACAGCGATATAGGACAGGATTGCGCCTGGGTGGGTGGGTGGACCCACCCGCAGATCGCTACTACCGGTTCACCCAAACCAGTCATAACCGGCTGAATACCAGCTCTATTCTCATGACTAACCTCCATTTCATCTCATTCTAGGTCTAGAAACTAGGCAGTCAGTTTTAGCCTTGGTTCACCATCATGGTGGCCATATAAAATTAGCAAATAAACATACAAATAAACAAAGAAGGTTAAGGTTGACAGCCCAAATTTATAATGAAGTTTTCCTTTATTGGAGGTGGTTCTGGACCACTTTTGAATGGGGATGGCCTTGCAATGATACATGTAGTCCAGAAGAAACCTTTCCAGTTCCAACCAGTTACAGGTTTCTTCATCACAGTTTTATTCTATTTTAATAAATCTAGTAAAATAAAATAAAAAGTCATTAACTTTTTAGAATAAATTTCATTCTAAGCTTTAATATGAACCCAGCATCTCACTTTAAATTCATGGGTAAATGAAGAAAGGAGTAGTGCATGGTAATACAATCATGTGGTTGTATTTATATATGTGTATGTATGTATGTGTATGTATTTGTGTATGTGCGTATGTATATATGTGACACTAATTGTCAATTCATGGTTAAATCGTTTCTCAATTGCTTAGGTCCAGAATTTATTAAGTAGAAATGTCCTGTATTGCAAAGAGATATTCTAACAGCAAAAGGGAGAAATTAAATGAAGAATCTGTCAGTAGTTGTATCTCCTGCAACATTGAGAGTTACTTAAAACGTTCGTATTTACCTAAGTGAAGTCCAGCAACTAGTTGACTAATGTTCCTGTCTACCTCCATTTTTCATTAAGGGTTAGTTCTAACATATTTTGTTTGGCATTCCTGGTTTTCCTGTTTAGTCTTTGCCTCGGTCCAAATGTGTGGAAAATTGTCATCCTGGATTTTTCAAGCAAGCTCGAAAAGGAGAGCCAGTTTGCTGCTATGACTGTATTCCTTGTCCCGAAGGGACCATCTCCACTCAGGAAGGTGAGTGACACCAAAGAAAAGGCTACTAGATTCATCCAGAGCATTTTGATCAATGTGCATTTTAAAAGAGACATCTAAGGTTAACAATTTTGTGGTTCTCAATTTTCAAGGTTCCCGATTTCTTCCCTAAGGGGAAGAATAAGAAAAAGATTTGGAGGGACAAGGTAGGAAGTGATAGAAGAACATGGTGGATTCTGCAAGATTATTTGCATCAGAGGACATTTCTCTTTGCTTGCCAGTTTGGAGCTGTCCTCCCATCTTTACTGTGTCAAACCCTCCATACGTTGCTTCACCCAAAAGGAAAGGATGACCCGAATGCCAGTTCTAGTGTGCATGAAGTCTTTAATCCAATCGGGTCACAACGGTAGCGATAGGTGACATTAGTGCGAAGCGCACAAAGTCGGCGTTGGGAGCGGCTGCCTCCCAACGCCTTTTAAATCTTCGCGTCGTCAAAGCATACACCCTTCCGGGTTTGGGCGACTGCAGCGCATGCGCCATGGTTCCGCAAGGGCGGAGAGCGTTAAAGGCATCAGCCCTATCCCGGCCGCAGGGGTGACCGACCGCCTGGGTTCTTGAAGCTAACACCCCCTTCCACCGTGATATGGCATCTTCGCCCAAACCCCCCCCCTAGCCGTGCCGTTGATTCATGAACGAGCCCAGGCTGCGAGTCCAAGAGTAAGGTCAGGACCGCTGCTACCCGATGAGGTGTCGAGGGCTCTCGACAGGCGGCTCCCCCTACCAGGGCTGCTCCTGGAGAACAGAATTAGAGATATTAATAGAGACCCACCCTCCTTATGGTCCGGGTTTATGGGGATAGTGTGTATGGAAATGTTTAATCAATCGATTGGCTCGTATATCCTCGGCACTGACCCATGAGGCATCTTCGAATGGATACCCTTTCCATTTAATCAGGTATTGTATCTTTCCCCTTCTATGTCGAGAATCTAATAGCTCTTCTATCTCATAGTGATTTCCTTCCACTGGCCCAGGTCTAGGTAAGCTATCCCGAATAGCATCAAATGGTTTTAGGAGGCTACTATGAAATACAGGGTGGACCTTACCCAGCAACGGTGGTAATTTTAGCTCCACAGTCACAGGATTGATAACCCGTACTACAGGGAATGGACCTAGGTATTTTGGGCCTAGCTTTTTACTAGGTGTACGTGGCTTGAGGTACTTTGTGGATAAAAAGACTTGATCCCCCACTACGAACGGTTTGTGATCAGCTCTTTTTTTATCCGCCTGGCGTTTATATGTCCCCATTGCTTTATCTAGAGCTGTTCGTATATGTGGCCATTGTTTCCAGATGTGACTAGCCCACTTATCTGGTGCTGGTTGCTCATGGTTCTGGGCCTCTAGTTCGGGTATTGCAGGAAATTCCTTTCCCGACACTATTTGGAAAGGGGTATACCCAGTACTACTATGAACAGCATTATTGTAAGCTATTTCGGCAAAGGGGAGCAGCTCAAACCAATCGGACTGCTGATACGACACGTAACAGCGTAGATATCGTTCTACCAATGCGTTTGCTCTTTCAGCTGCTCCATTAGTACATGGATGAAACCCGGAGCTCAACCCCTGTGAAGACCCAATCAATTTTACAAACATACGCCAAAACTTTGAGGTGAACTGAATGCGTCTATCTGATATGATACGTTGAGGAGCCCCATGTAACCGATAGATGTGCCATATGAACATTTTGGCCAATCTGCGAGCTGATGGCAGTCCAGAGCATGGAATAAAGTGGGCCTGTTTCGAAAAGAGGTCCACTACAGTCCATATTACGGTGTTACCATTACTCTCTGGGAGATCAATGATGAAGTCCATTGCAATCTCGTCCCAGGGTCGTGTGGGTTCCGCCACAGGTTGCAACAGGCCAAGGGGCTTTCCTGTGCGGGGTTTCACTAAAGCACAGGTGTTGCAACTTTTCACATATTGTTCAACGTCTCGCCTGAACCGTGGCCACCAGAATTGACGGCGCACTAGATGTAATGTTTTTTGAAAGCCAAAGTGGCCAGCTGTTTTAGTATCATGACACCTGTATAAAACGGATTGTCGTAAAGCCTCGGGAACATATAGTTTATCCCCCACCCAGGCAAAACCATCCCGTTGTGTGGTCATTCGTTCATTTTCCTTAAGCCAGACATCATCGGCTAGCTGCTTTTGCAGCTCCTCTTTCCATGTGGAGTCTAATCCAGTATAGAATGTTTGGCACGCTCGTTGGTTCCCAGGTATTACCGCTTGTACCACTTCTTCCCTTTTACTGTCATATTGTGGTAAGCGGGATAATGCATCTGCTAGAAAGTTCCGACCTCCCGGGACATATCGTAGATGGAAATCGAAGCGTTGGAAGTATTGTGCCCATCGGACTTGTTTCGGGGACAGCCGTCTGGGATTCTGCAAGGCCTCTAAGTTTTTATGGTCCGTCCACACCTCGAAGGTAATACCACTACCCTCTAACAAATGTCGCCACATCAACAAAGCCCACTGTACCGCAAAAGCCTCTTTTTCCCAGATCGCCCAGCGTCTTTCAGTAACGGAGAACTTGCGTGATGTGTAGGCGCACGGATGCAACTCCCCTTCAGATGTTTTTTGTAACAGGACCACGCCAACTGCTACGTCACTTGCGTCTGCTTGCACAATAAACGGTAAAGCGGGATCCGGATGACGCAATATAGGTGCTTGTGCAAATAATGTTTTCAATGCCTCAAAGGCTCTTTGGCAGTCTGGAGACCAGGAAAGTACTTGCCCTGGCCTTGCCTTCACCCCTGACCCTTTTGTACATAATAAATTAGTCAATGGGAGAGCTATGTGTGCAAAAGCAGGGATGAACTGCCGGTAAAAATTAGCGAATCCTAGAAAACTCTGTAACTGCTTCCGTGTCGTGGGTGCTTGCCACTCTAGAACCGTGCTCACCTTTTTTGGGTCCATCTCCATTCCAGCCTCGGAAATGCGATATCCCAGATAATCGAGTTTCCTTTGGTGGAATTCACACTTTGACAATTTAACGAATAATTTTGCACGGAGCAGTTTTGACAATACTTGTCACACCAGCGCTACGTGCTCTTCCATTGTTTTAGTGTATATAAGGATATCGTCGAGATAAACGAGGACTCCTCGATACAAATGCTCATGTAACACCTCGTTTATTACCTGCATAAAGACAGCTGGGGCGCCTTGTAAGCCAAAGGGCATAACCCGAAATTTATAACTTCCTAATGGGCAGTTAAACGTTGTCTTCCACTCGTCACCAGGCCTTATTCGTACTCGATAATAGGCCTCGCGGAGGTCCACTTTGTAAACACTTTTCCAGTTGATAGAGTAGCCAGGAGATCCTTCATTAACGGAAGGGGGTATAAATGCTCAACACAAACGGCGTTCAGGCCACGAAAGTCCACACATAAACGAAGGCCCCCATCCTTCTTTTCCCGGAACAACACAGGTGCAGCCAAATGGGAACGACTGGGTTGAATAAAGCCTCTGGCCAGGTTCTTGTCAATGTATCGTCTTAACTCTTCCGGTTCCGGTCTCGTCATGGCATACATACGTGGTTTGGGTAGGGTGACTCCTGGTTTTAATTCTATAGCACAGTCAGTAGGTCTGTGCGGTGGCAACACCTCACACTCCTCCTCCTTGAAGACTGCCTCAAGATCTTTGTACACATCCGGGTATGCCAGGTCTGTCGTTGGGGTCAAACTGACTGCACCCCCCACCCGTGACACCCCTTGGTTTGCCGGTGCTTCTGGTTCTGGCTCCGGTCCCACACTCAACCGAATCCACCGGAAGCCCCCTTCCCACCATATAGTGGGCCTCCACTTATCCAACCACGTGAGGCCCAATATCACAGGTTCTACCACAGTATCAACGACTATAAAACGAATGGTCTCCCAATGCTCCCCGATTCCCAATGTAACTGGTTCAGTGATTCGGGTTGCCGGTTTCCCACCTAATAGGGATCCGTCCATTTGTTCAAAACGAATGGGGGTGGACAGGTTTAGTATGCGGAGACCCAGCTCCTTGGCTACGGTCTCCCGAATGAGACACCGAGTACAGCCGGAGTCTACTAAAGCGCCCTGTTGGACTGTCTTACGGGTATGAGGGTGTCTGAGTACGACAGGGATAACGAAGGGTTGTATCGGATCACTCACCATAGAGTCAACAGGAGCGTCTTCATCGCTGCTTTCTGAGACCCCCGGGGCGGCTACTGGTTCATGGGACTTCTCCGTCTCCGACTGACGTCCTCGGGAACCGGCTGGTGTCGTTGCTCTGGACCAGTCTGACGAAGAACGAGCCTGTTCCCATCCTCTGGCCACTGTTGGCGTGCTTTTGGTAGGTAGTACTGCGGGTGAAGGGCATTCTACTGCCCGATGGCCTAACCAATTGCAACGAAAACACCGGATCGAGCCCCGCCCAACCGGTACCAAAGAATGAGGAGCCGCCACACTGGCTGGGGGGGGGACCTGGCGGCTTGTCTGCGCTACGCCGGGATGGTGGGGGATAATTAGTTACCCCCCGGGTACGGAATTTCCTCAGGCCGACGTCTAGATCCACTGCTGCATGGAACCAATCCGATAATTTAGGGCCCAATCCTCGGTACACACAGGCCTGCCTTAGATCTCTATCCAGACCTAGTCGGAATTGGTGCACCAACAGCCGTTCAGGCCATGCTCTTAGACGGCCAGCTACAGTACGGAATTCTTTGACGTACTGCCTCGCAGGCCGTCCCCCCTGTCGTAGAGCCACTAGCTCCCCTTCTAACAATTGTGTTCTGGACTGGTCCTCAAAACGTGACCGCAATGCCTCGAGGAAAACCCCTACATCTGTCAATTCATTAGCATGGTCGCTATGAAGATCAGCAACCCAATCCGCCGCTTCACCCGTTAACACGGAGGTGACAGCGACTACGACGGCCCACTGCGATGGGTACAAGTGACCATACAGGTCGATGTAACTTAAGACCTGGCTCAGAAATAGGGACACCCTGTCCGCACTCCCGTCAAAGGTCGCCTGTAAAGGGGGAGGGCCCCAAAACCGATGGTGGGGTTGACCACCTGCGGGTGGCCAGATAGGAGCCGGGGCCCCAGACCGAGCGTCTTGGTCAGCTCTAAAGGCGGCGGTGCCGCCATAGTGTTGCCCCGGCTGACCACGAAACCCCACCTGGTCCTGTCCCGTCTGAGCATGCCCCCCCTCACCGAGGAGCTGATCGGTCCCCCTCATGCGAGGACACAGGACCAGAGCGTGACGGGCCTCTACCATCGAGTCTACCGTTCGGACTGGCTAAACGGAAGCGGGAATCAGCACTACTTCGGGACTCCCCCCTCCCTTGCCACGTGTCCTGTGCAGGCACCCATGGTTGCCAAGAAGGAGCGTCTCTGAAGCTGGCCTCACCAAACTTCTCACGTAGAATGTCCAAAGTAGATGCCCCCAAACCTGTAGAATGGCTTCTCTCCATTTCATCCTCCTCCAGCCACCTCTTCTCTCTCCAGCCCTGGAAGGAGGGCTCGCTGGGTTGAGGGGTTAGTTGTTTAGCCTCAGTAATAGCAGGACTGTGCCACCATTCCCCTTTCTCGAGCCGCCCAGCACCGGGATCAGCCGCCTCCGCGTCCACCGCTCCCGGCTGCTGCGGCTTCTCCTTAGGTCTCACCACCGGCAAGTCCGCCCCATCCCCCTGACCGTCTGTCACAGGGCCTGTCGCACCATCCTCTGCCGCCTCATCTACTATTCCAGGCAGTCCGGCTGTCGTGCCCTCTGCCATGCTCGACACGTTCCAGCCGCTCGTACCGGATGAAAGCAAACGCCGACTTTTCTGTCAAACCCTCCGTACGTTGCTTCACCCAAAAGGAAAGGATGACCTGAATGCCAGTTCTAGTGTGCATGAAGTCTTTAATCCAATCGGGTCACAACGGTAGCGATAGGTGACATTAGTGCGAAGCGCACAAAGTCGGCGTTGGGAGCGGCTGCCTCCCAACGCCTTTTAAATCTTCGCGCAGTCAAAGCATACACCCTTCCGGGTTTGGGCGACTGCAGCGCATGCGCCATGGTTCCGCAAGGGCGGAGAGCGTTAAAGGCATCAGCCCTATCCCGGCCGCAGGGGTGACCGACCGCCTGGGTTCTTGAAGCTAACACCCCCTTCCACCGTGATATGGCATCTTCGCCCAAACCCCCCCCCCCCAGCCGTGCCGTTGATTCGTGAAGGAGCCCAGGCTGCGAGTCCAGGAGTAAGGTCAGGACCGCTGCTACCCGATGAGGTGTCGAGGGCTCTCGACATACTGCTCTTAGGAACGTCTGCATTCTTTGAAATTGAGAAATGGTTTCAGATCAATGACTTTTGCTCACCCAAACCCAGTTTGTATTACAGGCCAAAAGATACAGTCAGGTCCAGAAATATTGGGACATCGACACAATTCTAACATCTTTGGCTCTATACACCACCACAATGGAGTTGGAATGAAACAAACACAATGTGCGTTAACTGCAGATTGTCAGCTTTAATTTGAGAATATGTACATCCAACTCAGGTGAACGGTGTAGGACTTACAGCAGTTTGTATATGTGCCTCCCACTTGTTAAGGGACCAAAAGTAATGGGACAATTGGCTTCTCAGCTGTTCCATGACCAGGTGTGTGATATTCCCTCATTACCCCAATTACAATATGCAGATAAAAGGCCCAGAGTTCATTTCAAGTGTGCTATTTGCATTTGGAATCTGTTGCTGTCAACTCTCAAGATGAGATCCAAAGAGCTGTCACTATCAGTGAAGCAAGCCATCATTAGGCTGAAGAAACAAAACAAACTCATCAGAGAGATAGCAAGAACATTAGGCATGGCCAAAACAACTATTTGAAACATTCTCAAAAAGAAGGAATGCACCGGTGAGCTCAGCAACACCAAAAGACCTGGGAGACCATGGAAAACAAGTGTGGTGGATGACCGAAAAATTCTTTCCCTGGTGAAGAAAACACCCTTCACAACAGTTGGCCAGATCAAGAACACTCTCCAGGAGGTAGGTGAATGTGTGTCAAAGTCAACAATCAAGAGAAGACTTCACCAGAATGAATACAGAGGGTTCACCACAAGATGTAAACCATTGGTGAGCTTCAAAAACAGGAAGGCCAGATTAGAGTTTGCCAAACAACATCTAACAAAGCCTTCACAGTTCTGGAACAAGATCCTATGGACAGATGAGACCAAGATCAACTTGTACCAGAGTGATGGGAAGGGAAGAGTATGGAGAAGGAAAGGAATTGCTCATGATCCTAAGCATACCACCTCATCAGTGAAGCATGGTGGTGGTAGTGTCATTGCGTGGGCATGTATGGCTGCCAATGGAACTGGTTCTCTTGTATTTATTGATGATGTGACTGCTGACAAAAGCAGCAGGATGAATTTTGAAGTGTTTCGGGCAATATTATCTCCTCACATTCAGCCAAATGCTGCAGAACTCATTGGAAAGCGCTTCACAGTGCAGATGGACAATGACCCAAAGCATACTGCAAAAGCAACCAAAGAGTTTTTGAATGGACAGAAGTGGAATGTTATGCAATGGCCAAGTCAATCACCTGACCTGAATCCCATTGAGCATGCATTTCACTTGCTGAAGACAAAACTGAAGGGAAAATGCCCCAAGAACAAGCAGGAACTGAAGACAGTTGCAGTAGAGGCCTGGCAGAGCATCACCAGGGATGAAACCCAGCGTCTGGTGATGTCTATGCGTTCCAGACTTCAGGCTGTGATTGACTGCAAAGGATTTGCAACCTAGTATTAAGAAGGGAAAGTTTTATTTATGATTATTATTCTGTCCCATTACTTTTGGTCCCTTAACAAGTGGGAGGCACATATGCAAACTGCTGTAAGTCCTACACCGTTCACCTGAGTTGAATGTACATACCCTCAAATTAAAGCTGACAGTCTGCAGTTAACGCACATTGTATTTGTTTCATTCCAACTCCATTGTGGTGGTGTATAGAGCCAAAGATGTTAAAATTGTGTCGATGTCCCAATATTTCTGGACCTGACTGTATATAAATCAATCAATTAATTAATCAGTCAATCTTTATTAAGGTCATGTAACCAGAAAAGCAGAAAGATCTAATTCAGATAACCATGGAGAGACGAGGGAAATACACACAGAAGACTTGCCATAAACGATGTGGAAGAAAGGACATAAATTACATTTACCATTATTAGGGATAAAATCTGCCTCTTTTATTTTTAGTGCTTTATTTTTCCATATTATGGATTAAGAGGTAAAACCCAAATATTGTTTATAGCCCAGTTTAGCATTCCCAGATTTAGTTCCTTGTTGGAACTAAACATGGTTTCCTTGTTTTCCTTGGTTGGACTGCTACTGTGACTTACCTTGAATATTGTACATAAATCAATCAATCAATCTATCTATCAATCTTTATCAAGGTCATGGAACCACACAAGCAGGAAGAAGTAATTCAGGGGACCATGGAGGGAGAGGATTTGGGTTCAAGGGACAAGAGAAATATATACAAAAGACTCACCATAAAAGACCTGGAGCAGTTTTGTGAGAAAGAAGGGATGTAAATTAAATTTACCATTAGTAGGGGTAAAATTTGCCTTTTTTATTTTTACTGCTTTAATTTTCCATATTACGGATTAAGAGGTAAAACACAAATATGGTTTATAGGCCAGTTCAACATTCCCAGATTCAGCATTGCCACCATCATGGCTTCCTTGGTTGGATTGTGACTGAATCTTCCCTCTTCGTCTTATCTTTCCAATTTTCTTGGATATTAAATAATGAAATACAACAGCAACAAAAAAAGGGATATAGGAATTTACGCTCCTAACCAACAACAGGATCATTTTTATAAAATTTTGCATACTAAAATATTGCAGTGGGATTATAGATCTATTTTGATTATGGGAGACTGGAACGGAATAATTGACTCTAAATTAGATAAAAAAAGTCTGGCGAAGTCTAGGATTAGATTACCACAAACTTTTTTTGACATGAAAGAAGATTTGGAATTAAAAGATGTTTGGAGAATATACAATTCAAAAGACTTGGACTATACTTTTTTTTCTGACAGACACAGATTCTTTTCAAGGATTGATTTTATTTTATTATCAAATGATCTACTTGTTAAAACAAGAAGGACTAAAATCTTTCCAAGAATCTTATCTGATCACAGCCCAGTATGGATAGAAATTGAGATTGGAAAAATTGAGAGAAGATCATGGAGATTAAATGAAAATTTATTTAGATATGAAAAAAATATAATAGAACTTAAGAAGCAGATGAAAGAATTTTTTGAAATTAACTTGAACAAAGGTACCCCTATTGAAATTGTCTGGGATGCAAGCAAAGCGTATATGAGAGGGGTACTCATTCATATGAATTTTAAACATAAACTGAATAGACAAAAGAAAAGATCAGAAATTGAAGCAGAAATAAAGAAAAAAGAACAGTTACTTATCAAAAATCCAGCAGATGAAAGAATACGTGGAGCAATAAAACTTTTGAAAGATCAATTCCAAATGCTTATGGCGGATCAAGTTGCAACAAACTTACAATATGCAAAGCACAATACATTCTGTAATGCCAACAAACCGGGCAGATGGCTGGCCTATACATTAAGGAAGAAACAGAGTATGCGGACCATCGACTGTATTGATATTGGAGGGAAAGAAATTTTTCAACAAAAATTAATTAAAGAAGCTTTTGTAGATTATTATACCAAACTATATGTTAAAGATGATATACAGAATGGACTTATAGAAAAATATCTAGAAAATAAAAGAGTTACAAAAGTTACTAATCAACAAAAGGAAAGAATGAATCACCCTATAACAGTGGAGGAAATAATTGCAGCAATTAAACAACTGAAAACTGCCAAAGCTCCGGGAACAGATGGTCTGACAGCAGTGTACTATAAAACTTTGCAAGCAGAAATGGTGGAACAACTTAAAGACTTATTCTGCAATATACAACAAGGGGGTAAAATACCCCCATCATGGAAAACAGCTTATATTTCTTTGATACCAAAAGAGCAAGCAGGTCCAAAAAAACCGGAGAATTATAGACCAATATCTCTTTTGAATAATGATTATAAAATTTATGCAAAAGTACTAGCCAACAGGTTGATGCCAGTAATTCAAAAGGTGATTCATGATGATCAAGCGGGATTTATAGAGGGCAGATATATGAAGGACAATGTAAGGCAAGTTATAGACTTATTGGAATATCTTGAGAAGAATAAACAGATCCCTGCAGTGCTGGTCTTTTTGGATGCGGAGAAGGCCTTTGATAGAGTGGATTGGAATTTTCTACTAAAGACTACAAAGATGGACTTTGGGGATCAATTTATACAAGCGGTATCAGCAATTTATCAAGAGCAAAAGGCACAGATTATTATTAATGGAAGTTTGACAACAGATTTTAAAATTGAGAAAGGAACAAGACAAGGTTGTCCGTTATCCCCTTTGTTATTTATTTTAACACTAGAAGTCTTGTTGAACATAATACGGGATTCGAACAATTTGAAAGGCATAGTGATAAGGCAAGAGGATTACAGACTAAGGGCATTTGCAGATGATCTGGTTGTTACCCTTTCACAGCCGATGGAATCAATAATCCAGATGAAAGACATTATAAAAGATTATGGTACAGTATCAGGATTTAGACTGAACCAGAAAAAAACTAAGATGATAGTTAAAAATATGACACAAGATCGAAAACATGAACTTGAAAGGATGGCAGGTTTTGAGATTGTACCAAAGGTTAAATATCTAGGAATTCAGGTGGCAGAATCAAATATGAAATTATTTCAAAACAATTATGAAGTGTTATGGCGAGATGTTCGAAAAGATATGGAGACTTGGAAAAAGTTACAGCTTTCGCTACTTGGAAGAATAGCAGCAGTTAAGATGAACATTTTGCCAAGATTTCTTTTTCTGTTTCAAATGATTCCGGTGCTTAAAAGTGATAAACAACTGAAAGAATGGCAAAGTGGAATGAACAAGTTTGTTTGGAATGAGAAAAAACTGAGAGTGAAATTAAAAATTATGCAAGATGCCCCAGAGAGGGGAGGCCTTAAACTTCCAAACCTACAGATATATTATGAAGCAGCAGCTTTGACTCAAGCAAGCGATTGGTTTGGAAGGAAAAAGACTGGAATATTGAACATAGAAAGCTTCGATTTGGATCTTGGTTGGCATGCTTACTTATTTTATGAAAACAAAGTGGATAAAGTGTTCAAAAGCCATATACTTAGAGACTCATTGATGAGAGTTTGGAAGAAGCACCGATTTAAATGGGATTACAAAATACCGTTATGGTTGGATCTTGGTCATATCATGTGGAATACAAATATAATGTCACTCGGGGGGTTTTTATATAAAGAAGTTCTTTTTACAGATGCGGGCAGATGGCAACTAAAGACATTAGAGACACTGTTGGACGAAGGGATTAACTTAACCTGGTTACAATATAATCAACTTCAACAGAGATGGAAAGAGGACCAAAAAACTGGTATTATGTTGCATGAGGAAGAATTGGTTAGACATATAAAAGAGAAAGGTCCAATGCATATTAAAAGGTTATACAATGTTTTGTTAGAAAGGGATTCAGAAACTGAATTGGTTAAAGATTGTATGATTAAATGGGCACAGAATTTTGCAGAACCAGTAATGTTGGAAACATGGGAGAAAATATGGGTTCAGAATGTTAAATTTACACAATCGCAGAACTTGAGGGAAAACTTTTATAAAATGTTTTACAGATGGCATTTAGATCCCAAGAAATTATCCTATATGTATCCTAATGTTCAGCCAAAATGTTGGAGATATGATAGTTTAGATGCTACATATTATCATGTTTGGTGGAATTGTAAGAAAGTTAAGGCTTTTTGGATAAAAATATGGTGGGTTATGCAGAATGTTTTGAAGAAAAAAAATCAATTTTCTCCACAACTGTTTTTATTGGGTATAGTTAAGGGTTTTACACTGGACGAAACTAAGTTGATATTGTACATGATAACAGCAGCGAGATTATTGATAGGTAAATATTGGAAAAATGCAGCTTTACCCACTATTGAAGAATGGACTCTCAAGATGGCCAGTTTTGCGGAGATGGCGAAGATTTCAGCATACTTAAAAGATCGCTCACAAGAGACTTATGAATGGGAATGGAAAAAATGGATAGACTATGTGCAAAAAAAATACCAAGTTAGGAAGTATCAAATTGTTTTTCATTGAAAGTTATATAGAAATAGAAATGTATGTATGAATTATGAAGAGGGAAAAAATTATAGGGGGTTTGAGGGGCTCAAGTTTTTATAAAAAAAAAAGGGAGGGATTTTGATGGGATTATATTCTGTGGAAGTCAGGGGGGAGGGTAGGGAGGGTTTGGGGGGGGTTAGGGTGGGGGTGGTAGGGTGGGGTGGGGGGGGGAAAGTGGGGTGAAAATGTAATTGTAAAACTTTTGCAATTAAAAAAAAAAGGGATATAGCTGTGGTTCTAATAAGGACTATTAACTATTGGTATTAAAAGGAAACCAATCTAAACAGAAATCAGGGAAAAAAGAGAACCAACTAAGCTATTGTATTTATTTCATACGGTGTAGCAGAATACAGCATTAATACATAAAGTTAGCAGAAACAGCATATAAAATGTGTATCAAAATATAAAACAGCAGAACAGTAAATTATTTTAAAAATGCATAATAGGAATGATGGGTAAGATTATGAATGAAATTAAATTATATATGAGCAGGTACTAGAGTGGCTAAGCCTATCGCTGGATATCAGGACCATTTAGCCATTGGGCAGCAATTCCCTTGAGATGATGTATTTCATGCAGGGATCCAGAGAACCTTCTGAAGGGGCATTCCCTCATAGGTAAAGGTAAAGGTTCCACTTGCACATATGTGCTAGTCGTTCCCAACTCTAGGGGGCAGTGCTCATCTCCGTTTCAAAGCCGAAGAGCCAGCACTGTCCGGAGACATCTCCATGGTCATGTGGCCAACATGACTAAATGCCAAAGGCACACGGAACTCTGTTACCTTCACACCAAAGGTGGTCCCTATTTTTCTACTTGCATTTTTAATGTACTTTCGAACTGCTAGGTTGGCAGAAGATGGGACAAGTAAAAGGAACTCACCATGTTACGTGGCACTAGGGATTTGAACCGCTGAACTGCCAACCTTTCGATCGACAAGCCACTGAGCCACCGCATCCCGCTTCCATCATAACATGATATAAAGTTTTTGGGATGATCCCACAGTCACAGTTAGTATTGTCAACCTGCCCCTGTTGTTTTTTTTCAAAACTGGCACCTGCCATGGTTGGTTGGTATCATCTGCCATCCAAAGAAGATCTTTCTTGAAAGGTGAAAAGAGATATAAATGAAATATTGTTTTTTGTTTTCTCAGATACTGAAAAATGCACCAAGTGCCCAGACGACCAATATCCAACCGAGAGCAGAGTCCAATGTATCCCAAAAAGAATAACCTTCCTCTCCTATGAAGAACATCTGGGCATCATCCTGGTGTCCATTGCCCTACTCTTGTTCCTATCCACAGGATTCATTTTAATCATATTCCTTAAATACCTAGAAACTCCCATTGTCAAAGCCAACAACCGGGACCTCTCCTACATCCTCCTGGTCTCCCTCTTGCTTTGCTTCTTGTCCTCCTTTTTCTTCATTGGACAGCCAAGGAAAGCCACCTGTCTTCTTCAACAAACTGTGTTCAGCATTGTCTTCTCAATAGCTGTGTCATCTGTGTTGGCGAAGACAATCACGGTGGTGCTGGCATTCTTAGCCTCAAAACCAGGGAACAAAGTGAGAAGATGGTTGGGGAAGAGCTTGGCCAATTCCATCATCCTTTCTGGTTCTGCTGGACAAATTTTCATCTGTGCCTTATGGCTGGCAATTTCTCCCCCATTCCCTGACTCTGACTTAAACTCCCAGCATGGAGCTATCATCCTTCAATGCAATGAAGGCTCTGTCACCATGTTTTATGTTGGCCTTGGCTATATGTGTTTCCTAGCTGCCATTTGCTTCACTGTAGCTTTCCTGGCCAGGAATCTGCCTGGGGCCTTCAATGAAGCCAAGCTGATCACCTTCAGCATGCTGCTCTTCTGCAGTGTTTGGATCTCCTTCTTGCCCACCTACCTGAGCACCAAAGGAAAGTCCATGGTGATTGTTCAGGTCTTCTCCATCTTGGCCTCCAGTGCTGGACTGCTGGGCTGCATCTTCTTCCCAAAGTGCTACATTATTATCCTGAGGCCAGATCTAAACACTAAGGAACATCTCATGATAAAAGTAGAGAAATGACAGTGAAATTGTTTCTTAGGCTTATAACATTTATTTTTTTCATTGCAGTTATTGGTGTTTTGTATTCTTCCTTTGAATCAATGTGACAATTAAAGCTATTTAAAACTGAAGGAAATAAACATATGAAGAGTATAATGTTAATGACATTAAATTCCAACATAATATTCAATTAGTAAAATAAACCAATTAGTAATAGAATTTGTCATACATCCAGGAATGAACAAGCTCAGAAATAAGACTCTCCTTCCAACAGGATTTTATCTGCTTTCCAGTTTTGTGCCAATGCAATTCTAGCCGCTGTTATTATATGAATAATCAAATATGTATCTTCTTTACTATAATTCTATGGTAAAATTCCCAATAAGAATATCTCTGCTTTTAACTCTATATGTTGCTGCAACATTCCCTCTAACCATGTTTGTATTTTCAGCCAATATTATTTTGCTTCTTTACACAATCACCACATATGATAGTATGATCCCGGCAAGTGGTGACATTTCCAACACTTAGCTGTTTTATCTTTAAACATCTTAGCTAATCTTTCTGGTGGCACATGCCATCTATAAAACATCTTATACAGGTTTTCTTTATAGGCTGTTGCCATTGTTCATTTATCATTTCTTATTCAAAGTTGTTGCCATTCCTATGGTGTATCCAAAATTCTTGGCCCATGCTATCATTGTTACTTTTACTTCTTCGTCTTCTAACTAATACACAATAAATAATTATAGAGTTTCTTAATCATTTTCTCATCTGTTCCTGTCAATATTTCATCCAGTTCAGATTTCCCCCAGTTAAAGCCATATTGTCTACGATCTGCTTCATATCTTGATTGTAATTGCAATCTTGTATACCAATCTATCTCGATCCCTTGACTCCCTAATTCTTGTTTTTGTTTCAGCTCTCTCCAATCTGTCAGAATGTCTTTATATCTCACAATATTCCCCATGTTCACAATATTTGGATCTGTCACTGCTTCTATTGTAGAAAGTCACATTGGAATATTCAAATAATGTTTTTCTTTCACTCTCTCCCACACTGATAATGTTTAGATAATGTCTTTGGAAATTTAATTTAATTTAATTTAATTTCGAATTTATATACCGCCCTTCTCCCTGAGGACTCAGGGCGGTGTACAGCCAAGATAAAAAAAACATAGAATACAAATATTAAAACATTTAAAATATATATAAAATTTGGCCCAAAAAATTAAAAATCGCAGACTAATTAAAAGAATTTAAAAATTTTAAAAAATTTCTTCTTAAGCCAACCCGGCTTGCTGAAAAAGATAGGTTTTCAGGGAACGACGGAAGGCATTGAGGTCCTGGATTCTTCTTATCTCCGGGGGCAACTGATTCCAGAGGGTGGGAGCCCCCACAGAGAAAGCCCTCCCCCTGGGGGCCACCAGCCTACATTGTTTGGCTGATGGCACCCTGAGGAGGCCCTCTCTGTGGGAGCGCACGGGTCGATGGGAGGTCATCGGTAGCAGCAGGCGGTCTCGGAGATAGCTAGGCCCTATGCCATGGAGCGCTTTAAAGGTGATAACCAACACCTTGAAGCGCACCCGGAAGACCACCGGGAGCCAGTGCAGCTCGCGCAGGAGTGGTGTTACATGGGAGCGCCATGTTGCTCCCATCACTACCCGCGCTGCTGCATTCTGGACCAGCTGGAGCCTCCGGGTGCTCTTCAAGGGGAGCCCCATGTAGAGAGCGTTACAGTAGTCAAGGCGAGAGGTGACGAGGGCGTGAGTGACTGTGCACAGGGAATCCCGATCAAGAAAGGGCCGCAACTGGCGAATCAGGCGAACCTGATAAAAGGTCCCCCTGGTAACAGCCGTCAGATGTTCCTCCAAAGACAGCTGCCTATCCAGGAGGACTCCCAGATTGCGAGCCCTTTCAGTGGGGGCCAAAGACTCGCCCCCAATAGTCAGTGATGGAGTCAACTGACTATATCGGGATGCCGGGAGCCACAGCCACTCAGTCTTGGAAGGGTTGAGCCTGAGCCTGTTCCTCCCCATCCAGATCCGCACAGCCTCCAGGCACTGGGACATCACTTCAAGGGCATCATTGGGGTGGCCTGGGGTGGAGATGTACAGCTGAGTGTCATCAGCGTACTGGTGGTATCTCACCCCAAAGCCACGGATGATCTCGCCCAGTGGCTTCACATAAATGTTGAACAGAAGGGGCAAGAGGACCGATCCCTGCGGCACTCCACAAATGAGAGGCCTCGAGGTCGACCTCTGCCCCCCTGCCAACACAAACTGCGACCGGTCGGAGAGAAAGGAGGAGAACCACCGTAACACGGTGCCTCCCACCCCCAACTCTTCCAGCCGGTGCAGCATGATACCATGGTCGATGGTATCAAAAGCCGCTGAGAGATCTAATAGGACCAGAACAGAGGAATAACCCCTGTCCCGAGCCCTCCAGAGATCATCAACCAACGCGACCAATGCCGTTTCCGTGCTGTGCCCAGACCTGAAACCCGACTGGAACGGATCCAGATAGGATGTTTCCTCCAGGAATTGTGGAAACTGTTGCGCGACCACACTCTCAACAACCTTCGCAATGAAGCGAAGGTTGGAGACAGGACGATAGTTAGCCAATATTGCTGGATCCAGGGACGGCTTCTTGAGGAGAGGCCTCACCACCGCCTCTTTCAAATATCCATGAATCCTTTGTAAATCATTTCAGTTTTTTTCAATTTAATTCAATTTATATGCCACCCCTCTCCGAAGACTCAGGTTGGCTCACAATACATTTAAAATCCTAATAATTTTTTTTAAAAAATTAAAACGTTAAAACATTAAAACTCATTCATACCATTCATGGCCAGATCTCACCGGATCGCAAGAGCAAGACCAACAGCCCCAGGCCTGCCAGAAAAACCAGGTGTTCGGAAGGATGCTTTTCGGAAGGCCAATAGGGTGGGGATGGTCCGGACCACAGGAGGTAACTGGTTCCAGAGAGCTTGGGTAGCCAAAGAAAAGGCCCTCCCCCACGGGCCTGCCAGCCGTCATTGTTTAGCTGACCTTGCCCAGAGGAGACCAACTCTGTGGGATCTTACCGGTCGCTGGGAGCTATGCGGTAGAAGGCGGTCTCGAAGATAACCTGGCCCTGAGCCATGTAGGGCTTTAAAGGTAATAACCAACACCTTGAATTGTGACCGGACAACAATAGGGAGCCAGTGCAGCTTGCGGAGAATTGGTGTAATGTGGGTGTACCTAGGTGCACCCACGACAGCTCACGCGGCTGCGTTCTGGACTAACTGTAGTCTCCAAACACTTTTCAAGGGTCGACCCATGTAGAGCGCTTTGCAATAATCTAACCGTGAGGTGACAAGGGCATGAGTGACCGTGAGGAGAGCCTCCCGATCCAAGTAGGGTCTCAATTGGTGCACCAGGCGAACCTGTGCAAAGGTCCCCCTAGCCACAGCTGTCAGATATTGCTCTAAACTTAGCTTTGAGTCTAGGAGGACACCCAAGTTGCGAGCCCATTCTGAGGGGGACAATTTCTCCCCCCCCCGAACCAAGTATGGACAGTCAACATAGTCTTTAGGAGGCAATACCCACAGCCATTCGGTCTTGTCTGGGTTAAGTCTGAGCCTGTCAATGTCAATAATATTGTATTCCTTAATAAAATCCATTCTTTAATGCATGTTAACGCCACCACTTGATAATACAATTCCCAATTCGGACGGCCAAACCCACCTCTAATTCTTGCATCTTGTAGCATTTTGATATTAATCCTTGCTCTCTTTCCTTGCCACACATATTTCCACATTATTTTCTTCAACTCTTCAAAATATTTTTTCTCCAGTTTTATTGGTATAGTTTGAAATAAAAATTTCAAGCTTCTGCCAACCTAGCAGTTCGAAAGCACGTAAAAAATGCAAGTAGAAAAATAGAGAGCACCCTTGGTGGGAAGGTAACAGCCTTCCATGCATCTTTGGCATTTAGTCATGCCAGCCACATGACCACGAAGATGTTTTCGGACAGTGCTGGCTCTTCGGGTTTGAAATGGAGATGAGCACCGCCCCCTACAGTTGGGAATGCCTAACAAATATGTGCAAGGTGTACCTTTACCTTTATTTCTACCCAAACCAAGTGTGAGGGAAAAAGGATTCAAGCTTTTCCATCTCCAATTACCTAATCAAAGATCAGGTCATTTCTGAGGCCGGTGCCTGGAGGGTTTGAGATCTTCCTGAACTAAATTCTCTCCAACAGACAATTCATTCTTCTTCTTCACTGATGGCACTTAGGGGTCTCCGGAATCTGAGGCAATCCCATCTCTGCCACCAATTGTTGAAAATTCCATTTTCCTTCCTTCTTTCTTTCTTTTATATTTGAATCACCAATAAGTAGATTGATACAGACTTAATTTTCCAAAAATCACTGGAAACTTGAACAAGTGATTTCGGTTCTCTGTCTGCAATTGCTAGGGAGACATTTTCCTTCAACAAAAGGAATGCTTACACATTTTTTTTCAAAAAGGAATTGTTTTCTATTTCTGCTCTCTATTTTTTGTAAGCTCATTGTCCACACTACAGTCATGTTAAATATAACAGCTGTTTCACGCGATCGTCTGAGTGTCCTTTTTTCACTTTTTAAAAGCATTGTTTTACTATTTGCCTGAACTGGTTGTAAAAAAATGCTTAAAAAGTAAAATAAAAAAAAAGTTCCAACGATTGTGCGTCACTCAGCTGATCTTCGGAACTTTTCTTTTACATTTTTTAATACCGGTTCGGTGAACCAGTAGCATTTTTTATTACCGGTTCGGGTGAACCGGCCCGAACTGGTACCATTTCACCCCTGGATTCTCCCCAAGTGGAGCCTTTGGGGCAAGTGGGATCAGTGGCTGCAGGGGAGAATTTGGCTGGAAGGTCTGGAGGGGCCATGGGGAACCCTCAGGATGCATCTTCCTCAGAGTAGTAGAGAGTAGCCTACAGGGAGATGCAGATTGCATGTTTATAATCACCATTCACTTAGGAATGGTAATGATAAAGTGTCCAGATTAAATTTGGCTGGTAGTCTAAAATTTTTTTCCAAGAGTTTATTCATGAAGATCAATGTGGCTTTTTACTTAAATGACAAAAGACAATGTGAGAACTGTGTTGGTTGTCATAGTACTTTTACAACAACATAACAAAAAACAAGCTGTATAGTTCTTCTTAGATGCAGAGAAAGCCTTTGATCATTTGCATTGGCCTTTTTTGCTTAATGTTCTTTAAGATATGAGTCTTGCTGAAAATTTTATTCAAGAAATTTAGTGTCATAACCATGTGATATCCAGAAGGGAACAAGTCAAGATTTTCCTTTGTCCCCTTTGCTGTTTATTTTGGCTCTTGAAGTGTGAAGGGAGGAAAATGGGCCAGTCCTGGAGTCAGGGGAAGGTCCAGACGAGGGCTCTGCATTAGAGGCAGAGATGGGGCCAGGGCCATCTGGGAGTGATGAGCGGACTCCGGAGCCTCCAGAAGCGAATAACAGAGAGGCAGAGGAACAGGAGGAGCCTGTTCCTAGTGCACACATGTGAAGAGCTGCCAGAAGGCAAAAGCAGCTAAAGCAAAAAGGACAACTCGGGAGTAAGGCCAGGAGATGATTGGCCCATTAATTTGGACTAAACTGAGAATGAAGTAACTATCAGCTGTTCCAATAAAACAGGTTTGTTTAGGACTGATTGTGTCTGGTAATAACTACTTGGGCCTAGGTCACAACAATTGGTGTCAAGGGGAAAAAAGATCTATTAGCTCTATATCTTTCTTCATATTTATACAATGATATAATCCAAAAATATTCAGTGTCCTCAACCTAGAGTGGCACCAAACTCCATATTTCTGGGTGACCTTACTCAGCAGTCTCTGGAGAAAAGAATCCATATTGAAGGATAGCAGAAGTCAAATACATAGATGTTGAAATCCTGCATTTCCCTCCAGCATCATTTTCTGGACAGGTCCTGACAGGAAAGACCACAACGATTAAAGAACACTGCCCTCAGGGGTATATCTGTAATTTTTCACAAACATGCTGTATATCAGGAATAAGTTCAGGGTCCCCAGAGGAAAAGTTGCTTCTCACTGTAATTATCACCATCCTGCTCTTTGAGATGTCTCATTCTATTTCTCTAGTGACTGCCTTTGATGTAAACATCAGACTGAAGCACTGTGGAGGGGATCCTGCATCAGAAAAGGATAAATGCTTTAGGTGACACTGTGTTATGTGAATTTTAGGACAGGCAGGGGCTGTGCTGTTAAATGTCCTTTTCTCTCCTTTCCAGGTGAAGCATGATTTGTCTCTTTTAATTCTCAGGGCTTTTAATTCTTCAACTCTTCTTGTTCTTGTTTAGAAACAGGAAGGGAATTGATTCAGCCCCATGAATTATGAACCTCCTACTTCTGCTTCTGATGCTACTGCTGTCCCAGCCAATCTCTGGAAAGCTTAGAATGAAATGTCCACTGACTCTGGAACACCAGGATGGAGAAAAACCATGGAGCTATTACAGACCAGGAGACCATCTCATTGCTGTTATCACCAGTGAAAGAAAAATATCTCCTATAATGTTCCCTTTCAATGCAGCTCCTTCTAGTCAGTCTAATTCGTAAGTCATTCAGGATAATGGAGTTGCATTCCCTCCATTTATAATTCTAACACCTCATTCTTTTTTCTCCTTATTCCACTTATTCCAGATGGATATGGCAGCACCTCTCCTGTCTAATTTCCTAAATCATTGAGATTTCCATGCTTTCTTTGTCTTATTTTGAGGAACAGATTCAAATCCAAAGATGGAACAGAAAAACAATATGAAACAAGCCACATTATTTTCCTCTGCCTGTTCAATCTTGAATTCATGACTTGAATACTGATTTTTATTTAAATTAGTGATACTTGTAGTTTTCCCCTTCCCAGCTTATTTCAAATACAACTACTCATTGATATTTACTTCCAGATCCTTATAGAAATACAGGATAACTTAGTTTTAGAATTGGTTTCTGGATCACTTTTGAAACATCCTCTTCCTTTTATGTTGGTTCTACTGTAATTATTCAATTATTTTGAATCCTGATTATTGGGCAGATGAAAATTAGTACTGCCCCAAAGAATAGTGTATTTGCGATTCTTATCCCATGTGGAGGACTGTATCAATTCCATCTTCCCAACATTCATTAAAATTGAATGGAGTTGGGTGAGTATCATTTGTCTCTGGGTTTGGAGTCAGTAATGGCTTATGACTCTGTAGGCTTCAAAAGACAAAGTGGTTTAGATTGAAAAGAAGTATGTTGTTGGTTCTGTTGATGATAATGACATGATCATATTTACAGCAGTTTGTTTGTTCATCTTTATAAGAGTTTATCTAATGCTCATTGAAAAATGCTATGCTTTATTTTGATTAGTCAAGCAAAAATATATCAAAAATATAAAATATATTTTGCTATTCATGATGATGGTAATGGTGATGATAAAAATGAACATTCTTTTACAGTAGCATATCTTCTGATCGGTCTAAAATCCTCCGCTTTATTTTCACTACTCAATTGGTCAATAAGAATTCCCAGCTCCTGCAAAATCTCACACTTGGCTACGACATCCATGACAACTATATGAACACTATTGGCACTTCAGATGCCTTGCTGGACATGCTTTCCACTGGAGAAGCCAATGTTCCCAACTACAGCTGTGGAAGGAAGGACCACCTTTTGGCTCTTGTTGATGCAGCTGTCAGGGACATCTCCATCCAGATGTCAACAATAGCAGACACCTACAAAGTCCCACAGGTTTGTGTGTGTGCCTTTCTATCTAGTAAAAAGAGTGAATCGGTAGGATGGGTAAGCAATACATTCAACCACATCCATTCTAGGGCATTCAAGAGTTGCTTTCCTCTGTGGCCAGTGTAGGTATATTGTCTAGTGATGGATGAGATTGATACTGGGGAGGGGAAAACAGAAAAGCAGCCCTATCATCTAATGACACCATCCCCATTGCTTTGGGGGCTTCTACTGCACACCTGTGAAAATAAGGAGAAGGTCAAAATCCTTATATTAAAACAACATATAACCTTTGTGGACAGAATTTAAAAATCTGACATAAAATATGGCTCTTTATTTGAACAAAACAATTCAGTTGAATTTGCAAATGTGCGTCTGATTTCAGAAAAAAAGGGAGTGAGCAAGAAATATCATTTGCATTCTTTATTCTGATTTTTTTTTTAATTACTTCCTTTCTTTTCTTGTATTTTTTATCTGGTCTTGCTAATATTCTGTCTGTAATATTAGGATTAGCTAATCAGGAATACAATATTCTAATACCTTGATGAGGAAAAAGTTGGATTTATTGAAAGAATGACGGCATTGTTCATTGCTTTTTCAGATCACTTATAACATTGTTTCAGCGGCTCTGAGTGATAAAAGTCAATTCTCATTTTTTTACCGGATGCTCCCCAAAGAAGGGTTCCACTACCCAGGAATTGTCAAACTGCTCCTCCATTTCAGATGGACCTTGATTGGTCTCTTTGCTTCAGACACAGAGAAGGGAGAGAATTCCATGAGGACATTGAGTCCTATGCTGGTCAGGAATGGAATTTGTGCTGTTATATCAGAACAAATTTCACCAGCTGGACATACAGTACCCCTCAGGGTTGCCATTTCCAAGTGGAGACAAGTCAATGTCTTTGTTCACATCGTAGAATATTTTTCTGTTTGGGACAGAATTCATCTTTTCCATTCAACACTTAAAAGTTTGCCAGAACCCATTGAAGGGAAAGTCTGGATAATTGCAGTCCTTGGGGAAAGGGAAATAAAAAGACACATATTTCTGAAATATATCCATAGTGTTTGGATCTACATTTTCCAGTTGAAAAAAAGCCCAAAGGACAGTTCCTTTGATCCAGATCTCTTTGTGCAACCACAGGTCGGAGATCAATCTTTTCTCTGTTCTTTTTCAGAAGACATCATTTCTGTCAAAGGCCGGAGAAGATGCACTCAGAAATCTCCACTGAAGACCAAAGTGGAAAGAAATTGGCTCTTGTACATATGTAACTACCATGTTTACTCTTTGATTAATGGTCTGGCCCATGCCTTGAATGCTGCATATTCCTCCATATCCAAGAGGAGAAGAAAAGTGGGAGAAGAGAGGCTGGGGACTCAAAGGCTGCAGCCATGGCAGGTATGGGGTCCTGACAAAGATCCATCAAAGTTACTTTCTTTGGATAAGGAATACAAAGGGGAAAAGGAAACTATCTCAACCTTTTTGTGCTTCAAAAGGCCAACAAGTTTGGTCCATCTAATCACTTGTGGATAATTTTCCAAAGAGCGGGTACCATGACATTTATATTTTGATCTTAAACAGTTAATTTTATAAAATATGTATGCATTTTAAGTAAATTCCTATCTTTATGAATTTGTGATTAGCATTTTAGAATTGTATGTTCTTACGTTTGAAGGAGACCCTAGCACCGTTAATGGCTGTTTTGCATTAAAACAATCAGTGAAGGGGAAACTTCTCTGGTTCACGGGATCAGCTGTAAAATTGTTCCTCCTTTTAGGATGGTTTTCATTCAGCCAGAATCTCTCCTTGTTTTCAAGGGCTTTATCAATTATCTTTTCATTTGTTTGTTCAATTTATTTGTGATCCAGTCTAGAATGCTCCCTATGCCCTACCAATTTCATCAATTATTTATTTTATCAATATTTCTATGATTTACAAATTTTGCTGAACCTTTCTTTTCCCCTTTTGGGGACAGTGATAACACTTGTTGTCCAAACTCAAGTGAGACAACTTTAGCAGAAAGACTCAAATCTGAAAACAACAACAACAACGTGTGATAGAAAAACCAAGGTTTCTGCTTTTAACATTCCTGGATATTTCTCTTCTAGTTCCATCCATTTCTGAAGAAGAACGAGTTTTGCAATCTTTCCCATGTGAAACTGTACTTGGACCAAAATGGGGATGTGACAGGAGATTTGAACCTCGTAAGCTTGATTGTTCAGTCCAGGGAGGATCCCATTAGAAAGCAAGTGGGGAGTTTTGAAAGACAGAGACTTATTATCAATCCAGATGCTCTTTCACAGCTAAAGTTGCTCAATAAGGTGGGTGAAACATTGGTGTCTTTTCTCTGTTTTCCAAAGCCTTGAGAGACTTTTCAAGTGGCTAAGCTTATGCACCAAGACAGTGAGAATTGAATGTGGGGAATAGAAGCCTTATAATTTTCTTAAAAGGCTTGGGATGCTTCAGTACAATTGGCAAGGTATCTTTCGGATGCTGTAATATAGAACAGTGTTTCAAATTGATTCAGCCGTGTCCTTTGTGGGGTGCTAGGTGATAATTCTTTAAGACGTATGGCTATTAAAAAAAAAAGTTTTATTAAAAAAAAAATTCTTTCACCATACATATTTTATGAACAGAGTTCACATTTTATACATAATCAAAATCATCCTTATAATACTTCTTAATCTTCCTATTTTTTCCAATATTTATCTCTTTTGTGTAATCCTTTATCCCAAATTTATCATTTTTCTCCATATCTTATTATTTCAACTTCTGCCATATTAATTCCTCCCCCTATTATTTTTTATCGTTTTCAATTTTATATTCGAATAACATCACTTTGCTCCTTATATTTCTTCTCAATGACAATTGCTCCAGTTGTTTGCCATCTTTCTTCATTTCCAGAAAAGTCTCTCTAATTCCTTTTTCTCATTCATTAACAATAATACAGTCATCTTAATTTACTTGATTATCAAAATGAGCTGAGGTGGCGCAGTGGTTAGAGTGCAGTACTGCAGCTACTTCAGCTGACTGCTAGTTCAGCAAATCAGCGGATCAAATCTCACCGGCTCAAGGTTGACTCAGCCTTCCATCCTTCCGAGGTGGGTAAAATGAAGACCCAGATTGTTGGGGTCAATATGCTATTTAGTATACTGTCTTTGGTGTAAGCCGCCCAGAGTCCTCGGAGAGTGGGCGGCATAGAAATATTAATATTAATAATAATAATAATAATAATAATAATAATAATAATAATAATAATAATAATAATAATAATAATAAATTACAATTTGCAAAAGGAAACACTTTCATGTTTTCAACATTATTTTCTATACAATTAGCATTTTAAATATTCATTTTAATTACATTGTTATCAAAATTAATAGTATTGTCAAATTACTTATTTTCCCTTTTCTATCTATTAGGATTTAATGTAAACAAATTCTATTCAGATTAACAGAGTTGGAAGGGATCCAACCCCCTGCTCAAGCAAGATACCCTACATCTGCCCCTACCTAGGATCAAACTCACAACCTCCTGATTGCGAGGCAAGAGCGCCACCTCTAGGCCATAGCAGCTGGGCTTCATTCATTTTTGTCATATAATCACTTATAATCATTTTCCACCCTATCTTATTTTTTCAACTTCTGCCATGTTATTCTCACATATTGCTTTATCAATTCATTAATGCTTTCATCTAGCTAACATCACAGTATATCCTATACTTCTTCTCTCTTGCCACTACTATAACAATGAAAATTTCATTCTAATTTAAAAAGCTTTTAAAAACACCATTATTATTATATTGTCTACTTTCCCATTCCCATTAATTAATCTATTTTATGTATATTTCCTAATGTTTACTTCATCATCTCATCTTTACCCATCATCTCGAAATCTTTTTAACATCCCCCTTTCTAATAGTTTTTTGCACGACCCTTTATCTCGCTCTAATTTCTCAGTTCCCTCTTTTTTTCTTTTTATATATGTTACATTTCTTCTTCTGGCTCCTTTTATCTTTTTGTTGTTGTTGTTGTTGTGTTGTTTGAACTTCCCTTACTAAAGTTTTCCCTTGTCTCTTCCAGATATTCCCCCTTTTCCCTTTTGTCTGTTTCTGTTTTATGGGGGATTTTTCCCCTTTTTGATTTCTATTTTTTAATATTTGCTCTTCAACATTATTAATTTCTTGCTTCTCATTTAAATTTTTCTCTTACAACTCCTCTTCCTTTTCTTTTCTGTATTTTTAAATGAATTTTCCATTTCTTTTTTGCCTATTAAAGATTCACTCATGCTTTTAAGCATCAAAAGTAACTCTTCATACATCTGCAACTCCATTTTTTAACAATTTAATACCTCCCCAATTATTTCTCTATGAACTTAACCAGAATTTAAGGTCTATATAGTTTTCTTGTATCTCCACTTCTTTGCTTTTTCCTTCTTTGATTATTCCTTTTATTCTTTAAAATTAAAATGTTATTCTCAATTATTCATTATTATTCAAATTCAGCAACAGTCAAATCCCATTATGAAGCTGTCTTCCAGAAGAGAAGGGAAATAAACAGCCACCCAGAAGTAAAACACAGTCACTCTGTCAGATGTAAATGCCTTATTCTCTAATGTGTAAATAATGTATATATGGAACATCAGGGGTTAACTTATTCCTTGGACTTTAATGTATTCATAATTTACAACTCCCATTCCTGGCTCCGCCCCTTGTATATAAAAGGAGCCATCCTCCCCATTTTCCTTGCTTCTATCTTAAATATTCAGCGAATATAGAATGCCTATTATGATTAAAGAGAAATATATTTAAATCTTTAACTTCTATTATCTTTATTGAGTCTGATCCTGAAAATATTGCAACAAGCTGGTAGCAGAGGATGGTTAATTGACTCAATAAGTAATTAAAAATGTCCAAGAAAGATAGGCCCAACACCAGGGCCTACAGCAAAGAAATAGAAACTGATCAAGAGATGATCAACGAATCCACTAATGCGATTTCGAGAGAATCCGAAGAATACACCACTGAAGAAGAAGAACTGATGAGTGAAAATAACGACCAGGAAGAAATCGAGATAGAAAATAACGAACTCAGGTCAGAGATATTAAAAATACTAAAAAGCCAAAAGAATGATGAAAGCCTCATCGCGGACCTCCAGGAGATGCTGAGAAACAGCGGAGCAGCGAGAGAGAAAAACATCATTGAAGAAAAACCCAAAGATCAAAAAACTGTGAGTGAAATGACTACTGAGAAAATAATTGCAAAAAAGAAAAGATGTGACCCCGCGCGAAATTTTGAACGGCAGCCATCTTGGTTTCAACGAACTTCAAAAGAGAGTGAAGCAGAGCCAATCAAAACGCTCAGTTCAAAATTCCTGGCGCGAAAAACGCTATCAGACGAAGAGAGTGAAAAAGAAGTCTCAAACTCTTCAGATGAACCAAAATCAGAAAGTGAAGACGATTTAACAAAGTCTCAAGTAAAGTCAGCAATGAAAACACTTTTTGCTGCTTTTGGGCCAAGATTGAAAATTTCTAAGACATCAACGAAGAAGCAAGCAATCAAACCGACAACTCAAGACCTGCACGCTCCCATCCTGACTTCGAAAACGACGACACCCGAGCCCAGAGAGCCATGCCGATTCCGTCCTACACCGCAGACAGAATCGAGTGCCAGCACACACAAGAGAAAGAGAAGAACCGCCGCCATCACCAAAGCCCCAAAAACCGAGCCAGAGACCGACTCATCTGAAGAGGAGCAGATCGAGAGAGCTGAAATGGAGAGAACCTTCCACAACGGCGCCAAAGAAGAAATGAGCAACGCGCATGTGCAAAACTACGTAGACGGCCCCGAAAGACTTGAACTGGCCAGAGAACCGCGCAGACTCGTTACAAGCATCCCAATGCCGTTCTGTAATTTCCTGCACTTGAGAGACCACGGACTGCCTCAGGTTGTAAGTAATGGACAAAATAATGTGGGGAACTTACCCAGTGACTTCCCAAAACTTAGAGTTGATGGCATTAATTTACAAGAGTGGTACCAACAGCTTCAGGTTATTTTTATGAAAGAAAATTTACTATTCTTTATAACTAGTCCTCCAAGAAGACCTTGGACTTTAAAAATAGACTGTTTACATCATAGAGCATTTTTCATAATAATTTCTAGCGTGTCTCCTGCAATGTATCATAGCATCAAACCAAACCTAACTGTATCAGAAATAATTCAATGCATGTTTAATCTATTTCACAGCGATAGCGTAGCCACAACCACAAGAATGTCTAAGGATTTCTTTTCTTCTAGAGTGAAACCAGGGGTTTCTATAAGTGAACATTTGATAAATCTAAACAAAATAAGAGCTGAGCTGCAATTAAGGGGGGAAGTGATTTCAGATCAAACTATGAAAAGTGTTATTATCAATTCACTTGATCCATCATGGGATAGCTTTATGTCACACTTAGATACCATTAATTTGGGATATTTATCAATAGAAAGTCTATCTAACAAATTGATAGCAGAAGACAATTCAAGAAAAAATCGTTCCAGTAACCAAACAGAACACAAATCTTTTAGGAAAGTAGTCTTTCAAGATAAATATAATGAGGCCTTTAGATGCCACAATTGTGGATCCAGGGAACACAGTAGAAGAGACTGTCCCAAAGTCCCAAGGGAGAGACATAGGCCAGAATATAGGAGCAAATACAATTACAGACAATCTTCCACAGATAGACACAAATATAGAAGTCCACCAAACTACAGAGAAAGTAGAGGGGGTAGAGAAAATTCTAAAGAGAGAAAATCTGGGTCACTAAATGGGCTAAATAAACAAGACAGCACCAAAACACAACAAGATGAGAACAATAATTGGCTTATTGATTCAGGTGCAACAAATCACACCACTAATAACAAAAGTATATTATCTTCATTTACAGAAGATAAGTTTGTGATAAAGGTAGCTAATCAAGAAAAGGTTCAAGTATTAGGCAGAGGAAATGTGACCTTGCCTGGTTTAGGGAAAATAGAGGGGGTATTATTAATCCCAGAAATACCTCACAACATACTAAGTGCTATAAAACTAAGCAGAGAATCTGACATCAATATAGTTTTCTCAAAGGGGAAAGCAACTATAGAAAAGAACAAAACAAATGTAGGCACTGTGATGATAAAAGGGGGTCTACCCTATCTGATAACCAAAGAAAGATGGTTACATAACATTGATTCAAATATGGAAGATTGTATTGAAGCAGATGATGAAAATGTCAGTAACAATGACAATGATGAATGTAAAATAACTCATGATAACAAAAATACACACAATGAGAAGAAACCAAAAATAGGTAAACCAATTCATGATGAGTGTGCTCACATCTTACATAGGAAGTTAGGACATGCAAGCTTTCCTGTAGTACAAAAAATGACTGAACACGCAGAAGGTGTAAAAATAAAAAATTGTGAAAATTATTTAGAATGCTCAGTATGTAAATCCACCAAACTAAAAACCAGTCCCAGACCAAAAAAATCTAACAGATCAACTAACAATATTTTTGATTTGGTACATATGGACTTAGTTGGTCCATTAACTCCATCAATTACCTATAGAAAACGTTACTTCCTAACAATAGTGGATGATTACAGTCGCTATGGTTTTGTTTACACATTAAAGCACAAGGATGAAACCTTTCAGAAATTTAAGGAATTCTACAAACGCATAGAAACACAACATAATATCAGAATAAAACAAATTATGACAGATAGGGGATGTGAATTCATGTCTAAAGAATTCTCCCAATGGTTAAAGGATAGAGGGATGCTACATTTCACGTCCAATCCATTTTCTGCCTTTCAAAATGGGATTGCAGAGAGAAAGAACTCCACACTACAAACCATGATTAGATGCACATTAGAGGATGCTGGTTTAGGCAAACAATTTTGGTCAGAAGCCTTACATTATTCAAATTACACTCAAAATAGAACATGGTCCAGTATTGTGAATAAGACACCATATGAGGTGATGTACAATAGAAAACCTAAATTAGCGCACATGCACATATTTGGAGTTACTGCAGACGTGCACATACCTAAACAATTGAGGAGAAAGGGAGAAAACGTATCCAGGAGATTAAGATTCATGGGATACGAAACTGGAACCAAAGGGTACAGATTCATCGATAATAATAACAAATTTATAGTATCCAGAACAGCTGTGTTTCATGAGCAGGCCAATTGGTCTAAGTTGCACCTTAATGAAATTTTTCCTAATAAAAGCAAAGATAATATATCTTGCGAGGAAGGAACAACAGAAAATCAAAATATTAACAAAAGTAAGAACAAAACCAAAACTTGGACAAATAGTCAGCATAAAATAAAGACAGACACATTAACAAAAAAGGAAGCCAGATATTTGCATGACAACCATAGCAAACCTGAAAGAAATATTAGAAATAATAGAAACCAAATACCAAATAAATACAAAGATTATATTATGCATATGGATGGAGAACAAATAACACCTAATACATATGAGGAAGTATTGAAACTTCCCCGTGAAGAAAGAGAAAAATGGGAACTAGCTATGGAAAAAGAAATGGAAAGTTTACAAGGATTAAATGTATTCACACCTGCGATCGCACCTAAGGATAAAACAATTATAGGTACCAGGTGGATTTATAAAATTAAGAATTTAGAAGGAGGTAATACCTTATACAAGGCCAGACTAGTTGCACAAGGTTATGCACAAAAATATCCAGAAGACTATACTGACACATATTCACCTACAGTGAGAACAGAGAGTGTCAAAACAGCTCTTGTAGTAGCATCTGCACTCAGTCTAGACGTGTTTCAATATGACATACAGACTGCATACTTACATGCAAAATTAGATAAGGAAATATATGTAAGAGCACCACACAGTCAACACACTAATAAGAACGAAATTTGGTTACTAAATAAGAGTCTGTACGGATTGAAGCAATCTGGCAAAAGATGGTACGATTGTTTGGTAAAAGTACTAAAGACCATGGATTTCAACGCCACCACTGCTGATAACTGTTTCTTTGTAAAAAAGAGTAATGATCATATTGAATTTGTATTAATTTATGTGGATGATATTTTATATATTGGAAAGCATAAAGAGAGCAGGGAAATCTTTGTAAATAAGTTAAACGAACACTTCTCATTGAAATCACTAGGTAGAGTGAATAAATACCTTGGTGTACAAATTAACAAAACAAAAGGGGGATTCAAACTTACTCAGAAAGATAAAATCATTGAACTCCTAAACAAATGTAACTTAAATAATGCCAAAACATGTGACACACCTATGCAAACTGATTTTCTTAGAAACAATGATGAATCTTCCCCTGAGTTTAAAGACAACACATTTTACAGATCAGTTATAGGTTCACTCCTTTATATATCTAATTGGACTAGGCCAGATATTGCATTACCTCTTAATTTATTGTCAAGATATGTTAGCAAACCAACCTTGTATCATTGGGAAGCTGTCAAAAGAATTTTAAGATATCTGAAAAGTACATTAGATTTTTGTTTAATATTGGAACCCAATAATGACAAAGAACCAAAAATTACTTGTTATGCTGATGCAGATTGGGCTGGTGATACATCATGCAGAAAGAGTACCTCTGGTTATGTTTTTCTATTGAACGATTGTCCAGTTTACTGGTATACTGGTAAACAAGAACTGGTAGCCACCTCTACCACAGAAGCGGAATATGTTTGCTTGTCTAAAGCTGCAAATAACCTTGTATGGTTCAATGATTTGATCACAGATGTTTGGAAGAAACCTACTTTACCATTTATTATGCATGAAGACAATAAAGCGGCCATTGAAATTTCTAGATCCGATGCAATTGGACAAAGGTCCAGGCATATTGATATAAAATTTAAACACGTGAGACAACTATCTCAAGACGGATTCATCAAAGCAATACATTGTGATACTTCTGAGCAATTAGCTGACATATTAACAAAACCTTTACCTTCTAAACAACACAAATATTTAACTTCTAAATTATATGTATTATATTGTCCTGAATCTGAATGTAACTGGTGTTGTATAACGAACCGGCATTTAGAGGGGGATTTGTCAGATGTAAATGCCTTATTCTCTAATGTGTAAATAATGTATATATGGAACATCAGGGGTTAACTTATTCCTTGGACTTTAATGTATTCATAATTTACAACTCCCATTCCTGGCTCCGCCCCTTGTATATAAAAGGAGCCATCCTCCCCATTTTCCTTGCTTCTATCTTAAATATTCAGCGAATATAGAATGCCTATTATGATTAAAGAGAAATATATTTAAATCTTTAACTTCTATTATCTTTATTGAGTCTGATCCTGAAAATATTGCAACACACTCCTTAAACGTTCTCACTTAGCCAAAATTTAAAGTCTATGTAATTTTCTTATATCTCCTTTTCTTCTTAAAATAGTCCTTTGTTCTTCAAACAGCTGCTTCCTGTTTTGTCTATTTGAATACAGTATCACAGTACTTTTTCTTTTTTCCAGCAGATGGCACTCTCAGTTTCTACACGTTGCAAAATAATCTTTCAAATCCAATTGTTTATCAAAATATTCAGTAATTTTTCAAAACCTCTTATAATTTGTTATCTTTCTTCTGAACATCGTTTATTCCCTTTTAAAAATATTTTGCTTTTTCCCAATTTTTCAAATCCAAGCCTTTCTCTTAGATTCTTTGTGTTATAATCCGTGCTTTCTCTTTTTTCTGTATTTGTGTTTTTTCTCCCCAAGTGCCAGATAGCCACTAATCCAAATTCAGGGATGCTTTTAAGACTTCAATTCCCATTTTTCTTAACTTAAATTGGCAGTTATCTCACCCAATTCTGGCTCTCCATCCAAATGCCACTCCTGCTCAATACTTTGATCCAGTTGTCCCAGTTTCAAAGTGGCCACCATAAGATGGCCGCTGTCCCCGCTGCTGCTTCGGGAGAGCTTTTTCTGTTCCAGCAAGGAAATTGCCAATTCCTCACGGTCCACGAAACACTTCTCCTTTCTTCACCATCCCTACAAGATGGCTATGACTCGAAAACCTCCCACCAGCAGTTCGTCCGGCTGGATTTTGCGTGGCTCATCAGAGCCTGCTATTTCCCAGTCCGTTCCTGCTGTGATGTCAACCGGCTGGACGTATGGCTATTTTGTCTCCCTATTTTGGAACAACACTGTTCCAAAACTATCAGCTAAAAATACAAAACAAAACCATTTTTAATTCCCAGTCTTCATTAATTAAGATATATAAAGAGCTGAAAGATTCTATTTTCACCAAGGAATTAATCAGTTAACATTTATTTATCTGGAAGTATCAGTTTTAAATTGGCCATACAGCAAATTAAAGGTGCATATAACATAGATGTGAAATTGGGCTGTAAAATATTTGACCTATGAATCACGCCACCAATGAACTCCTGTATCTGTATAAAACAGATCTGTATCTGTATAAAACAGATATACAGATTATGTATATCTGTTGGGGATTTAGGTGCTGATAGCATCAACCTGTCTTGTTTCCTTGCCTAAGATTATCCCAGGTTCCAAGTGAGGTGAAAAAGGCAAGGATAACTCTAATCAAGACTGGACTTGTTTCCTGTTGACACCATTGGGAAATATGCTTTGGCATTCAGGTTTAGCTTGTCACGGCTGGGCAAGTTTATATTCTTAAATAGATCATACTGGTCAGAATTTTCATACTTGTCTTTCATGCCTTGGGGATAGAAGAATAGGCCTTCTGCTCCTAGGGAGAAGGTCCAAGGCTTTTCATTCACAAGAAATCATAATGAGTGTTCTGGTGTTCCCTGACCCAGAAAACTGAAGCACTGAAACAAGGATTGACCCAATTTCTCCCATATGTGGGGGATTTCTACCATATGTGGTGGGAATGCCCAAAGGCAAAAAAATATTGGAATTTAATAAAGAATTGGCTTGAAGAAATTTCATTAATAAAATAGAAGTTAAGCTGGAATTTTTCCTTTTGGGAATGACAGAGGGTAAATATAAGAAAGATATAAATTATCTATTACTGCATATACTCACAGCTGCACGGATAGCCTTTGCTCAGAAATGGAAAGAGAAAGATACCCCAACTGAAGAGGAAATAATATTAAAAATTCTTAACTGCACAGAAATGGATAGACTTACCTTGGAGCTCAAGGATAAGTGTACTATATAATCTGGAAAAAAAATTAGGAAAGTCTAGATAAAAGCAAGATAGCCGAACAAAGCTGTAGTGTTAGATGAGAAATATATACGATGTGACAGATAAATATGTATGTAAATTACATAAATAGGTACAGGTATAGATTAGTAGAAAGTATGTAGTAATTGTATAGAAATATGATATAGATTATTAGTATGATGTTATGTATAAATAACGTATAAGGTTAAAGAATTATAATATTAACATTAATATAATTTGTGTTAGTTTAAAGTGTTGGAAGATATTTAGAACCAGTGATGTCATAGCTATGAAAACCTTGCTTGACCCTGTCACAGGGTTCATATACATCAAAAAATGCCTGATTGTTGAGGGTCATGTTCTCATGCAGAATTGGGCTTCACATTCTGTCACCATCAGTTCAGCCAGCACCGGAAATGTGAGTGTGCGCTCCACATGTGTGAGACATCAAACAACATGGTAATTCACTCACCTGCGATGTCCATGCATTTGTGCAACATCAAAACCACAGCGATATAGGACAGGATTGCACCTGGGTGGGTGGGTGGACCCACCGGCAGATCGCTACTACCGGTTCACCCAAACCAGTCCGAACCGGCTGAATACCAGCTCTATTCTCATGACTAACCTCCATTTCATCTCACTCTAGTTCTAGAAACTAGGCAGTCAGTTTTAGCCTTGGTTCACCATCATGGTGGCCATATAAAATTAGCAAATAAACATACAAATAAACAAAGAACAGATGCATTAAGGTTGACAGCCCAAATTTATAATGAAGTTTTCCTTTATTGGAGGTGGTTCTGGACCACTTTTGAATGGGGATGGCCTTGCAATGATACATGTAGTCCAGAAGAAACCTTTCCAGTTCCAACCGGTTACAGGTTTCTTCATCACAGTTTTATTCTATTTTAATAAATCTAGTAAAATAAAATAAAAAGTCATTAACTTTTTAGAATAAATTTCATTCTAAGCTTTAATATGAACCCAGCATCTTACTTTAAATTCATGGGTAAATGAAGAAAGGAGTAGTGCACGGTAATACAATCATGTGGTTGTATTTATATATGTGTATGTATGTATGTGTATGTATTTGTGTATCTGTGTATGTATGTATGTGACACTAATTGTCAATTCATGGTTAAATCGTTTCTCAATTGCTTAGGTCCAGAATTTATTAAGTAGAAATGTCCTGTATTGGAAAGAGATATTCTAGAAATTAAATTAAGAATCTGTCAGTAGTTGTATCTCCTGCAACATTGAGAGTTACTTAAAACGTTCGTATTTACCTAAGTGAAGTCCAGCAACTAGTTGACTAATGTTCATGTCTACCTCCATTTTTCATTAAGGGTTAGTTCTAACATATTTTGTTTGGTATTCCTGGTTTTCCTGCTTAGTCTTTGCCTCAGTCCAAATGTGTGGAAAATTGTCATCCTGGATTTTTTAAGCAAGCTCGAAAAGAAGAGCCAGTATGTTGCTATGACTGTATTCCTTGTCCAGAAGGGACCATCTCCACTCAGGAAGGTGAGTGACACCAAAGAAAAGGCTACTAGATTCATCCAGAGCATTTTGATCAATGGGCATTTTAAAAGAGACATCTAAGGTTAACAATTTTGTGGTTCTCAATTTTCAAGGTGCCCTATTTCTTCCCTAAGGGGAAGAATAAGAAAAAGGTTTTGAGGGACAAGGTAGGAAAAGATAGAAGAACATGGTTGATTTTGCAAGACTATTTGCATCCGAGGACATTTCTCTTTGCTTGCTAGTTTGGAGCTGTCCTCCCATGTTTACTGCTCTTAGGGACATCTGCATTCTTTGAAATTGAGAAATAGTTTCAGATCAATGACTTTTGCTCACCCAAACCTAGTTTGTATTACAGGCCAAAAGATATATAAATCAATCAATTAATTAATCAGTCAATCTTTATCAAGGACATGGAACCACATAAGCAGGAAGAAGTAATTCAGGGGACCACAGAGGGAGTGGATTTGGGTTCAAGGGACAAGAGAAATATATACAAAAGACTCACCATAAAAGACCTGGAGCAGTTTTGTGAGAAAGAAGGGATGTAAATTAAATTTACCATTAGTAGGGGTAAAATTTGCCTCTTTTATTTTTACTGCTTTAATTTTCCATATTACGGATTAAGAGGTAAAACACAAATATGGTTTATAGGCCAGTTCAACATTCCCAGATTCAGCATTGCCACCATCATGGCTTCCTTGGTTCGATTGTGACTGAATCTTCCCTCTTCGTCTTATCTTTCCAATTTTCTTGGATTTTAAATAATGAAATACAACAGCAACAAAAAAAGGGGATATAGCTGTGGTTCTAAAAAGAACTATTAACTATTGGTATTAAAAGGAAACCAATCTAAACAGAAATCAGGGAAAAAAGAGAACCAACTAAGCTATTGTATTTCTTTCATACGGTGTAGCAGAATACAGCATTGATACATAAAGTTATCAGAAACAGCATATAAAATGTGCATCAAAATATAAAACAGCAGAACAGTAAGTTATTTTAAAAATGCATAATAGGAATGATGGGTACAATTATGAATGAAATTAAATTATATATGAGCAGTTACTAGAGTGGCTAAGCCTATCGCTGGATATCTGGACCATTTAGCCATTGGGCAGCAATGCCCTTGAGATGATGTACTTCATGCAGGGATCCAGAGAACCTTCTGAAGGGGCATTTCCTCATAGGTAAAGGTAAAGGTTCCACTTGCACATATGTGCTAGTCGTTCCCAACTCTAGGGGGCAGTGCTCATCTCCGTTTCAAAGCCGAAGAGCCAGCACTGTCCGGAGACATCTCCACGGTCATGTGGCCAACATGACTAAATGCCAAAGGCACAGGGAACTCTGTTACCTTCACACCAAAGGTGGTCCCTATTTTTCTACTTGCATTTTTAATGTATTTTTGAACTGCTAGGTTGGCAGAAGATGGGACAAATAAAGGGAACTCACCATGTTACGCGGCACTAGGGATTTGAACCGCTGAACTGCCAACCTTTCAATCGACAAGCCACTGAGCCACCGCATCCCAATTCCAACATAACATGATATAAAGTTTTTGGGATGATCCCACAGTCACAGTTAGTATTGTCAACCTGCCCCTGTTGTTTTTTTTTCAAAATTGGCACCTGCCATAGTTGGTTGGTATCATCTGCCATCCAAAGAAGACCTTTCTTGAAAGGTGAAAAGAGATATAAAAGAAATATTTCTTTTTGTTTTCTCAGATACTGAAAAATGCACCAAGTGCCCAGATGATCAATATCCAACCCAGAGCAGAGTCCAATGTATCCCAAAAAGAATAACCTTCCTCTCCTATGAAGAACATCTGGGCATCATCCTGGTGTCCATTGCCCTACTCTTGTTCCTATCCACAGGATTCATTTTAATCATATTCATTAAATACCTTGAAACTCCCATTGTCAAAGCCAACAACCGGGACCTCTCCTACATCCTCCTGGTCTCCCTCTTGCTTTGCTTCTTGTCCTCCCTTTTCTTCATTGGACAGCCAAGGAAAGCCACCTGTCTTCTTCGACAAACTGTGTTCAGCATTGTCTTCTCAATAGCTGTGTCATCTGTGTTGGCCAAGACAATCACAGTGGTGCTGGCCTTCTTAGCCTCAAAACCAGGGAACAAAGTGAGAAGATGGTTGGGGAAGAGCTTGGCCAATTCCATCATCCTTTCTGGTTCTGCTGGCCAAATTTTCATCTGTTCCTTATGGCTGGGAATTTCTCCCCCATTCCCTGACTCTGACCTCCACTCCCAGCATGGAGCGATCATCCTTCAATGCAATGAAGGCTCTGTCACCATGTTTTATGTTGTCCTTGGCTATATGTGTTTCCTTGCTGCCATTTGCTTCACTGTAGCTTTCCTGGCCAGGAATCTGCCTGGGGCCTTCAATGAAGCCAAGCTGATCACCTTCAGCATGCTGGTCTTCTGCAGTGTTTGGATCTCCTTCGTGCCCACCTATCTGAGCACCAAAGGAAAGTCCATGGTGATTGTTCAGGTCTTCTCCATCTTGGCCTCCAGTGCTGGACTGCTGGGCTGCATCTTCTTCCCAAAGTGCTTCATTATTATCCTGAGGCCAGATCTAAACACTAAGGAACATCTCATGATAAAAGTAGAGAAATGACAGTGAAATTGTTTCTTAGGCTTATAACATTTATTTTTTTCATTGCAGTTATTGGTGTTTTGTATTCTTCCTTTGAATCAATGTGACAATTAAGACTATTTAAAACTGAAGGAAATAAACATATGAAGAGTATAATGTTAATGACATTAAATTCCAACATTATCATCAATTAGTAAAATAAACCAATTAGTAATAGAATTTGTCATACATCCAGGAATGAACAAGCTCAGAAATAAGACTCTCCTTCCAACAGGATTTTATGTGCTTTCCAGATTTGTGCAAATGCAATTCTAGTCGCTGTTATTATATGAATAATCCAATAGGTATCTTCTTTACTATAATTCTCTGGTAAAATTCCCAATAAGAATATCTCTGCTTTTAACTCTATATGTTGCTGCAACATTCCCTCTAACCATGTTTGTATTTTCAGCCAATATTATTTTGCTTCTTTACACAATCACCACATATGATAGTATGATCCCGGCAAGTGGTGACATTTCCAACACTTAGCTGTTTTATCTTTAAACATCTTAGCTAATCTTTCTGGTGGCACATGCCATCTATAAAACATCTTATACAGGTTTTCTTTATAGGCTGTTGCCATTGTTAATTTATAATTTCTTATTCAAAGTTGTTGCCATTCCTATGGTGTATCCAAAATTCTTGGCCCATGCTATCATTGTTACTTTTACTTCTTCGTCTTCTAACTAATACACAATAAATAATTATAGAGTTTCTTAATCATTTTCTCATCTGTTCCTGTCAATATTTCATCCAGTTCAGATTTCCTCCAGTTAAAGCCATATTGTCTACGATCTGCTTCATATCTTGATTGTAATTGCAATCTTGTATACCAATCTATCTCGATCCCTTGACTCTCTAATTCTTGTTTTTGTTTCAGCTCTCTCCAATCTGTCAGAATGTCTTTATATCTCACAATATTCCCCATGTTCACAATATTTGGATATGTCACTGCTTCTATTGTAGAAAGTCACATTGGAATATTCAAATAATGTTTTTCTTTCACTCTCTCCCACACTGATAATGTTTAGATAATGTCTTTGGAAATATCCATGAATCATTTCCTTTGTAAATCATTTCAGTTTTTTTCAATTTAATTCAATTTATATGCCACCCCTCTCCGAAGACTCAGGTCGGCTCACAATACATTTAAAATCCTAATATTTTTTTTAAAAAAATTAAAACGTTAAAATATTAAAACTCATTCATACCATTCATGGTCGGATCTCACCGGATCACAAAAGCAAGACCAACAGCCCCAGGCCTGCCAGAAAAACCAGGTGTTCACTGCTTTTCAGAAGGCCAATAGGGTGGGGATGGTCCGGACCACAGGAGGTAACTGGTTCCAGAGAGCTGGGGTAGCCACAGAAAAGGCCCTCCCCCATGGGCCTGCCAGCCGTCATTATTTAGCTGACCTTGCCCAGAGGAGACCAACTCTGTGGGATCTTACCGGTCGCTGGGAGCTATGCGGTAGAAGGCAGTCTCGAAGATAACCTGGCCCTGAGCCATGTAGGGCTTTAAAGGTAATAACCAACAGCTTGAATTGTGACCGGACAACAATAGGGAGCCAGTGCAGCTTGCGGAGAATTGGTGTAATGTGGGTGTACCTAGGTGCACCCACGACAGCTCACGCGGCTGCGTTCTGGACTAACTGTAGTCTCCGAACACTTTTCAAGGGTCAACCCATGTAGAGCGCTTTGCAATAATCTAACCGTGAGGTGACAAGGGCATGAGTGACCGTGAGGAGAGCCTCCCGATCCAAGTAGGGTCTCAATTGGTGCACCAGGCGAACCTGTGCAAAGGTCCCCCTAGCCACAGCTGTCAGATGTTGCTCTAATCTTAGCTTTGAGTCTAGGAGGACACCCAAGTTGCGAGCCCATTCTGAGGGGGACAATTTCTCCCCCCCCGAACCAAGGATGGACAGTCAACATAGTCTTTAGGAGGCAATACCCACCTCCATTCGTTCTTGTTTGGGTTAAGTCTCAACCTGTCAATGTCAATATTATTGTATTCCTTAATAAAATCCATTCTTTAATGCATGTTAACGCCACCACTTGATAATACAATTCCCAATTCGGACGGCCAAACCCACCTCTAATTCTTGCATCTTGTAGCATTTTTATATTAATCCTTGCTCTCTTTCCTTGCCACACATATTTCCACATTATTTTCTTCAACTCTTCAAAATATTTTTTCTCCAGTTTTATTGGTATAGTTTGAAATAAAAATTTCAAGCTTCTGCCAACCTAGCAGTTCGAAAGCACGTAAAAAATGCAAGTAGAAAAATAGGGAGCACCCTTGGTGGGAAGGTAACAGCCTTCCATGCATCTTTGGCATTTAGTCATGCCAGCCACATGACCATGGAGATGTTTTCGGACAGGGCTGGCTCTTTGGGTTTGAAATGGAGATGAGCACCGCCCCCTACAGTTGGGAATGACTAACCAATATGTGCAAGGTGTACCTTTACCTTTATTTCTGCCCAAACCAAGTGTGAGGGAAAAAGGATTCAAGCTTTTCCATCTCCAATTACCTAATCAAAGATCAGGTCATTTCTGAGGCTGGTGCCTGGAGGGTTTGAGATCTTCCTGAACTAAATTCTCTCCAACAGACAATTCATTCTTCTTCTTCACTGATGGCACTTAGGGGTCTCCAGAATCTGAGGCAATCCCATCTTTGCCACCAATTGTTGAAAATTCCATTTTCCTTCCTTCTTTCTTTCTTTTATTTTGAACCACCAATAAGTACATTGATACAGACTTAATTTTCCAAAAATCACTGGAAACTTGAACAAGTGATTTTGGTTCTCTGTCTGCAGTTGCTGGGGAGACATTTTCCTTCAACAAAAGGAATGCTTACATATTTTTTTTCAAAAAGGAATTGATTTCTATTTCTGCTCTCTATTTTTTGTAAGCTCATTGTCCACACTACAGTCATGTGAAATATAACAGCTGTTTCACGCGATCGTCTGAGTGTCCTTTTTTCACTTTTTAAAAGCATTGTTTTACTATCTATTTGCCTGAACTGGTTGTAAAAAAATGCTTAAAAAGTAAAATAAAAAAAAAGTTCCAACGATTGTGCGTCACTCAGCTGATCTTCGGAACTTTTCTTTTACATTTTTTAATACCGGTTCGGTGAACCAGTAGCATTTTTTATTACCGGTTCGGGTGAACTGGCCCGAGCTGGTACCATTTCACCCCTGGATTCTCCCCAAGTGGAGCCTTTGGGGCAAGTGGGAGCAGTGGCTGCAGGGGAGAATTTGGCTGGAGGGTCTGGAAGGGCCATGGGGAACCCTCAGGATGCATCTTCCTCAGAGTAGTAGAGAGTAGCCTACAGGGAGATGCAGATTGCATGTTTATAATCACCATTCACTTAGGAATGGTAATGATAAAGTGTCCAGATTAAATTTGGCTGGTAGTCTAAAATTTTTTTCCAAGAGTTTATTCATGAAGATCAATGTGGCTTTTTACTTAAATGACAAAAGACAATGTGAGAACTGTGTTGGTTGTCATAGTACTTTTACAACAACATAACAAAAAACAAGGTGTATAGTTCTTCTTAGATGCAGAGAAAGCCTTTGATCATTTGCATTGGCCTTTTTTGCTTAATGTTCTGGACGATATGAGTCTTGCTGAAAATTTTATTCAAGAAATTTAGTGTCATAACCATATGATATCCAGAAGGGAACAAGTCAAGATTTTCCTTTGTCCCCTTTGCTGTTTATTTTGGCTCTTGAAGTGTGAAGGGAGGAAAATGGGCCAGTCCTGGAGTCAGGGGAAGGTCCAGACGAGGGCTCTGCATTAGAGGCAGAGATGGGGCCAGGGCCATCTGGGAGTGATGAGCGGACTCCGGAGCCTCCAGAAGCGAATAACAGAGAGGCAGAGAAACAGGAGGAGCCTGTTCCTAGTGCAGGCATGTGAAGAGCTGCCAGAAGGCAAAAGCAGCTAAAGCAAAAAGAACGACTCGGGAGTAAGGCCAGGAGATGATTGGCCCCTTAATTTGGATTAAACTGAGAATGAAGTAACTATCAGCTGTTCCAATAAAACAGGTTTGTTTAGGACTGATTGTGTCTGGTAATAACTACTTGGCCCTAGGTCACAACAATTGGTGTCAAGGGGAAAAAAGATCTATTAGCTCTATATCTTTCTTCATATTTATACAATTATATAATCCAAAAATATTCAGTGTCCTCAACCTAAAGTGGCACCAAACTCCATGTTTCTGGGTGACCTTACTCAGCAGTCTTTGCAGAAAAGAGTCCATATTGAAGGATAGCAGAAGTCAAATACATAGGTGTTGAAATCCTGCATTTCCCTCCGGCATGATTTTCTGGACAGGTCCTGACAGGAAAGACCACAACGATTAAAGAACACTGCCCTCAGGGGTATATCTGTAATTTTTCACAAACATGCTGTATATCAGGAATAAGTTCAGGGTCCACAGAGGAAAAGATGCTTCTCACTATAATTATCACCATCCTGCACTATTTCTCTAGTGACTGCCTTTGATGTAAACATCAGACTGAAGCACTGTGGAGGGGATCCTGCATCAGAAAAGGATAAATGCTTTAGGTGACACTGTGTTATGTGAATTTTACGACAGGCAGGGGCTGTGCTTTTCTCTCCTTTCCAGGTGAAGCATGATTTGTCTCTTTTAATTCTCAGGGCTTTTAATTCTTCAACTCTTCTTGTTCTTGTTTAGAAACAGGAAGGGAATTGATTCAGCCCCATGAATTATGAACCTCCTACTTCTGCTTCTGATGCTACTGCTGTCCCAGCCAATCTCTGGAAAGCTTAGAATGAAATGTCCACTGACTCTGGAACACCAGGATGGAGAAAAACCATGGAGCTATTACAAACCAGGAGACCATCTCATTGCTGTTATCACCAGTGGAACAAAAATATCTCCTATAATGTTCCCTTTCAATGCAGCTCCTTCTAGTCAGTCTAATTCGTAAGTCATTCAGGATAATGGAGTTGCATTCCCTCCATTTATAATTCTAACACCTCATTCTTTTTTCTCCTTATTCCACTTATTCCAGATGGATATGGCAGCACCTCTCCTGTCTAATTTCCTAAATCATTGAGATTTCCATGCTTTCTTTGTCTTATTTTGAGGAACAGATTCAAATCCAAAGATGGAACAGAAAAACAATATGAAACAAGCCACATTATTTTCCTCTGCCTGTTCAATCTTGAATTCATGACTTGAATACTGATTTTTATTTAAATTAGTGATTCTTGTAGTTTTCCCCTTCCCGGCTTATTTCAAATACAACTACTCATTGATATTTACTTCCAGATCCTTATAGAAATACAGAATAACTTAGTTTTAGAATTGGTTTCTGGATCAGTTTTGAAACATGCTCTTCCCTTTATGGTGGTTCTACTGTAATTATTCAATTATTTTGAATCCTGATTATTGGGCAGATGAAAATTAGTACTGCCCCAAAGAATAGTGTATTTGTGATTCTTATCCCATGTGGAGGACTGTATCAATTCCATCTTCCCAACATTCATTAAAATTGAATGGAGTTGGGTGAGTATCATTTGTCTCTGGGTTTGGAGTCAGTAATGGCTTAAGACTCTGTAGGCTTCAAAAGACAAAGTGGTTTAGACTGAAAAGAAGTATATTGTTGGTTCTGTTGATGATAATGACATGATCATATTTACAGCAGTTTGTTCATTTTTACAAGAGTTTATCTAATGCTCATTGAAAAATGCTATGCTTTATTTTGATTAGACAAGCAAAAATATATCAAAAATATAAAATATATTTTGCTATTAATGATGATGGTAATGATGATGATGAAAATGAACATTCTTTTACAGTAGCATATCTTCTGATCGGTCTATAATCCTACGCTTTATTTTCGCTATTCAAGTGGTCAATAAGAATTCCCAGCTCCTGCAAAATCTCACACTTGGCTACGACATCCATGACAACTATATGAACACTATTGGCACTTCAGATGCCTTGCTGGACATGCTCTCCACTGGAGAAGCCAATGTTCCCAACTACAGCTGTGGAAGGAAGGACCACCTTTTGGCTCTTGTTGATGCAGCTGTCAGGGACATCTCCATCCAGATGTCAACATTAGCAGACACCTACAAAGTCCCACAGGTTTGTGTGTGTGCCTTTCTATCTAGTAAAAAGAGTGAATCGGTAGGATGGGTAAGCAATGCATTCAATCATATCCATTCTCGGGCATTCAAGAGTTGCTTTCCTCTGTGGCCAGTGTAGGTATAATGTCTAGTGAGGGATGGGATTGATACTGGGGAGGGGAAAACAGAAAAGCAGCCCTATCATCTAATGACACCATCCCCATTGCTTTGGGGGCTTCTACTGCACACCTGTGAAAATAAGGAGAAGGTCAAAATCCTTATATTAGAACAACATATAACCTTTGTGGACAGAATTTAAAAATCTGGCATAAAATATGGCTCTTTATTTGAACAAAACAATTCAGTTGAATTTGCAAATGTGGGTCTGATTTCAGAAAAAAAGGGAGTAATCAAGAAATATCATTTTCATTCTTTATTCTGATTTTTGTTTATTACTTCCTTTCTTTTCTTGTATTTTTTATCTGGTCTTGCTAATATTCTGTCTGTAATATAAGCTAATCAGGAATACAATATTCTAATACCTTGATGAGGAAAAAGTTGGATTTATTGAAAGAATGACGGCATTGTTCATTGCTTTTTCAGATCACTTATAACATTGTTTCAGCGGCTCTAAGTGATAAAAGTCAATTCTCATTTTTTTACCGGATGCTTCCTAAAGAAGGGTTCCACTACCCAGGAATTGTCAAACTGCTCCTCCATTTCAGATGGACCTTGATTGGTCTCTTTGCTTCAGACACAGAGAAGGGAGAGAGTTCCATGAGGACATTGAGTCCTATGCTGGTCAGGAATGGAATTTGTGCTGTTATATCAGAACAAATTTCACCCGCTGGACATACAGCTCCCCTCAGGGTTGCCATTTCCAAGTGGAGACAAGTCAATGTCTTTGTTCACATCGTAGAACATTTTGCTGTTTGGGACAGAATTCATCTTTTCCATTCAACACTTAAAAGTTTGCCAGAACCCATTGAAGGGAAAGTCTGGATAATTGCAGTCCTTGGGGAAAGGCAAATAAAAAGACACATATTTTTGAAATATATCCATAGTATTTGGATCTACGTTTTCCAGTGGAAAAAAAGGCCAAAGGACAGTTCCTTTGAACCAGATCTCTATGTGCAACCACAGTTCGGAGATCAATCTTTTCTCTGTTCTTTTTCAGAAGACATCATTTCTGTCAAAGGCCGGAGAAGATGCACTCAGAAATCTCCACTGAAGACCAAAGTGGAAAGAAATTGGCTCTTGCACCTACGTAACTACCATGCTTACGCTTTGATTAATACTCTGGCCCATGCCTTGAATGCTGCGTATTCCTCCATATCCAAGAGGAGAAGAAAAGAGGAAGAAGAGAAGCTGGGTTCTCAAAGGCTGCAGCCATGGCAGGTATGGGGTCCTGACAAAGATCCATCAAAGTTACTTTCTTTGGATAAGGAATACAAAGGGGAAAAGGAAACTATCTCAACCTTTTTGTGCTTCAAAAGGCCAACAAGTTTGGTCCATCTAATCACTTGTGGATAATTTTCCAAAGAGCGGGTACCATGACATTTATATTTTGATCTTCAACAGTTAATTTTATAAAATATATATGCATTTGAAGTAAATTCCTATCTTTATGAATTTGTGATTAGCATTTTAGAGTTGTATGTTCATACATTTGAAGGAGACCCTAGCACCGTTATGGCAAACCTATGGCACGCGTGTCAGAGGTGGCACTCAGAGTCCTCTCTGTGGGCATGCACACTGTTGGCAGTTGCTCTTCGGGTTTCTGGCGCACAGCTAGTCTTCGTGCATGCCAGAAACCCCAAGACCATCTGGCCAGTGCACATGTGCTTGGTGGAAACCCCAAAACCAGGTGACCGCCGCTTGTGTATGCCGGCCAGCTGGTCTTCGGGTTTCTAGAGCTGTGGCGCATGCTCTGATTTGGGCACTTGGTGCCAAAAAGGTTCACCATCACTGATACAGCATAACCCTTTCTGTCTGCAGGAATCCCAGCTAAATCTTCTCTAAGTGATGGCTGTTTTGCATTAAAACAATCAGTGAAGGGGAAACTTCTCTGGTTCACGGGATCAGCTGTAAAATTGTTCCTCCTTTTAGGATGGTTTTCATTCAGCCAGAATCTCTCCTTGTTTTCAAGGGCTTCATCAATTATCTTTTCATTTGTTTGTTCAATTTATTTGTGATCCAGTCTAGAATGCTCCCTATACCCTACCAATTTCATCAATTATTTATTTTATCAATATTTATATGATAGACAAATTTTGCTGAAACTTTCTTTTCCCCTTTTGAGGACAGTGATAACACTCGTTGTCCCAACTCAAGTGAGATAACTGTAGCAGAAAGACTTTTAACATTCCTGGATATTTCTCTTCTAGTTCCATCCGTTTCTGAAGAAGAACGAGTTTTGCAATCTTTCCAACTTGAAACTGTACTTGGACCAAAATGGGGATGTGACAGGATATTTGAACATTGTAAGCTTGATAGTTCTGTCCAGGGAGGATCCCGTTAGAAAGCAAGTGGGGAGTTTTGAAAGACAGAGATTTACTATCAATCCAGATGCTCTTTCACAGCTAAGGTTGCTCAATAAGGTGGGTGAAACATTGGTGTCTTTTCTCTGTTTTCCAAAGCCTTGAGAGACTTTTCAAGTGGCTAAGCCTATGCACCAATACAGGGAGAATTGAATGTGGGGAATAGAACCCTTATAATTTTCTTAAAAGGCTTGGGACGCTTCAGTACAATTGGCAAGGTATCTTTCGGATGCTGTAATATAGAACAGTGTTTCAAATTGATTCAGCTGTGTCCTATGTGGGGTGCTAGGTGATAATTCTTTAAGACGTATGGCTATTAAAAAAAAAAAGTTTTATTAAAAAAAAAATTCTTTCACCATACATATTTTAGGAACAGAGTTCACATTTTATACATAATCAAAATCATCATTATAATACTTCTTAATCTTCCTATTTTTTCCAATATTTATCTCTTTTGTGTAATCCTTTATCCCAAATTTATCATTTTTCTCCATATCTTATTATTTCAACTTCTGCCATATTAATTCCTCCCCCCCTATTATTTTTTATCGTTTTCAATTTTATATTCGAATAATACCACTTTGCGCCTTATATTTCTTCTCAATGACAATTGCTCCAGTTGTTTGCCATCTTTCTTCATTTCCAGAAGAGTCTCTCTAATTCCTTTTTCTCATTCATTAACAATAATACAGTCATCTTAATTTACTTGATTATCAAAATGAGCCGAGGTGGCACAGTGGTTAGAGTGCAGTACTGCAGCTACTACAGCTGACTGCTGATATACAGATTATGTGTATCTATTGGGGATTTAGGTGCTGATAGCATCAACCTGTCTTGTTTCCTTGCCTAAGATTAGCCCAGGTTCCCAGTGAAGTGAAAGAGGCAAGGATAACTCTAATCAAGACTGGACATGCTTCCTGTTGACACCATTGGGAAATATGCTTTGGCATTCAGGTTTAGCTTGTCATGGCTGGGCAAGTTTATATTCTTAAGTAGATCATACTGGTCAGAATTTTCCATACTTGTCTTTTATGCCTTGGGGATAGAAGAATAGGCCTTCTGCTCCTAGGGAGAAGGTCCAAGGCTTTCCATTCAGAAGAAATCATAATGACTGTTCTGATGTTACGTGATGCAGAAAACTGAAGCACTGAAACAAGGATTGACCCAATTTCTACCATATGTGGGAGATTTCTACCATATGTGGTGGGAATGCCCAAAGGTAAAAAATATTGGAATTTAATAAAGAATTGGCTTGAAGAAATTTTATTAATAAAATAGAAGTTAACCTGGAATTTTTCCTTTTGGGAATGACAGAGGGTAAATATAAGAAAGATATAAATTATCTATTACTGTATATACTCACAGTTGCACGGATAGCCTTTGCTCAGAAGTGGAAAGAGAAAGATACCCCAACTGAAGAGGAAATAATATTAAAATATTTTCACTGCACAGAAATGAATAGACTTACCTTGGAGCTCCAGGATAAATGTGAAACACAGTACTATATAATCTGGAAAAAAAATTAGGAAAGTCTAGATAAAAGGAAGATAGCCGAGACAAAGCTGTAGTGTTAGATGAGAAATATATACGATATGTCAGATAAATATGTATGTAAATTGCATAGATAGGTACAGGTATAGATTAATAGACAAGTATGTATAATTGTATAGAAATATGATATAGATTATTAGTATGATGTTATGTATAAATAACGTATAAGGTTAAAGAATTATAATATTAACATTAATATAATTTGTATTAGTTTAAACTGTTGGAGGATATTTAGAACCAGTGATGTCATATCTATGTCTGATGTTTTTAATTTTGAATGATTAATAAAAAACTTTTTTAAAAAAAGGATTGACCTGAAGAAAAGCCCTTCCTCATTTTGAAAGAAATGAGGGACAATTGGGGGGGGGAGTTATTTGGCCTTTAGTTTATCACTTCATATGAAACATCCTTGAATGCAATTGTTTATCTTGATTGTCAGCTACCTTAAGTCTCTCTGGGAAAAAGGAGACTCCATATTTAACCAATAGTAAATGTAGCTCAGTCTTTTCATGCTAATTGGTGTCTCCTAATGGTGGTTGTTCAACAGAAAAAAAACCTTTTTCTGAAAACCTTGCTTGACCCTGTCACATGTCACATGTGATACAGCAAAAAACGCCTGATTTTTGAGGGTCATGTTCTCATGCAGAAATGGGCTTCACATTCTGTCACCACCAGTTCACCCAGCACCGGAAATGTGAGTGTGCGCTCCACATGTGTGAGACATCAAACAACATGGTAATTCACTCACGTGCGACGTCCACGCATTCGTGCAACATCAAAACCACAGCGATATAGGACAGGATTGCGCCTGGGTGGGTGGGTGGACCCACCCGCAGATCGCTATTACCGGTTCACTCAAACCAGTCCGAACCGGCTGAATACCAGCTCTATTCTCATGACTAACCTCCATTTCATCTCACTCTAGTTTTAGAAACTAGGTAGTCATTTTTAGCCTTGGTTCACCATCATGGTGGCCATATAAAATTAGCAAATAAACATACAAATAAACAAAGAACATGTTCATGTCTATCTCCATTTTTCATTAAGGGTTAGTTCTAACATATTTTGTTTGGCATTCCTGGTTTTCCTGTTTAGTCTTTGCCTCGGTCCAAATGTGTGGAAAATTGTCATCCTGGATTTTTTAAGCAAGCTCGAAAAGGAGAGCCAGTTTGCTGCTATGACTGTATTCCTTGTCCAGAAGGGACCATCTCCACTCAGGAAGGTGAGTGACGCCAAAGAAAAGGCTACTAGATTCATCCAGAGCATTTTGATCAATGTGCATTTTAAAAGAGACATCTAAGGTCAACAATTTTGTGGTTCTCAATTTTCAAGGTGCCCTATTTCTTCCCTAAAAAGATTTTGAGGGACAAGGTAGGAAGAGATAGAAGAATATGGTGGATTCTGCAAGATTATTTGCATCCGAGGACATTTCTCTTTGCTTGCCAGTTTGGAGCTGTCCTCCCATCTTTACTGCTCTTAGAAACATCTGCATTCTTTGAAATTGAGAAATGGTTTCAGATCAATGACTTTTGCTCACCCAAACCCAGTTTGTATTACAGGCCAAAAGATATATAAATCAATCAATTAATTAATTAATCAGTCAATCTTTATTAAGGTCATGTAACCAGAAAAGCAGAAAGATCTAATTCAGGTAACCATGGAGAGACGAGGGAAATACACACAGAAGACTTTCCATAAACAATGTGGAAGAAAGGACATAAATTACATTTACCATTATTAGGGGTAAAATCTGCCTCTTTCATTTTTAGTGCTTTATTTTTCCATATTATGGATTAAGAGGTAAAACCCAAATATTGTTTATAGCCCAGTTTAGCATTCCCAGATTTAGCATAACCATGGTTTCCTTGCTTTCCTTGGTTGGACTGCTCCTGTGACTTACCTTGAATATTGTATATAAATCAATTAATCGATCAATCAATCGATCAATCTTTATCAAGGTCATGGAACCACATAAGCAGGAAGAAGTAATTCAGGGGACCACAGAGGGAGTGGATTTGGGTTCAGGGGACAAGAGAAATATATACAAAAGACTCACCATAAAAGACCTGGAGCAGTTTTCTGTGAAAGAAGGGATGTAAATTAAATTTACCATTAGTAGCGGTAAAATTTGCCTTTTTTATTTTTACTGCTTTAATTTTCCATTTACGGATTAAGAAGTAAAACACAAATATGGTTTATAGGCCAGTTCAACATTCCCAGATTCAGCATTGCCACCATCATGGCTTCCTTGGTTGGATTGTGACTGAATCTTCCCTCTTCGTCTTATCTTTCCAATTTCCTTGGATATTAAATAATGAAATACAACAGCAACAAAAAAAGGGATATAGCTGTGGTTCTAATAAGGACTATTAACTATTGGTATTAAAAGGAAACCGATCTAAACAGAAATCAGGGAAAAAAGAGAACCAACTAAGCTATTGTATTTCTTTCATACGGTGTAGCAGAATACAGCATTAATACATAAAGTTAGCAGAAACAGCATATAAAATGTGTATCAAAATATAAAACAGCAGAACAGTAAGTTATTTTAAAAATGAATAATAGGAATGATGGGTACAATTATGAATGAAATTAAATTATATATGAGCAGTTACTAGAGTGGCTAAGCCTATTACTAGATATCTGGACCATTTAGCCATTGGGCAGCAATGCCCTTGAGATGATGTATTTCATGCAGGGATCCAGAGAACCTTCTGAAGGGGCATTCCCTCATAGGTAAAGGTAAAGGTTCCACTTGCACATATGTGCTAGTCGTTCCCAACTCTAGGGGGCAGTGCTCATCTCCGTTTCAAAGCCGAAGAGCCAGCACTGTCCAGAGACATCTCCACGGTCATGTGGCCAACATGACTAAATGCCAAAGGCACACGAAACTCTGTTACCTTCACACCAAAGGTGGTCCCTATTTTTCTACTTGCATTTTTAATGTACTTTCGAACTGCTAGGTTGGCAGAAGATGGGACAAGTAAAGGGAACTCACCATGTTACGCGGCACTAGGGATTTGAACCGCTGAACTGCCAACCTTTTGATCGACAAGCCACTGAGCCACCCATCCCGATTCCATCATAACATGATATAAAGTTTTTGGGATGATCCCACAGTCACAGTTAGTATTGTCAACATGCCCCTGTTGTTTTTTTTCAAAATTGGCACCTGCCATGGTTGGTTGGTATCATCTGCCATCCAAAGAAGACCTTTCTTGAAAGGTGAAAAGAGATATAAAAGAAATATTGCTTTTTGTTTTCTCAGATACTGAAAAATGCACCAAGTGCCCAGATGATCAATATCCAACCCAGAGCAGAGTCCAATGTATCCCAAAAAGAATAATCTTCCTCTCCTATGAAGAACATCTGGGCATCACCCTGGTGTCCATTGCCCTACTCTTGTTCCTATCCACAGGATTCATTTTAATCATATTCCTTAAATACCTAGAAACTCCCATTGTCAAAGCCAACAACCGGGACCTCTCCTACATCCTCCTGGTCTCCCTCTTGCTTTGCTTCTTGTCCTCCTTTTTCTTCATTGGACAGCCAAGGAAAGCCACCTGTCTTCTTCGACAAACTGTGTTCAGCATTGTCTTCTCAATAGCTGTGTCATCTGTGTTGGCCAAGACAATCACGGTGGTGCTGGCATTCTTAGCCTCAAAACCAGGGAACAAAGTGAGAAGATGGTTGGGGAAGAGCTTGGCCAATTCCATCATCCTTTCTGGTTCTGCTGGACAAATTTTCATCTGTGCCATATGGCTGGCAATTTCTCCCCCATTCCCTGACTCTGACTTAAACTCCCAGCCTGGAGCGATCATCCTTCAATGCAATGAAGGCTCTGTCACCATGTTTTATGTTGTCCTTGGCTATATGTGTTTCCTAGCTGCCATTTGCTTCACTGTAGCTTTCCTGGCTAGGAATCTGCCTGGGGCCTTCAATGAAGCCAAGCTGATCACCTTCAGCATGCTGGTCTTCTGCAGTGTTTGGATCTCCTTCGTGCCCACCTATCTGAGCACCAAAGGAAAGTCCATGGTGATTGTTCAGGTCTTCTCCATCTTGGCCTCCAGTGCTGGACTGCTGGGTTGCATCTTCTTCCCAAAGTGCTTCATTATTATTCTGAGGCCAGATCTAAACACTAAGGAACATCTCATGATAAAAGTAGAGAAATGATAGTGAAATTGTTTCTTAGGCTTATAACATTTAATTTTTTCATTGTAGTTATTGGTGTTTTGTATTCTTCCTTTGAATCAATGTGACAATTAAGGCTATTTAAAACTGAAGGAAATAAACATATAAAGAGTATAATGTTAATGACATTAAATTCCAACATAATCATCAATTAGTAAAATAAACCAATTAGTAATAGAATTTGTCATACATCCAGGAATGAACAAGCTCAGAAATAAGACTCTCCTTCCAACAGGATTTTATGTGCTTTCCAGTTTTGTGCAAATACAATTCTAGCCGCTGTTATTATATGAATGATCAAATATGTATGTTCTTTGGTGTATTATTATTATTTTTTTTTTTTGCTGTAAACCACCCAGAGTCCCTTGGGAGTTGGGCGGCATAGAAATTTGATAAATTAAATTAAATTAAATTAAATTAAATGTATCTTCTTTACTATAATTCTCTGGTAAATTCCCAATAAGAATATCTCTGCTTTTAACTCTATATGTTGCTGCAACATTCCCTCTAACCATGTTTGTATTTTCACCCAATATTGTTTTGCTTCTTTACACAACCACCACAGATGATAGTATGATCCCGGCAACTGGTGACATTTCCAACACTTAGCTGATTTATCTTGAAACATCTTAGCTAATCTTTCTGGTGGCATATGCATTCTATAAAACATTTTTTACAGGTTTTCTTTATAGGCTGTTGCCATTGTTAATTTATCATTTCTTTCCTAAAGTTGTTGCCATTTATCTAATTCTATGGTGTATCCAAAATTCTTTGTCCATGCTATCATTGTTTCTTTTACTTCTTCGTCTTCTAGTCTAATACACAATAAATAATTATATAGTTTCTTAATCATTTTCTCATCTGTTCCTGTCAATATTTCATCCAGTTCTGATTTCCCCAAGTTAAAGTCATATTGTCTATGATCTGCTTCATATCTTGATTGTATTTGCAATCTTGTATACCAATCTATCTCGATCCTTTGACTCTCTAGTTCTTGTTTTTCTTTCAGCTCTCTCCGATCTGTCAGAATGTCTTTATATCTAACAATATTCCCCACGTACACAATATTTGGGTATGTCACTGCTTCTATTGTAGAAAGCCACATTGGAATATTTAAATAATGTTTTTCTTTTACTCTCTCCCACACTGATAACAAACCATTTCTTACATAAGGTTTTTGGAAATATCCATGTATCCTTTGTTTCCCATACTATAAAAAAGCATGCCAACCCAATTGTAAATCATGACCCTCCAATGTCAATAATCTTGTATTCCGTAATAAAATCCATTCTTTAATCCATTTTAACGCTGCCGCTTGATAATACAAGTAGGGACTCAATTGGTGCACCAGGCGAACCTGTGCAAAGGTCCCCCTAGCCACAGCTGTCAGATGTTGCTCTAATCTTAGCTGTGAGTCTAGGAGGACACCCAAGTTGCGAGCCCGTTCTGAGGGGGACAATTTCTCCCCCCCAGAACCAAGGATCGACAGTCAACATAGTCTTTAGGAGGCAATACCCACAGCCATTCGGTCTTCTCTGGGTTAAGTCTGAGCCTGTCAATGTCAATAATATTGTATTGTCAGTAATATTGTATATCCATTCTTTAATGCATGTTAACGCCGCCACTTGATAATACAATTCCCAATTCGGAAGGCCAAACCCACCTCTAATTCTTGCATCTTGTAGCATTTTTATATTAATCCTTGCTCTCTTTCTTTGCCACACATATTTCCACGTTATTTTCTTCAACTCTTCAAAATATTTTTTTCTCCAGTTCTATTGGTATAGTTTGAAATAAAAATAATATTTTTGGTAATACATTCATTTTTATTAATGTTATTACTATGGAGCTTTCAGCTCTCTATTTTTTCTAAGCTCACTGTCCACACTACAGTCATGTGAAATATAGCAGCTGTTTCATGCAATCATCTGAGTAACCTTTTTTCACTTTTTTAAAGCATTTTTTTACTACCTATTTGCCCGAACTGCTGGTAAAAAAATGCTTAAAAAGTAAAAAAAAAAAAAAAAAAAAAAAGTTCCGACGATTGTGCGTCACTCAGCTGATCATCGGAACTTTTCTTTTACATTTTTTCATTGCCAGTTCAGCGAACCAGTAGCATTTTTTACTATCGGTTCAGGCAAACTGGCCAAACTGGTACAATTTCACCCCTGGATTCTCCCCAAGTGGAGCCTTTGGGACAAGTGGGAGCAGTGGCTGCAGGGGAGAATTTTGCTGGAGGCTCTGGTGGGGCCATGGGGGACCCTCAGGATGCATCTTCCTCAGAGTTGTAGAGAATCGCCTACAGGGAGATGCTGATTGCATGTTTATAATCACCATTCACTTATGAATGGTAATGATAAAGTGTTCAGATAAAATTTAGCTGGTAGTCTAAAAACATTTTCCAAGAGTTTATTCATGAAGATCAATGTGGCTTTTTATTAAATGACAAAAGGCAATGTGAGAACTGTGTTGGTTGTCATAGTACTTTTACAACAACATAACAAAATACAAACCACATAGTTCTTCTTAGATGCAGAGAAAGCCTTTGATCATTTGCATTGGCCTTTTTTGCTTAATGTTCTGGAAGATATGAGCCTTGCTGAAAATTTTATTCAAGAAATTTAGTGTCAGAAGGCTGAACTTATGGTTAATGGTGTTCTAACTAAATCCTGTGATATCCATAAGGGGACAAATCAAGGTTTTCCTTGGTCCCCTTTGCTGTTTATTTTGGCTCTTGAAGTGTTGACTTCTCATGGCCCAGGAGGCAGGAGAGCAGAAGGGAGGTTCCGTTAGGTTAGTTGCCTAGCAACAGAACAAAGATTCCGATCAGTGACAGTTGGCTGCAGCAACGTTGGGAGGAGAGTGTCCTTACTTTCTTAAGTGTGGCCTGACCTTGGAGTACTGCATCCAGTTTTGGTTGCCACGATGTAAAAAAGATGTTGAGAATCTTGAAAGAGTGCAGAGAAGTGCAGTGACATGTTATTTAACTATTCTTTCAAGAATTGTATTTTTAATCCTTCAAAGGCTGAGAGGTTTGGAGGCATTTTCAAATCTCCAAGAATCATTGGCTGAAGCTTGAGAATTATTATTATTATTATTTATTTATTCAATTTATATCCTGCCCTTCTCCAAGTGGGCTCAGGGCGGTGCACAGCCAGAACTAAAACACATACCAATACAAAATTTAAAATTTTTAAAAGAATTATATGACTTTGGCCCAAAATTTAAAATATTCATACTAAAACCCATTGACAATTTAAAAAGCTAAAATAAAAGGGGGGGGTTTCTCACCAGCCCTGCTTGATGGAAAAGAAAAGTTTTTAGGGCACAGTGAAAGACCCGGAGATCCGATATCCTTCGTATCTCTGGGGGCAAATCGTTCCAGAGGGCAGGAGCTGCCACAGATGGCTCTCCCCTTGGGGGTTGCCAGCCGACATTGCCTGGCTGATGGCACCCTGAGGAGTCCCTCTCTGTGGGAGCGTACTGGTCGGTGGGAGGCTATCGGCGACAGAAGGCGGTCCTGCAAATACCCAGATCCTATGCCATGGAGCACTTTAAAGGTGGTGACCAACACCTTGAAGTGCACCTGGAAGACCATTGGAAGCCAATGCAGCTCACGCAGGAGAGGTGTCACATGGGAGCGCCCCATCGCTCCCATAATCCCCTGCGCGGCCGCATTCTGCACCAGTTGGAGCCTCCGGGTGCTCCTCAAGGGGAGCCCCATGTAGAGAGCATTACAGTAGTCCAGGCGGGAAGTGACGAATGCCTGAATGACTGTGCGTAAGGAGTCCCGATCCAGAATGGGACGCAACTGGCGAATCAGGCGAACCTGATAAAAAGCCCTCCTAGCCACGGCTGTCATATGCTCTTCTAAAGACAGCCATGCATCCAGGAGGATGCCCAAGTTGCGAGCCCTGTTCATGGGGGCCAATAACTCACCCCCAATGGCCAGCGATGGCACCATCTGGCTATATCGGGACGCCGGAAGCCACAGCCACTCGATCTTGGAAGAGTTGAGTCGAAGCCTGTTACTCCCCATCCAGATCCACATGGCCTCCAGGCACTGGGACATCACTTCAAGGGCATCAATGGGATGGCCTGGGGAGGAGATGTACAGCAGAGTATCATCAGCGTACTGATGGAACTCCACCCCAAAGCCACAGAATATCTCACCCAGCAGCTTCACATAAATGTTGAACAGAAGGGGCGAGAGGACCAACCCCTGTGGCACCCCACAAACAAGGCGCCTCGGGGTCGACCTCTGTCCCCCTGCCAACACCGACTGTGACTGGTCGGAGAGATAGGAGGAGAACCACCGCAAAACGGTGCCCCCCACTCCCAACCCCTCCAACCGGCGCAGCAGGATACCATGGTCGATGGTATCAAAAGCCGCTGAGTGATCTAACAGGACCAGGATAGAGGAACAACCCCTATCCCGAGCCCTCCAGAAATCATCCACCAACACGACCAATGCCGTTTCCGTGCTGTGCCCAGATCCAGATAGACAGCTTCATCCAGGTACCCAGGAAGCTGTCGTGCCACCACACTCTCAACAACCTTCACCAAGAGGGGAAGGTTGGAGACCGGATGGTAGTTAGCCAAAAAGCCGGATCCAGAGCAGGCTTCTTGAGGAGGGGCCTCACCACCGGCTCTTTCAAGGCAAATGGCAAGACACCCTCACTCAAGGAAGCATTGATAATCCCCTGGAGCCAGCCTCATGTAACCTCCTGGGAGGCCAGCACCAACCAGGAGGGACATGGGTCCAATAGACATGTGGTCATGTTCAGCCGCCCCAGTATCCTGTCCACGTCCTCCGGAGCAACGGGGTCGAACTCCTCCCAAATGGCAGTCTCAAGACCGGCACCCATCATCCCATCTGTACCTACTCAGTCAGAGACCAAGCCTTCCCGAATCTGAGTGATTTTATCGTGCAGATACTGGACAAAATCCTCAGCACGACCCTGCAAAGGATCCTCCCATGCTCCCAGATGGAGGAGGGAGTGGGTCACCCTAAACAGGGCAGCCGGGTGGTTATCTGCCAATGCGATAAGAGCGGAAAAATAGTTACATTTTGCCATTTTTATCGCCACCAGGTAGGTCTTAATATGAGACCTTACCAGCGTTCGGTCGGATTCGGAGCGACTAGATCTCCAGCTGCTCTCTAGTCTTCTTTTCCGGTGCTTCATCTCCCTCAGCTCCTCGGAGAACCAAGAAGCCAGGTAGTCTCGGCGACGGGTCAGAGGCTGCACAGGCACAGGCACGACTCGATCCAAAGCGTCAGCGGCCACCCTATCCCAGGCGGCCACGAGCTCCTCAGCCGAGCCATGAGTCAGAGCCTCAGGAAGTGGCCCAAGCTCCATCTGGAACCTATCAGGATCCATCAGGTGCCTGGGGTGGCCCCTGTACCTCAGATAGCCAGATGTGAGTCTCTCCTGGTGAAGTGGGGCCATGGGATGCAGATGGGCCTGCTGATCGCATACCTGGCTCCCTGCCACATGACAGCGGCCCTGCCCGAGCTTCTCAACATTATTGCCGGGGGTGGCGGTTGATACCCCCAGACTTTTGGTCATGGGGGATTTCAACCTGCCGTCTACCGGTGAGGCATCTGGGATGGCTCGGGAGTTTATGGCTTCCATGACAGCCATGGACTTGACACAATTAATTCATGGCCCCACTCACGTGGGAGGACACACTCTGGACTTGGTTTTTATCTCTGGTCAGTGGCGGAGTGGTCTGGATATAGGGGATATAGTTATTGAACCCCTGTCATGGTCGGACCATTTTCTCCTGAGACTGGACCTTTTGACCGCTGCACCCCACTGCAGGGAGGCGGAACCGACCACGTGGTTCTGCCCCAGGCGCCTGATGGATCCTGATAGGTTCCAGAGGGAGCTTGGGCCAGTTCCTAAAACTCTGGCTCACGACTCGGCTGAAGATCTGGTGGCTGCCTGGGATAGGACAGCCGCTGGTGCTCTGGACCAAGTCGTGCCTTTGCGGCCTCTGACCCAATGCCGAACCTGCCTGGCCCCTTGGTTTTCCAAGGAGCTGAGGGAGATGAAGCTCCGGAAAAGACGCCTAGAGAGTGGTTGGAGGGCTAGTCGCTCCGAATCCGACCGAACACTAGTTAGGTCTCATATTAAGACTTATCTAGTGGCGATAAAAGTAGCAAAGCGTAACCACTTTTCCGCTCTTATTGCATCGGCAGATAACCGCCCAGCCGCCTTGTTTAGGGTGACTCGCTCTCTCCTACATCAGGGAGCGCGGGAAGACCCCTTGCAAGGGCAGGCTGAGGATTTTGCACAGTATCTGCATGATAAAATCGCTCAGATTCGGGAAGGCTTGGACTCTGACTGGGTAGATCCTGGCGGGGTGACTGAAGCTGGTCTTGAGAATGTTGCCTGGGATGAGTTCGACCCTGTGACTCCTGACGACGTGGACAGGATCCTGGGGAGGTTAAATGCAACCACATGTTTATTGGACCTGTGCCCCTCCTGGCTGGTATTGGCCGCCCGGGAGGTAACACGAGGCTGGCTCCAGAGGATTATAAATGCTTCTCTGAGAGAGGGTTTCTTGCCTCCCGACTTGAAAGAGGCGGTGGTGAGGCCCCTCCTCAAGAAGCCTTCTCTGGACCCGGCCGTTTTGGCAAACTACCGTCCGGTCTCCAACCTTCGCTTTGTTGTGAAGGTTGTGGAGAGTATGGTTGCGCGACAGCTCCCACAGTTCCTGGATGAAACCGTCTATCTAGATCCGTGCCAGTCTGGCTTCAGGCCTGGGTACAGCACGGAGACGGCATTGGTCGCATTGGTGGATGATCTCTGGAGGGCTCGGGACAGGGGTTGTTCCTCTGTTCTGGTCCTGTTAGACCTCTCAGCGGCTTTTGATACCATCGACCATGGTATCAGGCTGCGCCGGCTGGAGGGACTGGGGGTGGGAGGCACCGTGCTGCGGTGGTTCTCCTCCTATCTCTCTGACCGGTCGCAGTCTGTGTTGGCAGGGGGGCAGAGGTCGACCTCGAGGCGCCTTGCTTGTGGGGTGCCACAAGGGTCGGTCCTCTCGCCGCTCCTGTTCAACATTTATGTGAAGCCGCTGGGTGAGATCATCTGTGGTTTTGGGGTGCGATGCCATCTGTACGCTGATGACACTCAGCTGTACATTTCCACCCCAGACCACCCCAATGATGCCCTCGAAGTGATGTCCCAGTGTCTGGAGGCCGTGCGGGTCTGGATGGGGAGGAACAGGCTTCGGCTCAATCCTTCCAAGACCGAGTGGCTGTGAATGCCAGCGTCCTGGTATAGCCAGCTGGTGCCATCGCTGGCTATTGGGGGTGAGTTATTGGCCCCCACGGACAGGGCTCGCAACTTGGGCGTCCTCCTGGACACACGGCTGTCTTTAGAAGAGCATATGACGGCCGTGGCCAGGGGGGCTTTTTATCAGATTCGCCTGATACGCCAGTTGCGCCCTTTTCTGGATCGGGACTCCTTGTGCACAGTCACTCATGCCTTGGTTACATCACTCCTGGACTACTGTAACGCTCTCTACATGGGGCTCCCCCTGAGGAGCACCCGGAGGCTCCAACTGGTGCAGAATGCGGCCACACGGGTGATTATGGGAGCAACGTGGCGCTCCCACGTAACACCTCTCCTGCGCCAGCTGCATTGGCTCCCGGTGGTCTTCCGGGTGCGCTTTAAGGTGTTGGTTCTCATCTTTAAAGCGCTCCATGGCTTAGGGCCAGGGTATTTGCGAGACCGCCTGCTGCTACCGATAACCTCCTACCAGCCAATACGCTCTGACAGACAGGGCCTCCTCGGGGTGCAGTCAGTCAGGCAATGTCGGCTGGCGGCCCCCAGGGGGCGAGCCTTCTCTGTGGGGGCACCCGCCCTGTGGAATGAGCTGCCTCCTGGAATACGATTGATTCCGGACCTCCGGACCTTCCGTAAAGCCCTGAAGACGATTTTATTTCATCAAGCCGGCCTAGCCTAAATGATTTTTAATTGGGATTTTAAATTTTATGGATTTGGGGTTTTAAATTGGGTAGCCAGTGATTTAATTCTTTTAATTATCTTAACTTTTGCATTTGTATGTTTTTTAATTTTGGCTGTTCACCGCCCTGAGTCCCTTCTGGGAGAAGGGCGGTATACAAATTAAATTAATAATAATAATAATAATAATGGGTGCAGGGAATCCTCAACCTACTACCTCTGCTGCTGCTGCGCCGCCGACCCACGGAAGTCCTCGACTTACGACCGCATCGCCTCCTCACCTTCTTCCCTTCTTCGCCAGGGATCCAGCCATCCAGCAGTGGTGTCCACCTTCAGGAGGAACTTCCGGACCCACCGGGGGTGGGTCCAGCCTCCCACTGACAGGCCTAGGCCTAGGCTTGGGAGCTCCAGCAGCAGGAACCTCACCCGATGGACTCCAGCGTGGACTGAGCTTCGTGCATGCCCAGTACCTGCCTGTAATAAGAGAAGCAAGCTACATAGATCCAAGCAAGCACAGAATGGCCACAGACATCCCAAAGCCTTATTGTGAGTTCAATCACAGTATGGACCATGGACAGCTCCCCCCAGTAAGTAACCTTACTAACTTTTCTGGGGCAAATTATGCCAATTTGCCAAAGTTACAGTTAGATGGGGGTAATATTATAGAATGGAGTCAGCAATTAAGGATTGCTCTCATGAGAGAGAATGCACTGTTCCTGGCTAACAGGCCTCCCCAAAAGCCCTGGTCACTGGAAATTGACTGTATTCATCACAGGGTATTTTGTATCATGTTAACCTCCATTCCATCTGCTATGTATCCATCTATTGAAGACAATCTGACTGTTTATGATGTTATGCAAAAACTATGTAATCTGTTTTACAGCCAGAGTAGAGCCACAACCACTAGAATATCTAGGAAGTTTCATTCCACCAAACACAAGGCGGGAGTCCCCATGAGTGAGCACATTTTAAAGATGAATGCTACAAGGGCAGAGCTCATGCAGAGGGGGGAAATCATCACTGAAGAGAGCATGATAAGCATAATCATAAACTCTCTTGATAGCAGTTGGAACAACTTCATAACCCAACTAAATAGCCTCAGCTTGCAATACCTAACACTAGGCACACTAACCAATCAGCTCATTGCAGAGGACAATCTGAGGAGGGACCGCCAACTGTCCAGGAGGGATCCTAGACTCACAAAAAGGGTGGATTTCCAAGATAGGGCCAGGGGCACCTCAGAGTGTTACTCTTGTGGATCAAGGAACCACTTAAAGGGGGATTGCCCCAGGAACCATAGGGATAGGGGACACCATGACAGCAGAGGGGGGCGGTCACCTGAACGCAGGTACCCAAAGGAAAGGGGGCGAAGGTGGTCACCCAACCCCAGGAAGCAACACGAATGCTGAGACAACTCCAGGGACAGTAACTCAGGCTCTATGTACGGGATCAGGCATGATGACCCAACTGATAAACATAAGGTAGAGAGGAACACATGGCTCCTGGACTCAGGGGCCACAAACCACACTACTTGTAACCCAGAGCTGCTAGACTCACTCACAGAAATAGACTCAGAAATAAAGGTAGTGAACCAAAACAAAGTCAAGGTAGTAGGGAAGGGAAACATACACATCACACAGATAGGGGATTTAAAAGGGGTACTGTACGTACCAGAGATACCCCACAACATACTAGCCATCACTAAACTGACACGGGACACAAACATAGAAATAAAGTTCAAGGATGGAAAGGCCTCCTTGATCAAACAAGGGAAAGAGATAGGAAAGGTAACCATACATGAGGGACTTCCTTACTTCACACCCAACGCAAGGGAGAAAGAAGGCATTGACACCAACACGAACCACGAAATAGATAAGTGTCCAGAAGTAGAGGGGGTACAGCGAGAGGCAGGAAGTTGCAATGAAAATGCCAACAAGTCTGTGTCTATCGGGAAGCCATTGCATGATAACTGCGCCCACCTCCTCCACAGGAGACTGGGGCACATAAGTTTCCCCATTGTAAAGAGAATGACAGAATGTACCAAAGGTCTCAAAGTAAAGAACTGCGAAAACTATCTGGAGTGTTCAATCTGTAAGAGTTCAAAGATCAAGGTTAAGGCCATCCCCAGGGGATCAAAATGAACCACAGAGTCCCCCTTCCAATTAGTGCATATGGACTTGGTAGGGCCATTGAAACCATCTGTGGGGCACAGGAAGTGATTCTTCCTCACGATTGTGGATGACTACACCAGATACAGGTATGTCTACTCCCTCAGACACAAAAACGAAGTGTTCCAAAGGTTTAAAGAATTCCACAAAAGAGTAGATATGCAACACAATATGAAAATAAGGCAAATAATGACAGACAGGGGCTCAGAGTTCATGGCCAAGGAATTCACGAGGTGGCTGAGAGAACAGGGCATAACGCATTACACCTCTTCACCCTTCTCCCCCTTCCAGAATGGGGTCGTAGAAAGGAAAAACTGGGTGCTTCAAACGATGATGAGGCGTGCCCTGGAGGATGCTGGGATGGGGCAGCATTTCTGGTCAGAGGCACTACACTACTCCAATTACACCCTGAACAGACTGTGGTCAAGCTCTATCAATAAAACACCATACAAGATGCTATACAACAGAAAACCCAACATCGCACACCTACACATATTTGGCGCCCCAGCCGATGTCCACATCCCCAGGCAACTAAGAAAGAAAGGGGAAAAATTATCAAAAAGACTGAGATTCGTGGGTTACGAACCAGGCACAAAGGGCTACAGATTTGTCGACAACAACAATCGTTTTGTCATTTCCAGGTCTGCCAGTTTCCACGAAAATGCAAACTGGTCAAGGGTACACTCCAACGACATCCCCACCAATAGGGTTGCATTCGAACATGGCCAGGGGGAAAAGGAGGTCAGAGAGCATAAAGCCAACAACCGCAAAGCGAACATCAGAGAGTGGAAAGAAGGGCACCCCTCCCTGAAGATAGATGACCTGACAAACAAAGAGGCAGACAACATGCAGGAAACCGAACCAACCCCCAGCAGGCCAGTCAGAAAAAACAGAAATAAGCTGCCAAAGAAGCTGGAGGACTACGTCATGGCCATCCACAACACCCATTTCACACCCAGCTCATATGAAGACATCCTAGGGCTTCCCCAGGAAGAGAAGGAAAAATGGATGTCTGCCATGGAGAAAGAGATGGAGAGCCTAAGGAACCTCCAAGTATACTCACCTGCCCAAATTCCAGAGGACAAAAGGCCAATAGGAACCAAATGGGTGTTCAGAGTTAAGACACTAGAAGACAACAAAGTCCTGTACAAGGCAAGACTGGTCGCACAGGGTTTCGCCCAAAGATACCCTGAAGACTATACAGACACCTACTCACCTACCATCAGGGCGGAGAGTATCAAAAGTGCCCTGATGGTGGCCACCATCCTAGACTTGGAAGTCTTCCAATTCAATGTACAAACAGCATACCTGCACGCCGAACTGGACAAAGAGATATATGTTAAAGCACCGCCTGGGTACAACGAGGGCGAGAACCAGACCTGGCTGCTGAACAAAAGCCTGTACGGACTCAAGCAGTCAGGCAAAAGGTGGTATGATTGCCTAGCCAAGGCTCTCAGATCCATGGGCTTCGAAGCCACTTCAGCTGACAAATGCTTCTTTAAGAAGAGAGAAAACAACACATTAGAAGGCGTGCTCATTTATGTGGACGACATCTTGTACATCAGCAAACACAAGGACAGATGTGACAAGTTCGCCACTGAGCTGGGTAGCCACTTCTCCCTAAAGTCACTTGGAAAGATCGATAAATACCTAGGGGTCCAAGTGATGAAAACCGACAAAGGTTTTCGCCTCTCCCAGAAAGAAAAGATCATAGAGTTGCTGTCCAAATGCAACATGTCTGAAGCAAAAACCAGTGAGACTCCCATGCAGCCAGAGTTCCTGAAGACTATGTACGAGGAATCTGAACCCTTCATCGACAATAAATTGTATAGATCAACGATAGAGTCACTGCTGTATATATCCAACTGGACCAGGCCCGACATCGCCTTAGCCGTTAATCTGCTGTCCAGACATGTAAGCAAACCCACAGTATCACACTGGAACGCCATCAAAAGACTGCTTAGATACCTAAAATTCAGCGCAGATGCCCAACTCTGCCTAGAGCCAGAAATATCTGAGAAACCAAAACTAACCTGCTACGCTGACGCTGATTGCGCCGGGGACATCAAAAGCAGAAAAAGCACCTCCGGCTACGTGCTGCTACTCAACGATTGCCCCATCCATTGGTACACTGGAAAACAAAAACTGGTGGCCACATCAACCACGGAAGCAGAATTCGTTTGTCTATCCAAGGCCGCAAACAACTTAGTGTGGTTCGATGACCTGCTCTGCAGTATTTGGGCTGAACCCTTATATCCAATAGTCATCCACGAAGACAACAAAGCAGCAATAGAGATCTCAAGGGCCGTTGCTGTAGGTCAATGATCTAGGCACATTGACATTAAGTGCAAACATGTCAGGCAGTTTTCAGAGATAGGTTTCATTAAGGTAGTACACTGTGACACAGAGGAGCAAACAGCAGATATTCTCACTAAACCCCTGCCACATAAACAGCATGCGTACCTCATGTCAAAAATGTGTGTTTACATGTGATCCGTACTTGTGCATGTATGTATATAACCACCCCACCAGGTACCCAGTTAGACATTTAGAGGGGTTTTTGTCATGGTAAATGTCTAACTGCAACATCTCCCTGACCACCCGGCCCTGCGAGGGTTAACTGACCACATATCCCATAACCCCTGTAACCACTCCTTACCTCCTTGCCCCTCCTCCTGGGTATAATGGCTCCAACCACGAGGTCCACCTTCTATTCCAGATGTATACCTGAAAGAGAAAGGTACAAGGTCAGTGACCTTCAGTACCACTAAGCCTACAATAAAGATCCAGAAAAGGATTGAAATTTGTCTTTGAGTTATTGGGCTAGATCCAACATTTCACACATCCAGTGCCATATTTCATTTCAACCACCCTGAGACAAAAAAGAGATCTCGATGCAGCCTCCTAAGAGCCCATAACAAGCCATGGATGACAGCAGTCACCCTTTCTCTTTTCCCCTGGGGTCTAACTTGGGGCAAACCACAACCGGGATGGCACATATTCTTTTTTTTTTTTTTGAAAAAAGTTTTACTTTAGGTTAAAATTAAAAAATAAAATAAAACAACAACAACAACATAAAAATATCATCCTTACAAACAATTATAGACAGCATCTCAATCGGTTGAAATCATTTTGTGCTTACAATTCTCTAGATCTCCTCATATAACAATTATTCTTTACTTAAACTGAAGATAAATATTTAAGCATTTCATATATGCTATCTCATCTCCATACTTTTTTGTCAAACCATTGATAAAATATCTCCCACATCAAATAATAGTGTTTATCTTCCTGTTCTCTTATTTCAAATGTCAATCTACTCATTTCAGCACAGTCCAACATTTTCATAATAATTTCTTCATCAGTAATTATCTTCTCCCCTTTCCAGTTTTTGGCAAATACAATTCTGGCCACTGTTAAAATGTTCACAATTAAGTATTGTAATTCTTTATTTAATGTCTCTGGTAAAGAGCCTGTAGTACAGTGGACTAAGCACTGTCATTAACAACATTTAACAACAAGGGCGGCATATAAATTAAAAGAAAAAAAAATCCTAATAAAAATATTTCTGGTTTAAAGTCAATATGTCTCTTTGTCATTTTTTCTAACCACATATGTATTTTAGTCCAAAATCTCCTTGCTTCCACGCATGTCCACCACATATGGTAGTATGATCCTGGAGTTTGATGACACTTCCAACTTTTCTCCGATTTCTTCTTAAACATCCTGGCTATTCTCGTTGGGGGTAAATGCCACCTGTAAAACATCTTATACAAATTCTCTTTATATGCTGTTGACATTGTCATTTTATAATTATGTGACCACAATTTTTGCCATTTCTCTAAATCAATACTATAACCAAAATTTTCCCCCATGCTATCATTGATTCTTTAATTTGTTCTTCTTCAAATTTTGCTTCAAGTAAATATCCATATAACTTTTTAATTACATGGTCATCTGAACCCATTAATATCTTGTCTAAACCAGTCAAAACACTATAAATACCTTCTTGTTTAAAGTCTTCTCGAAGGTATTTGCATGTATGAAAACCAATCTATCTTAATTCCCTGATCTTCTAAGTTTTGTTTCAATTTAAGTTCACCCTTTTCATCCAATAATTCATTATATCTAATAATTTGCTCCCCTTCAAATACCACTGGATAAGAAAAAGCTTCAATTGTAGATACCCAGACAGGAATCTTCAAATAATGGTATTTTTTAAACTTCTCCCATGTCAAAAACAAAGCTTCACGTATCTGGTGTCTTCTAAAATACCCCTGAATTTAAGTTCCTTCATACCATAAGAAAGCATGCCATCCCATCAGCAACTCATGCCCCTCCAAATTTAATAATCTAGTGTTTTTCAATGTTACCCATTCTTTAATCCACATTAAACAAACCGCTTGATAGTATAATTCAAAATCCGGTAATCCAAAACCACCCCTCATCTTAGCATCTTGTAACAGTTTGAGTTTTATCCTTGCCTTCTTTCCCTGCCAAACATTTCAAAACCATTTTATTTAAGTCTGCAAAAAATTCTTTACCCAGCTTTACAGGAATGGTCTGAAAAAGATACAAGATTCTAGGTAAAATATTCATCTTAATAGTTGCAATTCTACCAATCAAAGATAACTGCAAGTTTCCCCATTTCACCAAATCCTGTCCTATCTGTTGCTTGAGCTTATTATACTTATTTTCTTTAAGAGAACTATATCTTGCTGTTAATTGAATCCCCAAGTATTTTACCTTATTTGTGACCTGCATCTTAGAGATCTCCCTCAGTTCTTTTTCTTTTTTTTAACATATTTTTAGTCATTATCTTCATCTTTCTCTTTATTAATTTTCAAACCAGCAACCTCCCCAAATTCACCTATTTTTTCTATCAATTTATTTATTTATGTTAATGGTTCTTCAACAATAAAAACCAGGTCATCAGCAAAAGCTTGTAATTTATATTCTTCCTTTCTAATTTTAATTCCTTTTATCTCTTTTTCTTCTTTAACCTTTCTATTCAACACTTCCAATGTCAATATAAATAACAATGGGGATAAGGGACATCCTTGTCGAGTACCTTTTTCTATTTCAATAGCATCAATCAATTCTCCATTAATCATTACCTTTGCCGTCTGTTTCGTATATATAGCTTCAATTGCCTGAATAAATTTCCTTCCAAAGCCCATCTCTTCCATTTGTAACATCATAAATCGGCAGTTCACATTATCAAATGCTTTTTGTGTGTCTAAAAATACCAAGGCCATTTGTTTTTCAGGGTGCGCTTCAGTGGTGGGATTCAAGTAATTTAACAACCGGTTCTCTGCCCTAATGATTTCTTCCAACAACTAGTTTGCCAAACTGCTCAGAAAGTTAACAACTGGTTCTCCCGAAGTGGTGCGAACTGGCTGAATCCCACCACTGGTGCGTTTCATAATATTCTAGGGTATTCCAAATTATTCTTATATTGTCTCTGATTTGTCTTTTTGGAAGAAATCCATTTTGATCTGGATGAATAAAGTTATTCAAGTATCTCGTAAGTCTTTCTGCCAGTATTGAAACAAAGATTTTATAATCCGAATTTAGCAGGGATATAGGCCTATAGTTTTTAACTTGCTGTGGGTCTGTGTCTTCTTTATGAATCAGTGTGATATAAGCCTCAGTCCATGATTGGGGTATTGTTTTATTTATCGTTACTTCATTCATAACGTCCAAAAGTGGGAGGCATAAGGATTCTTGTAATGTCTTATAATATTCAACAGGCAAACCATCTGGTCCTGGTGTCTTTCAATTTTTTGTTTCTTAATTGCTTCTGTTAGTTCCATCATTGTTATATGGCCATTTAGCATTTCTTCAATGTCCTTGGGGATCAAAGGTAGTTTTGCGTTCTGTAGGTATTTTTTAACTTTCCCTTCTTCAACCTGCTCTCTTTTATAAAGTTGCCTATGGTATTCTTGTATTATTTTTCCCATCTCTTTATTTCCAAATTTACTTTGTCCTTGGTCGTCAAACAGTTGCGTTATTTTTTTTTTTATTTCCTTTCTTTTTTCAATTTATATGCTAGCCACCTTCCTGGTTTATTTCAATTTTCAAAATAATTCTCTTTAGCACTTCTTATATTTTGGGCTAGCTCTTCCTTCTCCAGTAAATCCATTTTATGTTTTAGCATATCCATTTTCATTTTTACATCTTTCTTTCGGGGTGGCACATATTCAAACAAGATGGGGATTGCTCCTCTCTGGGCACAACCAGGCTTCCCTGAGACATGTCAGAAAATATCATGGGTGAAACCAGCCTTGTTATGCATCATCCAAAACAATAGCCAGAATTCAGCATCACAAAACTTCTTGTAGTCAGGCACTGAGATAAGATCTGTAAAATGGGAATAGATTTTTTTTTTAAAATGACCAGATGTCCCCAAGGATATTCCCATCCTCTCTGTATCACCATCAGGTGGCTTGCTGCCCCCTCTAACTCAATCCCCCAGTTCTCCCTTCTATGTCAAGGTGTACATCTCAATTTACTTTCTCTCCAAACAAGAATCTTTCTGACAACTGACTGAGATAAACTAGGAACACAGGGATACCCAACCACCTCTTTCAAGAACTTGGCAGTCTTGGGAGGGGGATCACACATAGCCTCAGAGATGTGAAGGCCAAAGAGGTCCACTACCATGGAATACATCCACACAACCAGAAGAAGGGAATTCATGTGGTCATCCAGCAGCCTGTGGAGCTGGCAGCGGAGTTGACAGTGAGGAGGCTGGGGAGGAAAATGGGCCAGTCCTGGAGTCAGGGGAAGGCCCAGACGAGGGCTCTGTGTCAGAGGCAGAGATGGGGCCAGGACAATCTGGGAATGATGAGCGGACTCCGGAGCCTCCAGAGTCCGCAGAGAGGCAGAGGAACAGGAGGAGCCTGTTCCTAGTGCATGCATGCGAAGAGCTGCCAGAAGGCAAAAGCAGCTAAAGCAAAAAGGACGACTCAGGAGTAAGGCCAGGAGATGATTGGCCCCTCAAAGAAGCCTTAAAACAGCAGCAACAGCTCTTGGGATCTTTGTAGGAAAGCAACATTGCTACATTTGTTTCTTGTCAGCATCTCTTGCTTCTGAACTTTGGCCAAGAAAAGCCTTTGGCAGTGTGCCAAAAAAGAGAAAGGTTGGTGATAAGGCCGAAGGACTGTTTATGAAGAATTTGTTTTGGACTTAATTTGGACTAAGCTGAGAATGAAGTAATTCACAGCTGTTCTAATAAAATATGTTTGTTTAGGACTGATTGTGTCTGTTAATAACCATTTGGGCCTAGGTCACAACAATTGGTGTCAAGGGGAAAAAATATCTATTAGCCCTATATCTTTCTTCATATTTATACAATGATATAATCCAAAAATATTCAGTGTCCTCAACCTTGAGTGGCACCAAACTCCATGGATCTGGGTGATCTTACTCAGCAGTCTCTGGAGAAAAGAGTCATTTTTTAGACATATCCTGACAGGACAGATCATAATTACCACGGAACTCTGCCCTCAGGGGAAAACTGTATCTGTAATTTTTCACTAACATGCTGTATATCAGGAATAAGTTCAGGGTCCCCAGGGGAAAAGTTGTTTCTCACTGTAATTATCACCATCCTGCTCTTTGAGATGTCTCCTTCTATTTCTCTAGTGACTGCCTATGATGTAATCATCAGACTGAAGCACTGTGGAGGGTATCCTGCATCAGAAAAGGATAAATGCATTAGGTGACACTGTGTTATGTGAATTTTAGGACAGGCAGGGGCTATGCTGTTAAATGTACTTTTCTCTCCTTTCCAGGTGAAGCCTGGTTTGTCTCTTAATTCTTCAGGGCTGTTAATTCTTCAACTCTTTTTGTTCTTGTTTAGAAACAGGAAGGGAATTGATTCAGCCCCATGAATTATGAACCTCCTACTTCTGCTTCTGATGCTACTGCTGTCCCAGCCAATCTCTGGGAAGCTTAGAATGAAATGTCCACTGACTCTGGAACACCAGGATGGAGAAAAACCATGGAGCTATTACAGACCAGGGGACCATCTCATTGCTGTTACCACCAGTGGAACAAAAATATCTCCTATAATGTTCCCTTTCAATGCAGCTCCTTCTAGTCAGTCTAACTCGTAAGTCATTCAGGATAATGGAGTTGCATTCCCTCCATTTATAATTCCAACACCTCATTTTTTTCTCCTTATTCCACTCTCCTGTCTAATTTCCTGAATCATTTTGATTTCCATGCTTTCTTTGTCTTATTTTGAGGAACAGATTCAAATCCAAAGATGGAACAGAAAAAGAATATGAAATAAGTCCACATTATTTTCCTCTCCCTGTTCAATCTTGAATTCATGACTTGAATACTGATTTTTATTTAAATTAGTGATTCTTGTAGTTTTCCCCTGCCCAGCTCATTTCAAATACAACTACTCATTGATATTTACTTCCAGATCCTTATAGAAATACAGGATAACTTATTTTTAGAATTGGTTTCTGGGTTACTTTTGAAACATCCTCTTTCTTTTATGGTGGTTCTACTGTAATTATTCAATTATTTTGAATCCTGATTATTGGACAGATGAAAATTACTACTGCCGCAAAGAGTAGTGTATTTGAAATTCTTGTCCCATGTGGAGGACTGTATCAATTCCATCTTCCCAATGTTCCTTAAAATTGAATGGAGATGGGTGAGTATCATTTGTCACTGGGTTTGGAGTCAGTAATGGCTTAAGGCTCTGTTGGCTTGAAAAGACAAAGTGGTTTAGATTGAAAAGAAGTATGTTGTTGGTTCTGTTGATGATAATGACATGATCATATTTACAGCAATTTTTTCATTTTTACAAGAGTTTATCTAATGCTCATTGAAAAATGCTATGCTTTATTTTGGTTAGTCAAGCAAAAGTATATCAAAAATATAAAATATATTTTGCTATTCATGATGATGGTAATGGTGATGATGAAAATGAACATTCTTTTACAGTAGCATATCTTCTGATCGGTCTATAATCCTACGCTTTATTTTCGCTATTCAAGTGGTCAATAAGAATTCCCAGCTCCTGCAAAATCTCACACTTGGCTTTGACATCCATGACAACTATATGAACACTTTTGGCACTTCAGATGCCTTGCTGGACATGCTCTCCACTGGAGAAGCCAATGTTCCCAACTACAGCTGTGGCAGGAAGAACCACCTTTTGGCTCTTGTTGATGCAGCTGTCAGGGACATCTCCATCCAGATGTCAACATTAGCAGACACCTACAAAGTCCCACAGGTTTGTGTGTGTGCCTTTCTATCTAGTAAAAAGAGTGAATCGGTAGGTTGGGTAAGCAATAAATTCAACGATATCCATTCTAGGGCATTCAAGAGTTGCTTTCCTCTGTGGCCAGTGTAGGTATATGGTCTAGTGATGGATGGGATTGATACTGGGGAGGGGAAAAGCAGCAAAGCAGCCCTATCATCTAATGACACCATCCCCATTGCTTTGGGGGCTTCTACTGCACACCTGTGAAAATAAGGAGAAGGTCAAAATCCTTATATTAAAACAACATATAACCTTTGTGGACAGAATTTAAAAATCTGACATAAAATATGGCTCTTTATTTGAACAAAACAATTCAGTTGAATTTGCAAATGTGGGACTGATTTCAGAAAAAATAAAGAAATATCATTTGCATTCTTTATTCTGATTTTTTTTTAATTACTTCCTTTCTTTTCTTGTATTTTTTATCTGGTCTTGCTAATATTCTGTCTGTAATATTAGCTAATCAGGAATACAATATTCTAATACCTTGATGAGGAAAAAGTTGGATTTATTGAAAGAATGACGGCATTGTTCATTGCTTTTTCAGATCACTTATAACATTGTTTCAGCGGCTCTGAGTGATAAAAGTCAATTCTCATTTTTTTACCGGATGCTCCCCAAAGAAGGGATCCACTACCCAGGAATTGTCCAACTGCTCCTCCATTTCAGATGGACCTTGATTGGTCTCTTTGCTTCAGACACAGAGAAGGGAGAGAGTTCCATGAGGACTTTGAGTCCTATGCTGGTCAGGAATGGAATTTGTGCTGTTATATCAGAACAAATTTCACCCGCTGGACATACAGGACCCCTCAGGGTTGCCATTTCCAAGTGGAGACAAGTCAATGTCTTTGTTCACATCGTAGAATATTTTTCTGTTTGGGACAGAATTCATCTTTTCCATTCAACACTTAAAAGTTTGCCAGAACCCATTGAAGGGAAAGTCTGGATAATTGCAGTCCTTGGGGAAAGGCAAATAAAAAGACACATATTTCTGAAATATGTCCATAGTGTTTGGATCTACAATTTCCAGTTGAAAAAAAGCCCAAAGGACAGTTCCTTTGAACCAGATCTCTATGTGCAACCACAGTTCGGAGATCAATCTTTTCTCTGTTCTTTTTCAGAAGACATCATTTCTGTCAAAGGCCGGAGAAGATGCACTCAGAAATCTCCACTGAAGACCAAAGTGGAAAGAAATTGGCTCTTGTACCTAAGTAACTACCATGCTTACGCTTTGATTAATACTCTGGCCCATGCCTTGAATGCTGCGTATTCCTCCATATCCAAGAGGAGAAGAAAAGAGGGAGAAGAGAGGCTGGGGACTCATAGGCTGCAGCCATGGCAGGTATGGGGTCCTGACAAAGAGCCATCAAAGTTACTTTCTTTGGATAACGAATACAAAGGAGAAAAGGAAACTATCTCAACCTTTTTGTGCTTTAAAAGGCCAACAACTTTGGTCCATCTAATCACTTTTGGATAATTTTCCAAAGAGCGGGTACCATGACATTTATATTTTGATATTAAACAGTTAATTTTATAAAATATGTATGCATTTTAAGTAAATTCCTATCTTTATGAATTTGTGATTAGCATTTTAGAATTGTATGTTCATACATTTGAAGGAGACCCTAGCACCGTTATGACGAACCTATGGCACGCGTGTCAGAGGTGGCACTCAGAGTCCTCTCTGCGGGCATGCACACTGTTGGCAGTTGCTCTTCGGGTTTCTGGCGCACAGCTAGTCTTCGCGCACGCCAGAAACCCCAATACCATCTGGCCAGTGCACATGTGCTTGGTGGAAACCCGAAAACCAGGTGACCGCCGCTTGTGTATGCCGGCCAGCTAGTCTTCGGGTTTCTAGAGCTGTGGCGCATGCTCTGATTTGGGCACTTGGTGCCAAAAAGGTTCACCATCACTGATACAGCATAACCCTTTCTGTCTGCAGGAATCCCAGCTAAATCTTCTCTAAGTGATGTCTGTTTTGCATTAAAACAATCAGTGAAGCGGAAACTTCTCTGGTTCACGGGATCAGCTGTTAAATTGTTCCTCCTTTTAGGATGGTTTTCATTCAGCCAGAATCTCTCCTTGTTTTCAAGGGCTTCATCAATTATCTTTTCATTTGTTTGTTCAATTTATTTGTGATCCAGTCTAGAATGCTCCCTATACCCTACCAATTTCATCAGTTATTTATTTTATCAATATTTACATGATAGACAAATTTTGCTGAACTTTTCTTTTCCCCTTTTGAGGACAGTGATAACACTCGTTGTCCGAACTCAAGTGAGACAACTGTAGCAGAAAGACTCAAATCTGAAAACAACAACAACAACGTGTGATAGAAAAACCAAGGTTTCTGCTTTTAACATTCCTGGATATTTCTCTTCTAGTTCCATCCATTTCTGAAGAAGAACGAGTTTTGCAATCTTTCCAACTTGAAACTGTACTTGGACCAAAATGGTGATGTGACAGCAGATTTGAACATTGTAAGCTTTATAGTTCTGTCCAGGGAGGATCCCGTTAGAAAGCAAGTGGGGAGTTTTGAAAGACAGAGACTTATTATCAGTCCAGATGCTCTTTCACAGCTAAGGTTGCTCAATAAGGTGGGTGAAACATTGGTGTCTTTTCTCTGTTTTCCAAAGCCTTGAGAGACTTTTCAAGTGGCTAAGCCTATGCACCAATACAGGGAGAATTGAATGTGGGGAATAGAAGCCTTATAATTTTTTTTAAAGGCTTGGGACGCTTCAGTACAATTGGCAAGGTATCTTTCGGATGCTGTAATATAGAACAGTGTTTCAAATTGATTCAGCCGTGTCCTATGTGGGGTGCTAGGTGATAATTCTTTAAGACGTATGGCTATTAAAAAAAAAAAAGTTTTATTAAAAAAAAAATTATTTCACCATACATATTTTATGAACAGAGTTCACATTTTATACATAATCAAAATCATCCTTATAATACTTCTTAATCTTCCTATTTTTTCCAATATTTATCTCTTTTGTGTAATCCTTTATCCCAAATTTATCATTTTTCTCCATATCTTATTATTTCAACTTCTGCCATATTAATTCCTCCCCCCTATTATTTTTTATCGTTTTCAATTTTATATTCGAATAACATCACTTTGCGCCTTATATTTCTTCTCAATGACAATTGCTCCAGTTGTTTGCCATCTTTCTTCATTTCCAGAAGAGTCTCTCTAATTCCTTTTTCTCATTCATTAACAATAATACAGTCATCTTAATTTACTTGATTATCAAAATGAGCCTAGGTGGCACAGTGGTTAGAGTGCAGTACTGCAGCTACTACAGCTGACTGCTAGTTCAGCAAATCAGCGGATCAAATCTCACTGGCTCAAGGTTGACTCAACCTTCATCCTTCCAAGGTGGGTAAAATGAAGACCCAGATTGTTGGCGGCAATATGCTATTTAGTATACTGTCTTTGGTGTAAGCCGCCCAGAGTCCTCGGAGAGTGGGCGGCATAGAAATAATAATAATAATAATAATAATAATAATAATAATAATAATAATAATAATAATAATAATAATAATAATAATATTACCTATTTTCCCCTTTCCATCTGCTGTGGTTTATCACCAACATATTCTATTTTTTCTTCTTTGCAAAAAGAAACACTTTCATGTTTTGAACATTATTATTTTCTATACAATTAGCATTTTATATATTCATTTTAATTACATTGTTATCAAAATTAATAGTATTGTCAAATTACTTATTTTCACCTTTCTATCTATTAGGACTTAATGTAAACAAATTCTATTCAGATTAACAGAGTTGGAAGGGATCCAACCCCCTGCCCAAGCAAGATACCCTACATCTGCCCCTATCTAGGATCAAACTCACAACCTCCTGATTGTGAAGCAAGAGCTCCACCTCTAGGCCACAGCAGCTGGGCTTCATTCATCTTTGTCATATAATCACTTATAATAATTTTCCACCCTATATTATTTTTTCAACTTCTGCCATGTTATTCTCACATATTGCTTTATCAAGTCATTAATGCTTTCATCTAGCTAACATCACAGTATATCCTATACTTCTCTCTTGCCACTACTATAACAATTAAAATTTCATTCTAATTTAAAAAGCTTTAAAAAACACCATTATTATTATATTGTCTACTTTCCCATTCCCATTTATTAATCTATTTTGTGTATATTTCCTAATGTTTACTTCATCATCTCATCTTTACCCATCATCTCGAAACCTTTTTAACATCCCCCTTTCTAATAGTTTTTTGCACGACCCTTTATCTCGCTCTAATTTCTCAGTTCTCTCTTTTTTTCTTTTTATATATGTTACATTTCTTCTTCTGGCTCCTTTTATCTTTTTCTTCTTCTTGTTGTTGTGTTGTTTGAACTGTTTCCCCCTTTTCCCTTTTGTCTGTTTCTGTTTTAGGGGGGATTTTTCCCCTTTCTGATTTCTATTTTTTAATATTTGCTCTTCAACATTATTAATTTCTTGCTTCTCATTTAAATTTTTCTCTTACAACTCCTCTTCCTTTTCTTTTCTGTATTTTTAAATGAATTTTCCATTTCTTTTTTGCCTATTAAAGATTCACGCATGCTTTTAAGCATCAAAAGTAACTCTTCATACATCTGCAACTCCATTTTTTAACAATTTACTACCTCCCCAATTATTTCTCTATGAACTTAACCAGAATTTAAGGACTATATAGTTTTCTTGTATCTCCGCTTCTTTGCTTCTTTCCTTCTTTGTGTGAAGTTTCCAAAAGATGCCCTAATTAATTCATGAGCCATGAGCCAAACTTCAAAAGAAATACAGTCATTTATTAGGAGCACCATTTCGGCAATATTCGGATGCAGTTAGAACTAATCCCATGTAGATTTACATTCCCCTATGACCCTGTCTCTCCCCTCCTCCCTGGCCATGTCATAAATCACATTCTCCAATTAACCACTTTGGCTGGCTGTGAAATCCAACAACCTCCTTCTGATTGCGGTACGGAAGCATGTATGGAATGTATCTTCAGTTAGGGAAATCAATCAGCTCTATCAGTTCTCCCTCCCTCCTGCTCATGGCAACTTGAAAGCTTTGCAAATTGACACTTTGATTATTCCTTTTATTCTTTAAAATTAAAATGTTATTCTCAATTAATCATTATTATTCAAATTCAGCAACAGGCAAATCCCATTATGAAGCTGTCTTCCAGAAGGGAAGGGAAATAAACAGCCACCCAGATGTAAAACACAGTCACTCCTTAAACGTTCTCACTTAGTCAAAATTTAAAGTCTATGTAATTTTCTGATATCTCCTTTTCTTCTTTTCTTCTTAAAATAGTCCTTTGTTCTTCAAACAGCTGCTTCCTGTTTTGTCTATTTGAATACAGTATCACAGTACTTTTTCTTTTCTCCAGCAGATGGCACTCTCAGTTTCTACACGTTGCAAAATAGTCTTTTAAATCCAATTGTTTATCAAAATATTCAGTAATTTTTCAAAACTTCTTATAATTTGTTATCTTTCTTCTGAACATTGTTTATTCCCTTTTAAAAATATTTTGCTTTTTCCCAATTTTCCAAATCCAAGCCTTTCTCTTAGATTCTTTGTGTTATAGTCCATGCTTTCTCTTTTTTCTGTATTTGTGTTTTTTCTCCCCAACTGCCAGATAGCCACTAATCCAAATTCAGGGATTCTTTTAAGACTTCAATTCCCGTTTTTCTTAGCTTAAATTGGCAGTTATCTCACCCAATTGTGGCTCTCCATCAAAATGTCACTCCTGCTCAATACTTCGTTCCGGTTGTCCCAGTTTCAACGCGGCCACCATAAAATGGCCGCTGTCCCCGCTGCTGCTTTGGGAGAGCTGTTTCTGTTCCAGCAAGGAAATTGCCAATTCCTCGCGATCCATGAAATGCTTCTCCTTTCTTCACCATCCCTACAAGATGGCTATGGCTCGAAAGCCTCCTGCCAGCAGTTCGTCCGGCTGGATTTTGCGTGGCTCATCAGAGCCTGCTATTTTCCAGTCCGTTCCTGCTGTGACCTCAACCGGCTGGACATATGGATATTTTGTGTCCCTATTTTGGAACAACACTGTTCCAAAACTATCAACTAGAAATACAAAACAAAACCATTTTTAATTCCCAGTCTTCATTAATTAAGATGTATAAAGAGCTGAAAGATTCTATTTTCACCAATGAATTAATCAGCTAACATTTATTTATCTGGAAGTATCAGTTTTAAATTGGCCATACAGCAAATTAAAGGTGCATATAACATAGATGTGAAATTGGGCTGTAAAATAATTGACCTATGAATCACGCCACCAATGAACTCCTGTATCTGTATAAAACAGATCTGTATCTGTATAAAACAGATATACAGATTATGTGTATCTATTGGGGATTTAGGTGCTGATAGCATCAACCTGTCTTGTTTCCTTGCCTAAGATTAGCCCAGGTTCCCAGTGAAGTGAAAGAGGCAAGGATAACTCTAATCAAGACTGGACATGTTTCCTGTTGAAACCATTGGGAAATATGCTTTGGCATTCAGGTTTAGCTTGTCATGGCTGGGCAAGTTTATATTCTTAAGTAGATCATACTGGTCAGAATTTTCCATACTTGTCTTTTATGCCTTGGGGATAGAAGAATAGGCCTTCTGCTCCTAGGGAGAAGGTCCAAGGCTTTCCATGCACAGGAAATCATAATGACTGTTCTGATGTTACGTGATGCAGAAAACTGAAGCACTGAAACAAGGATTGACCCAATTTCTACCATATGTGGGAGATTTCTACCATATGTGGTGGGAATGCCCAAATGCAAAAAATATTGGAATTTAATAAAGAATTGGCTTGAAGAAATTTTATTAATAAAATAGAAGTTAAGCTGGAATTTTTCCTTTTGGGAATGACAGAGGGTAAATATAAGAAAGATATAAATGATCTATTACTGTATATACTCACAGCTGCACTGATAGCCTTTGCTCAGAAGTGGAAAGAGAAAGATACCCCAACTGAAGAGGAAATAATATTAAAAATTTTTCACTGCACAGAAATGAATAGACTTACCTTGGAACTCCAGGATAAATGTGAAACACAGTACTATATAATCTGGAAAAAAAATTAGGAAAGTCTAGATAAAAGGAAGATAGCCGAGACAAAGCTGTAGTGTTAGATGAGAAATATATACGATATGTCAGATAAATATGTATGTAAATTGCATAGATAGGTACAGGTATAGATTAATAGACAAGTATGTATAATTGTATAGAAATATGATATAGATTATTAGTATGATGTTATGTATAAATAACATATAAGGTTAAAGAATTATAATATTAACATTAATATAATTTGTATTAGTTTAAAGTGTTGGAAGATATTTAGAACCAGTGATGTCATATCTATGTCTGATGTTTTTAATTTTGAATGATTAATAAAAAACTTTTTTAAAAAAAGGATTGACCTGAAGAAAAGCCCTTCCTCATTTTGGAAGAAATGAGGGACAATTGGGGGGGGGGAGTTATTTGGCCTTTAGGTTAAAAACCTTTTTCTGAAAACCTTGCTTGACCCTGTCACATGTCACATGTGATACAGCAAAAAACGCCTGATTTTTGAGGGTCATGTTCTCATGCAGAAATGGGCTTCACATTCTGTCACCACCAGTTCACCCAGCACCGGAAATGTGAGTGTGCGCTCCACATGTGTGAGACATCAAACAACATGGTAATTCATTCACGTGCGACGTCCACCCGCAGATCGCTATTACCGGTTCACTCAAACCAGTCCGAACCGGCTGAATACCAGCTCTATTCTCATGACTAACCTCCATTTCATCTCACTCTAGTTTTAGAAACTAGGCAGTCAGTTTTAGCCTTGGTTCACCATCATGGTGGCCATATAAAATTAGCAAATAAACATACAAATAAACAAAGAACATGTTCATGTCTATCTCCATTTTTCATTAAGGGTTAGTTCTAACATATTTTGTTTGGCATTCCTGGTTTTCCTGTTTAGTCTTTGCCTCGGTCCAAATGTGTGGAAAATTGTCATCCTGGATTTTTTAAGCAAGCTCGAAAAGGAGAGCCAGTTTGCTGCTATGACTGTATTCCTTGTCCAGAAGGGACCATCTCCACTCAGGAAGGTGAGTGACGCCAAAGAAAAGGCTACTAGATTCATCCAGAGCATTTTGATCAATGTGCATTTTAAAAGAGACATCTAAGGTCAACAATTTTGTGGTTCTCAATTTTCAAGGTGCCCTATTTCTTCCCTAAGGAGAAGAATAAGAAAAAGATTTTGAGGGACAAGGTAGGAAGAGATAGAAGAATATGGTGGATTCTGCAAGATTATTTGCATCCGAGGACATTTCTCTTTGCTTGCCAGTTTGGAGCTGTCCTCCCATCTTTACTGCTCTTAGGAACATCTGCATTCTTTGAAATTGAGAAATGGTTTCAGATCAATGACTTTTGCTCACCCAAACCCAGTTTGTATTACAGGCCAAAAGATATATAAATCAATCAATTAATTAATTAATCAGTCAATCTTTATTAAGGTCATGTAACCAGAAAAGCAGAAAGATCTAATTCAGGTAACCATGGAGAGACGAGGGAAATACACACAGAAGACTTTCCATAAACAATGTGGAAGAAAGGACATAAATTACATTTATCATTATTAAGGGTAAAATCTGCCTCTTTCATTTTTAGTGCTTTATTTTTCCATATTATGGATTAAGAGGTAAAACCCAAATATTGTTTATAGCCCAGTTTAGCATTCCCAGATTTAGCATAACCATGGTTTCCTTGTTTTCCTTGGTTGGACTGCTACTGTGACTTACCTTGAATATTGTATATAAATCAATCAATCGATCAATCAATCGATCAATCAATCTTTATCAAGGTCATGGAACCACATAAGCAGGAAGAAGTAATTCAGGGGACCACAGAGGGAGAGGATTTGGGTTCAAGGGACAAGAGAAATATATACAAAAGACTCACCATAAAAGACCTGGAGCAGTTTTGTGTGAAAGAAGGGATGTAAATTAAATTTACCATTAGTAGGGGTAAAATTTGCCTTTTTTATTTTTACTGCTTTAATTTTCCATATTACGGATTAAGAGGTAAAACACAAATATGGTTTATAGGCTAGTTCAACATTCCCAGATTCAGCATTGCCACCATCATGGCTTCCTTGGTTGGATTGTGACTGAATCTTCCCTCTTCGTCTTATCTTTCCAATAACCTTGGATATTAAATAATGAAATACAACAGCAACAAAAAAAGGGATATAGCTGTGGTTCTAATAAGGACTATTAACTATTGGTATTAAAAGGAAACCAATCTAAACAGAAATCAGGGAAAAAAGAGAACCAACTAAGCTATTGTATTTCTTTCATACGGTGTAGCAGAATACAGCATTAATACATAAAGTTAGCAGAAACAGCATATAAAATGTGTATCAAAATATAAAACAACAGAACAGTAAGTTATTTTAAAAATGCATAATAGGAATGATGGGTACAATTATGAATGAAATTAAATTATATATGAGCAGTTACTAGAGTGGCTAAGCCTATCGCTGGATATCTGGACCATTTAGCCATTGGACAGCAATGCCCTTGAGATGATGTATTTCATGCAGGGATCCAGAGAACCTTCTGAAGGGGCATTCCCTCATAGGTAAAGGTAAAGGTTCCATTTGCACATATGTGCTAATCGTTCCCAACTCTAGGGGGCAGTGCTCATCTCCATTTCAAAGTCGAAGAGCCAGCACTGTCCAGAGACATTTCCACGGTCATGTGGCCAACATGACTAAATGCCAAAGGCACATGGAACTCTGTTACCTTCACACCAAAGGTGGTCCCTATTTTTCTACTTGCATTTTTAATGTACTTTCGAACTGCTAGGTTGGCAGAAGATGGGACAAGTAAAGGGAGCTCACCATGTTACGCGGCACTAGGGATTTGAACCGCTGAACTGCCAACCTTTCGATCGACAAGCCACTGAGCCACCCATCCCGATTCCATCATAACATGATATAAAGTTTTTGGGATGATCCCACAGTCACAGTTAGTATTGTCAACCTGCCCCTGTTGTTTTTTTTCAAAATTGGCACCTGCCATGGTTGGTCGGTATCATCTGCCATCCAAAGAAGACCTTTCTTGAAAGGTGAAAAGAGATATAAAAGAAATATTGCTTTTTGTTTTCTCAGATACTGAAAAATGCACCAAGTGCCCAGATGATCAATATCCAACCCAGAGCAGAGTCCAATGTATCCCAAAAAGAATAATCTTCCTCTCCTATGAAGAACATCTGGGCATCACCCTGGTGTCCATTGCCCTACTCTTGTTCCTATCCACAGGATTCATTTTAATCATATTCCTTAAATACCTAGAAACTCCCATTGTCAAAGCCAACAACCGGGACCTCTCCTACATCCTCCTGGTCTCCCTCTTGCTTTGCTTCTTGTCCTCCTTTTTCTTCATTGGACAGCCAAGGAAAGCCACCTGTCTTCTTCGACAAACTGTGTTCAGCATTGTCTTCTCAATAGCTGTGTCATCTGTGTTGGCCAAGACAATCACGGTGGTGCTGGCATTCTTAGCCTCAAAACCAGGGAACAAAGTGAGAAGATGGTTGGGGAAGAGCTTGGCCAATTCCATCATCCTTTCTGGTTCTGCTGGACAAATTTTCATCTGTGCCTTATGGCTGGCAATTTCTCCCCCATTCCCTGACTCTGACTTAAACTCCCAGCCTGGAGCGATCATCCTTCAATGCAATGAAGGCTCTGTCACCATGTTTTATGTTGTCCTTGGCTATATGTGTTTCCTAGCTGCCATTTGCTTCACTGTAGCTTTCCTGGCCAGGAATCTCCCTGGGGCCTTCAATGAAGCCAAGCTGATCACCTTCAGCATGCTGGTCTTCTGCAGTGTTTGGATCTCCTTCCTGCCCACCTATCTGAGCACCAAAGGAAAGTCCATGGTGATTGTTCAGGTCTTCTCCATCTTGGCCTCCAGTGCTGGACTGCTGGGCTGCATCTTCTTCCCAAAGTGCTTCATTATTATTCTGAGGCCAGATCTAAACACTAAGGAACATCTCATGATAAAAGTAGAGAAATGACAGTGAAATTGTTTCTTAGGCTTATAATATTTAATTTTTTAATTGTAGTTATTGGTGTTTTGTATTCTTCCTTTGAATCAATGGGACAATTAAGGCTATTTAAAACTGAAGGAAATAAACATATAAAGAGTATAATGTTAATGACATTAAATTCCAACATAATCATCAATTAGTAAAATAAACCAATTAGTAATAGAATTTGTCATACATCCAGGAATGAACAAGCTCAGAAATAAGACTCTCCTTCCAACAGGATTTTATGTGCTTTCAAGTTTTGTGCAAATGCAATTCTAGTCGCTGTTATTATATGAATGTTCAAATATGTATGTTCTTTGGTGTATTATTATTTTTTTTGCTGTAAACCACCCAGAGTCCCTTGGGAGTGGTTAATTAAATTAAATTAAATTAAATGTATCTTCTTTACTATAATTCTCTGGTAAAATTCCCAATAAGAAAATCTCTGCTTTTAACTCTATATGTTGCTGTAACATTCCCTCTAACCATGTTTGTATTTTCACCCAATATTGTTTTGCTTCTTTACACAACCACCACATATGATAATATGATCCCAGCAACTGGTGACATTTCCAACACTTGGCTGATTTATCTTGAAACATCTTAGCTAATCTTTCTGGTGGCATATGCCATCTATAAAACATTTTTTACAGGTTTTCTTTATAGGCTGTTGCCATTGTTAATTTATCATTTCTTTCCTAAAGTTGTTGCAATTTATCTAATTCTATGGTGTATCCAAAATTCTTTGTCCATGCTATCATTGTTTGTTTTACTTCTTTGTCTTCTAGTCTAATACACAATAAATAATTATATAGTTTCTTAATCATTTTCTCATCTGTTCCTGTCAATATTTCATCCAGTTCTGATTTCCCCAAGTTAAAGTCATATTGTCTATGATCTGCTTCATATCTTGATTGTATTTGCAATCTTGTATACCAATCTATCTCGATCCTTTGACTCTCTAGTTCTTGTTTTTGTTTCAGCTCTCCCCGATCTGTCAGAATGTCTTTATATCTAACAATATTCCCCACGTACACAATATTTGGGTATGTCACTGCTTCTATTGTAGAAAGCCACATTGGAATATTTAAATAATGTTTTTCTTTTACTCTCTCCCACACTGATAACAAACCATTTCTTACATAATGTCTTTGGAAATATCCATGTATCCTTTGTTTCCCATAATATAAAAAGGCATGCCAACCCAATTGTAAATCATGACCTTCCAATGTCAATAATCTTGTATTCCGTAATAAAATCCATTCTTTAATCCATTTTAACGCTGCCGCTTGATAATACAAGTAGGGTCTCAATTGGTGCACCAGGCGAACCTGTGCAAAGGTCCCCCTAGCCACAGCTGTCAGATGTTGCTCTAATCTTAGCTGTGAGTCTAGGAGGACACCCAAGTTGCGAGCCCGTTCTGAGGGGGACAATTTCTCCCCCCCAGAACCAAGGATCGACAGTCAACATAGTCTTTAGCAGGCAATACCCACAGCCATTCGGTCTTCTCTGGGTTAAGTCTGAGCCTGTCAATGTCAATAATATTGTATTGTCAGTAATATTGTATATTTATTTATTTTATTTATTTTATTGAATTTCTATACCGCCCTACTCCCGAAGGACTCAGGGCGGTGCACAGCCATGAAATAAAACACATAGATATACAAATTTAAAATCGAATAAAATGAATTAAATAAATTTGGCTGAATTAATACCCATAATTTAAAATACCCATATTTTAAAATCCAATTAAAATTTAGAATTTACACTTAAAAGGGAGAAGATTTAGGCGAGGCCAGCTTGATGAAATAAAAGCGTCTTCAACTCGCGGCGGAAGGTGCGCAGATCCGGAATCCTCCGTATCTCTGGGGGGAGCTCATTCCAGATCGTCGGTGCCCCCACAGAGAAGGCTCTCCCCCTAGGGGCCGACAGCCGACATTGTTTGGCCTACGGCACCTGGAGGAGCCCCTCTCTGTGGAAGTGTACTGGTCGGTGGGAGGCTGTTGATGGTAGTAGGCGGTCCCGTAAGTAACCAGGTCCCAAGCCATGGAGCGCTTTAAAGGTGGTAACCAAAACCTTGAAGCGCACCCGGAAGACCACCGGGAGCCAGTGCAGCTCGCACAGGAGAGGTGTTACATGGGAGCTCCATGTTGCTCCCATAACCACCCGCGCGGCCGCACTCTGCGCCAGTTGGAGCCTCCGGGTGCACCTCAAGGGGAGCCCCGTGTAGAGAGCATTACAATAGTCCAGACGAGAGGTGACGAGGGCCGCATCCCTGCGGCACCCCACATATAAGGGGCCTCGGGGTCGATCTCTGCCCCCCTGTCAACACAGACTGCGACCGGTCAGAGAGAAAGGAGGAGAACCACCGTAAAACGGTGCCTCCCACCCCCAACCCCTCCAGCCTGTGCAGCATGATACCATGGTCGATGGTATCAAAAGCCGCTGACAGGTCTAACAGGACCAGGACAGAGGAACAACCCCTGTCCCGAGCCCTCCAGAGATCATCAACCAACGCGACCAATGCCGTTTCCGTGCTGTACCCAGGCCTGAAACCTGACTGGAATGGATCTAGATACGACGCTTCATCCAGGTACTGGGGTAGCTGTCGCGCAACCACACTCTCAACAACCTTCGCTCTTATTGCGTCATCAGATAATCGCCCGGCCACCCTGTTTAGGGTGACCCGCTCCCTGCTCCACCAGGAAGCGCGGGAGGACCCCTTGGAGGGAAGAGCCGAGGATTTTGTTCAGTATCTGTATGACAAAATCACTCAGATTCAGGCAGGTCTGGACTCTGACGGGATAGATCCAGCAAGGGTGACGGGGACAGGCCTTGAGACTGTTATCTGGGATGAGTTTGATCCTGTGACCCTAGATGACATGGACAGGATTCTGGGTAGATTGAACGCGACCACATGTTTGTTGGATCCGTGTCCCTCCTGGTTAGTGCTGGCTTCCCGGGAGGTGATGCGAGGCTGGCTCCAGGGGATTATAAATGCTTCGTTGGGTGAGGGTGTCTTTCCCGCTGCATTCTGCACCAGTTGGAGCCTCCGGGTGCTCCTCAAGGGGAGCCCCATGTAGAGAGCATTACAGTAGTCCAGGCGGGAAGTGACGAGTGCCTGAATGACTGTGCGTAAGGAGTCCCGATCCAGAATGGGACGCAACTGGCGAATCAGGCGAACCTGATAAAAAGCCCTCCTGGTCACGGCTGTCAAGTGCTCTTCTAAAGACAGCCGTGAGTCCAGGAGGACACCCAAGTTGCGAGCCCTGTTCGTGGGGGCCAATGACTTGTCCCCAATGGCCAGCAATGGCACCATCTGGCTATATCGGGACGCCGGAAGCCACAGTCACTCGGTCTTGGAAGAGTTGAGTCGAAGCCTGTTACTCCCCATCGAGATCCACACGGCCTCCAGGCACCGGGACATTACTTCAAGGGCATCAATGGGATGGCCTGGGGAGGAGATGTACAGCCGCGTATCATCAGCGTACTGATGGAACTCCACCCCAAAGCCACGGAAGATCTCACCCAGCAGCTTCACATAAATGTTGAACAGAAGGGGCGAGAGGACCAACTCCTGTGGCACCCCACAAACAAGGCGCCTTGGGGTCGACCTCTGTCCCCCTGCCAACACCGACTGCGACTAGTCGGAGAGATAGGAGGAGAACCACCGCAAAACGGTGCCCCCCACTCCCAACCCCTCCAACCGGCGCAGCAGGATACCATGGTCGATGGTATCAAAAGCCGCTGAGTGATCTAACAGGACCAGGATAGAGGAACAACCCCTATCCCGAGCCCTCCAGAAATCATCCACCAACACGACCAATGCCGTTTCCGTGCTGTGCCCAGATCCAGATAGACAGCTTCATCCAGGTACCCAGGAAGCTGTCGCGCCACCACACTCTCAACAACCTTCACTAAGAGGGGAAGGTTGGAGACCGGATGGTAGTTAGCCAAAAAGCCGGATCCAGAGCAGGCTTCTTGAGGAGGGGCCTCACCACCGCCTCTTTCAAGGCAGATGGCAAGACACCCTCACTCAAGGAAGCATTGATAATCCCCTGGAGCCAGCCTCATGTAACCTCCTGGGAGGCCAGCACCAACCAGGAGGGACACGGGTCCAATAAACATGTGGTCACGTTCAGCCGCCCCAGTATCCTGTCCACGTCCTCCGGAGCAACGGGGTCAAACTCCTCCCAAATGGCAGTCTCAAGACTGGCACCCATCATCCCATCTGTACCTACTCAGTCAGAGACCAAGCCTTTCCGAATCTGAGTGATTTTATCGTGCAGATACTGGAGAAAATCCTCAGCACGACCCTGCAAAGGATCCTCCCATGCTCCCAGATGGAGGAGGGAGTGGGTCACCCTAAACAGGGCAGCCGGGCGGTTATCTGCCAATGCGATAAGAGCGGAAAAATAGTTACATTTTGCCATTTTTATCGCCACCAGGTAGGTCTTAATATGAGACCTTACCAGCGTTCGGTCGGATTCGGAGCGACTAGATCTCCAGCTGCTCTCTAGTCTTCTTTTCCGGTGCTTCATCTCCCTCAGCTCCTCGGAGAACCAAGAAGCCAGGTAGTCTCGGCGATGGGTCAGAGGTTGCACAGGCACAGGCACGACTCGATCCAAAGCGTCAGCGGCCACCCTATCCCAGGCGGCCACCAGCTCCTCAGCCGAGCCATGAGTCAGAGCCTCAGGAAGTGGCCCAAGCTCCATCTGGAACCTATCAGGATCCATCAGGTGCCTGGGGTGGCCCCTGTACCTCAGATAGCCGGATGTGAGTCTCTCCTGGTGAAGTGGGGCCATGGGATGCAGATGGGCCTGCTGATCGCGTACCTGGCTCCCTGCCACATGACAGCGGCCCTGCCCGAGCTTCTCAACATTATTGCCGGGGTGGCGGTTGATACCCCCAGACTTTTGGTCATGGGGGATTTCAACCTGCCGTCTACCGGTGAGGCGTCTGGGATGGCTCGGGAGTTTATGGCTTCCATGACAGCCATGGACCTGACACAATTTATTCATGGCCCCACTCACGTGGGAGGACACACTCTGGACTTGGTTTTTATCTCTGGTCAGTGGCGGAGTGGTCTGGATATAGGGGATATAGTTATTGAACCCCTGTCATGGTCGGACCATTTTCTCCTGAGACTGGACCTTTTGACCACTGCACCCCACTGCAGGGAGGCGGAACCGACCACGTGGTTCCGCCCCAGGCGCCTGATGGATCCTGATAGGTTCCAGAGGGAGCTTGGGCCAGTTCCTAAAACTCTGGCTCATGACTCGGCTGAAGATCTGGTGGCTGCCTGGGATAGGACAGCCGCCGGTGCTCTGGACCAAGTCGTGCCTTTGCGACCTCTGACCCGATGCCGAACCTGCCTGGCCCCTTGGTTTTCCGAGGAGCTGAGGGAGATGAAGCTCCAGAAAAGACGCCTAGAGAGTGGTTGGAGGGCTAGTCGCTCCGAATCTGACCGAACACTAGTTAGGTCTCATATTAAGACCTATCTAGTGGTGATAAAAGCAGCAAAGCGTAACCACTTTTCCGCTCTTATTGCATCGGCAGATAACCGCCCAGCCGCCTTGTTTAGGGTGACTCACTCCCTCCTACATCAGGGAGCGTGGGAAGAACCCTTGCAAGGGCAGTGTCAAACCCCTCCCACACGCTGCAGCGCTAAGGCAAAGAAAGAACTCGAACGTCAGCTCCTGCGTGTGTATGAATCCTTTAATCCGTCAGCGCACAACGATGCCGGTGGGTGAAACGAGTGCAACACGCACAAAGTCGGCGTTGGGAGCGGCTGCCTCCCAACGCCTTTTAAATCTTCGCGCTGCTGAAATATACGCCCTTCCGGGTTGTGCGGCCACAGCGCATGCGCACAGGACTACAATGCCGAAAGCGGGCGAGGAACATCAGAGGCTAGCAAACCCTAACCCGTCCGCTGCGTGACCGGCCGCCTGCATTATTCTAACACCCCCCCGTCACCCAGTGTGAATTGTACATCGCCCAGCCCACCCCAGTCTTTTGTCGCAGTGCCGCTTCGCCGCTGTCTTGTAGCAAGCCCCAGGTGCCTGTCCAGGAGGTCGAGGTCGGGCTGCTATGCGGTGAGTTGTCGAGGCCTCTCGACAGGCAGGCTGAAGATTTTGCACAGTATCTGCATGATAAAAGATTCGGGAAGGCTTGGACTCTAACTGGGTAGATCCTGGCGGGGTGACTGAAGCTGGTCTTGAGAATGTTACCTGGGATGAGTTCGACCCTGTGACTCCTGATGACGTGGACAGGATCCTGGGGAGGTTAAACGCAACCACATGTTTATTGGACCCGTGCCCCTCCTGGCTGGTACTGGCCACCCGGGAGGTAACACGAGGCTGGCTCCAGAGGATTATAAATGCTTCTCTGAGAGAGGGTTTCTTGCCTCCCGCCTTGAAAGAGGCGGTGGTGAGGTCCCTCCTCAAGAAGCCTTCTCTGGACCCAGCCGTTTTGGCAAACTACCGTCCGGTCTCCAACCTTCGCTTTGTTGTGAAGGTTGTGGAGAGTGTGGTTGCGCGACAGCTCCCACAGTTCCTGGATGAAACCGTCTATCTAGATCCGTGCCAGTCCGGCTTCAGGCACGGAGACGGCATTGGTCGCATTGGTGGATGATCTCTGGAGGGCTCGGGACAGGGGTTGTTCCTCTGTTCTGGTCCTGTTAGATCTCTCAGCGGCTTTTGATACCATCGACCATGGTATCAGGCTGCGCCGGCTGGAGGGACTGGGGGTGGGAGGCACCGTGCTGCGGTGGTTCTCCTCCTATCTCTCTGACCGGTCGCAGTCTGTGTTGGCAGGGGGGCAGAGGTCGACCTCGAGGCGCTTTGCTTGTGGGGTGCCGCAAGGGTCGGTCCTCTCGCCGCTCCTGTTCAACATTTATGTGAAGCTGCTGGGTGAGATCATCCGTGGTTTTGGGGTGCGATGCCATCTGTACGCTGATGACACTCAGCTGTACATTTCCACCCCAGACCACCCCAATGATGCCCTCGAAGTGATGTCCCAGTGTCTGGAGGCCGTGCGGGTCTGGATGGGGAGGAACAGGCTTCGGCTCAACCCTTCCAAGACCGAGTGGCTGTGAATGCCAGCGTCCCGGTATAGCCAGCTGGTGCCATCGCTGGCTATTGGGGGTGAGTTATTGGCCCCCACGGACAGGGCTCACAACTTGGGCGTCCTCCTGGACACATGGCTGTCTTTAGAAGATCATATGACGGCCGTGGCCAGGGGGGCTTTTTATCAGATTTGCCTGATACGCCAGTTGCGCCCTTTTCTGGATCGGGACTCCTTGTGCACAGTCACTCATGCCTTGGTTATGTCACGCCTGGACTACTGTAACGCTCTCTACATGGGGCTCCCCCTGAGGAGCACTTGGAGGCTCCAACTGGTGCAGAATGCAGCCACACGGGTGATTATGGGAGCGATATGGCACTCCCACGTAACACCTCTCCTGCGCCAGCTGCATTGGCTCCCGGTGGTCTTCCGGGTGCGCTTTAAGGTGTTGGTTCTCATCTTTAAAGCGCTCCATGGCTTAGGGCCAGGGTATTTGCGAGACCGCCTGCTGCTACCGATAACCTCCCACCAGCCAATACGCTCTCACAGAGAGGGCCTCCTTGGGGTGCAGTCAGTCAGGCAATGTCGGCTGGCGGCCCCCAGGGGGCGAGCCTTCTCTGTGGGGGCACCCGCCCTGTGGAATGAGCTGCCTCCTGGAATACAATTGATTCCGGACCTCCGGACCTTCCGTAAAGCCCTGAAGACGATTTTATTTCATCAAGCCGGCCTAGCCTAAATGGTTTTTAATTGGGATTTTAAATTTTATGGATTTGGGGTTTTAAATTGGGTAGCCAGTGATTTAATTCTTTTAATTATCTTAACTTTTGCATTTGTATGTTTTTTAATTTTGGCTGTTCACCGCCCTGAGTCCCTTCTGGGAGAAGGGCGGTATACAAATTAAAATAATAATAATAATAATAATAATAATAATAATAATAATAATAATAATAATCTGGTCTGTTCCGCCTCCCTGCGGTGGGGTGTGGCAGTTAGAAAGTCAAGCCTAAGAAGGGAATGAGCCAACCATGACAAGGGCTCAATCACTAACTCCCCTATCTCGAGAATTGATACTGCAACCCTCCCATGGATAAAAAGTTGTATCAAGTTGAACCTAGGCGATAATCATAAGAAAGAGACAGAGAAAAAGAAAGAGAAAAATGCAAGAATGGGGAAAGTGGCCATTTGTACACTGTAGAAACCAGGGAAAAAAAGAGAATGACTGAAGTAGGGCAAAACAAATACGATTTCAGCAAAAGTTAATGGAATTGCTGTGAGAGGCTTAGTAGATACTGGCAATAGACCAACACTAACATGGCCTCATTTATTTAAAAAAAGGCAACATTATACCTCTTACATAATGTTGGGGCAGACAGAGATGGTTGCAATGGTCAAAGCCAAAGTACAGTCACAGGGAAAGGAATAGGTGGAAGTTATTTTTAACTTGGAAGGTATTTTCCATTTGCTGAAAGTTGGATTCAGACAAAAGGATTTAAGAAGGAGGATAAGATTGTGGGAATAGCTAAAAGGGCCCAGTCTAAGACAAAAACGAGGATGGAGTAGAAGCAGGTAGGGGAAGAACCTGGGATTTTTCCCAGTCTTCCTGATTTAATTGAAAAAAAGAGATGCTCTAGAAAGGAGAAAGCTTTATGTAAAAGAACCTGTGACAAATTGAAATGGAGAAGAAAAACATTCAAATATTACCTATTGAACAAATGTACTTTTGTTTATATTAGCTGGAATAAATGTACAGACATGAGCATAATGATGTGGGAAGAATTATAATAGTTCCTTGTATTTGATGGAAGATATGAATTATGCCCACTTTGGTTATGTGAAGGAGTCAAGGAAATTCAGATGTCCATATTTCTACATGGAAAATGGTTGAATGGATGGAATTCTTATACCTCCTTTCCTTTGCATCTCAAAAAGACTTGTTAAAGAAAATTCCATCAAAACAATTCAATCAAATAGGCACTTAAAGGACCGCAAAAGCAACTTGTCCTTTGCAACAGACTGATATTCATGTCATCCTGTCATGGTAAATGTCTAACTGCAACATCTCCCTGACCACCCAGCCCTGCGAGGGTTAACTGACCACATATCCCATAACCCCTGTAACCACTCCTTACCTCCTTGCCCCTCCTCCTGGGTATAATAGCTCCAACCACGAGGTCCACCTTCTATTCCAGATGTATACCTGAAAGAGAAAGGTACAAGGTCAGTGACCTTCAGTACCACTAAGCCTACAATAAAGATCCAGAAAAGGATTGAAATTTGTCTTTGAGTTATTGGGCTAGATCCAACATTTCACACATCCAGTGCCATATTTCATTTCAACCACCCTGAGACAAAAAAGAGATCTCGATGCAGCCTCCTAAGAGCCCATAACAAGCCATGGATGACAGCAGTCACCCTTTCTCTTTTCCCCTGGGGTCTAACTTGGGGCAAACCACAACCGGGGTGGCACATATTCTTTTTTTTTTTTGAAAAAAGTTTTACTTTAGGTTAAAATTAAAAAATAAAATAAAACAACAACAACAACATAAAAATATCATCCTTACAAACAATTATAAACAGCATCTCAATCGGTTGAAATCATTTCGTGCTTACAATTCTCCAGATCTCCTCATATAACAATTATTCTTTACTTAAACTGAAGATAAATATTTAAGCATTTCATATATGCTATCTCATCTCCATACTTTTTTGTCAAACCATTGATAAAATATCTCCCACATCAAATAATAGTGTTTATCTTCCTGTTCTCTTATTTCAAATGTCAATCTACTCATTTCAGCACAGTCCAACATTTTCATAATAATTTCTTCATCAGTAATTATCTTCTCCCCTTTCCAGTTTTTGGCAAATACAATTCTGGCCACTGTTAAAATGTTCACAATTAAGTATTGTAATTCTTTATTTAATGTCTCTGGTAAAGAGCCTGTAGTACAGTGGACTAAGCACTGTCATTAACAACTGCTGCTTGCAATTACTGCAAGTTCGAATCTCACCAGGCTCAAGGTTGACTCAGCCTTCCATCCTTTCTAAGGTAGGTGAAATGAGGACCCAGATTGTGGGGGCAATAAGCTGACTTTGTATAAATATACAAAAGTATGAAGGCTATTGCTTAACGCATTGTAAGCCGCCCTGAGTCTCTGGAGAAGGGCGGCATATAAATTAAAAGCAAAAAAAAATTCCTAATAAAAATATTTCTGGTTTAAAGTCAATATGTCTCTTTGTCATTTTTTCTAACCACATATGTATTTTAGTCCAAAATCTCCTTGCTTCCACACATGTCCACCACATATGGTAGTACGAACCTGGAGTTTGATGACACTTCCAACATTTCTCTGATTTATTCTTAAACATCCTGGCTATTATCGTTGGGGGTAAATGCCATCTGTAAAACATCTTATACAAATTCTCTTTATATGCTGTTGACATTGTCATTTTATAATTATGTGACCACAATTTTTGCCATTTCTCTAAATCAATACTATAACCAAAATTTTTCCCCCATGCTATCATTGATTCTTTAACTTGTTCTTCTTCCAGTTTTGCTTCAAGTAAATATTCATATAACTTTTTAATTATATGGTCATCTGAACCCATTAATATCTTGTCTAAACCAGTCAAAACACTATAAATACCTTCTTGTTTAAGGTCTTCTCGATATCTGGAAAGTATTTGCATGTATGAAAATCAATCTATCTTAATTCCCTGATCTTCTAAGTTTTGTTTCAATTTAAGTTCACCCTTTTCATCCAATAATTCATTATATCTAATAATTTGCTCCCCTTCAAATACCACTGGATAAGAAAAAGCTTCAATTGTAGATACCCAGACTGGAATCTTCAAATAATGGTATTTTTTAAACTTCTCCCATGTCAAAAACAAAGCTTCATGTATCTGGTGTCTTCTAAAATACCCCTGAATTTTAGTTCCTTTATACCATAAGAAAGCATGCCATCCCATCAGCAAATCATGTCCCTCCAAATTTAATAATCTAGTGTTTTTCAATGTTACCCATTCTTTAATCCACATTAAACAAACCGCTTGATAGTATAATTCAAAATCCAGTAATCCAAAACCACCCCTCATCTTAGCATCTTGTAATAGTTTGAGTTTTATCCTTGCCTTCTTTCCCTGCCAAACATATTTCAAAACCATTTTATTTAAGTCTGCAAAATATTCTTTACCCAGCTTTACAGGAATTGTCTGAAAAAGATACAAGATTCTAGGTAAAATATTCATCTTAATAGTTGCAATTCTACCAATCAAAGATTTCCCCATTTCACCAAATCCTGTCCTATCTGTTGCTTGAGCTTATTATAATTATTTTCTTTAAGAGAACTATATCTTACTGTTAATTGAATCCCCAAGTATTTTACCTTATTTGGGACCTGCATCTTAGAGATCACCCTCAGTTCTTTTTCTTTTTTTTAACATATTTTTAGTCATTATCTTCGTCTTTCTCTTTATTAATTTTCAAACCAGCAACCTCCCTAAATTCACCTATTTTTTCTATCAATTTATTTATTGATGTTAATGGTTCTTCAACAATAAAAACCAGGTCATCAGCAAAACTTGTAATTTATATTCTTCCTTTCTAATTTTCATTCCTTTTATCTCTTTTTCTTCTTTAACCTTTCTATTCAACACTTCCAATGTCAATATAAATAACAATGGGGATAAGGGACATCCTTGTCAAGTACCTTTTTCTATTTCAATAGTATCAATCAATTCTCCATTAATCGTTACCTTTGCCGTCTGTTTTGTATATATAGCTACAATTGCCTGAATAAATTTCCTTCCAAAGCCCATCTCTTCCATTTGTAACATCATAAATCGGCAGTTCACATTATCAAATGCTTTTTGTGTGTCTAAAAATACCAAGGCCATTTGTTTTTCAGGGTGCGCTTCAGTGGTGGGATTCAAGTAATTTAACAACCGGTTCTCTGCCCTAATGATTTCTTCCAACAACTAGTTTGTCCTTGGTCGTCAATCAGTTGTGTTTTTTTTTTATTATTCCCTTTCTTTTTTCAATTTATATGCTAGCCACCTTCCTGCTTTATTTGCATTTTCAAAATAATTCTGTTTAGCACTTCTTATTTTTTGGGCTAGCTCTTCTTTCTCCAGTAACTCCATTTTATGTTTTAGCATATCCATTTTCATTTTTACATCTTTCTTTCAGGGTGGCACATATTCAACCAAGATGGGGATTGCTCCTCTCTGGGCACAACCAGGCTTCCCTGAGACATGTCAGAAAATATCATGGGTGAAACCAGCCTTGTTATGCATCATCCAAAACAACAGCCAGAATTCAGCATCACAAAACTTCTTATAGTCAGGCACTGAGATAAGATCTGTAAAATGGGAATAGATTTTTTTTAAAAAATGACCAGATGTCCCCAAGAATATTCCCATCCTCTCTGTATCACCATCAGGTGGCTTGCTGCCCCCTCTAACTCAATCTCCCAGTTCTCCCTTCTATGTCAAGGTATACATCTCAATTTACTTTCTCTCCAAACAAGAATCTTTCTGACAACTGACTGAGATAAACTAGGAACACAGGGATACTCAACCACCTCTTTCAAGAACTTGGCAGTCTTGGGAGGGGGATCACACATAGCCTCAGAGATGTGAAGGCCAAAGAGCTCCACTACCATGGAATACATCCACACAACCAGAAGAAGGGAATTCATGTGGTCATCCAGCAGCCTGTGGAGCTGGCAGCGGAGTTGACAGTGAGGAGGCTGGGGAGGAAAATGGGCCAGTCCTGGAGTCAGGGGAAGGCCCAGAGGAGGGTTCTGTGTCAGAGGCAGAGATGGGGCCAGGACAATCTGGGAATGATGAGCGGACTCCGGAGCCTCCAGAGTCCGCAGAGAGGCAGAGGAACAGGAGGAGCCTGTTCCTAGTGCATGCATGCGAAGAGCTGCCAGAAGGCAAAAGCAGCTAAAGCAAAAAGGACGACTCGGGAGTAAGGCCAGGAGATGATTGGCCCCTCAAAGAAGCCTTAAAACAGCAGCAACAGCTCTTGGGATCTTTGTAGGAAAGCAACATTGCTACATTTGTTTCTTGTCAGCATCTCTTGCTTCTGAACTTTGGCCAAGAAAAGCCTTTGGCAGGGTGCTAAAGAAGACAAAGGTTGGTGATAAGGCCGAAGGACTGTTTATGAAGAATTTGTTTTGGACTTAATTTGGACTAAGCTGAGAATGAAGTAATTCACAGCTGTTCTAATAAAATATGTTTGTTTAGGACTGATTGTGTCTGGTAATAACAATTTGGGCCTAAGTCACAACAATTGGTGTCAAGGGGAAAAAATATCTATTATCCCTATATCTTTCTTCATATTTATACAATGATATAATCCAAAAATATTCAGTGTCCTCTGTTATGTCCATATAAGGGCATCCGCCCTGATTGGCTGCCAGCCATCGGGCGGGAGATTTGAATCCCTGTCTAGGGGCGGTGCGTCTGCCGGGAGCGAATATAAGGAGAGCTCCGGCAGCGCGCCAGCAGTCTTCTTTTACTTGTTACTATGTAAATAAAGTTTGTTACATGTATCGAGCTGGTCACGTCTTCTGTTCCTGCGCCTGATCTAACACTGGCGACGAAGGACTAGAGAAGAGAACCTGAGAAAGACTCACGGCACGATCGCCCAAAGAGCTGAAGTCACCTCACCACAGCGACTTACAGAATGGCTACCCCGCAAGCCCCGATGACCGCGCTGAACCCGTTCGACCCATCCCGGGAGAAGTGGAGGTCATACATGGTCCGATTCCGGCAGTTCCTGCGAGGCAATGGATACCAGAACCTCGATGATGAGAGGAAAAGAGCCCTCTTCCTGGCTCATTGCGGATCGGACGTCTTAGAGATGGCGATGGACCTCGTGGCACCTAGGGACATCGAGGAGATGTCCTGGAATGACCTGCAGGACGTCTTACAGGAGCACTATGCACCTACAGGCACCCCCATCGCAAACAGGTTCACCTTCCAGCAAAGAAACCAGCGGGAAGGTGAATCAATCAAAGAATTCGTGGCAGCGCTCCGCCAACTCGCTGCCAACTGTGAGTTCGACAATGTGGACAATGCCATCCGGGACCGCATTGTGTTTGGAATGCGAGATGTGGGGCTACAGAAGAAATTCCTCAGCAGGAAGAAGATTCCGCTTAAAGACGTCCTCGACGAGGCAACAGCGGCGGAAACGTCCGAACAAGCAGCCGCTGCAATGGTAAAAGCAAGAGGGATCCATAAGATCCACAAGTCGGGCCCAACCTCATCGGACGAGGCAACCACTCAATCCGAGTCTGATGAGGAAATGGCCGTCCACAAGGTGTCCCGCCCTCCCAGGCGGGAAACCCCACCGCATGGCGACCGCGGAGAGCGATGCGGCAGCTGCAGAGGCGACCACCCCAGAGCGACCTGCAGATGGAGGGACGCGACCTGCCGCCGATGCCTGAAGAGGGGCCACATCGCCGAGGCCTGCAGAGCCACAGACCCAGCCCCGGAGCCGCCCAGACCGCGATTCCGGGAAAATCGCAAAGATAACCAGAGGACATCCAAACGGTCCTCAAACCAGTCCCGGCGCGGGGAGGAGGAATATCCCCGAAACAGAACGGTGCACCAGACCACCACCATTGCTCACACAAGCGACGAGGGGACCACCAAGTTCCACGTGACGCTGCTAGCAGAGGGGTCTCCGTGCAAGATGGAGGTAGACTCCGGATCCGCCTTCTCCATCATGGACTGGCAGCACCTACAACAGCTGAAACCGGCATACAAAAGGACCCAGCTGAAAGCCCCGAAAGACAAACTTGTGGACTTTAATGGAAACCCCATCGACATCCTAGGCAGAGCAACCATCCATGTGAAGTACAACGACTTCGATGGAAAGCTGCCCATCACCATTGTGCAGCACAGCCGACCGAACCTGCTGGGCGTGGAGTGGTTCAAGCCTCTAGGACTTTCACTTCAGGGCATCCACGAGATCCGCAGGGACGAACTCGACTCCATCATCGAAGAGTTCAAAGAAGTCTTCGATGGTAAGCTGGGGAAATTTGTGGGGAGGCCAATCTCCTTTAATCTGGACAAGGGAATCACCCCAATCAGGCTCAAGCCCCGCCGAGTTCCATTTGCCCTGCGGCCGAAAGTAGATGAACAGCTGGATAAGCTGATCGCCCAGGGCGTACTGGAACCGATCGATCATGCCTCATGGGAGACCCCCATTGTGACCCCACTGAAGCATGATGGGTCTGTGCGCATCTGTGCTGACTACCGTTGTACCATCAACAAGGCGTTGGCACAGAGCGCATACCCAGTCCCAGTGGTGCAACACCTGCTGCATTCCCTGGGATCTGGATCAATTTTCGCGAAACTGGACCTGGCCCAGGCTTACCAGCAACTGCCAGTGGATGACAAAACGGCGGAGGCTCAGACAATTGTCACGCACAGAGGGGCATTTAAATGTAACCGCCTCCAATTTGGAGTCAGCGCTGCCCCTGGCATATTCCAATCCATGATGGAATGCCTTCTCCAAGGCGTTCCAGGGGTGGTGCCTTACTTCGATGATGTGCTCATCTCCGGTGACTCGAGACCCCAACTCCTTGAAAGGCTCAGGCTTGTCCTGCAGCGATTCAAGGACAAGGGTTTGAGGGTCAGGCGGGACAAGTGCATCATAGGAGTACAGGAAGTCGAGTTCCTGGGTTTCCTCATTGATAGCACAGGCATACACCCCACCAAATCAAAAGTGGAAGCAATCCATGAAGCTCCAAGCCCAAAAAACAAAACGGAGCTTCAGGCTTTCCTTGGGTTGCTCAACTTCTACGCCATTTTCTTAAAACAGAAAGCCACAGTTGCTGAGCCACTCCACCGCCTGCTGGGGAAATCGGCTTCCTGGAAGTGGGGCCAGGAAGAGGAAGCGGCATTCCGGGCCATCAAAGGACTATTGACGTCCAAAAGCGTCCTCATCCAGTACAGCGAGACGCTCCCCATCAGACTGACCTGCGACGCGTCGCCTTACGGGGTGGGGGCAGTCCTCAGCCACGAACTGCCCAATGGCTCGGAAGCCCCAATCGCGTACTTTTCAAAGACTATGTCCGGCGCAGAACGGAACTATAGCCAGCTGGACAAAGAAGCCCTGGCCATCGTGGCTGGAGTGAAGCGCTTCCACGAATACCTCTACGGAAGACGCTTCACCATAGTCACAGACCACAAGCCTCTCCTGGGACTCCTCGCAGGCGACCAACCAACCCCGACCTTCATGTCCCCAAGAATGACGAGATGGGCCATCTTCCTAGCTGGCTACTCCTATAGGCTCGTGCACCAGCCAGGCACAGCCATAGGGAACGCTGACGCCCTCAGCAGATGCCCGTCGAGGAAGCCGGTCGAGGACCCAGCCCCCACGCTCCACCTACTTCACATTGATGACGACGCCAGCTTCCCGGTGTCATCCGCAGATGTGGCCGTCCACACCCAAAAGGACCCCACACTCCGCCAAGTGAAGTCCTGGATCCTCAGAGGGTGGCCAGCGGAAAAGCCAGAGGAAAGGTTCAGCCCGTTCGCAAGGAAACAGGAGGAGCTGTCCACCATCAAAGGCTGCCTGCTATGGGGAGACAGGGTGCTGATTCCAGGCACCCTGCAACGGCGGACGCTAGAAACCTTACACAAGGGGCACCCGGGCATCGTCCGCATGAAGGCCCTGGCACGGAGTTATGTCTGGTGGCCCTCCATGGACAAAGACATTGAACAATGGGTCTCCAGATGTGACCCGTGCCAAGAAGTTCGCCCAGCGCCGCCGCAATCCGAAGTCGCGAAGTGGGAGACCCCCAGCAACCCCTGGTCGAGGATCCACATTGACTTCGCGGGTCCGATGCAAGGGCGACACCTCCTCATCGTGGTAGATGCCTTCTCCAAATGGCTCGAGGTGGTGCCAATGGCATCTACCACAACTGAAGCAACCATCCGAGCCCTGCGCCGCCTGTTTGCCACACACGGCCTACCGGATGTGCTGGTCTCAGACAACGGCCCCCAGCTCACATCCCTGGCCATGGAGTCCTTCCTGGCAGGACTGGGCATCCGCCACGCCCTGTCCGCCCCTTACAGGCCGGCCGGAAACGGACAAGCCGAACGCATGGTCCGGCTGACCAAAGAGGCCCTCACCAAGATGGGCCCGGGGGACTGGCAAGAGCGCATAGACAACTTCCTCCTCACACAGCACATCACGCCACACGCCACCACCCACAAGAGCCCGGCCGAACTGTTGATGGGCAGAAGGTTGAGGTCACCCTTGGACCGGCTGCACCCCCAATACAGCCCGGAAGTGACCGCAACCGCCAGCCGCCCGCTTCACGCCTTCAGCAAAGGAGATTCAATCTTCGCGCTGAATTTCAGCGGCTCTCCTAAGTGGCTGAAGGGGAGAATTGCCAGCACAACCGGGCCCAAATCCTACATCGTTGAGTTGGAAGATGGACAGTTCACGAGACGCCACATCGACCAACTCCGAAAAAGGTGGGGGGGGGCACATGAAAACCAGCCTGACGAGGGAGGCCTACAACACCCCGACGAGGTAGGCCTCCAACACCCCGGCGAGGTAGGCCTACCACACCCAGACCAGGTAGGCCTACAACACCCCGACGAGGTAGGCCTACAACACCCTGACGAGGTAGGCCTACCACACCCCTGCGAGGCAGAGCAGCACCACCCCGACAAGGTTGGCCCAGCCCACTACCAAATGCTGTCACACCGGCAGCCCAGCGAGGTAGACCGGGGCCAACCGCACGGGGGATGGCACCACCAACCCAGCCAGGTGGGCACCGGGCACGGCAAGGCCAAGGACCACCAACCCAGCCCGCAGGTAGACCGGGACCTGCCCAGAGGAGGAGCAGCGCACCCCACCAGTTACAGCAGCCCATGCCAGCCCAGCAAGGGAGACTGCAGTTCCAGGCGAGTAGACCGGGACCCATCCAAGACGGGCACCCCCAAACCTATGGGCAAGGGTGGCACTCGACTCCCCGGCGAGAGGGACCCCCGCCCATCACAAGAGGCAGCCAGGAAACAACACCCCGACCCGGATGACCCCAGGCACCACCCAACGGTAGACCAGGGACTAGGGGGAAGGGAAAGCCGACAACAACCCGGCCAGGTAGACCTGCACCACCCCGGCAAGGGAGACCTCCGCCGCCCCGCAGAGGTAGTGCCGCAACAACAGCCCGACCAGGTCGACAACCACCGACCAGACAGGGTAGACCAACGCCAGCCCGACCTAGCAGACCAACACCACCCCTGCGAGGTCGGACAACGCAACACGGGCCAGCACCTCCCGCAGCCGGCGGGCCGGTCCAGAGGGCACCAAACAGAACCACCACCCACCCGGCACCAGGCCGAACCGCAACCGAACCGCAGCGCCCGGGAGACCAGGGAGGAGCAAACGATGGACTTACCAAGACTCAGACGCTCTTCCCGGGTCGGAACCGAGCCACCGAGACGAGGAAACAGATCCACAGGCCAGGAAGAAGACCACCAGAACCAGCCACCCAAGGTCTGCGGTCCGGCCGGAGGCGCTGGGGGTGACCCCGCTCACTCGACAGCCGAACCAAGCCCGGTTCCGGAGAGGGAGCCCGGAGACGACAGAGCCCCGTCCATCCAGGTCGGAGACGGAGAACAAGTGAGACTGCGCAGGTCAGCTAGGGTGCCGAGGCGTCCTACGTACCTGCGCGACTACGTGACTTTTGTAAACGAGATTGACAGTTCAGACTAAGGGGGGAGGAGTGTTATGTCCATATAAGGGCATCCGCCCTGATTGGCTGCCAGCCATCGGGCGGGAGATTTGAATCCCTGTCTAGGGGCGGTGCGTCTGCCGGGAGCGAATATAAGGAGAGCTCCGGCAGCGCGCCAGCAGTCTTCTTTTACTTGTTACTATGTAAATAAAGTTTGTTACATGTATCGAGCTGGTCACGTCTTCTGTTCCTGCGCCTGATCTAACACCCTCAACCTTGAGTGGCACCAAACTCCATGGTTCTGGGTGATCTTACTCAGCAGTCTCTGGAGAAAAGAGTCATTTTTTAGACATATCCTGACAGGACAGATCATAATTACCACAGAACTCTGCCCTCAGGGGTATACTGTATCTGTAATTTTTCACTAACATGCTGTATATCAGGAATAAGTTCAGGGTCCACAGGGGAAAAGTTGTTTCTCACTGTAATTATCACCATCCTGCTCTTTGAGATGTCTCCTTCTACTTCTCTAGTGACTGCCTTTGATGTAATCATCAGACTGAAGCACTGTGGAGGGTATCCTGCATCAGAAAAGGATAAATGCATTAGGTGACACTGTGTAATGTGAATTTTAGGACAGGCAGGGGCTATGCTGTTAAATGTACTTTTCTCTCCTTTCCAGGTGAAGCCTGGTTTGTCTCTTAATTCTTCAGGGCTGTTAATTCTTCAACTCTTTTTGTTCTTGTTTAGAAACAGGAAGGGAATTGATTCAGCCCCATGAATTATGAACCTCCTACTTCTGCTTCTGATGCTACTGCTGCCCCAGCCAATCTCTGGGAAGCTTAGAATGAAATGTCCACTGACTCTGGAACACCAGGATGGAGAAAAACCATGGAGCTATTACAGACCAGGAGACCATCTCATTGCTGTTATCACCACTGGAACAAAAATATCTCCTCTAATGTTCCCTTTCAATGCAGCTCCTTCTAGTCAGTCTAACTCGTAAGTCATTCAGGATAATGGAGTTGCATTCCCTCCATTTATAATTCTAACACCTCATTTTTTTTTCTCCTTATTCCACTTATTCCAGATGGATATGGCAGCACCTCTCCTGTCTAATTTCCTAAATCATTTAGATTTCCATGCTTTCTTTGTCTTATTTTGAGGAACAGATTCAAATCCAAAGATGGAACAGAAAAAGAATATGAAATAAGTCCAGATTATTTTCCTCTGCCTGTTCAATCTTGAATTCATGACTTGAATACTGACTTTTGTTCAAATTAGTGATTCTTGTAGTTTTCCCCTGCCCAGCTCATTTCAAATACAACTACTCATTGATATTTACTTCCAGATCCTTATAGAAATACAGGATAACTTATTTTTAGAATTGGTTTCTGGGTTACTTTTGAAACATCCTCTTTCTTTTATGGTGGTTCTACTGTAATTATTCAATTATTTTGAATCCTGATTATTGGACAGATGAAAATTAGTACTGCCGCAAAGAGTAGTGTATTTGCAATTCTTGTCCCATGTGGAGGACTGTATCAATTCCATCTTCCCAATGTTCATTAAAATTGAATGGAGATGGGTGAGTATCATTTGTCACTGGGTTTGGAGTCAGTAATGGCTTAAGGCTCTGTTGGCTTGAAAAGACAAAGTGGTTTAGATTGAAAAGAAGTATGTTGTTGGTTCTGTTGATGATAATGACATGATCATATTTACAGCAATTTGTTCATTTTTACAAGAGTTTATCTAATGCTCATTGAAAAATGCTATGCTTTATTTTGGTTAGTCAAGCAAAAGTATATCAAAAATAGAAAATATATTTTGCTATTAATGATGATGGTAATGGTGATGATAAAAATGAACATTCTTTTACAGTAGCATATCTTCTGATCGGTCTAAAATCCTACGCTTTATTTTCGCTATTCAAGTGGTCAATAAGAATTCCCAGCTCCTGCAAAATCTCACACTTGGCTACAACATCCATGACAACTATCTGAACACAATTGGCACTTCAGATGCCTTGCTGGACATGCTCTCCACTGGAGAAGCCAATGTTCCCAACTACAGCTCTGGAAGGAAGCACCACCTTTTGGCTCTTATTGATGCAGCTGACAGGGACATCTCCATCCAGATGTCAACATTAGCAGACACCTACAAAGTCCCACAGGTTTGTGTGTGTGCCTTTCTATCTAGTAAAAAGAGTGAATCGGTAGGATGGGTAAGCAATAAATTCAACCATATCCATTCTAGGGCATTCAAGAGTTGCTTTCCTCTGTGGCCAGTGTAGGTATATTGTCTAGTGATGGATGGGATTGATACTGGGGAGGGGAAAAGCAGCAAAGCAGCCCTATCATCTCATGACACCATCCCCATTTCTTTGGGGGTTTCTACTGCACACCTGTGAAAGTAAGGAGAAGGTCAAAATCTTTATATTAAAACAACATATAACCTTTGTGGACAGAATTTAAAAATCTTACATAAAATAGAGCTCTTTATTTGAACAAAACAATTCAGTTGAATCTGCAAATGTGGGTCTGATTTCAGAAAAACAGGGAGTGAGCAAGAAATATCATTTGCATTCTTTATTCTTATTTTTTTTTTATTACTTCCTTTCTTTTCTTGTATTTTTTATCTGGTCTTGCTAATATTCTGTCTGTAATAATAGCTAATCAGGAATACAATATTCTAATACCTTTATGAGAAAAAAGTTGGATTTATTGAAAGAATGACGGCATTGTTCATTGCTTTTTCAGATCAGTTATAATATTGTTTCAGAGGCTCTGAGTGATAAAAGTCAATTCTCATTTTTTTACCGGATGCTCCCCAAAGAAGGGTTCCACTACCCAGGAATTGTCCAACTGCTCCTCCATTTCAGATGGACCTTGATTGGTCTCTTTGCTTCAGACACAGAGAAGGGAGAGAATTCCATGAGGACATTGAGTCTTATGCTGGTCAGGAATGGAATTTGTGCTGTTATATCAGAACAAATTTCACCAGCTGAACATACAGCTCCCCTCAGGGTTGCCATTTCCAAGTGGAGACAAGTCAATGTCTTTGTTCACATCGTAGAATATTTTTCTGTTTGGGACAGAATTCAACTTTTCCATTCAACACTTAAAAGTTTGCCAGAACCCATTAAAGGGAAAGTCTGGATAATTGCAGGCCTTGGGGAAAGGCAAATAAAAAGACACACATTTCTGAAATATGTCCATAGTGTTTGGACCTATGGCTTACAATGGAGAAAAAGGCCAAAGGACAGTTCCTTCGAACCAGATCTCTCTGTGCAACCACAGTTTGGAGATCAATCTTTTCTCTGTTCTTTTTCAGAAGACATCATTTCTGTCAAAGGCCGGAGAAGATGCACTCAGAAATCTCCACTGAAGACCAAAGTGGAAAGTAATAGGATCTGGAATCAATATAACTACCATATTTACTCTTTGATGAATACTCTGGCCCATACCTTGAGTGCTTCCTATTCCTCCATATCCAAAAGGAGAAGAAAAGAGGGAGAAGAGAGACTGGGTACTCAAAGGCTGCAGCCATGGCAGGTATGGGGTCCTGACTAAGATCCATCAAAGGTTTGGTCCATCTAATCACTTGTGGATAATTTTCGAAAGAGTGGGTACCATGATATATATATTTTGATCTTAAACAGTGTTAATTTTATAAAATATGTTGCATTTTAAATAAACTCCTATCTGTATGAATATATTTCATAGATTTAAAGGAGACCCTGAGACTTTCTAGCATAACCCCTCCTGTCTGCAAGAATCACAGTTAAAGTTTCTATAAGTGATGGCTGCTGGGTCTTTGCATTAAAACAATCAGTGAAAGGGTAACTGAACTTCTCTTGTTCACTGGATCAGCTCTAAAATTGTTCTTCCGTTTATGATGGTTTTCATCTCATTCAACCAGAATCTCCTCTCTTGTGACTGAGCTCAATTTCCATGTCCAACACTCTAGAATAACAGCAAACGTCTGTGTAACGTATTTCCAAAGCCTTTAATAAGATCTTTACTAGAAGTTCATGTGATCTTGATTTGATCCCTCTATTAATGCAGCCTAGAATCTCCTTTTTTATTGATGTGCTGCCACACATTGTTGGCTCATATTATAACAGATTAAGAGAGCTGGAAGGAACCTTGTAGGTCATCTATTCAAATCCCCTGCCCAAGCAGGAGAACCTACACCATTTCTGACAAATGGCAGTTCAATCTCTTCTTGAAAGCTTCCAGTAATGAAGCTCCCACAACTTCTGAAGGCAAGCTGTTCCATTGGTTGATTGTTCTCATTGTCAAAAAAATTCTCCTTATTTCCAGGTTGACTCTCTCCTTGATCAGTTTCCATCCATTATTCCTTGTCTGCCCTTTGGGTGCCCTGGAAAATAGTTTGATCCCTTCCTCTCTGTGGTAATCCTTCAAATATTGGAAGACTGATATCATGTCACCACTGGCCCTTCACTAGACTAGCCATGCCACCGTTCTTCATATGTTTTAGCCTCCAGTCTCCAATTCATCTTAGTTGCTCTTCTCTGCACTTTTTCTAGAGTCTCAACATCTTTTTTATAGAGTGGTGACCAAAACTGGATACAGTATTCTAGGTGTGGTCTTACTAAGGCTTTATAGAGTGGTATTAATACTTGATCATGATTGTATCTCTCTGTTAATGCAATTTAGGATTACATTGGCTTTTTTGGCTGCTGCCGCATACTGCTCGCTCATATTTAACTAGTTGTCCACTAAGACTCCAAGATCCCTCTCATCATTATTGCTATTATTTATTTACTTACATACTTACTTACTTACTTACTTACTTACTTACTTATTTATTTATTTATTTATTTATTTATTTATTTATTTATTTATTTATTTATTTATTTATTTGTTTGTTTGTTTATTTATTTAGTTGCATTTCTATGCCACCCAACTCCCAAGGGACTCTGGGTGGCTTACAACAAAGAATAAAACAATGCGAACAATACCATAAAAGAAGTTAAAAGAAAAACAATAAAAACATTAAAACTTTAAAAACGTTAAAACACATACACTCCAATTCGTGGCCGGGTCTCGCAAGATCATTATAACAAGATCAATGGCACCAGGCCTGCCGGAAGAGCCAGGTCTTCACCGCTTTGTGGAAGGCCAATAGGGTGGGTCTGGACCTCAGGAGGTAATTGGTTCCAGAGATCCGGGGCAGCCACAGAGAAGGCCCTCCCCCGTGGGCCCGCCAGCCGACATTGTTTAGCTGACTGGACCCGGAGGAGACCGACTTTGTGGGATCTTACCGGTTGCTGGGAGCTATGTGGTAGAAGGCGGTCTCGAAGATAGACTGGCCCTGAGCTATATAGGGCTTTAAAGGCAATAACCAACACCTTGAATTGCACCCAGAAACCAATAGGGAGCCAGTGCAGCTCACGGAGAATTGGTGTAATGTGGGTGTATCTAGGCGCACCCACTAAGCCTGGTTTCACCCAGTCTATATGTCTTCTTTTGGTTTTTCTTGCCTAAGACTTTACTTTTTTCTACATTGAATTTCATTTTGTTAGGTAGGCCCCAGTGTTCAAGTCTGTCAAGATCCTTCTGGATCTTGAGCCTATCTCCTAAGGTGTTAGCTATTCCTGCCAGTATCATCCACAAATTTGGTCAATTCCCCTTCTATCCTCTCATCTAAGTCTTTTATGAAGCTATTAAAGAGTCTGGGTCTAAGACAGAACCTAGGTTAATATTTTTTCTGCTTGGTTGGGTGGCCTGCATTATACACTGGCAATGTCATTCTTTTTTTCTATTATATTGAGTCATATGCATTTTAAGAGGTTTTTTTTCCTTTGAGGTGCAACTCCACCTCCTCTTTTATGGGATCTGGATTTTTTTGATCAGTTTGTATCCTTCTATTACTATGTTCTAGTCATGGGTTTCATCCCATCACATTTCTGTAATGCCAACTATATCATATCAACCTTCATGTATTAATAATTCAGGTTCACTCTATTTGTTCCCCAAACTTTGTGCGTTTGTATATAGGCACTTGAGATCTTTATGTCTGCATCTGGGTATGCTTCCTATGTGTCCTATTTGGTGTTTGAGTTTGTCTTCCTTCCCATTCCTCCTTACCTCATTATTTAACTTGCTTTCTAGGGGATGTTGCTTGGAATTAGGTCCTGGAGATCCTAAAGATTGGTCACCCTCCCCCCTCAATTTTAGTTTAAAGCCCTCCTGATAAGATGAACCAGCCATTTTCTGAAAATATTCTTCCTAGTCTTTGGGAGGTGTAGCCCATCCCTTGCCAAAAACCCATCATGGAGGTAGTGCAGACCATGGTCCAGGAATCCAAAGTTTTTTTGGTCACACTAGCCCTTCAGCCATTTAAGTGATTCTCCACTAAGACTCCAAGATCTTTTTCACACTTACTGACATTAAGTCAAATTTTACATAGTCTGTACCAATACATTTGTTTTTTCTTGTCTACATGTAAAACTTTACTTTTAAAGTTAAAGTTTTGGGGGTTTGGGGAAGAAACTACAGAGTCAGGTAGTGCATTCCAGGCATTGACCACTCTGTTACTGAAGTCATGTTTTTTACAATCAAGTTTGGAATGGTTTACTTTGAGTTTGTATCTATTATTTGCTCGTGTATTGTTTTGGTTGAAGCTGAAGTAGTCATTGACAGGAAGAACATTGTGGCAGATAATTTTATGTACTATACTTAGGTCAGACTGAAGTCGCCGTAGTTCTAAATTGTCTAAGCCCAAAATTTGAAGTCTGGTGGCATAAGGTATTTTATTGCGGTTAGAGGAATGGAAGACTCTTCTTGTAAAATATCTCTGGACTCTCTCGGTTGTATTTATGTCTGATATGCAATGCGAGTTCCAGACAGATGAGCTGTATTCAAGAATTGGTCTAGCAAATGTTTTGTATGTTCTAGTTAATAGTACAACATTACCAGAAAAGAAGCTATGCAAGATTAGGTTAACAACTCTCAATGCCTTTTTGGCAGTGTTGTTACAGTGGGCTCGGGGCACTTTTTTTTTTGCTGACCCTTTCTTTTTTCCCTTTTGAGGACAGTGATAATACTTGTTCTCCCAACTCAGGATATTTGCAAGTGAGACAGAAAGTAGCAGAAAGACTCAAATCTGAAAAAAAAATATAATGTGGGATGGAAAAACCAAGGTTTCTGCTTTTAACATTCCTGGATATTTCTCTTCTAGTTCCATCCATTTCTGAAGAAGAATGAGTTTTGCAATCTTTCCCACATGAAACTGTACTTGGACCAAAATGGTGATGTGGCAGCAGATCTGAACATCATAAGCTTCATAGTTCTCTCCAGGGAGGATCCCATTAGAAAGCAACTGGGGAGTTTTGAAAGACAGAGACTTATTATCAATCAAGATGCTCTTTCACAGCTAAAGTTGCTCAATAAGGTGTGTGAAACATTGGTGACTTTTCTCTGTTTTTCAATGCCTTGAGACACTTTTCAAGTGGCTAAGCCTATTCATCAATACAGTGAGAATTGAATGTGGGGAATAGAACAGGGGCGAAATTCAGCAGTTTCTGACAGGTTCTGGAGAACCAGTAGCAGAAATTTTGAGTAGTTCGGAGAACCGGCAAATACCACCTCTGGCTGGCCCCAGAGTGGGGTGGGAATGGAGATTTTGCAGTATCCTTCACCTGGAGTGGGGTGGGAATGGAGATTTTGCAGTACCCACCCCTGCCATGCCCACCAAGCCACGCTCACCAAGTCACACCACGTCCACCAAGTCACACCCACAGAACCGTTAGTAAAAAAAATTGAATTCCACTACTGGAATAGAACCCTTATAGTTTTCTTAAATGGCTTGGGACGCTTCAGTACAATTGGCAAGGTATCTTTCAGATGCTGTAATATAGAACATTGTTTCAAATTGATTCAGCCATGTCCTATGTGGAATGCTAGGTGATAATTCTTTAGGATGTATGGCTATTTTGTGTCCTAACATATTTCATTTGTCATTCCTTGTTTTTCTTCTTAGTCTCTGCCTCAGTCCAAATGTGTAGAAAATTGTCATCCTGGATTTTTCAAGCAAGCTCGAAAAGGAGAGCCAGTTTGCTGCTATGACTGTGTTCCTTGTCCAGAGGGGACCATCTCCACTCAGGAAGGTGAGTGACACCAAAGAAAAGGCTACTAGATTCTTCCAGAGCATTTTGATTAATGTGCATTTTAAAAGAGACATCTAAAGTTAACAATTTTGTGGTTCTCAATTTTCAAGGTGCCCAATTTCTTCCCTAAAGGGAGGAATAAGAAAAAGATTTTGAGGGATGAGGCAGGAAGAGATAGAAGACCATGGTGGATCATACAAGACAATGTGCACCAGAGGAAATTTCTGTTTTTTTGCCAGTATGGAGATGTCCTCTAAATAATGAAATACAAATAGTTACAATAGCAACAAAAAAGGGATATAGTTGTGGTTCTAATAGGAAAGCTATATTTCCAAATTGGTATTAAAAGGAAACCAATCTAAAGAGAAATCAGGGAAAAAAGAGAACCAACTAAGCAATTGTATTTATTTCATACGGTGTAGCAGAATACAGCATTAATACATAAAGTTAGCAGAAAGAGCATATAAAATGTGCATCAAACTATAAAACACCAGAGCAGTAAATTATTTTAAAAATGCATAACAGGAATGATGGGTACAATTATGAATAAAATTAAATTATGTATGAAGAGTTACTAGAGTGGCTAAACCTTTTGCTGGATATGTGGACCATTTAGCCATTGGGCAGCAATGCCCTTGAGATGATGTATTTCAAGCAGAGATCCAGAGAAACTTCTGAGGGGGCATTCCATCCTAACATGATATAAAGTTTGTGGGATGATCCCACAGTCACAGTTAGTATTGTCAACCTGCCCCTTTGGGTTTTTCAATATTGGCACCTACCATGGTTGGTCAGTATCATCTGACATCCAAAGAAGATCTTTCTTGAAAGGTGAAAAGAAAAGAAATATTACTTTCTGTTTTCTCAGATACTGAAAAATGCACCAAGTGCCCAGATGATCAATATCCAACCGAGAGCAGAATCCAATGTATCCCGAAAAGAATAACCTTCCTCTCCTATGAAGAACATCTGGGCATCATCCTGGTGTCCATTGCCCTACTCTTGTTCCTATTCACAGGATTCATTTTAATCATATTCCTTAAATATCTAGAAACTCCCATTGTCAAAGCCAACAACCGGGACCTCTCCTACATCCTCCTGGTCTCCCTCTTGCTTTGCTTCTTGTCCTCCTTTTTCTTCATTGGACGACCAAGGAAAGCCACCTGTCTTCTCCGACAAACAGTGTTCAGCATTGTCTTCTCAATAGCTGTGTCATCTGTGTTGGCCAAGACAATCACGGTGGTGCTGGCATTCTTAGCCTCAAAACCAGGGAACAAAGTGAGAAGATGGTTGGGGAAGAGGTTGGCGAATTCCATCATCCTTTCTGGTTCTGCTGGCCAAATTTTCATCTGTGCCTCATGGCTTGGAATTTCTCCTCCATTCCCTGACTCTGACTTGCATTCCCAGCCTGGAGAGATCATCCTTCAATGCAATGAAGGCTCAGTCACCATGTTTTATGTTGTCCTTGGCTATATGTGTTTCCTAGCTGCCATTTGCTTCACTGTAGCTTTCCTGGCCAGGAATCTGCCTGGGGCCTTCAATGAAGCCAAGCTGATCACCTTCAGCATGCTGGTCTTCTGCAGTGTTTGGATCTCCTTCTTGCCCACCTACCTGAGCACCAAAGGAAAGTCCATGGTAATTGTTCAAGTCTTCTCCATCTTGGCCTCCAGTGCTGGACTGCTGGGCTGCATCTTCTTCCCCAAGTGCTACATTATTATTCTGAGGCCAGATCTAAACACTAAGGAACATCTCATGATAAAAGTAGAGAAATGACAGTGAAATTGTTTCTTAGGCTTATCACATTTATTTTTTTCATTGCAGTTATTGGTGTTTTCTATTCTTCCTTTGAATCAATATGACAATTAAGGCTATTTAAAACTGAAGCAAATAAACATATGAAGAGTATAATGTTAATGACATTAAATTCCAACATAATCCTCAATTAGTAAAATAAACCAATTAGTAATAGAATTTGTCATACATCCAGGAATGAACAAGCTCAGAAATAAGACTCTCCTTCCAACAGGATTTTATGTGCTTTCCAGTTTTGTGCAAATACAATTCTAGCCGCTGTTATTATATGAATAATCAAATATGTATGTTCTTTGGTGTATTTTTTTGTTGTTGTTGTAAGCCACCCAGAGTCCCTTGGGAGTTGGGAGGCATAGAAATTTGATACAATAAATTAAATTAAATTAAATGTATCTTCTTTACTATAATTCTCTGGTAAAATTCCCAATAAGAATATCTCTGGTTTCAACTGTATATATTGCTGCAACATTCCTTCTAACCATGTTTGTATTTTCACCCAATATTGTTTTGCTTCTTTACACAACCACCACATATGATATATGATCCCGGCAACTGGTGACATTTCCAACACTTAGCTGATTTCTCTTTAAACATCTTAGCTAATCTTTCTGGTGGCATATGCCATCTATAAAACATTTTATACAGGTTTTCTTTATAGGCTGTTGCCATTGTTCATTTATCATTTCTTTCCTAAAGTTGTTGCCATTTGTCTAATTCCATGATGTATCCAAAATTCTTTGTCCATGCTATCATTGTTTCTTTTACTTCTTCGTCTTCTAGTCTAATACACAATAAATAATTATATAGATTCTTAATCATTTTCTCATCTGTTCCTGTCAATATTTCATCCAGTTCTGATTTCCCCAAGTTAAAGTCATATTGTCTATGATCTGCTTCATATCTTGATTGTATTTGCAATCTTGTATACCAATCTATCTCAATCCCTTGACTCGCTAGTTCTTGTTTTTGTTTCAGTTCTTCCCGATCTGTCAGAATGTCTTTATATCTAACAATATTCCCCATGTACACAATATTTGGGTATGTCACTGCTTCTATTGTAGAAAGCCACATTGGAATATTTAAATAATGTTTTTCTTTTACTCTCTCCCACACTGATAAAAACACATTTCTTACATAATGTCTTTGGAAATATCCATGTATCCTTTGTTTCCCATACCATAAAAAGGCATGCCAACCCAATTGTAAATCATGACCCTCCAATGTCAATAATCTTGTATTCCTTAATAAAATCCATTCTTTAATCCATGTTAACGCTGCTGCTTGATAATACAATTCTCAATTCGGAAGGCCAAACCCACCTCTAATTCTTGCATCTTGTAGTATTTTTATGTTAATCCTTGCTCTCTTTCTTTGCCACACATATTTCCACGTTATTTTCTTCAACTCTTCAAAATATTTTTTCTCCAGTTCTATTGGTATAGTTTGAAATAAAAATAATATTTTTGGTAATACATTCATTTTTATTAATGCTATTACTATGGAGCTTTCAGCTCTCTATTTTTTGTAAGCTCACTGTCCACACTACAATCATGTGAAATATAGCAGCTGTTTCATGCAATCATCTGAGCATTCTTTTTTCATTTTTTTAAAGCATTTTTTTACTACCTATTTGCCCGAACTGCTGGTAAAAAGAATGCTTAAAAAGTTTTTTTTAAAAAAAGTTCCGACAATTGTGCGTCACTCAGCTGATCTTCGGAACTTTTCTTTTACATTTTTTATTACCGGTTCGGCGAACCAGTAGCAATTTCTACTACCGGTTCGGGCAAACCGGCCGAACTGGTACCATTTCACCCCTGGATTCTCCCCAAGTGGAGCCTTTGGAGCAAGTGGGAGCAGTGGCTGCAGGGGAGAATTTGGCTGGAGG